>NW_026652286.1:8860447-9602885 GCF_009828535.3 Hylobates moloch | reverse complement strand
TGGATCTTGGACCTCCCAGCTTCCATACGGGCCTTTACCAGACACAACACCTGCTACTGCTGGATCTTGGACCTCCCAGCTTCCATACCTGTGAGAAATAAATTTCCATTTTATATAAGTTATCCAGTAAGGTATTTTATAATAGCAGCAGTAACAAACTAAAACATAGATGGAAAAACAGTCTCGTGATGATTTCTGTACCATAAAGATAATTCTGTTTCACATCACCTAATTTTATTTGGTTTTTCAATGTATTATTTTATTAGGTAATATACCATCACCATTGCAGGATTTAATCAAGTATTTAGATTGCAATAATTATTTTCTATCATTGTTTAATGAAATCCCCATGAATGCTCACTCCTTCTTTCCTTCTACTACTTCTTGATTTCTGCCTTATTTTTCGTAACATTTTCCTTTGTGCGGATGAACTTTTGAAAGGGGTAGATACATTGACATGTTCAGGGTCAGCTTCAGGCTGGCATGTTAAGACAAGGGATAATGGTGAATCTGAGTGTACGTACTTTTTCCTCCATTTTTCAGCTTTCTTTCCCATCTTCCTTCCTATTTCCTTTGTGTCCCAAATAGTTTCACTATGTAGAAGCTGATGCTCCCATGTTGAAGAGAAGTGGATTTTTCACTTTTGTAGAATGAACTTAGTGGCACTGTCTGTATCAGTATGAAAGTGTATTTTTTTAAAATAGAAATAAGTAGATATGAAAATAGATAAGCATGTGTGTATGCTTATATACATGTATTCACACATGTGTGTATAAACACAAAATGAATCAATAGGTGGAAAGACAGATAGATACATAGATACATAGATGTTCATGGAGGTATAACATAAACAATAATACCCCAATAGCAATGCATGTTTTCCTCATCAAGATGTTGGTTTATAAATACCTTTCTTCAACAAAAGTGTGTAGCATCCTTGGAAAAATGAATCGGGAAAATATGAGACAGGACTGGAACATTTGGTTGCAGAAAGTACAGAAGTCCTCCAAAGAAGATGGAAAGGTCAACAGAGAAAAGGAGAAAATTCAACTTCCATCAGGGACAAGTACCTTTCCCATAGATAACAATTATGAACTGATCAGAATACAAAAGCAAACTATCTCAAGACAAATTTTAGAGGCAATTTGATACAGAAAAAGGGCAATTGCACAAGGTAAGACTTTCTCTCTACACAGCTTTTAACCCAAGGAAAGGTCAAGGGCAGTCTTGTATTGGAAAAATAAAATAAAATGCTAATTTAAAAAGGAAAGAATTTGGGACAACTTCAGCCTCCAGAAAGTGAGGGGAGAATCTTTGAAAGAGGACAGTCAGAGAGCGGAAGCTATATTTCTGTATTTAGAATCTGACTGCTGATATATGTATATATGTGGTTCACTCAAAGCAGCCCAGCTAAGGATAAATTAACAAGCTAGAGATGTCAGGTTCCACACCAGTGAGAGAGTTTGCAATTTGAGTATAATCAAGTCATCCCTTACTAAACAAAACAAAATGAAACAAAACAAAATTATTTCTGTAGCAATATAAGAGAATCCAGAAATTCTATAAATTAAGAAAATTTATATATATTTATATGTGATAAATTTATATATGTATATATGTAATATGTTTATATATCGATAGAGAAGGAGAAATAAATGAACAAAGCCAAAACTCAGTTCTTTAAAAATATAAAAGAAATACAGTACAATTTTTTAGTAGAATATTTTTTAAATACAAAATAATACTATGAATGGCAGATGCTACAAATCCTACAGACATAGCTAATTCTTTGAAAATATCTCTGCCTCAAATATGCAACTGACTTGACAAATTTTTGAAAAGTCAGTTGGAGAAAACTGGCACTGAATCAAGCAAAAACTCAAAATAGTTCTGCCTCTATTAAGGGAATAGAATTTGTTATCCAAATATATTCACAACAAAAAAGTCAAAGCTTAAATGGTTTCACAGGTTAATTTTAAGAATTGTTTAAGAAAGAAATAACAGTCATCTTAGACAGCTACATCTTATATAATACTTAGGAGGAAAGAGACTTTCAATAGTGACAAGGTTTCGTGGAGGTATCTCAAGACCAAGGCGTAAAGTTGATTATGATTGAAGTTCCATTGTCCTTTTACTGAACAGTGAAGGAACTATCTTTTTATACAATCATAACAGAAAAGCCAAAAAGATAAATAATACGGTGCCATAATGCTTAGATTATTATGGATAATTAATATATAATCTAAAAGTATATTAGTACTCTATATTCTATTTATAGATTTAAAATAACTCCACGCTACATATGCTAATACATATGATATATATTTATATCATATATGCTACTTCGTATTTGTTTTAACTTACCATTGTAAACTATGACTTTCCTGACTCTTGTATAATATTAGGTTGGGGCAAAAGTGATCATAGTTTTTGCCATTTACTGTTTTGCCATTAACAGTAATGGCAAAAACTGCAATTACTTTTGCATCAGCCTAATAAATAGGCGACGGTTAATGCATAATATTCTATCCTATGCTTTAAGTTGTCCATTATTGTTGAATATTTAGCTTGTTTTATTCTCTTTAATAATGCTGGTAATGTATCATGGAGTTCATCCTTTAAATTATTTTTATAAAAGCGATATTTTATCTAAATTAAAAAGCCAGTGTGATTAACCAGAATTAGATGACCTCATTGATGAATCAACAAGTACCAAAAATGGGAACATATCTTCTCAATGAAAGCACATTCCTGTATTTACATGCTCTTGAGAGTTGCCAACTCTTGTGGCTTGGTTTTGTTTTTATTCAGACACAGAGAGATTTGTTCTGAACTAAATCAATAAATAGCAACTAAATTAAGTTGCTAACTGCATGTACTGCAGTATGTCCCCATGGAACTGAGATCAGTTTTAATTTTAGACATATACAACGATGTCAAGTTTTCTCCAATTAGCTATGTGTCTTGAGACTTACTACCCTTGCATTGCTCATACCCAGTTGACACATACATGAAGGAAAACTGAGAACAAATTAGAAAGTACAGCTTCAGTGGCTGTTTTTCATTTGAATGATAAAATGAGAATGCTACACAGAGATTTGCACTTAATAATCTCAAGAAATGACACATTTTCAACAACCTTCAGAGACTCCAAATTATAGTAGCGTTATCACTGGTTTCTTCATTATAGCACAGAGGCATTTTGAATACTAGGCAAACCTATTCTAGTTTTTCTATTGGAAAACGAACATCACTAAACTTTCCTAAAGTTATAATGGTGGTGGTGATGTGTGTGTTTGTGTGTGTGTGTGTGTGTAAAAGATACTTTGAAATTTAAGGGAATTAAAAATCCTAGAATGTATGCATTATGAAATACAGAAAGGAATTAATTGGGCCACCTCTTGTCCTGATTCAGTTTACTAAATTTTCCTCTGAAACATTCAGATTTAAATCTAGATTTATTTGTTAGCATGTTTTATTTAGTGAACCTGGCAATCAACTAATCAATCAACAAAATTAAACATCAAATAAAAGCATTAGCATTGATATCTTCATCTTTAATGTCATCAAAGAAGTTATGAACACAGTAATTAGGCATTAGAAAAATAACTTTTAAATGTTGGCTTTACTACTTAATGTTGAAGGCAAGAGAGACATCAAGAAACTATGTTTCCAGTGCTTTAACTGCTTTTTCTGAAGAATGAAAATAGAGTCGCCGTCAAATTAGAAAAACTAATTTAAAACACTTTGTGCAGTACCTAATACTAAATCAATTCTCATCAAATCTTATTACTATCAGTATTTGCGTAGGAGTAGGAGTATAATTTTGCTGTTTGTACTAATATACCATCTCCTTGAATTCTCAGGGCTTTCTTTTGGTTAGCACGAAAAAAAGTTATTGTCCCACTTTAGAAATGAAGAAACGGAGGCTAAGAACGGTTATGACTCGTTTACCCAAGTTGATGTTTTTATTGGTTGTCAAAACCCAGAGCATCAAACTCCTAAACCAGTACTACTTTCACTATAACACGCAGATTTGAATACTATGCTGAATATGTTTAAGTTTTATTAACTCTCTTGCTGTGTTTCACGGATGATAGTCTCCCTTCTACAAAAATTAGGCCTTCTTTAGAACTGTGTCTAGGGAGTCATAACACTCTGGATGTATTACTCCAGCCTACACAGGTCTAATTTTCCTGCAAATGAGTATAACATCCCTTGAACTTTATTTCTTCTCTAATTATTTTCTTTGCTGCAATTTTGTCTCCACAACTTGACTTTAATTCTCTTGAAGATGGACCAGGTTGAACACATTATTGTAAATCTTTAATAAACATTCTGTATTTATTTATTTACTACCTTTTTATAGCTCCAAGGAAACAAACAAACAAACTTTTCTGTAGCCAGTTAATTTTTATTGCAATTTCTCTTACAGTCCGATTTAAAGAAAGGGACAGTGAAATGTAACCATTAATTCCTAGTCACGCCTTTTTTATTTTTAGGTTTCAACTTAAATGCCGCCTCCACAGAGTGGCTTTCCTATTAACATTAACTAAAGTTTTTATCTCAAAAATTACATCCATGTTATGTCTGACAGCTATCTTTGTTTCTTTTATAACACTTTATTACACATACTGTCATTTCCTTGTTTATGTGTCTGTTTTGTTTACTAGAATGGAATATCTAAGAGGGCAGAATATACAATTATGTATACGGTTGAATCCCAAACAAATAATCATAACTAAATAATGTTTCTATAATAAATTTATCAATGTGATTAAAAAGGAAGTCCTTGTATTGCTCTGTTTGTGATACTATAAAGGAATACCTGAGACTGGCTAATATACAAAGAAAATAAGTTTACTTGACTCATGGTTCTGCAGGCTTTACAGGAAGCATGGTACCAGCATCTGCTTCTGGTGACACCTCACAAAGATTACACTTTATGAAAGGTGACAGAAAGGAAGAATGTCACATGGCAAGAGCAGGAGCAAGGTTGGGGGATGTACCACACAGTTTTCAAAAACCAGGTCTCATGAGAACTTACTCACTATCATAAGAACAGCACCAAGCTATTCATGAGTGTTCTACCCCCAATAATCCAAACACTTCCCACCAGGCCCCACTTCCTACATTGAGGATTACATTTTTACATGAAATGTGGAGGGGACAAATATTCAAACAATATCATTCCACTCCTTTCAAATAGTCCCCCAAAGTCTTAAAGCATTACAGCATCAACTAAAATTAAAGTCTCAAGTCCCAATTCCCAAGTCTAAAGCCTCCTCTGTAGATGAGTTCCTTCCAAGCCTGTGAAATAAAAATCAAGTTATTACTTCCAAGATACAATGGCGTTATAGGCATTCGGTAAACATTCTCATTCCAAAAGGGAGACATTGGCCAAAATAAAGGGGCTACAGACCCAATGCAAGTCTGAAACCCAGCAGAGTAGTCATTAAATCTTAAAGCTCCAAAAAATCTCCTTTGGCTCCATCTCCCACATTGCACCCACTGGTGCAAGGAGTGGGTTCCCAAGGTCTTGGACAGCTCCAACCCTGTGGCTGTGCAGGGTGTATACCCTGTGGCTCCTTTCATGAGTTGGAGTTGGGTGCCTGTGCTGTTTCCAGATTCAAATTGCAGGCTTCCATTGGCTCTACCATTCTTGGGTCTGGAAATAGCAGCATTCCCATAGGTCCACTAGGCAGTACCCCGGTGGCAATTCTATGTGGGGGTTCCAGCCCTGCATTCCCCCTCCATGGTGCCCTGATAGAGTTTCTTCCAAAGGCCTCTACCCCTGCAGGAGATTTCTTCCTGGGCACTCAGGCTTTCTCATAGATCCTCTGAAATCTAGGGATAAGCTGCCAAGCCTCCTTCATTCTTACATTTAAACACCTACAAGATTAACATCACACTGAAGCCACGAGTGCTTACAGCTTCTACCCTTTTAAGCAGCAGCTCAATATGTATTTAAGCCTCTTTGAGCTGAGGCTGGAGAGATCTGGATGCAAGTAGCATCCTCCTGCAGTGGTGCAGGGCAGCAGGGCCCTGGGCCTGCCCCCTAAACTATTCTTTTCTCCTATACCTCTGGGTCTGTTATAGGAGAGACTGGTTTGTAGATCTGTAAAATGCCTTTTCTCATTGTCCTGTCTATCAGCATCTGTCTCTCTTTGAAACATATGAATCTCTCTGGCAAGTGGTTGCTCTGCAGCCTGCTTGGATTTGTCTCCCAAAGAAGCTTTTTCTTTCTTTGCCACATGGTGTATTAGTTTGCTTTCACTCTGCTATAAGGAACTAGATGAGACTGTATAATTTATTAAGAAAGAAGGTTTAATTGACTCACAGTTCCACAGGCTTAACAGGAAGCATGACTGGGAGGCCTCAGGAAACTTACAATCATGGTGGAAGTTGATGGGGAAGCAAGCACCTTCTTCACATAGAGGCAGAAGAGAGAGAGAGACAGATCTCATGAGAACTCACTATCATGAGAACAGCAAGGGGGAAATCCACATCAATGATCCAATCACCTCCCACCATGTGGCTCCCCTGACACATGGGGATTACAACTCGACACGAGATTTAGGTGGGGACACAAAGCCAAACCATATCACACAACTAGGCTGAAAATATCCAAACTTTTCTGCTCTGCTTTAAATAGAACTTCAATCTTTAAGTCATTGCATTGCTTCCACCTTGAGTTATGTTGTTAGAAGCAGCCAGGTCACTTTTTGAATTCTTTACTACTTAGACATGTCTTCTGCCATGTACTTTAAATTCAAACTTCCACAATTCCCTAGGGCATGAACACAGTACAACTGTTTTTTGCTAAGGCATAACAAGGGTAACATTTGCTCCAGTTCCCAATAAGTTCTATATTTCCATCTGAGACCTTGTCAGCCTGACGTTCACTGTATGTATTTCTGTCAGCAGTTTGGTTACAACCAATTAGCAGTCTCTAAGAAGTTCTAAACTTTCCCTCATCTTTCTGTCTTCTCGTAAGGCCTTTAAGCTCTTCTAACCTCTGCCCATTACCCAGTTCCAAAGTTGCCTCCACATTGTTGGGTAGCTTTATAGCAACATCCCACTTCTAGTACCAATTTTTTATGTTAGTCCATTTGTACAGTTTAAAGAAATACCTGAGACTGGGTAATTTATAAAGAAAAGAAGTTTAACTGGACCACTGTTCTGCAGGTTTTACAAGAAACATGGTGCTAGTATCTGCTTCAGATGAGCCGTCAGGGAGGTTAAAATCATGGTGTAAGTTAACAGGGAGCCAGAATGGTGAGAGTGAAGGCAAGAGAATGAAATGTAAGTGCCACACACTTTTGAACAACCAGGTCTCATGAGAATTTACTATCGTGAGGACAGCACTAAGCTATTTGTTGGTGATCTTCTCCCAACATCCAACACTCCCACCAGGCCTCACCTCCAACATTGGAGATTACATTTCAACATGAGGTGTTTGGAGGAGACACATATCCAAGCCATATTAATCCCCAAAATACAAACCAACAACATTTAATGAAAATATCTGTAAGCCTAGAATCCTTCAACTAGTTCTTTAGCCTTTAACTATGTTTATGTTCAGACATAACCCTTGTCTGCATGTGTTTCCATTTTATTAGAGAGAATACTTCTCATCTGAAGCAGAGAGAAGTATTCATGACTCAAGGCCAAGGCTGATATTCAGTTGTATGTGCTAATATGGCCAAATTCTTTTTTAAAATACTAAAAACTGGGGTAAATAACTGTTTCCCCGAAGTTCATATGTTGTCCACACAAACACACATGCACATGCACATGCACGCACACACACACACACACATAGTTTTTCTCATGATCCAGTAAATAACCAATGAATATCTAGCAAATGAGAAGATGTTTAGAAACCACTAGTCAATTTTACCACAGGTGAAGGTCTAAATTTTATGACTTAAGTTATTACAGAAGACAAATATTGTTCCTGGCAAGACCATTTGATTACAGTGTTGTGGCCTGAATATTACCATAAACAATGGAGTTAGGAACTCTAGCACTGAGATTCCAAATTGAATGCAATACATTTTGGACCCAAAGGGATTTAGGATTTTTGAATGTTTCTGTTTCTAACGCCAGGAATATTTAGATTAAATATGATAGAGAAATAAAAACAAAAGAATTTCTCTGATTACAAAGACTATAGAGTATAGTAGTGTATAATGAACTACTTACACTTTTTAAAATATGTTTTGCATTAGTTAGAAATTAGATAAGTTGAAAGTAAAATTTTATAAGAAAATTTGGATACGTTAGTTAAGTACAGAAAGGCTCAGGAGTGTGTGGCATCTGTTAGCTAAGACAATAAAATGAAAGTAGAAAAAATAAGTAAAATAAATAGTAAAGAGAAGAAAAAGATATAAATCGAGGGAATACAGTATGAAAAGTTTTAAAAGCGAAAAGTTGGGATAATAGGTCTGATTAAAAGCACAAAAATAGTGCCCAATTTGATTTTCAAATATTTCTTGATGGCATCCTATTAGAAATGTTTCATAGAATTTTTATCAATTGTAAGAGTCACTCTAAAATACCTAAATTTGACTCTATTAACATTTCCTTTGAAAGGTTTAAATACTCTCTCTGGCAACTTTTGTGCATATATTTCTTTTTCTTTTCGTTCTTATACTCTTTTTAAAACAACTTTAGTGTCAGTTTTGAAGTTGAATTCTAAATTTGATATTATTACTATTAGTTTGATTTTTGTTTTAAATTTTTCTAGCTGTCACAATGAACCTTTAAATTTCTTAAGTTTAGGGGCTTTTTTGACAATTTAATGTTTTTCCCATAGGAAAACGAAATTAATTTGTCCTGGTTGTTGATAAAAGCACTTAAGTTAAATATGACTGCAGCCAGTTTTTTTCACTTCTTTTTTCTTATTCTTTTTTTATTTTTATTTTTTATTTTACTGTAAGTTCTGGGATACATGTACAGAACATGCAGGTTTATTATGTAAGTATACACGTGCCACGGTGGTTTGCTGCATCCATCAACCAGTCATCTAGGTTTTAATCTTCACATGCATTAGCTTTTGTCCTAATGCTCTCCCTCCCCTTGCTCCCCACTCCCAGACAGACCCCGGTGTATGATGTTCCCCTCCCTGTGTCCATGTGTTCCCACTGTTCAACTCCCACTTATGAATGAGAATATGTGGTGTTTGGTTTTCTGTTCCTGTGTTAGTTTGCTGAGAATGATGGTTTCCAGCTCATCCATGTCCCTGCAAAGGACATGAACTCATCCTTTTTTATAGCTTCATAGTATTCCGTGGTGTACATGTGCCACATTTTCTTTATCCAGTCTATCATTGATGGGCATTTGGGTTGGTCCCAAGTCTTTGCTATTGCAAATAGTGCTGCAATAAACATACATGTGCATGTGTCTTTATTACTTCTCATTTTTAAACTTTATCTAATAATAAAATATTATGTGAAATTACCATTTAGTTGGCAAACTATTTAATAATAAATCCTTAATAAATACTTTAATAATAAATTCCTTCAGAATTTGAATATTCTAAGTATGTTTTCCCAAATCTCACAATCATATTTCAAAGCTCAAATGTCATTGATACTTTTTCATTGATATAATTTTCAACTATTATTGATATCATGGATATAGATAACACTGTATGTATGGCAGATTACATGAAAAACCTTATGTTTCCGAAAGATAAATTTGCTGTTGACTTTGAGAAACATTGTCCTTTAGGAAATACGTCCTTGTTAGTGACCACTTTATTTTAATTACCATGAAAATATTAAAATTAGTTCAGATTTCAATTTATCTTTCAGATAGTAGAACATATTTTCACTCCCACATCCTATCTTATTCCTTTTTGTAACTTAATATGTGTATAGATAAGTGCATGTGTAATTCATTTTTCTTAAGGAGATTGCAAATATGTAATCTATGTAAAACAATTAAAACAGCCAGTTTGAGATTCATCTTAATCCCTCAAGGTAAATATATAATTCTTTAAAGTACATAAATGCTGAAATATCAATTTTATGTATAGTTAATCCAAGGACCTGAGGTGTTGTTTGGGAAGTCAGTGGAAATATTAAATGCAAAAAACTCATCAAGTTTTTAATTCCATTCTTCCTTACCATTTCAAAGTGATGCAGATTCTTTCTCTCACATCAGTGATTCCAAACCTAGAATGTTGAGAAGTTAGAACAGGTAATAAGCAGTGATGTCTAACCAATAATAGTGGCAGCCAATGGATGTTGACACAAATAGGTACTGTGAGGCCAGGAGAGGGTCACCACTTAGCTTCTTCTTTTATTGCTCTAATTTCACATTTAAATGCCCTTAAGGACATCTCTACCCGTGGAACTCTGGCAATTTTATTTATAGCATTTAAAACATTTTGCAGTAACTATGTCTTTCTATTAGTCAACAGTTTTTATTTTTTTTTCCCAGAGGGTCTGTGAAAAATACTGGTGCTAATTACTTGCAATTTCACATCAATTAACTAATTTCTAGCCCAACCGGACATCTCCTGTCATAAAAGTGCCAGGAGTATCTTCTAATATCCTTGACCTAACTGGCTGTTCTTGGGATACAATTACATATAATATATTTTAAAAATCTATTCACGTACTTCTGCTCAATGCATAAATTTCAATGAAACATTTCATAATGCTACTAACAGGTATCTACATTACCCCAGAGAGTGTTACTAGATAATTAAAAAGATGATATTGTTAGAGAGTAAAATGTATGAAATTATCTTAGAACCATTCAAACTTAGGGAATGGAATAAAGAACCAACATGAAGGTCACTGATTTTTCCTAATATTCCCAGAGTATTCTTCAAGAAATTATCTAATTTGTATAATAGTCAAAGAGAAGGAGAAATAACAATATCAAAAAAGCTCACACATATGACATTAAACATTTGTACCTTAAACATGCTTCTGACTTGGTTAACATTTGGGACACTGATTGTGGTAAACCTATTTCAACCTCATGTAAAGTTAACCATGGTAATCAGTGGTCAAAGCTTATAGTACAACATTATACTCAAGCGTAGAAAATAAGGCAAATAATAAAAGAATACAAATTTATTAAGATATTTTAATTTGAATTTATAAAATACTTATTTGGCATGTGAAATTTCGGAAAAAAATATACAGATTACTCATTATTGTATTTTATGATACAGCATAACTACATTCTTCATAACATACCTTTAAAATTTATAATTAATTTGTCACTGAAAGTATTAAATACATAAATATGTGTAGTTACCACCCCTCAATAACTCTCTGGAACCTTAAAACTGATGCAAATGACTTTTTACAAGGTTTACAAAGGTCTTACTCATAAGACAAGGACTTAAAATTTATATGAACATTGAATGTTTTTAGACACTGAAAAATATGTTCTCCCAGAAACTATGAATTCTTGCGGTGGGGAAAAATAGTGTTTATCTACTCTATCTCCCTTGAAAGTAATCCAAAAAAATAATCCTACTTGGCAGCAAAAGGGCTTTATGAGATCTGTGCTTTAAACCAATAAGGCAAATTCCCCCAGAGTACTCTTCAATTCCATCTCCAATCCTATAGGGGGGATTAATGTAGCCTTATCCTCTGATTTACAGATACACCTTTCAGGATGTGGAGACAACATTTAGTAGACAGGATCCGTGCAATTGGCTGGAGCTAACATATACTGTCAATTTCTATAGTGAAGAAGAACCATATGTTTGTAATTTCCTTATAATAAGAGGTTTGTTTAGCACATTATAGTGGATTTACTCTCTCTGTTTATATTTTATGCACCCAGGGGCTGGATTGTATACAGTACCCATAGTTTCACTAGAATGATCTTCATTTAGAGAAACACAAGTTTAAATTAAAAGTAGCATGATATTAGAGCTATGTATATTTGTGCACTATGGAGGTGGCAGACACTGAGTACCTTCTGGGACAGTCAGAGTGGTTCTTCAGCCATACAGAGGCCTTCAACTAGAAAATCTAACATATGTGGTATGAAATTTGGAGACCGTGAAAGTGATTCCTTTAATAGCAATGCCTGAGCTAATGAAAGTGAAGAATACTTCTAAGATGATACTATGCAATGAGAAACTAGGTGGAATGTCTTGCACATTACTGAAAGGCCAACAGCACAGATTTCTCTTTATGTCAGTGATGTCATTCATTGTTATACAGAAATGTAGATGAGAATACCTAATGGCAGTTTATTCTGTCTTGACTGAAGGCAATGAGCTCATTGGCCAGAACCCTACTGTTTGTTCTTTTTGTTTAATAACAATTGAAATTCTGGTTTTGTTCCAGATGCTGGGCTAAGTGCAGAGTCACACTCAGTTGCTCTAGATTCATCCTGTTTGGTGTTGGAGACAAAATATAAATAATCATATCAACAATAAAAACATAATTATCTTTACTTAGCATGTATAGAGCACATCTATAGTGCTGACATTAAAGCTTCACATGAATATTTTCTTAATCTTCATAACGACTCATTTAAGTGAAGACAGAAAATAAATGGACAAAAAAATTGAGGATTTTTGATAGGTTTCAATTATGCAACAGTTTTGACTTCTTAAATAAATTTGAACTAACATTTAACAAACACAAGGCAAATCCATTTTCTTCAGCTCTGTTATAGTAAATTTACTGCACAGAAATATGACCAAAATTCAGGGATTGAAGTAAAATAATGCTAACTTCACCTTGACAAAATGTGTTAGCTTGTGCTGCAGTTACGTGATACAGTTGGGTAAAAGGTACTAATAGAGCAGAAATAAAGGGTGAGGTACAAATTCCTGAAATATTAAGAAGGTGCAATTAGAATGATTTAGCAATAAACTAGAGAAGAGAGAGAGAAAACTCCAAGATGAATCTCAAGTGATGGTCTTGCCATAGACAAAGCAATAAAGTGTAGAAAAAAAAAGATAAATAGCAAGAGAGCGAAAATGATGAACTCACTTTTAAAGATGTTGAAAATCAAGTGTCAGGAGCTGGTATATAGTTGCCCCTCAAAAACAGTTGTTGAATAAATAGCAAACTAATTGACCCTGCAGGGAATTCAAGGTATGACTCTTGACTTTGAAGGTGAAGTAAGGTGAGGGGAAAGGGAATTATATACAGGGCAGTTACATCTAAACAAGTGATGAGAGCAAATAAGTAGTAAATATTTGTCATTTGGGCTTATTCAACATTTATCTACTTTTCTTATTTGGAGGATATCCCATCATATAAAATAGTGAAGGGACATAGTAACATAACTCTTTTCAAAAAGTAAAGTAGAAAGATCCTCCCCTTGTCTATCTTCTGGAGACACCTGGCCAAAATCGAATTACTTGAATTGTCCTACATTAGATTTTATTTATGGAATACTTTTTATTACTGAATTAGTGACACAATAGTGAAGACTTGATTTCTGTAACTACAGGAGTGTACAGAGATGCCTTGTACTGCAGCATCCTGATCACCTGGTTGTTTTTGAAAAGCTATCATTATACCACCTAAGCTTTGGACATGCCCTAAAACTGCCTCTGTTCCTGTTCATTTTCCAAATAGGTTGTCTAGACTCTGCTGGATTCCATGAGCCCTTGAGATGCAAAAAACTGCTTTTATTCTTAAAATAGCTCATTTCCTTTTTCTTGCAAGCAAGAACCTTGACTGACATCAGAAGCATATAGAATGAGCATATCAGTGGGATAAGAACCTTTTGGAAAACTCTACTGACCACAGCCAATTAAAGTGAAACCTCATGAACAAACAACAGCATTGAGAGCTGAACACAGTCAGACCAAAACTATTTTTGTTGTTTTTGGTTTCTTTGTCTCAGTCCATATGTTAGCAAGAGATAACCCATATGCAAATGGATCAGACTACTTTCTTGATCTTGAACTAGGATAAGCATAATTGTACATGTACGTATATACATATATAAGTGCATATATGTCCACCAATAAGAAGTGCAATGTCAGATGTGTTAGACTTGTCTTACTATACATATACACAAAAATATCTTTACAATGAATACCTAAATTCAAGTTGCCTTCCCTTTATGCTTCTCCCTAGACCCTGTTCTTCTCTTCCTTGGAATAAATGCAGGTTTCTTATTATTCTGATTCTTTACAAGCCTCATAAAAGCTTTATTACAAATAAAATTTAAATACAAACAAACAAAATGGCTGTTAATTGAAAAATGACAATAATTTCTCAATCATATCTTTCAGCATAAAGCATGATAAACCATGGTCCTGACTCCTGAATATTAGAATCAATTATTTTCTTCCTAAGATTAAATAGAAATGATTTGACATCAAAAAGAATTCTGATTTCCCTTCAAATGTTATTCAAAATATGTTTCTTTTTATTAACCACATCTCCAGCTATCTAGGTGTAAATTAGCTTCCTTGAAATGTAAAATTTCATCAAGAATATAAAATAATAAAAAATGGGTTGACACTTTTACCTGGGAGAATCCATCATCTGAGTGTTAATAAAGATTAAATTGTGGCTTGGAAAAGTTAGGGTGTCTCCTCAAGACCTTGTTTCTCCTGTGGCTAAGATGATCATTCTTTTGAGGCTTAATTATAGGACTGATGTCTATATCAACTCATCTATTCCTAACAACCCTGATCAAATAGCTGTAAACGTAAAAAGCTTGCCCAGGCAATGGGCATGAGGCAAGAACAAGCACAGATCAGTGGACAGATAATCAGGACACAGAGGAAAACTGAGAGGCAACAATAAAGCTGTATGAGATAATTCAGTGGGAAATAGTGACTCTCAAATATCCAGTATAATTAGAATGTTTATTTCACCTACACGTACACTTTCTTAAGTTAAAAAAACGCAAACAAAAAATCTTAACTAGAACACAGGCTTAGTACCACCTGAACGAGGAGTCCCTGCCCTTTCAGGGACGAGACTTTGGCTTTGTTTTGGTTGTCTTCTACCGTGGTCAAGGAGTCCAAGGAATCACAAGGTTATGGGTACTCAGTGTGCATGCCTGCCTTTCTAGACTATGCTCTGATCACCCAGGTCTGGAATTCCACCACGTGCTCCAAACACACTTCCAAGTCTGTGAGGTCCTGCTCTGTAGAGCAGATTTCATTGTATATATGGCAAAATTCTAGGCCCATGCTGGTGCCAAGTGGAGGCATTTCTCAGTGGTGGAGTGGTGGTGGGTGGATAGTGCCTGTATTGTGCCTGATAGAGCTGGAAAGGGCAGGGGATCCCTCTCCCTGTACTGTCACATTTGATACCCTGACAAATCTGAGAATTCAGAATTTGAACTGACTTTTCCTGTTATTAAGTTTATTTGCTTGATGTATAAATTAAATATTTGGACAATGGTATGCAGATCATTTTTTTAAACCTGCACTGGGCTCCACGAGTTTTATAGGCGGACTTTCAGTAGTGTGCATATGACCAAGTGGTAATTTTAAATCAAGATCCTGTCTGTTTACTGAATCATGGTGTAATTATGGTCTGCCATAATCTAATGAGTCGAAATCATTTATTTTGATTTAAACTAATTACCAACTGGTAGGCATTGCTTGATTTAAAATGAACTCTGGAGGATGGCAAAGTCTGATCTAGCCTAACTCAAACAGAAATAATAATCCTCTTGAAAATAAATGAAGAAAATTTAAGAAAGAGACTAGAAAATATCAAGAGAAAGAGAAAAATAAAATATTTACAAATGAGAAGTCATACAGTGAAAACTTCATAAAGCATCATTCTGGGTACCTAGGATGAGTCACATGTCCAGAATGGAAGGTGGGAGGTATAAGCGCAAGGTGGGAGAAGGAGGTTAGGACAAAGAAATGCTGGATTTCAAGTAAATAGGGAGGTCTGAATTTTAATGAGGGAATATAATGTCCCACACCCACACATCACAACATGTTTTACATAGTGAATTACCAGTAAAAAGGAATATTTTAAAAGTTTTTGTTTTGTTCTAAGAGAGCTTTGATTTTGTAAACTCTCCTTCAGAACAATTTTCTAAATTTATTTTTATTTATTTTTTTGTAAATTTTTTTGTATTTTTAGTAGAGACGGGGTTTCACCATCTTGGCCAGGCTGGTCTTGAACTCCTGACCTCGTGATCCACCAGCCAAAGTGCTGGGATTACAGGTGTGAGCCACCGCACCCGGCCCACACAGTGAATTCTTGTTGCACTACAAGGAGTAGGAGTAAATTAATAGACAGAAAAGACTGTAGTGTCAACTTTTTTATTAATGAAGTCTCTTGAGTCTAGGATGCAAAATAGATATTAGCAAAATTTCAATAGAAAAATGTTTTTCATGATAAAAACTATATTTATCCAATTCAAAAAATGTCCTCATCAGAAATTACTTCTTTCTTATTTTATCCTGATTGTATCTCATAATGCCAATTCATATTTTTTACATAAACCTTAATTTAACTTTTTTTTTCAAATTTTGTAAGAAGATATAAGAAGTTCTGGTATCAGAAATTTCAGAAGGATTCTCAAGAAAAGAATCTACCTTCAGAGCAAGTGTTGAATATAAGCCATTTAAACTGATGTTACAGACTTTGATAAGAACGAAAGAAAGAAACAGAATGAACTCAACCTACCAGCTAAATCTTCTGATACTGACAGGATATGTGAAACTAGTACTGAGGCTCTGATTTTTCCTAAATTCTTTCTAACCCTAACTTTCATAACTTCAAAACTTAAAAAAAAATACACTCAGTATTTTCAAGTTGTATCACATTGCACTTTGCCACTATTTCTTTGCAAATCTCAGGAATGTTTCAGATCACTTATTTGTTACAGTTTTCAAGAACTTTGAGTAGACAATCCTTGAAAAATGTCTCTAACTCTAGAGTAAGGTGCCAACAGTCTGTTTATTGAAGTTATCTTTCTTGCCTTTGGTGACGGTTTCAAGTTCACTTGGACAGACTTGAGATAGAAAATGTTGCTGTTTAGGATTTTGTTAACTTATGTATTCCTTCCTCATAAATAATTTTCTGTCTTGAGACTAAACCAGGAACTTGCAGTGGTAGGATTTTGCTTTTGCTTTCTTTTAGAGAGGAAATTTTTGGTTTGGAAACCTAGGGCTCTAATGTGACTTGTTCACCAAATGCCCTGCTTCGCTGAAGGAAGTGAAGCATCCAAGGGTTTTATTATTCTTACTGTTTTGGCAAATTAGGACAAGTTAATGTAGGGAATGAGAAAGACTAAAACTTGTATGATGTTTCACAAATTAATCATAACAATTCTAATCAATAGTGTTAATGGGCACCTGATATGTATTGAATGTTGCACTTTATGAATACATTCATTTTATATTCCCAGAATCTTTAGAAGATACATGATATCATTACTATCATTATTTTTCAGATAGAAGTAAGTGTTAATTAACTAGCTTAATGGACATGCTATTAAGTGACAGAGCAGGAAACTGAAGCTCATTCTCAAGAATTCAGAAGTCCATGCTCTTAACTACCATGGTGAACTTCATTGTTTAAGAAAATATAATGGTTCCCCATAGTCATTTATTGATTTTTGCAAGTCTTGATGCATGCCTGTTTTGAAGAGTTTATTGCTGTAGGAAGGAAAAATTATATATTCATTCCTTAGAATTTCCTTGGAGCTGGAAGCGCCTAGAATAGCACCTGATCCAACCAATTATATTTAGATAAAGAACATATTTCCAGAACATTTAAATTACTTGGTCAGGAGCTGTGGTTAGTGAATGACATGATTAGAATTAACATTTAAATCTCCTGGATTCCATTACAGTGTCTACACATAGTAATACCAGTTTCTAAACAAAATCACATGCAAAGTTTGCTTTTCATGTGGCTGAAAATGAATCACAAATGTAATTTTTGTGCAAGTAAGCAAAATGGTAGATATCTTTCTACTATAATACTCATATAGAAAGATAGAGTTATGAAATATTCTTGACAAATTCAGCTAAAAATTGAGAGCAGTTTAAACCACTCGGAAGTCAGTAATATAACATTGTGGGTGAATTTTGCTCCAGGAAATGCTGTAATTTGTTTTCTTTTAAATGCAATCTAGTTTCAATTTTAGTTCTTGCTAAAATCTTGCTAAACACAGGAGGAGGACTAAAAGAGTGATAGAGGTTTTCAACATCTTTGTGTCAGATCCTCTGCTCTGTAAAGAATCACAAAAATTGTAATTAAAATCTCCCTTTCCAATTAGAAAATCTGATTTGTTAATTTCTTAATCACCCAGTCAAAATTTGGTCACATTTAGAGGGGCAGAAAAATATATAGCTGAAGTTTCAAAGGACCAGGAGCAAGCATAGATTTTATGTTTCATTTAGTATTGTTTGTGAAATTTCTGGCCTGGTTATAAAATATGCTGGCAAATACAGTCTGATTTGTAAAGATGCTAATTTTCTTTATGACAATCTACAAATACAGTCTGATTTGTAAAGATGATAATTTTCTTTATGACAATCTAGAAATAGCTATCAAAATTTAAAACATACAAAATTTGATCCGGAACTATATCTTTAAAAATTTATGCTACAGAAGTGTGAACAAAGATGCTTGTATAAAATGCTCACCATAGCAGTGTTTGCAATGTAATGTAATATTTTTAAATCATATAACAGTGAATCAACGAGTGAATTGCTAAATAAAATATAGGGCATGTATATTCTGAAACATTATAAGGCTTTACAAAGATTGAAGTAAAACTATGCTAATATAGAAATACCTCCAACATATCAATTTTATGTAAAAAATATATATTCCAGATAAAATATAAGTCAATTTAGGTTTTGAGTACAGGTAGACATGGACAAATAATACATAGACTGATAAATAGATAGATATGGATAGTTACATACAAAATTATTTGTAGGTAAATTTATAGAAGAAGGAATGCAATTAGAAGAATTTTCACATTTTAACCTCTCTGTATTTACATTTTGCTTTCCTGAGTAAAATAATTATATTTGGTTCTTAAAGGATTTTTCAAGGCAGAATTAATACTATGTTTAAGAAATCTTAAACTTTGAAACAATTTGAGGGAACCATTATACATGTTATCACCAAAAGAAGTTATGTATTGGAAGTTATGAAAAATAAAACATTATAAATAGCCCTCATTAGTACACATTTCTTTTTTACTGAGAATTCTAGGATTCCATAATTGCCCTTAGATGACAAATTAAATACAATCAGCTAAGTAATTGTTTCAAAAACATTGTTTCTGGAAGATAACCTTTGGAAACCCTTTCCTTTTGAAACTTCTGAAATGAAGTAGCTACCCAGTACGTGAAGTTCTGCTTCATCTGCTGGAGAGATGCACTTGTCTTCAGCTTATGTGTGAGGTAAAGTTGTGGAACATGAACTTTTTCATTTCTTCTATAGGAGACCTAAATCTCAACGTGCTTGAATGATTTGATTACCTACTTCAACAAAGAGGGTTGATAATCACCGAAGATAGATCTATTGCTGGTGAATGAAGGTCTACCAATGATTTATTAGTGCATTGAAACAGCAATGAAATAGTTATGGCTGAGTGGGCATTTCCATTAAAAATATCTAGTTGGATGTTCCCCTTCCTGCGTCCATGTGTTCTCATTGTTCAATTCCCACCTATGAGTGAGAACATGTTGTGTTTGGAACTTAACATATAATAATAATAAAATTAAAAAAATATATCTAGTTTGGAGCTTTCATTTTATGGCAGAAAACATCCGTGAGACTAAAGGTTTCATTACATTAAGCCTGGTTTATAATTACTTATTCAAAATTATTGGTCAGAAATTCCAATTAAGATCAGTCTGTGTTTTTCATTTTTATTGTGGTTTTTTGAAGACATCAAAATCTCATTTTTAAAAACTTCAAGCATTTTATGGCATGTTGTATACCCCGGAATTTCTAAATACTCCAGAATTTTCTCATGCTCTGATATCACAAAAAAGTCATGTCTTTGGAAAAATAACACAAAGGAGGCCATTTCAATTTGGGTCAATAAAACTATGACAAAGGAAGGAAGGTCATTTGGTTTAGAAATCATTCTCCGTTAATCTAACATCATCTGAGAATGTTTTCTTTTAAAAAATTCTGAAATCATTGGTTCAAGTTGATGGTTCTCAGTGACTCATGTTTAATGTCTGAACTAAACAAGCTTTGTCTCTATTGTTTTCTACAATGTTGACTGATTTTGATAAAATTTTCTGTAACACTAATGAATATTAAGAATTTTTGGATGCAGACTTTTTAAAGTCTGTGTGGATGCAAGTTTAAGACCAATATATTTCTCAGATGAATGTATCTTTTGTTATTTAAAGGGAATTTGATGCACAAAGGTAGGTTACAGATATATGTGATACTACTGATTAAGATATATAATTTGCAGAACAATTTGTGACAAATTATTATGTAATCATGGCCAAAGGATATTAACATTTGGTAAAAATCCTACTTAATGTCAGGAAGTTTATAGCATTAACTTATTTATTCTTTACAATAACCTAATGTAATAATAAACTGAGTCTCACAGATGGTAACTTGTCTAAGATCAGAAATCTATTAAATATGAACATTAGGAATTCAACAACAGACTATCACAAAACTTGTGCTCTTGTAATGCCATGACTTTCTTTTTCTGCTTTATCTTTTAAAGTAATAATGGCATATTCATGCTTATATATGTATTTGTGTTTCAAAGCAGAACTTTTATTAGCTTAGCATATAGTCAGCTAGAATGCAAGCTTCATGAGGGCAACAGCCATGTCCTTTATGTTCCCTATTGTATATCCAGCTCCTAACTTAATGCCCTGTGCCAGTATACCACAGTGAACACTTACTGAATGTGTGAATAGAAATAAAATGTAAATAATATCTACTCGAAAGAATACTAATAAGTAATACATGTGCATAACATAAATAAATAATTTGCATGCTATGTTTTAATATTTAGGAGGCCTTAATTTGTCCGCACTAAGCCTATGTTCTCACATGGCAAATACTTAATTACTTATCACTACTCACGTTTCATCCCTAAAGTAGATGCTGATACATTCATAACAACACTAGCCGCTAAGCCAGAACATAGCCATGAATTCCTACACAAATAGTGCAGAAAAGGCACAACAGCAAATTGATCCAAAAAGGTTTAGTATTGAAAAACATCTGCCATCTCTAGCTTAGTTTAGAATTGGTGATTTTGGTCTGCTTTACATTCTTTTATTTATTCATGTTTAATCTTTAGCAAAGGACCTTTATAACTATTACCCTTATCTGATCTCACATAACCCTGAAAAACAAGACTGATACATTGTTAACTATTTTAGATATAAGCTTCATATGATGAATGTCTTAGTTTATTTGGTCTCCTATAACAGAAGACCATAGATCTGGTAGCTTACCAACAACAGAATTTATTCTCAAATTTATATAGGCTGGGAAATCCAAATTTGAGGCACTGCCAGATTCAGTGTCTGGTGAGGACCACTTCCTGTTCCATAAATGGCCCCTTCTTGCTGTGTCCTCACAAGGTTAAATGGGCAAGAGAACTTTCTGGAGTTTCTTTCAAGGGTACCAGACTTATTCCTGAAGGCTCTACCCTCATGATCTGATTACATTCCAAAGGCTCCACCTCCAAATAGCATCACAGTGGAGGTTAGGATTTCAACACAGGAATTTGGACAGACACAAACATTCAGTGAATAGCAATGAGTTAGTATCTTACAGTGTTAGGTAATTTAGACAAAAGTAGAATTCAGGTCTTTTTACTGTAAGTTCAGTGATCTCTTCTTGGTGGCTTGCTGCATCCAACTCAAGTTTCCAGTTGCATAATCTAAAAACTGCTGAATTTTGCCATAGTCAAATGGAAATTTATATGACTTACTTTTCTAAATGCTTAGTTGGAATGTATGAAAGACACTGTAGAATTGCATATTGTCTAGTATAATGTCAATATTTACTAATTTAGAAAGCAAATCCTATATTGCTGGCATACTTGTAAGAAAAAGTAGTTTCTATACAGTAAAGAAAATGAAAATATCATGTCTTAGTTGTGTCTAAAAGTGAGTAGAATTATTCATTTAATAACTTTCCTTAAATGAAATATAAAGGATTTTTTTTTTTTGGTAAATGCTGTTAGAGTCATAGAGAATAGACTCCTGACGAGGTTCTTCATGTTAAGAAACAGTATTTTAGCCTAATTAAAAAAAAAAACAAACACATAACATAGCTACTTTAAGAGGGTATACTGGGTTAAATGGTATATCCCAATGTTCCTGTCCTATGCAGAACATGTGACCATATTTAAAAATAGGTTGGCTGGGCGCAGTGGCTCATACCTGTAATCCCAACACTTTGGGAGGCCAAGACAGCTGGACCACTTGAGGTTAGGAGTTCAAGACCAGCCTGGGCAACATGGTGAAACCCTGTCTCAACTAAAAATACAAAAAAATTAGCCAAATGTTATGGTGCTTGCCTGAAATCTCAGCTACTGGGGAAGCTGAGGCAGGAGAATTGCTTAAACCCGTGAGGCAGAGATTGCAGTGAGCCGAGATCACACCACTGCACCCAGCCTGGGCGACAGAGCAGGACTCCATCTCAAAAATAAATAAATACATAAAAAGATAAAATAAAAATTAAAAAATAGGCTTATTGTAGACGTAATTTGCTAAGATGAGGTCCTAACGAAGTAGTATGAGCCCTTAACTGAATATAACTGGTGTCCTCAGAAGAACAGAAGACACACCTACACAAACAGAATACCATGTGACAATGAAGGCAGAGATTGAATCTACTGATGAATCTACAAACTAAGGAACTCCATTGGCTGGCAACACCAGAAGGTAAGGGACAGGCATGGCAGAGACAACATCCCCCAATCCCCACCTGATAAAGGCAGGAGGCAGGGAACTCTCCTAGGCAGATAAAGGAGGGTACCCGGAGAGTCGCTGAGCTTTCCCACAAGGGCTTACACCAGATGTTTTGAGCAGATAAGGGAACTTGCACAGAGGGCTTGCCTGAACATGCCGGCAGCGGACTAAGGTCCCAACATACACACTGCAGGGAGGCAGTGGAGCCACTGGGAATTTGCGCCTTATACAAATAGGGAACCCAACCCCATCCACTTTTACATAAAAACTTTTATTCAACTTTGAAGGGGGCAGCTGGGAACCTGCTTTCAGGAGCCCATTCTGCTGAGAACTTTCCTTTCACTTAATAAATTATAATCCACTCACTCTTCAATGTCCACATGCTTAACTTTTTTCCTGGTCTTGAGATGAGAACCTGGATCTAGACTAAGGAGTACAAAATCCTGCATCAACCCCACTTGTAGAGCCTCCAGAAAGAGCATTGTCTTACTAATGTTAGCAGGAAGTCCTTGCTCCCAGAGCTCCCAAGATGGTGGTGGGCCACTTTCCAAGATGGTGGCGGGCCACTTCCAAGATGATGGCAAGCCTCTTGTTCTCCGACCTGGGGTTCTTGGCCTCACAGATTCCAAGGAATGGAATCTTGGGCCATGCGGTGAGTGTTATAGCTTTATCAGAAGCTGTGGGTCATGGAAGAGAATCGGGGAACCCAGTAACTAATGTTCAGCTAGATTAGGATGAACCCAGGAACTTAGCCATGCAGGAACAATGGCAAGCCTTTAGCCTGACTAGGAGCGGCAGTGGGCACCTCACTGCATCAGGAGCACAGCGGACACCCTGCTGAATCCAGAGGGATGGAAGTCAGCGGCAGGCCTGCAATGGCAGCAAACAGCAGTGGTGGACGGCGAGCGAAAGCTCAGCTCGAGCTGTAACAAACACGGACCAGAAGAGTGTGCAGTTGCAAGATTTAATAGAGTGAAAACAGAGCTCCCATATAAAGGAAGGGGACCCGAAGGAGGTAGCCATTGCCAGCTCAATTGCCTGGGTTTATATACTGATCATTTCCACCCCCCGCCCCGTGCTCTCAGGTGATAGATGACTGGTTATTTCTTTACCTCCCATTTTTGCCTAATTAGCATTTTAGTGAGCTCTCTTTACTACCCGATTGGTCGGGTGTGAACTAAGTTGCAAGCCCCATGTTTAACGATGGATGCGGTCACCTTCCCAGCTAGGCTTAGGGATTTTTGGTCAGCCTAGGAAATCCAGCTCATCCTGTCGCTTACTAACATCTTGATTTCAGACTTCTATCCACCAGAAACAAGTGAGAGAAAATACTTTTCTCTTGTTTCAAGCCAATCAGTTTGTGACAGTTTGTTATGGCAACCTTGGGAAACCAACACAGATGCTATTGAAAACAGAATATAACTGAGGTATAAAAATAGGTGGCAAAAACCAGAAGCAGAAATCATAAATTCTGTTATTTTTTAGGAGTGGGACTTTGCTTTGTTGAGGTTTCTTTTTTGGCGGGGAGAAGAAGATTGAAAAAGAATTGCCCATTACTGTAGTTCATTTTCATAAGCAAATATCTGTGTGACAGAAAAGAAAGATGTCAAAGTGAAAAGAAAATTTGTAGTATTTATGGCACATAGATAAAGTTATCCATCCACAGTAGCAGATTTAGTCTCTGATTCATTTTTATCTACATTTGAGAGTTCAATTGAATTGCCCTGATCCTATTGCTCCAACAGACATACCCCTGCTTTTTCTTGTGTGATTAGTAATCTGTTTCTTTTTTATAAAACCGGTGATGAACATAATTAAGTGTTATTGAGCGCTCACTCAACACTAGGCTCTATTTTAGGTATTTTCCCTTAATTTATTTAATCCTGACCAAAAATCCAGCAGTTTATATCACTCTATTTTAATGTAAACTTTAGAAACATTAAAAAAAAATTGTCACTGCCCCATAGCTAAAAAGTCGTGGAGCCAGGGATCCATCACAGACACACCAACTCAGCAGACCTCTGATCTATTAGGTGATGCTTGGGAACAATGGGCATTTAGTCTATGTCCCTTCCAACTTCTAACTAATGTAGAATCTATTGTTTAACATATATAGGAGTTTCCTGCCTTGGAAATGTGGGGAAGTATGACTAGATGATTTGAGTTTTTTGGCTTGATAATTTTTTTTTAGTAATATTAAGTTCCTTATGATTGGTCGAGTATATTCTTGAATCAAGTTTTTGAAAAGGTGTACTCTCTTTTAACCTGCTTTTGCTCCATCCCTGACTTGGTGTCTACTACCTTATGAGTTGCACTGACCTAGTGCATCGCAGGTTCGTCCTCTGCTGCTGTTTATGGGGAGCTGCCTGTTCCTTTGGCAGAACCTCCTGATGTCTTTCGGCCACTATACCTATACTGAGCACTGTATTTACTCTTGAAATTCTCTGGCAGCACCACCCCACTGGGAACACTAAGAGACCCTTAATATTCTAAAAGAAGTTAATAGATTGCTGTAGGCACCTCATGTCAGCCCATTGTTCTTATTTATACAAACTGGCCACTTGCAGATGATTTGTGAATGGTACAAAATTATGCAGTGTTTGGGGACAAATAAGTAAACAGCTTTACTGAGAGTCAGGGACGTTTTCTACTTTTATCTCAACAACTTCAATGACTTACATTGAGGTTGGGACAACAATTGAAATCAATTTGGATAATAAGTGAATGCATGAAAGTTAGTAATGAAAGCATCTTGAATGACCTTCTACTTATGAATTCATTTCTTATATAAAACAATTCCACTGCATTAGTAAATTTATTAATCAAAATCTAAGAAGGATGTAAATGACATGTTATCTGTATTAGCTATAAGATGTTATGTGTATAAGAATGAATTCTAGAGCCAGACTGGTTTTTAATCCAGTGCTTACGAATTATGTTACTTTTGGCAAGTGACTTAGTTATCCCTGTCTCTCAGTTAACTCATATATCCTCACAATAAAGAATTTAAGTTTCTAAAAATGTGCTTGGCAGAGAGTAAGCATTACTGTGTATACTTTTTAACAACTAATGTCAGAGAAAAATAGCAGTAGGTATAATCATTTTTTTCTTATAAATCTAGCTTGAAAACCTGGAGACAAGGGAAACGTTTCCAGACTGTAAGTGAAATATTAACTTGAATAGCTGCTTTGCAAAATACGTGTTTGTTAACGGACTGAAATATAAAGTAACATTTAATCACATAAAAATAAATAAATAAATAATAATAATTATTGTTATTGTTATTATTACTTGCCTGTACTCTGTTAGAAATTCTAAGTTTGCAACAGGCATCATGAATCCCTTTCTATCAACTTGAGCTTTAATTCACTTGGAGCTAGTTTTGGGATTTTTAGCCCTGAGCTAGAGATTTTTCATCTAGGTATAGAAAAGTTGTGGAAGCCACAGAGAATGAGCACAGAACACTTCTGAGAATCACCTGAAAGGAAAGGGGGGTTGCAGATTTCATTCAAATGTGACACCAGTTAGGGGGAGCATCCTGCAATCACAACTACACACTGCATCTATTGACTTCAGTTCTGTGGCTGTTTCCCTGCAGAACGAATTCAAGCACAAAGCTCCCTCTGTCTTCAAAAGGAAGCTTCATGCTTGAATGAGCTTGGCAGGAAAAAGATGAGAAACTGACCCTTGATTCCTGTTCTTTTCTCAGATGCATTTGCCCAAGAGATACTGTGCTAAGATATAAGAATGCCGTACAATTTTTAAGACGTTCATATGCAGGCTGCTTAAGAAATGGCAGTTGTGATGTGAATTTTAGATTTCATTGTGTGGAACTATATGATGATATACATAGAAATAGTCTTTCAACTGAACCTTCCACTTAGTTACTATGATAAAAGTTATTGTTAAACTAAGTCAAATATTTTTTCAGAAGTTTTGGAAGCTGTTACACAGAGTTTATTTTCAACTATATGAAGAAGTGACCTGAATACTCCTGAACTAACCAAGAATCTTCATGACATTTTGGCTTGACTTTTGAATACACTAAATAAGAAGTTTGGATATTGTGCATATTCTTACTCAATTCCTCCTTGATTTCAACTCTACAAGGGAGAACATAATCACATTTCTTAGGTAAAATCCTGTGTTAAGTTTACAGTTTAGCTCGCTTTAAGTGCAAATGTTGTGATCAAGATTTTCAAGTATGCATATTGCCCTGAGAAATTCCCTTTTTCCAAATCTTTCTTGTTTGTGTGTGTTTCTGATTAGCTCTCTTATGCCATTCTTATATTCCAAAATGATTAATTATTGTTGGTGGTTAGATTGCGAAGCAGAAAAACCAGCTGCAGTTAATTGAGAAATTTTAAATTGATTTTGTGTTGTGTGTTGGTTCCAAATGCAGTAAGAGAAACTGGACCAATTCTATAAAGCAGCAGCCTTTCTACATGCCACAGTATTGCATTCTGAGCATGACTACAATAGCATGCTGTAATCATTGAGATAATTCGAACACCCTTACATATCCCATATGCAGTGGTGGTATTGGAGGGAGCTAGTACCAACTGATAGAAAACAACTGGACTGTATATTTAGAACAATGAAGAAAATTTTATCAAAGTTGCGTTAAGCAATGAGTTTGTTTTTGAGGATATATTCAATAACACCTATGGTCTTTTTATTTTTTTTCTTATAGTTCTTTAAATTACTAAAGACCATCTTCTATGTTTCAAGTCTGACTGAAATTTGTACTTTTTGCCCAAAGTAGTTTTGAAAGGCAATTCAATCTTTGAAGGATTCAAAGAAAAATTTCACACCACACACACACACACACACACACACACACACCCCCCACAGGACTTCTAAATTTGAACTTTATATTCTTATATAGTGTATTTTGTATCTGAATTATATTTCTCTCAAGCAAAGAAATACATATTTGCATACACCCAACTATACTAATAAACTGGTGGAACTCTGTCAATTAAAATTGCAAAATAGTAGAATGTCTCTAGTATTTCTTGAAAACAAACAATAAACACACACACACACAACAAACATTGTGTGCTTTGCTGCTCTGTCTCAGAAAAAGTAGGCACAATTTACTTTAAAAAGTCAGAATATAACCTTCTTTCTATTTTCTAAGAAATAAACTCAATGAGACATAGTAGATTTTTGGAATAATAAGGTTAAGAATTGAAAGATGTACTATTAGGAATACTCTGAATAACAATTACTCATGGAACAGCAGAAGGTTTTCAACAGTTAAATATTTCTCCTCCTTATTCCTTTTTTCATGATAGGTTTTGTGTTTAATATGTCATAATTAAAAATCCCAAACATACAGAAAATGAGATGATATAGCAAAGCCCCCTGTGATTGTCATCAATCAAATCTGTAGCATAATTTTTACATTACCAACCCCTTTTCTTCTCTTTATCTGTTTGTTTGTCAGCTCATTCTTTCTTTCTTTATTTTCTTTTAACAGGAGAATTCTAAGACAAAACTCAGATGTCATGTCATTTTACCCGTAAATAGTTCAGGGAGTATTTTAGAAAACATTATATAAAGTAAAATTTGAAAAGAAGTATAAACCCATTATGATAATATAATGCTTTTGAACATCACAATATTTTTAATATCACCTAATATTCAGTCTTTATTAAAAATTTCCTTGTTTATCTAAAAATGGTTTTTATACAGTGGTTTGTCCTATATATTTTAAAATTTATTTTGATGTATTTTAATCTATATAATACAGAAGAAATATGATTTAATGAGTTTCACAAAAAGCTAGTTTTAAGACTAGTTTTGGAAGAAAAACACAATTATTTTACATATTAGTCATTCTAATCAATTAGTTAAATATGCCCTCTAAATATGAATGTAGCTTCACTCCATGAGCTTTTGCTCATGTGTCTGTATCCTCATGGAATGTTCCTTGTCTTATTTCCTAACTTCTAAATATTTGCTCATATTTTAAGGTCCACTCAGATGTAAACTGTTCTCTGATTTCTTTTCTGGCTCTCACTAATAATTTCAGGTAGAATTTGTCAATCCTTTTCAATTCTTTCACAGGATTTTGTGGATGTCAATGATAAAAATTAGATAATCTAATTGCATTTAGATAAATGAATGTTATTAATTTTTATGATTTCCTACCAATTATGTGTCTACTGTTTGTGACATACTTGTTTAACCTTATTCAATGTCATAAAGAATTTTGATGTCTTAGAATTTCTTCTGAAAGTTTATTTGTTTTACCTTCATATAAAAATCTACTCTATTTCTGTACTCTAGAAGAACTTTGTGTTGTTTTGTTTATGTTTTTCTTTAGAGACAGGGTAATGCTCTGTCACTTGGATCCTAGGCTGACAGGAATGTTTCACCTGCACTGCTGGCTGGAGTGCAGTGGCACAATCACAGCTCACTGCAGCCTCAAACTCCTAGGCTCAAGCTATCCTCTCACCTTAGTCTCTCAAATAGTGGAACTACAGGCACACGCCTCCACGCCTGGCTAATTTTTAATTTTTTGTAGAGATTGTGTCTCGATGTGTTGCCCAGGCTTGTCTCAGACTCCTGGCTTCAAACAATCCTCCTACTGAGAGACAGGACTAGTTGGATTTCCTAGGCTGACTAAGAATTCCTAAGCCTAGCTGGGGAAGGTGACCACACCCACCTTTAAACATGGGGCTTGTAACTCAGCTCATACCCAACCAATAAGTTTACTACCTGATTTAGAGGGCTCACTAAAATACAAATTAGGCTAAAAGCAGGAGGTAAAAAAAAGTAGTCAAATCACATATCACCTGAGAGCACAGTGGGAGGGACAATGATTGGGACACATACCCCAAGTATTCGAACCGGAAGTGGGCAACCCCCTTAGGGTCCCCTCCCATTGTATGGGAGCTCTGTTTTCACTCTATTAAATCTTGCAACTGAACACTGTTCTGGTCCATGTTTGTTCCAGCTCAAGCTGAGCTTTTGCTCACCATCCACTACTCCTGTTCACTGCTGTCGCAGACCCGCCATTGACTTCCACCCCTCTGGATCCAGCAGGGTGTCCACTTCATTTCTGATCTGGGGAGGCACCCATTGCTGCTCCTGTTCAGACTAGAGGCAGCTAAGTGCCCGGGTTTGTCCTAACCAAGCTGAACACTAGTTGCTGGGTTCCATGGTTCTCTTCCATCACCCACGGCTTCTAATAGAGCTATAACACTCAGCGCATGGCCCAAGGTTTCATTCCTTGAAATCTGTGAGGCCAAGAACTTCAGGTCAGAGAACAAAAGGCTTGCTGCCATCTTGAGAGTGGCAACCACCATCTTGGGAGCTCTAAGAACAAAGATCTGCTGGTAACATTTGGTGACCCATAAGGGGATTCTCCAAAGCAGTGAGTAATATCGCTCCACTTTTGCTTGCTATTCTGTCCTGTCCTTCCTTAGAATTGGAGGAAAATACTGGGCACCCGTTGGCCAGTTAAGAACAATTAGCGTGGCTGCTGTACTAAAGACTCAGGTGTGAGGCTTCCTGGGAAAAGGCTTTCATGATGCCCAACCCTTCTGGGTTGGGAGAATTGGTCTGCCTGGAACTAGCTTCTGCTTTCACAATTTTCCTGGGGAAGCCAAGGGTCGACTGGAGGCAGAAAGCTGTCATCCCAAACTCCCAGCATTGGTTTGTCGAGATCATGGCACAGCCAGAAGTCTGTACTCAACAGTTGCCCATGTGTGTGCCCCTACCTCTCCTTCTGATCCATACCTCCTGGGTTCCAACCATGACTTTCTTGAAAGTGTAGCCCGAAAATTATCCTTAACACTGAATCTACTTCCTCCGATCCCTGCCTCCTAGATACTAATGCTTCAGACTTTTGCTTCCTTTCCCAAGTATTAGAGCAAGTTGTATCTCCAAAGGGATCTAAGGAAGCTCTACGCTGTGTCCTTAGGCACCTAGGCTATGAGCCCAGGGAGTCTTGTCCTGGTGTTCCTCCAAATTTAGGTATATAGCTCTCTACATGGGCAGTTATGTAGGACCCATTCCCCACCACCCTTGCCAGAGCCCCAAGTTCTATTGTGAGCCATAGCCCTAAGTTTGTAAATGGCTAGGAGGATTGCTCTCCGATTGTGTAAGATGCTCTCCTCCCCCAGTTTCTACCCAGCTTATCCCTCTGCAATATAATCTCCAAGTCTTGGCTCCTTGGCCAGGGCCTTAGAACTGATGACCCAGTACTTTAACAACTGGAACTGGGTCTGCGACAACATAATATATCAGGATGAAAGCGAATTGAGTAAATTAAAAGGATGGTGCAAATGCACTCAATCTGTAGCAGCAACTGCTTTGCTAACAGAAGAAAGCAGAAAAAAAACATTTAGAGGAAACCTCATTGTGAGCACACCTCACACGTTCAGAACAATCCTAAGTAAAAAAAAAAAAAAAGTAGCTTACTAACTAAAAAATCTTAAAGTATGGGGCTATTCTGTTAGAAAAATGTGATTTAACATTAACCACTGAAAATACCCTTAACCCAGCAGGTTTCCTAATGAGGGATTTAAATCTTAATTACCATACAAAGGTCTGACCAGACCTAGGAGGAACTCCCTTCAGGACAGGAGATAGATGGTTTCTCCCAGGTGATTAAGGGAAAAAAACCATAATGGGTATTCAGTAATTGATAGGGAGACTCTTGTGGAAGCAGAGTTAGGAGAATTGCCTAATAATTGGTCTGCTCAAACATGCAAGCTGTTTGTACTTAGCCAAGCCTTAAAGCACTTACAGAATCAAAAAAACTCAATGTCAATCCTGACTCAAAAGGTTACCTACACCCTCTCTGAAATGAACTTACATAAGAATTGTTTACGTGAATGCATTTGATGGGGTAGCTACTCAGGAACTCAGCCCAGCTCTAGGACTCACCCCTGAGAACAAAGGCACTGTTGGACAAACTGGTAAAGGACCACTAGAATCCAGCAGCCTGGACCCCTTTCTTTGTGGTCAAGAAAGGCGGAAAAAGGAGTGCAGGACTGCTACATTGGTGAGCATCACTAATCCGATAAGCAGAGGTCCATGGGTGGTTATGCACCCTGGAAAGGAATAAGCATTAAGACAATAGAGGACGCTCTAGGATTAATGCTCATCGGAAAATGATTAGAGGTGCTGGCATCCCTATGTTCTTTTTTCAGATGGAAACGTTCCCCCCAAGGCAAAAACACCCCTAAGATGTATTCTGGAGAATTCGGCCCAGTCAGAGTATATGTACCTTTTTCCCTGTTACACTTGAAGCAAATTAAAATAGACATAGGTAAATTCTCAGATAATCCTGATGGCTATTTTGATGTTTTTACAAGGGTTAGGATATTCCTTTGATCTGACATGGAGAGATATAATGTTACTGCTAGATCAGACACTAACCCCAAATAAGAGAAGTGCTGCCATAATACAGCCTGAGAGTTTGGTGATCTCTGGTATCTCAGTCAGGTCAGTGATAGGATGACTACAGAGGAAAGAGAACAATTCCCCATAGGCCAGCAGGCAGTTCCCAGTGTAGACCCTCATTGGGAAGCAGAATCAGAACATGGAGATTGGGGCCTCAGACATTTGCTAACTTGCGTGCTAAAATGACTAAGGAAAACTAGGAAGAAGCCTATAAATTATTCAACAATGTCCATTATAACACAGGGAAAGGAAGAAAATCCTACAGACTCTCTGGAGAGACTAAGGGAGACATTGAGGAAGCATAACTCTCTGTCACCTGACTCTATGGAAGGCCAACTAATCTTAAAGGATAAGTTTATCACTCAGTTGCAGACATTAGAAAAAACTTCAAAAGTCTGCCTTAGGCCCAGAATAAAACTTAGAAACCCTATAGAACTTGGCAATCTTGGTTTTTTATAATAGAGATCAGGAGGAGCAGGTGGAATGGGACAAATGGGATTAAAAAAAAGGCAGGGGGGCACCCCTTTAGTCATGGCCCTCAGTCAAGAGGACTTTTGAGGCTCTGGAACAGGGAAAAGCTAGGCAAATCAAGTGCCTAATAGGGCTTGCTTCCACTGCAGTCTACGAGGACAGTTTAAAACAGATTGTCCCCTTGTCTGTGCCCCTTGTGTCAAGGGAATCATGGAAGGCCCACTGCCCCAGGAGATGAAGGACTTCTGAGTCAGAAGCCACTAACCAAATGATCCAGCAGCAGGACTGAGGGTTCCCTGGGCAAGCGCCAGCCCATGCCATCACCCTCACAGATGTATGCTTGACCATTGAGGACTAGGGGGTTAACTATCTCCTGGACACTGGCACGGCCTTCTCAGTCTTACTCTCCTGTCCCGGACAACTGTCCACCAGATCTGTCACTATCTGAGGGGTCCTAGGACAGGCAGTCACTAGATACTTCTCCCAGCCACTAAGTTGTGACTGGGGAACTTTACTCCTGTCACATGACTTTCTAATTATGCCTGAAAACACCACTCCTTTGTTAGGAAGAAACATCCTAGCAAAAGCAGGGGCCATTATACACTGGAATTAGGAGAAGGAAAAAAGGGTAAATATATATACACACTCTAAGTACGCTTACTTAGTCCTCCATGCCCACGCAGCAATATGGAGAGAAAAAGAATTCCTAACTCCTGAGGAAACACCTATCAAACATCAGGAAGCCATTAGGAGATTATTATTGGCTATACAGAAACTAAAGACGTGGCAGTCTTACACTTCCGAGGTCATCAGAAAGGAAAAGAAAGGGAAATAGAAGGGAACCTCAAAGCGGATATTGAAGCCAAAAGAGCTGTAAGGTGGGACCCTCCATTAGAAATGCTTATAGAAGGACCCCTACTATGGGGTAATCCCCTTGAGGAAACCAAGCCCCAGTACTCAGCAGAAGAAATAGAATGGGGAACCTCACATAGTTTCCTCCCCTCAGGATGGCTAGTCACCGAAGAAGGAAAAATACTTAAAATCCTTCACCACATCTTTCACTTAGGTATTTGATAGCACCCATCAGATGGCCAAATCATTATTTACTGGACCAGGCCTTTTCAAAACTATCAGGTAGATAGTCAGGGCCTTTGAAATGTGCCAAAGAAATATTCACCTTCACTTCAGGCCATATATATCAATCCCTGTATCTTTAACCTCCTTGTTAAGTTTGTCTCTTCCAGAATCAAAGCTGTAAAACTACAAATCGTTCTTCAAATGGAGCCCCAGACGCAGTCCATGACGAAGATCTCCTGTGGATCCCTGGACCAGCCGCCTAGCCCATGCTCCGATGTTAATGACATCAAAGGCACCCCTCCTGAGGAAATTTCAACTGCATGACCCCTACTATGCCCCAATTCAGCAGGAAGCAGTTAAGAACTGTCATCGGCCAACCTCCTCAATAGCACTTGGGTTTTCCTGTTGAGAGGGGGGACTAAGAGACAGGACCAGCTGGATTTCCTAGGCCGACTAAGAATTCCTAAGCCTAGCTGAAGAAGGTGACCTCACCCACCTTTAAACATGGGTTTAACTCAGCTCACACTGGACCAAATCAGGTAGTAAAGAGGGCTCACTAAAATACAAATTAGGCTAAAAGCAGGAGATAAAGAAATAGTCAAATCATATACCACCTGAGAGCACGGGGGGGTGGGGGGGCAGACAATGATTGGGATATATACCCCAGGCATTCGAGCCGGGAGTGGGCAACCCCCTTTGGGTCTCCTCCCATTGTGCAGAAGCTCTGTTTTCACTCTGTTAAATCTTGCAACTGCACACTCTTCTGGTCCACGTTTGTTCCGGCTCAAGCTGAGCTTTCACTCACCTTCCACCACTGTTGTTCACTGCCATTGCAGACCCGCCATTGACTTCCACCCCTCTGGATCCAGCAGGGTGTCCACTGCATTTCTGATCCAGGGAGGCTCCCATTGCTGCTCCCATTCGGGCTAGAGGCTCTCAGTTGTTCCTGTGAGGCTAAGTATCCAGGTTCATCCTAATCGACCTGAACACTAGTCGCTGGGTTCCATGGTTCTCTTCCATGACCCACACCTTCTAATAGAGCCATAACACTCACCACATGGCCCAAGGTTCCATTCCTTGGAATCCGTGAGGCCAACAGCCTCAGGTCAGAGAACAAAAGGCTTGCTGCCATCTTGGGAGCAATGCTCCTACATATTTTACTTGGCTGCATCAAGCCAAACCCCTAAAGATTATTTTTTTGTATGACATCACTCTTCCATTAGCTACAGGCTTAACATTGTTGCTACTTTCCTATTTTTATTTTTTGAAAATTTCAAACTGTGGTTTTACCCTACCCTCTACCATGCTAAACAAGAAGTCCCACAATTATGTTTATAGTGATAGTATCTGTCTCTTCATACACGTAAAAAATCATAAAAATATTATTAAGCTTTCTCAAATTTTAAGCGAAATCTATTCAACAAATTGTATATTTTGTGCATTTTTAAAATCTGTAGTTTTTAAGACAAAGGTTCATATGCCAGGCGTCTATCCTTCCAAAAATTATTTTGATGACAAAAGATAAATTCATAGTATATGGCCATTCTCTTAGCATATGTTTGTAGTTAAATCGAGTAAAATGTAAAAATACAGTTGATTTGCAAAACAGTTCAGTATGTAATGTTTAATTAAATATAATTTTTCTTATAAGTTATTTATCATACTTCATTTTAGTAACTATTGTAAATGTTGGTTTAAAAATTCTTGCAGGATTCATGGTCAAACAACATTATTTAAAGCAATCTTACAATGTTTCTTCTACTCCACCACATGCCTCCCACCTTTGAATCACTACCTGTGCAGACTCCAAAGAGAATACTCTGTCAAACGACATTTGATTAACTAGAATGACCATCTACAATCAGTGCACCATGATTAAAATGTCCTCTGTTATCAGCACCATCATCCGTTAGCTAAAGGCAGAATTCATTGCAGCAGTGAAAAAAAATAAGCAACCAAATGAGGTGCTACAAATTTGATTAATCATATTCTAATTACCTGAGACTCATACAGCGTCTCACAAAGGAAGAAAAAAAAAAAAAAAAAAAAAAAAAAAAAACATAGAAAAATCTCTAAAGATGAACCAAAATATAATGGCTAACATTTGATGTTATTGAGTGTTCAGAGTGGCTTTTGTAGACTTCGTGAGATGTCAGCAAAGCACTGCAAACCTTTTCTTAGCATTCTGCATTTGACTTAAACCTGTTTTAATCAAGATAAAAAAATCCCTTTTGCTTAGAGAAATAATGTTTAGGATAGCAAAGTAAAGATTAATATTAGAACGAAATCTTATAAACCTTCTAGAGTTTGATATCATGTGATTACACAGCTCTGAAAAGTTCTGAGTTGTGGAAAAACAGGTATATTATTACATGCTGAAGAGAGATTCATGAACTGAAGAAGAGGTTTTGATATGTTTTCATTATTCCTCACCCTATTTCTTCCCCTACTATAAGAACAAGGAGAATAATAGTGTATATTTAGTATAAATATAAATTGATTTCTTATGAAGATTAACTTAATTTAAATTTAAAAAATAATAATTAAAAGACCTAATTATACATTTTTAAATTTCTTGGAAATAATGTCAACTACCAAATTTGTGCACATGTTAGGCATTTGGATTCTCAAATATATAAGTTCTAGGGCTATGTGATCCTAATGAAAAGCTCTAAATAAGTTGTCTGTAGCATATAATCCAACTCTTCCCTCATAGTATATGACCTGCAAGTAATTTACATCCACAGTGCTTACTCCACGCTGCCATACATTGAATATTTAGTATCACCATTTGAGACTCATTATTTACCGAATATAGTCGGCAGTTTTCAAATGCAATGCTTTGTTCGTCATGTTTTTTCTTGCCTGGAGCTCTTTCTTCTGTATATGCTGTGTTCCACAGAACAACCTATTTTTAATACTTCCATACTATTTCTTCCAGGCAGCCTTTCCAAATCTACTTGAAATCACACTATCAGTCACTTCATTTTGTACCTCAATTCAGCTTCTGATTTGCCACTTTCTTTCTCCGTTGTGCTTTGTCAGCATTTGTGATAAAACTTATGTTTGTCAAGAAGCTCTCTTAAATGTTTGAACAAGGCAGCTACCATCTTTTCTTTTTGCTAAAAGCTTACACACACAAACACCTACACAAAAGCTCTCATTGTTTAAAACTAGCGAATAAATTTTATTTTTCTAAAATTCTAGCAATTTTCTCTAACTGGGATAGAAAACAAAATAGCTAAAATGTAAGTTTCATGATAATTGTTGAGTGCATGGAGATATGCGACCAGGCTGTAGATGGTTTTTGACCTGGAGCTATTGGTTAAGAGGCTGCCTATGAAAATTTACACAACAGTAGGCTCCAAGCAAAGTATTTAACTTGTTTCTAAAAATTTGGGGCTGAGAGGCACAGGATCAGGTATCACTCAGTGACTTTCTTATCAGAGTAGTTTCTCTGGTGTTTTAATAAAAGTCAACATTTGATTCACTGAGACATGTATTTTCTTTTGCTTTTGTGCAATGGCAATAGTAGTATTGGTGGATTGCTGAAATGGCAGAAGATGAATGATAAGCCTGAAAATTCCCAACCCTCAAGAAAAACTGTTCTAGAGCATAAGGAAGACACTTTATGCCATATTAGGACGCTTTTTACAATTTAACTTAAATTACAAATAGTTATGTCAAAGTTATCTTACTGAATAAACCTTAAGCAACTTAAATGAACATATCATATGGTCTTTTATGTAGATAAACATATGGTATAATATTTTACATATGCCAGGTGCTTAAGTGTTTGAGTTGCATGTCTTCCTAGGATTATTGTGTAGCCATGAATTAACTGATTAATTAGCTCACCAGATCAAATATTCGTATACTTATGGGATTTATTTTGGCTGTGGGTTTGTAGGCCACGTACTTTGTTTTTTCAGTGGTTGTTATCAAATAGGCCGAGTATTGGCATAGTATTGTACAAATGTGGTCAACGGATAAAGAAAGTTGAATTAAGTACCATGAGTTTGCAAATGTTAGGAATACAACACAATGGAGATGAACTAGTTCCTCTCTCTCAAAACACAATTTTCCTTAACCTTAGCGCATGTGACTGAATCCTTTACCTAAACTTGATGTTACTATGATTATGTTGACTTTTTCAAACCCAACTGGATACCATACTCATTGTTTTTGTATACACCACAGCAGCAGTTAGGGACTTCTCTTCAGTCAGTATTTAATCGTACATTGATAGTCAGCTTTATGATGATGAACAAAAGCAAAACAAATAAGCAAAAATCTTACAATATTCCTACCTCCCTATTCTTCGTTTTTGGTTTAATGGAAGATCACAAAGACAAAGATGCAAAAAATGTGGTGAGCACTAATGTAGCTAAACAGATAGGATAAGCAAAGGGGAAGCCCCTGCAAAAGTAAAATTATGACCCTGTAAGAAATAGGAGTGCAAGAATCTTGCACTGGTAACATATTACACAAAATTTATCCTAGTCAGAGGAAATGTGAATTTTTCTTGAGGAAGTAAGATATAAAAAAGTGATATGATGTTAATTAACTGAGAAAACATGAAATAAATTAGTAATATGGTTAGAAGGATAGCTAAATCTCCATGTGCACAAGAATATGGCAAACCAAAAAACCTAAATGGTTCTGTGTATGTCTGAAAACATAGACAGGGGAATATCACTAGAGTTGTAGCTGGTGAAGTAGGAAAATGCCAAACCTATAATAAAGCAACCACTGCAGTAAAGTGAGTTAAAAAAAAACTTTTGGGTTCCCCAGCAAAGTGAGTAACATAAATCTGTGGGTTCCCCAGTGTATATAAAAGTTATGTTCACACTATACTGTAGTTTATTGTGTACAATATCATTATATCAAAAAATTATACACTTTTATTAAAAAATACTTTATTACTAAAAATTGTGAATGATCATCTCAGCCTTCAGCAAGTCACAATCTTTTTGCTGGAGAAAGGTCTTGACTGGTTGATGGCTGGTAACTGAACAGGGTGATGATTGTTGAAGGTTAAAGTGGCTGTAGCAATTTCTTAAAATAAAACAATGATAAAGTTTATCACATCAATTGACTTACTTTCAAAGAAGGTTTCTCTGTAGCATGCAATGATGTTCGATAGTGTTTTATCCACAGTAGAACTTCTTTCAAATTTGGAATAAATCCTCTCTAACCCTGCTTCTGCTTTATCAACTAAGTTTAGGTAATATTCTAAATTATTTGTTGTTATTTCAACAGTGTTCACAGCATCCTCACCAGGAGTAGATTTCATCTCAAAAAACCACTTCCTTTCCTCATCCATGAGAAGCAATTTCTCATCTGTTTAAGTTTGATCATAGGATTGCAGCAATTCAGTCACGTCTTCAGAATCCACTTCTAATTCTAATTTCCTTGCTATTTCCACGACATCTACAGATATTTTCTCCACCATCATGGAGAAACCCCTCAAAGTCATTCATGAGGGTAGAAATGGACTTCTTCAAAACTCCTCTTCATGTTATTTTGACCTCTTCCCATGAACTACAAATGTTTTTCATGACATCTAGAAAAATGAATTATTTCCAGAAAGTTTTCAATTTCCTTTGCCCAGATCCATAAGCAGAATCCCCATCTATGGCAGCTACAGCCTTGTGGAATGCATTTCTTTAATAATAAGACTTAACATTTGAAACTACTTCTTAATCCAAGGGCTGCAGTTTGAATATTGTATTAGCAGGCATGAAACCAACATTAATCTCCTTGTACATCTTCACCAGAACTCTTGGGTGACTAGGAGCATTGTCAATGAGAGGTAATATTTTGAAACAAATCATTTTTTTCTGAACAGTAGGTCTCAATAATGAGCTTAAAATATTCAGTAAACTGCACTGTAAAGAGATATCCTATCATCCAGCCTTTATTGTTCCTCTTATAGAGCACAGGCAGAATAAACTTAGTATAATTTATTAGGACTCTAGGATTTTCAGAATGGCAAATAAGCATTGGCTTCAACTGAAAGTCATCAGCTCCATTAGTCCCTGACAAGACAGTCAGCCTGTCCTTTGAGGCTAGACTTGACTTCTCCTCCCTAGCTATAAAAGTCCTAGATGGGATCTTCTTCCAATAAAAGGCTATTTCATCTACATTGAAAATCTTCTGTTCAATGTAGCCACTTCCATCAATGATCTTAGCTAGGTCTTCTGGATAACTTGCTGCAGCTTCTTCATCAGCACTTGCTGCTTCACCTTGTATTTTTATGTCATGGAGATGGCTTCTTTCCTTAAACCCCATGAACCAAACTGCTAGCTTCAGACTTTTCTTCTGCAGCTTCCTTGTCTTTCTCAGCCATCATACAATTGAATGGAGTTAGGGCCTTGCTCTGAATTAGGCTTTAGCTTAAAATAATGCTGTGGCTGGTTTGATCTTCTATCAGGATGTCCACGACTTTCTCCATATCAGCAATAGGGCTGTTTCACATTCTTTTTTTGGAGGGGGCGGGTGCGGGGTAGCTTGAGGGAGGGGAAGGACTCTCGCTTTGTCGCCTGGGCTGGAATGCAGTGGTGCAATATCAGATCACTGCAACCTCTGCCTCTCAGGTTCAAGTGATTCTCCTGCCTCAGCCTCCCAAGTAGCTGGGATTACAGGTGCCTGCCACCATGCCCAGCTAATTTTTTTATTATTATTATTTTTAGTAGAGATGGGGTTTCACCATGTTGGCCAGGCTGGTCTTGAACTCCTGACCTCATGATCCGCCTGCCTCGGCCTCTCAAAGCCCTGGGATTACAAGCATGAGGCACCACACCCGGTCAGCTGTTTCACTTTCTTACCATCTGTGTGTTCACTGAAGTGGCACTTTTAATTTCCTTCAATAACTTTTCCTTTGCACTCACAACTTGGGTAAGTAACTGTTTGGCACAGAGGCCTAGCTTTCCGCTTGTCTTCACTTTTGACATGCCATCTCACTAAGCTTAATCATTTCTAGCTGTTGATTTAAAGTAAGAGACTTGTGACTCTTCCTTTTTACTTGAACCCCATGTAGAGGACATTGTAGAGTTTTTAATTGGCCTAATTTCAATACTTTTGTGTCTCAGGGAATAAGGAGGCCTTAGGATAGGGAGAGACAGGGCAGAGTCTGGTTGGTGGAACAGTCAGAACATACACAACATGTGTTGATTAAGTTTTCCATTATATATACAGAAAGTTCCTGGTGTCCCCAAACAATTACAGTGTTAACATCAAAGATCGCTGATCACAGATCACCATAATAAACTTAATAATAATGAAGAAGTTTAAAATATTGTGAGAATTACCAAAATGTGACACAAAGACATAAAGTGAGCATATGTTTTTGGAAAAAATGGCACTGATAGATTTATTCAATGCAGGATTGCCAAAAACTTTCCATTTGCAAAAAAATACATCTGTAAAGTGCAATAAAATGAGGCCCAAAAACTGAGGTATACGTGTATATTTTCATTTGGCATATGGCACAATGCATTTTGTGTTTTAAAAAGTTTACTTTAGCTGCAGTGCAAGTAAATTATTTCAGGCAAATAAAAACACCTGCAATTGGAAATACCTGGGCTAAGGTGGTATCCGCAGCATCCATAAATTAGTAGATTTGAAACATCTGAGGCTGGGAATGATGGCTCAACTCCTGTTATCCCAGCATTTTGGGAGGTTGAGGCAGGAAGATTGTTTGAAGCCAGGAGTTCCAGACCAGCCTGGGCAACATTTTGAGACTCCATCTCTACAAAAAACTTAAAAACAAAATTAGCCAGGATGTTAGCATGTGCCTGCAGTCCTAACTACCCTGGAGGCTGAAGTGGGAGGATAGTTTGCACCCGGGATTTTGAAGCTGCAGTGAATGATGATTGCATAACTACACTCCAGCCTGAGCATCAAAATTAGACCCCATCTCTAGAAAAATAAAAAGAGAAATAAAATAAAATTAAACATAATTGAAGAGGCAAAAAATACAGGGATAAGCAATAAAGTTAATATGAAATAGTAAAGGGGAGGGAGCTTTCAATAATGACTCTTAGATTATTGGCTTGACAAACTATTTTCACAAAAAGTATAGAAAAATATAAGCATATGACGTATGGAAATGAGGTTTCAAGATGGCTCCAATAATCCTCACTATTCTTGTGCCATGACTTCTTGTGCCCTGCCAATTATCCTCACATTCTTGAGACCTGCCTTCTCCTTCTGAATCATGACAGACCTGGGTAACCAATAGAATTCTGTGTAGATATTTTGCAGCATCCAGCTTTGTCTCTTGGATTTCTCATTCTGGAAGAAGTCATCTGTTGTTATGAGGATACTTAACCCTCAAGAAACATACTTGTGGAGAGTATCTGAGGACTTCTGATAACTGCCAGCACCGATTAGTCCATCATGTAATTAAGGCACTTTGGAAGAATATTCTCTTTCTGCAGTAAAGCCTTCAAATGGTTGCAGTAATGAACAAAATCTGACTGAATCTCCTGAGGGTCCTCAAGCCAAAATAATCTAGTCAGGCCATTTTCAAATTTCTTAACTAGAGAAACTGTGACAGAAAAGAAATACATAAAGATTTTTACTAATCCACGCAGTTTGGTGATAATTTGCTGCATAGCGATAGATAACTAATGAATAAAGTCTTAAACCTTGGCTTCTGGCATATAAAGTTTCAGCTGCTGTCAGGCATCGAAGAGAAAATTGTAAATTGGCAGTTAGATAAATTGAGAGAATTCTACATTCGTTATGCAAAATAAGGAGTAGTCATCTGCTTATAATTTGTAGTTGAGATTGTCTACAGGGAAAATACAGAATAAGAAAGTAGACCTATGAGAGAACTCTGAGGACTCCAACATTTCATGACTGGGAAGAAGAGGATGGGAACAGATAGGAATATGGGCAAGAAATGATGGAGAAAGTAGGAAGAACACAAGCTAAGATATTCAGAGGTAAGGGCGATTTAAGGAGGGAATGGCCAATATTATCAGACGTTGAAATGTTATGCGATAAGGAATTTAAAAAGTATTTTGCATTTAGAAACAGATTTGTGCTCTTACTGAAAATTGCTTAACTGCAATATCATGGAAGAAAGACACAGAAAAATGAAATAGTGGAGAGAGTGAGTGAAAAATAACTTATCTCTTTTATTCAGAAGCTTCAACTCTAACAATTCAAAGTGTCTTCTAATCTGGTCATCTGCAAATCATGCTGGGTCATTTTCATGGTTCATTTGTGCAATCAAGTAGAGATCAAGTCACATTTATTACTCTTGAATCACGATTTAAAATGATGATCACTTAGTATTAAAGCCCTCAAAACAAGTAACCCTAACAGAAATAGGCAGAGTTGATATTTTGTATTCTTCAGTGTAATCATATAGAAAAAAAATATATGCCCAACAGTTTCAAAAAGATTCATAATACTGGGAGAAAAAAAATATAAAAAAAAGTAAAAGAATGAGATAGGAAAATAAAAGAATTATTATTTTCCACAAATTTGGAAGACAGACACATTTGACTAGAAATGAGTGGCAAAATAATCATGAGAGAGACAAAAATATATGGGAAATGCAATGTGAATATTCATGAATAGCCATGAATAAGCAAAATGAAGATGTGCCATGATTCAAAGTTAATTTAAAAGAGAGGTGCTTAGGAAGAGTGCAATAATATAGCCAAAATGCCATAATGGCATTTTTGGTCAACGACAGTCCACAGTGATGGTGGTTCCATAAAATTATAATGGAGCTAAAAGATTCCTATCACCTAGTGACATTGTAGCTGTAGAAAAGAAAGGAGCTGTTTGTTTTCTTGTAAATTTGTTTGAGTTCATTGTAGATTCTGGATATAGCCCTTTGTCAGATGAGTAGATTGCAAAAATTTTCTCCCATTCTGTAGGTTGTCTGTTCACTCTGATGGTAGTTTCTTTTGCTGTGCAGAAGCTCTTTAGTTTAAGTAGATCCCATTTGTCAATTTTGGCTTTTGTTGCCATTGCTTTTGGTGTTTTAGACATGAAGTCCTTGCCCAAGCCTATGTCCTGAATGGTATTGCCTAGGTTTTCTTCTAGGGTTTTTATGGTTTTAGGTCTAACATTTAAGTCTTTAATCCATCTTGAATTAATTTCCATATAAGGTGTAAGGAAGGGATCCAGTTTCAGCTTTCTACATATGGCTAGCCAGTTTTCCCAGCACTATTTATTAAATAGGGAATCCTTACCCCATTTCTTGTTTTTGTCAGGTTTGTCAAAGATCAAGTCAAACAAATTTACAAGAAAAAAAAAAACAACCCCATCAAAAAGTGGGCAAAGGATATGAACAGACATTTCTCAAAAGAAGACATTTATGCAGCCAAAAGACACATGAAAAAATGCTCATCATCACTGGCCATCAGAGAAATGCAAATCAAACCGAAATGAGATACCATCTCACACCAGTTAGAATGGCAATCATTAAAAAGTCAGGAAACAACAGGTGCCAGAGAGGATGTGGAGAAACAAGAACACTTTTACACTGTTGGTGGGACTGTAAACTAGTTCAACCATTGTGGGAGTCAGTGCGGTGATTCCTCAGGGATCTAGAACTAGAAATACCATTTGACCCAGCCATCCCATTACTGGGTATATACCCAAAGGATTACAAATCATGCTGCTATAAAGACACATGCACACGTACGTTTATTGCAGCACTATTCACAATAGCAAAGACTTGGAACCAACCCAACTGTCCAACAATGATAGACTGGATCAAGAAAATTTGGCACTTATACACCATGGAATACTATGCAACTATAAAAATGATGAGTTCATGTCCTTTGTAGGGACATGGATGAAGCTGGAAACCATCATTCTCAGCAAACTATCGCCAAGGACAAAAAACCAAACACTGCATGTTCTCACTCATAGGTGGGAATTGAACAATGAGAACACATGGACACAGGAAGGGGAATATCACACACCGGGGCCTGTTGTGGGATGGGGGAAGCAGGGAGGGATAGCATTAGGAGATATACCTAATGTTAAATGACGAGTTAATGGGTGCAGCACACCAACATGGCACATGTATACATATGTAACAAACCTGCACATTGTGCACATGTACCCTAAAACTTAAAGTATAATAAAAAGAAAGAAAGAAAGAAAGGAGCAGGAGGGCACAGCACAATGAGTTACTCACAACTAGAAACTCCACATATTGATTCCAAATATAGGAGTAATAATGCCATATTAGAATTGAGCGACTTCATTTCCTTCCTTCTTCGTCTGCTACTCATATCACAGCGCACTGCTGCTTCACAAACATCTATACTGCCACCTGCCACAGTGGACTCGGGATCAGCCCCCCTTAAAAATAGAGATGAATATTTGTTATTTCTTTTAATCACTTTTGCAATAAAATGACCTTTATTTTTATATATTTCCTTATAAAGAGGAAATTTCATAAATATTTAAATCCTTATTAAGAGAAATCTTAGCATGAGGCAACTGTAGATCAAAAGCACAATTCTTTTTCTCACATGTAAGTGCAAATAAATTAGATACATAATAAATAATATGATAGTAATTTAAAGAAAATATAAACTCAGAATTTATATTCAGCCACATGTTGCATTTCATCATATATTGATAAGCCTGACTACGTAAGTCAAATATATTTTTTTGAAATGCTCTGTCTCTCAGTTTAATACTTAATATGCAAAATAAAGATATATGTGTAGTCATCTGTTACTTAATGCCAAGGATACAGTCTAAAAAACGTACCATAAGGTGATTTTGTCTTTGTGCAAACATCACAGAGTGTACTTACATGAACCTCGGTGGTACAACCCACTACACACCTAGGCTACATGGTACAACTAGTTGCTCCTATGCTGTAAACCTATACAGCATGTTACTGTCCTGCATACTGTTGGCAATTATAAAGGTAAGTATTTGTGTATCTAAACATATCTAAATGTAAAAAAGGTACAGTAAAAATACAATATGAAAGATTTTTTTTAAAAAGCTATATCGTATAGACCCCATGAATGGAGCTTGCAGAACTGCTAGTTGCTCTGGGTGAGTCAGTGAGTGAGTGTTGAGTGAATGTGAAGATCTAGGACATTACTGTGCACTACTGTACAGTAAATGTACAAAACATATGTTTTTTTTCAATAATGTATTAACCTTAGCTTACTGTAAATGTCTAACTTTAAACTTGATGTATTTAATTTATTTACTCTTTTGTAATGAGCTCAAAACCCAAACACATTGTACAGCTGTACAAAATATTTTATTTCTTTATGTCCTTATTCTATAAGCATTTTCCTATTTAAAATTTATATATATATGTATACATATGTATCTTTTAAATTTTTTTTTAAGAACAAAGACACAAATACATACAGGGTCAGGATCATTCAAATCACTGTCTTCCACCTCCACATTTTGCTTCACTGGAAAGTCTTCGGGGACAATAATCCACATGGAGCTGTCATCTCCTACGACAACAATGCCTTCTTCTGCAGTATGTGCTGAAAGTCCTGCCTAAGGTTGTTTTACACTGATGTTCTTTCGTTTATAAGTAGAAGGGGTACACACTAAAATAATGATAAAAGGTAGAGCATATTAAATACCTAAACCAGTAACATAGTCATTTATTGTAATTATCAAGTATTATATGCTGCACATAATTGTATGTGCTAGACATTTCTATGACTGGCAGAGCAGCAGGATGTTTACATTAGAAAAAAGTGAGTAATGCATTGCGCCGCAACCTCACAACAGCTACAATGTCACTAGGTGATAGGAATCTTTTAGCTCTATTATAATTGTATGGAACCACCATCATTGTGGCCTGTCGTTGACCAAAAATGCCATTATGGCATTTTGGCTACATTATTGCACTCTTCCTAAGCATCTCTCTTTTAAATTAACTTTGAATCATGACACATCTTCATTTTGCTTATTCATGGCTATTCATATTTTATATTTAAAATAACATTTAAAAGCCCATAATGTAGGCATTTAACACATGGCAAATGTTTGATTTTTGAGCTTTAATAAAACCAATAATTTTTTCTCTAACGTTATTTTTTCAAAGTCAGAGTTCTATAAGTCTAAAATCTAGAGGTGGGCTTGCCTAAGTTCTATGTTCAGTGTCTTACAAGTTCAAACTCAAATTATTCATCACGTGGATTCTCACGGGAGAATTGTTCAAGTTCATTCCATTATTGGCATAATTTAGTTCATTGCAGGGTATGGCTGAGGTTCGCCTTTGCTAAAGACACCAAATTTCTTTTCACGTGGCCCATTGAATCATCAGTTCATCAACTGTACATCTAGTCCTTCTCATGCCTTAAATCTCTTTGACGTCTGCCATCAGATGAAGAAAGTTCTCTGCTTTTAAGGGCTCATGTAATTACATACTAAAGACCAGGAAGATAATCTCTCTATCTTAACATCAACTGTGACATAGAAACTAATACAATCATGGGAGTTATAGCTCACCATATTCACAGAGAATTGAGTTATTTTTTGGAATCCACTTTAGGAACTCAATTTATCATGCCAGGAAAATACCATGCCAGGAAAAATACGTTTTGGATTCCTTCAAAAATAAAAAGCAAATCTACAACAGTTCTTCAACTGAGGCATCTCACCACATCTGTTTTCCTTACCTATGTTGTCCAAAAGATAAGGCCCAGTTATATAGTTGTCCTCTATGTCATTCTCACCACAAATATGTCTTTGGGTAGCATTTAATGTTAATCACATTTTGTTGCTTTCCATTAGAGTAACTGTTTACCTCTCTCTCTCCTGTGGAAGATTATTATGTCTACAATCTATCTACATAAGTGTTATGGGCTGTAAATGTATATCTTCTCCCCGGGTGACTATTATATACATAATCTGTTACCTTTTTCCATTAAGCTAATGAATAGTTGACACTTCTGATTAGAACAATCTGGCATCTTTAAATGTTGCCTTAAAAGTAAAAAATTAAAATGGTCCAGAGTCAAATTCACTGAACAACATCTGTTTTGCATTTAGCTTATAAGGTAAGATGTGCCTCTTGCTTTTTACTGATAGCAGAAGACATTAAATTGATTATGACTTCATTTTTCTTTTATTTTAGGCAAAGCAAACTTCCTGATTCCACAAATCAGACTACAAGCTTTATTTCCTTAATAATTAAAGACAATTTATAAAACAGAGATTTTGGATAGCTTAAATTCTTAGGTACCATTGATTTGTACAAAACAACAAATTTAATCATAAAGGCAACACAATTATATATAAATAATAAGTTGGATTCCAATCATTGGAATCACTCTTCGAAAATGCATTTTTATTCTTTTCAGCAGAATTGATAGAATTAATGAAAGTGGCAGAATTGATCAAAGGAGACCTAACTAAAGGAGATATTTTAAATGAGCATTCCTTGATTTGAAATTCAGAAGTCTAGTGTAATTTTCAGGTTTGGCATTGAAATATATGAAATACTGGGGATTTCATTGAGATGCTCTAGGTTTGCCCCTCACCTGGGCCTCACTCCTATATACATAATCTCCTATGTACATAAATCTCAGCTTTTGCTGAAATTTCTCCATTTTAAACTTCTTTCAAGAATCACAAGTTCAGCAATTAAAATTGGCATTCACTCTGTAATATTAGCTTTTCTCTCCCTGCACCCTTCTATATTAGTACTACCATAAATTGTTACATACTAAACTAAAAATATCAGAAAAACGATTGTCTAGATATTTTCCCTCCATCTTCTAAATTCAGTTTCCCATGAAAGCCTGTCCTTGATTGTTTCTGCTTGTACCACTGCACTACTTCAGTCCACTGCTCTATCACCCCAATCCTAAATTACTATAACCATATGGCAACCACTTCCTTTACCTTCTGCAGTCTCTGTCCATCTAAGCCAGACCAATCCTTATAAAATTCTGATTACATCATATCAGTAGAGGACTCAAGGATTTGTTTGGCTCCCCTCTTGGAATCAAGTTTAATTTTCTTCTCTTAACTGTGATGCCCATCTTTCCTTCAATTTCATTATCTACTACTTTTAAAACATATTACAAATTGTAGTTTTGTTTATGTTCTCACTAATCTCATATAAACTTTTTTGTCAGTTTATTGCACCAAACTGCAAAGTTCCATGCTGCTTAATATTCTTTAATTTAAATTACCCCAATTCTTATCTGCTGAAATCCTGTTGTTTCAATTTTCCCTACTGTATAAAAACTTCAAATTAAAAAAGTTGCCTTCTCTTCCCACATACACATATTTTGGCTGTGAGTATGTATATACAAACACACACTTACACACACATATTTACCTATATTTATCTAATAGGTTAATAAATGTTAGACTATCTAGTGGAACATAATACTACATTCAGCACACTACACATATATTGTATATATAGTAAGCCCTCAGGTACTGATTCAAATATTGGAGTGTACTAATGCATACATAAACATATTTGAGGCCAGGCACGGTGGCTCACGCCTGTAATCTTAGCACTTTGGGAGGCCGAGGCTGGTGTATCACGAGGTCACGAAATCGAGACCATCCTGGCTAACACGGTGAAACCCCGTCTCTACTAAAAATACAAAAAAATTAGCCGGGTGTGGTAGCGGGAGCCTGTAGTGCCGGCTATTCGGGAGGCTGAGGCAGGAGAATGGCATGAACTCGGGAGGTGGAGCTTGCAGTGAACCGAGATCGTGCCACTGCCCTCCAGCCTGGGCACAGAGCGAGACTCGGTCTCGAAATATATATATTGAAATGCTAGAAGGTATTTTAGGAAGATGTGAAGTCCCAAGCCATTAAAGTCATTGTCAGGATCATGATATCAATTGAGTATCATATTTTATTCTTCTATGGAACTTACATTATGTCAGAAATTGAGAACTTTGTATTTGTTACTAACTAAATTTTTATAATTATGTGAGGTAGATGCTATTATTCCACTCCCTTTTGGATAAGGATCCTGGGGCCCAGATGAGGAAACTAAGGCAGTGATAAGAAAGTCAAGGCAGCATAGTGACTCAAATATAGTTGATTCTAGCCTCAATTACTAAGTGTACTCAATATGGGATGTATCATCATATGGACTTGTAGTCCATAGAAAAGATTCCTGTAAGACATTAATTTATTGCCTCAAATCTTCCCTGAACCTCCAACCAGTTAAGGCACAAGAACCAGCAGACATCTTATTTCCTATGATTTTTATTTTATTCTGTGTCCTGTTACCTTTACCTGTTCTATTCTGTTTGTGTATGTGTTTGGCAGGTGGAACTCATTATCCCAATATAATCACAGTGTATTCTTCAAGAGATTAGAATATATTTACTATGATCATCAAAAGTTAGGACCTTGGAGGCTCATTGGAAAATAAAAGCGTAAACCCACAACTGTACCTTCAACAAATGCAATTTTTATGTTTCATGATGATTGTAATTTTTGTGTTTTGATTCAAAGAAGTAGCTGATTGCTCATGATTTTAAAACTCACAACAGATAAATCTTATTTCTATTTTCTTTACGTCACCTGTTCATGCAGTATTAATAATATAATTAGTACACAGATATTGCAAGGTAAATCATTTAAATACTATTTGCTTTATAACATCATTAGTGATTCAACACCATACAATGTATTTTTCTTAATTAAACACATCAATCCCAGAGGGTTGGATGGCTTGAAAGACTGTTATTGGCAGCTGATTTATGTATCTGCTATTTGGTTTGTTGGATTAGGCATTTATTACCTTTAGGTCACTGAGCCTGATCAAACTGTGGTGGGAAGTTGTTATTATAAGATGGGAGTCTCCTGTTTGCATGAGTGACCTGGTTATACTAATACTGTTCTTTCAAGTAAGATATGAACATTAATACTGTGAATGTAGATAGTCGCACTGAGACACTATTTTAGTATAGTCCATTAAATTAAATTTTGACATCTTTTTCAAGCACACCACCTTTCCCAGGCTGATGAGGGTATTTTAACTGTAGATTAAAATGCTTTCCTACATATCTGGAGTAGGTCTAAGGAAAAATTATAAAAATATGAGTAATGTCCCTTTTTTAACCACTGCTTTCCAAGCCATTTTCTGCCCTTGTGATAACCTGAGTAACTCCACTACAATTTACTATGATTAAAATAGAATCATTATGTACACTTTTACTCTTTAATGCACTCTTTTCGGTTATACAGCTTTCTAAATTTGTACAGCTGTGTTTGTTTTAAATTATCTTGCTAAAGTCACTTAAATACAGTGATACATATTTGGGGCTGTTAATGTTCTGGACAGATATGAAGCATCTAGCTACTATATATTTAATTATAGTCATTATATTCAGTAAGATATGAGTTCCAGTGCTTGTCATGTAGTGGAAGGTCAGACATATAGCTTTTTATATAATAGAAACCAATAAATACCTGTTAAAACAATTTCTTATATTGGGCATACATTTGGATATCATTATTATGAAGTCTATATATTATACTATTATAAATTTTCCTAAACTTTTACTATTTAAAAAACAATAATATATTGAGATAGTTTTAAGTTTTTGCATGTGCTAATTGTAATACTTGACAATTATCCTTTTATGTGACAAACATCAATCCCTTTTACTTCAGAGTTAAAGAAGCTTCTATTTGGATTAAACTGATAAAGAGATAATTATTTCGTTTTCATTACAGTTGTGTGACAGGGTGATAAAGCATGTTTTTTTCCCTAACTGTAAAATAATATCACAGACATGGTCGTCTTCCTCTTTGCTTAAAAGAAGCTTTAATATCTATTGTTCCAAATATGAATGCTGCATAATGCACTCATTCAAAATTTAGTGACATAAATAACATGTTTCTTTTATCTACCAATTAAGTGGGTGAAGAATTCAAGTTGTGCTTGCTTGGACGATTCAGCTGCTCACCTGGGATTAACTGGGGTGATTTGGAGAAGTTCAGCTAATAATTTTTCTGGTCTGGAATGTCCAAGATGACTTTACACAAATGTGTGCCATCTTGGAGGAGAGAGCTAGCAGGCAGAGATGGGTTCGCCCTTTATCCTTTCCATGTAATCTTAGTGCTTTCCATGAAATCTCCAGCAAGATAGTCAAACTTACATTTTAGCTCAGGGCTCCACTTAGACCAAGGAAGAAACTATAGGTCTCTTTGAATTCTAAGCCCAAAACTTGTATGGCATCATTTCTTCCACACTGTATTTGTCAAAGCAGTCAGAAGCCAATCCAGACTTAAGGGGAGAAGACATAAAACTCACTTTTTGATGCTATTTGTAGTCATCTGTAAGTTACCAGAGTTATAATAACTAAACCCAACATTTTTGTTTTATACTAAGAAAAAAGAATATAAACGTTACCTGGAAATGAGACATGTGATATGAACTTCTCAATTTTTAAACTTTAGTCTCATGCAAAGAGTACAGAAACAGATTGTGTTAAAGAAAGAAGCTCTAGATTTAACCTTTGTGATGGTTACTACTGAGTGTTAACTGGATTGGATTGAAGGATGCAAAGTATTGATCCTGGGTGTGTCTGTGAGGGTGTTGCCAAAGGAGATTAACATTTGAGTCAGTGGGCTGGGAAGGGAAGACCCACCCTTAATCTGGGTGGGCACCATCTAATCAGCTGCCAGTGTGGCCAGGGTATAAAGCAGGCAGGAAAATATGAAAAGGCTAGACTGGCTTACCCTCCCAGCCTACATCTTTCTCCCGTGCTGGATGCTTCCTGCCCTCAAACTTCGGACTCCAAGTTCCTCAGCTTTGGAACGCAAACTGGTTTCCTTACTCCTCAGCTTGCAGATGGACTATTGTGGGACCTCGTGATCTTGTGAGTTAATACTACTTAATAAACTTTCCTTTATTTATTTATATATATATGTTATTAAAGTCACTTAAATAATAAATATGAATATATATACCCTGTTACATATACATATATATAACATATATATATAATATATATATATATATATATATATCACCTGTTAGTTCTATTCCTCTACAGAATCCTAATACAAATTTTGGTACCAGGAGTGGTTCTAGAGGAATGGAATATTAAGGATGGAGTTCTTTTTTTGTTTTGGGGGTTTCTGGAGTTGGCTGCTTAACATGATTAGACCCCAAAATGCTAAGGACTCTACTTCTAATAGTATGGAGAACACTGATAGCCCTTGGTGTGACCTATGTAGAGAGTTATGCAGAATAAATGCATTTGACATCCATGATTCACTGCTCATGAGAGGCAAGAAATTTAGTGACTCTATACATAATACCCTTGACTGTATGTGGAGAACCACGGAACATAATGAAGCTTGTTGGTTGCTTCTAAGTTCATTGGGCAAAGTGACAAAAGAAAATGATGAACTCAGGGATTATCTAACTCCTGCCTTCAGAAGCAGATACTGAGCCTCAAATCTGCTAAGATTGCCCAGAGTGAGAGTCTTATCTCCTGTAGAGAAAGAGCTGAAGAGCTGAAATTGTAGAAGAGCAGACACAAGCTCTTATCGTGTGAGTGGCTGATCTGCAATGAAAGATGCATGCACAGCCTCACCAGGTGCCTACTGTTAAAGTGAGGGCATTGATTGGAAAAGAATGGGATCCTGCAACTTGGAATGGGGACATGTGGGAGTATTCTGATGAAGCTGGGGACAATGAGCTTGTAAACGCTGATGAACCTTTTTTGCCAGAAGAAACAGCTTCCCTGTCTCCAGTAGTGGCAACATCTGCTCCCCAACCCATGCTGCCATCAGCCTTTCTACCTTTGTCTGAGGAGATAAACCCCATACTGCCTGAGGCAACAGTAATGGCCTCCCCTGAGGCAGCTGCCAGGCAAAATAATGTTGATTCTCCTCAGGAGCCACCCCCGACACCTCTGTTTTCTTCTAGACCTGTATCTAGACTAAAGTCCTGGTGGACCCCTAGAGGTGAGATTGAGAGTGTGACCCATGAGGAGGTGTGCTACACTCAAAAAGAACTGTTTGAGTTCTCTAATTTACATAAACAGAAATCTGGAGAGCAGGCATGAGAATGGATATTAAGGGTATGGGATAATGGTGGAAGGAACATAGACTTGGATCAGGCTGAATTTATTTATTTGGGCCCACTAAATAGGGACTCTGCTTTTAATGTTGCAGCTTGGAGAATTAAAAAAGGTTCTAATAGTTTATTGGTTTAGTTAGCTGAAATATGGATTAAAAGATGGCCCACTGTGAGCAAGCTGGAAATGCCTGATCTCTCTTGGTTTAATGTAAAGGAAGGGATCCAAAGGCTTAGGGATATTGGGATAGTGGAGTGGATTAGTCACTTTAGACCTACTCATCCCAGCTGGTAGGGTTCAGAGGCATACCCTTGACCAATGCCTTGTGAAATAGATTTGTGAGGGCAGCACCTGCATCTTTGAAGAGCCCTGTAATTGCTCTTCTCTGTATGTCAGATCTAATAGTGGGAACCTCAGTCACTCAACTACAAAATTTAAATTCAATGGGAATAATTGGGGAATAATTGGATCCCAAGGTGACAGGGGCAAAGTAGTGGCACTCAACCATCGAAGGCAAAGTGAGTGTTGCTGCTGTAATGAACAGCAGAGCCAAAGCAGCAATCAGAATAGTCTGACTCTTGTAGAGCTTTGGCATTGGCTAATTAATCACAGTCTTCCTAGAAGTGAAATTGATACAAAGCCTACTGCATTTCTACTTAATTTACACGAGCAGAAAACTTCCAGGTCGAATGGACAAAAGACTAATTTGAATTATAAAAAAAGAGAATTATGGCCCCTCAATCAATTTCCAGACTTGAGCCAGTTTACACACCCAGAGCCCCTTTAATGCAGGGGAGGCCGAGTCCCCTTGGGGAAGGACCCCACTACACTATCAACAATTTATGCTGTTAATCTTTCTCCCAACCTTCTCCAGGGAGACCTCTGGCCTTTTAACAGGGTAACTGTGCACTGGGAAAAGGGATCAGAGATTTCAGGGACTACTAGACACTGGCTCTGAGCTGTTGATTCCAGGGGATCCAAAATGTCATTGTAGTCCTCCAGTTAAAATAAGAACTTATGGAGGTCAGGTAATTAATGGAGTTTTAGCTCAGGTTAAATTTACAGTGGGTCCAGGGGTTCCCTGGACACTCCCTGTGGTCATTTCCCCAGTGCCGGAATTCATAATTGGTATAGACTTAATTAGCAGCTGGCAGAACCCCCACATTGTCTCCCTGACTGGCAAGGTGAAGGCTATTATTGTTGGAAAGGCCAAATGGAAGCCATGAGAGCTGATTCCACCTAGAAAAATAGTAAGTCAATAATAATATCCCATCCCTGGATAGATTGTGGTGATTACTTTCACCATTAAGAACTTGAAACATACAGAGGTGGTGATTCCCACCACATCTCCATTCAACTCTCCTATCTGTCCTGTGCAGAAGACTGATAGATCAGAGAACGATAGTGGATTATTGTAAGCTTAACCAAGTGGTGATTCCAATTGCAGCTGCTGTACCAGATGTGGTTTCATCACTTGAGCAAATTAACACATCTCCTGGTAACTGGTATGCAGCCATTGACTGGGAAATGCCTTTTTCCCCATTCCTGTCCATAAAGCCCACCAGAAACAATTTGCCTTCAGCTGACAAGGCCAGCAATATACCTTTACTGTCCTACCTCAGGGATATATCAAGTCTCCAGCTTTGTGTCATAATCTCATTCCTAGAAACTTGATTGCTTTTCGCTTCCACAAGACATCACACTGGTCCATTACATTGATGGCATAATGCTGATTGGATCCAGTGAGCAAGAAGCAGAAAATAAACTGGGCTTAAATATGGTGAGATATTTGCATGACAGAGGATGGGAAATAAATCTGACTAGAATTCAGGAACCCTCTATCTCAGTAAAATTTCTAGGGGTCCAGTGGTGTGGGGCCTGTTGAGATATTCCTTCTAAGGTGAAGGATAAGTTGCTGCATTTGGCCCCTCCTACAACCAAGAAAGAGGTACAACGTCTAGTGGGCCTATTTGGATTTTGGAGGCAACACATTCCTTATTTGGGTGTGTTACTCCAGCCTATTTATCAAGTGAACCAAAAAGCTGCCAGTTTTGAGAGGGGTCCAGAACAGGAGAAGGCTCTGTAACAGGCCCAGGCTGCTGTGCAAGTTTTTCTGCCACTTGGGCCATATGACCCAGCAGATCCAATGGTGCTGGAGGTATCAGTGACAGATACAGATGCTGTTTGAAGCCTTTGGCAGGTCCTGATACGTGAATCTCAGTGGACGCCTCTAGGATTATGAAGCAAGGCCCTGCCATCTTCTGCAGACAACTACTCTCCTTTTGAGAGACATCTCTTGGCCTGTTACTGGGCTTTGGTGGAAACTGAACATTTGACCATGGGTCATCAAATCACCATGTGACCTGAACTGTCGATCATGAACTGGGTGCTTTCTGACCCATCTAGCCATAAATTTGGGCATGCCCAGCAGCATTCCATCATCAAATGGAAGTGGTATATATGTGATCAGGCTGGAGCAGGTCCTGAAACCACAAGTAAGTTACACAAGGAAGTGGCTAAAATACCTATGGTCTCTAGGCTGCCACCCTGCTTCTCTCCCCCAGCCTGCACCAATGTTACATGAGGAAGTAACTCAAATGCCCATGGTCTCCACTCCTGCCATTCTGCTTTCTTTCCCAGCCTGCACCAATGGCCTCATGGGGAGATTCCTATGATCAGTTGAGAGAGAGAAAGAAGACAAGGGCCTGGTTCACAGATGGTTCTGCATGACAGGAAGGCAGCACCCCAAAGTGGACAGCTGTAGCACCACAGCCTCTTCCTAGGACATCCCTGAAGGACAGTGGTTAAGGGAAATCTTCCCGTTGGGCAGAACTTCGAGCAGTGCGCCTGATTGTGCACTTTGCGTGGAAGGAGAAATGGCCAGATGTGTGATTATACACTGATTCATGGGCTGTAGCCAATGGTTTGGCTGGATGGTTAGGAACTTGGAAGAAGCATGATTGGAAAATTGGTAACAAATAAATTTGGGGATGAGTTATATGGATGGACCTCTCTGAGTGGTCTAAAACTGTGAAGATATTTGTATCCTACGTGAGTGTTTACCAATAGGTGACCTCAGCAGAGGAGGATTTTAATAATCGAGTGATAGGATGACCTGTTCTGTGGACACCACTCAGCCTCTTTTTCCATCCACCCCTGTCATCGCCCAATGGGCCCATGAACAAAGTGGCCATGGTGGCAGGGATGGAGGTTACACATGGGCTCAGCAACATGGACTTCCACTCACCAAGGATGTCCTCAGCACATCTCTATATTATGGATGTTTTGACTCTTTGGGAAGTATAATTTTGTAGTTCAGATTCTCATAGATAGATTAATTTAATTTTCTTAAGTCTATCTGCTGTTTAATAAAAGATTGGTTTTAATTAAAATAATACAGAAACCTACACATCATCATCATCATCTTCCTCAACATCAGCTGTGATATTTGATAAATGTATCAAAATCTAAAAGGAAATAAGCTGATATGAAAGTAGAAAGGGCACTGCAGCACACAGACACATACAACAGGGAAAAATATTCAACATATTTATTGAAAGGCCTAGTAAAAACTGCAATTGCATCAAAGAGAAATCCCATTATTCAGATAAGTAGGCACCAGTGCCTCCTCGGTTATGGAAAAAAAGAAGAAAAAACAGAGAAGACCCTCTATTTCAGGATATGCCCAGAATTAGCTTCAAGGAGCCTTTATGAATTATCCCACGGGAATCTGATATGCAGACTTCAGTTGAATGGGAGACTCTTTTCTGAGGGCGGGAGCAGTTGTTTCAAGCCTGGAGCTTAGCGTTCATTCGAGCTGGGCAGTATTTGGCCTCAGAGAGATTTGAATCCACTACATCGCAGCTGTGAGTCAGACATGTGACCTATGCCCTAAAAGCCTTTATGCAGTTAATTACAAGTGTGTGACATAGGTAAAATAACTCTTGCTAAAATGTCTAGCAAGAGACATGGCACATATTAATTGCTCGATTAAGGTCTGTTGTTGCTGTTGCTGCTATTACTTGGGTTGCCCTCAAAGTGCCAAGTTTACTCCTGCTGACCACATTGAATGTTGAGAATTCAAAGGCAGCAGCCATTTCTTTCGTAATTAAAAACAAATCTGTACAGTCACCATGTGTAAACTCAATATACTTGATAAGTAAGGACTTACTGCTATAATTTTGCTATCTGTTTTCCAACTCTTTTGGTCTTCTCTTCCTTCTTTCCTTCCTTTATGACTTCCTTTTAATTAAGATAACTTTATCTGGTTATCTTAATTTCTTTAATTTCTTGCTTTTTTATTTTTTGTGTATTTGATACGTGTTTTATGACTTGAGGTTACCATGTAGCATGCAAATAATATTTTATAACCAATTATTTTCAACTGATGACAACTTAAACTGGTTGCATAAACTAACAAACTAACAAATAAGTAAAGATAAAATGAGTACAATCTCTACATTTGAACTTTATCCTGCTTTTTAACTTTTTGTTGTTTCTATTTATATCTTATTGTACTGTCTATATATTGAAAAGTTGCTGAAGTTATTATTTTGGTCGATTTATCTTTTCCTCTTCTCAAGATATGAATAATTTACAAACCAATTGTACAAATACAATTACAATATTATAATATTTTGTGTTCTTCTGTGTACTTGCTATTATTGCATGAGTTTTGCACCTCCAAATATTTTGTTGCCCATTAACATCCTTTTCTTTCAGACCAAAGAACTCCTTTTAGCATCTCTTGTAAGACAAGTCTAGTGTTGATAAAATCCTTCAGCTTTTGTTTGTCTGAAAGAATCTTTATTTTTCCATATTTAAAGGATATTTTTACTAGGCATACTGTTCTAGGATAAAAGTTTGTTTGCTTTATTTTAGCACTATGAATATACCACTTCCTCTTGACATGGAATGTTTCCATTGAGAAGTCTGCTGCCAGATCTATTGAAGCTCCGTTATATGTTATTTGTTTTTTTTTTTCATGCTACTTTTGGAATCATTTCTTTATCCTTGACTTTAGGAGTTTGATTATTAAATGTCTTGAGGTACACTTGCTTGAGTTAAATCTGCTTGGTGTTCTCTAACCTTCTTTTATTAATACTTAAGTATTGATATCTTTCTCTATGTTTGGGAAGTTTTCTGTTATTATCCCTTTGAATAAACTTTCTACCTCAATCTTTCTCTATCTCCTCTCTAAGGCCAGTAACTCTTAGAATTGCCCCTTTCAGGCTGTTTTCTTTTTTCTTTTTTTTTTTTTTTGAGACAGTCTCCCTCTGTCGCCTAGGCTGGAGTGCAGTGGTGCGGTCTCGGCTCACCGCGAGCTCCGCCTCCCAGGTTCACGCCATTCTCCTGCCTCAGCCTCCCGAGTAGCTGTTTTCTAGTTATTGTAGGCATGTTTCATTCATTTTCGTTCTTTTTAAAAATGTCCTCCGACTGTGTATTTTCAAAGAGCCTGTCTTTAAGCTCACTAATACTTTCTTTTGCTTGATCAATTCTGCTGGTAAGAGACTCCAATGCATCCTTTGGTATGTGTCAAATGCATTTTTCAACTCCAGAGTTTCTGCTTAGTTCTTTTCATTTATTTCAATTTCTTTGTGAAATTTATTCAATAGAATTCTGAATTCCTTTTCTGTGTTATCTTTAATTTCACTGAGCTTCCTCAACACAGCTATTTTGAATTCTCTGTCTGGAAGTGCACGTATCTCTGTTCTGTGCCTTATTTAGTTCATGATGAGGTCATGTTTCCTAAATGGTTTTGATAGCTGTGGATGTTTATTGGGCACTGAGGTGTGAGGTATTTTTTTCTTCACAGTTTGAGTTTGCTTGTGCTGATTATTCTTGGGAAGGCTTTCTGAGTATTCTAAGGAACTTTGGTTTTGTAATCTACATCTTTCATCACTGTAGTTGTATCTGCATTAGGAGGCAACCCAACTTCAGTAATCCGTGGCTTTACAGACTTGTAGAGGTGGGCTTGGTGGTCTTGGATAAGATGTGGAGGAATTCTGTAGATTACCAGGCAAAGACTACTTTTCCCTTCCATTACTTTTTTTTTTTTTTTTTTGAGACAGAGTCTCAGGCTGTCACCCGGGCTGGAGTGCAGTGGCACGATCTCGGCTCACTGCAAGCTCCACCTCCTGGGTTCACGCCATTCTCCTGCCTCAGCCTCCTGAGTAGCTGGGACTACAGGCGCCCGCCACCACACCCAGCTAATTTTTTGCATTTTTAGTACAGACAGGGTTTCACCGTGTTAGCCAGGATGGTCTCCATCTCCTGACCCCGTGATCCACCTGCCTCGGCCTCCCAAAGTGCTGAGATTACAGGCGTGAGCCACCGCACCCAGCCCCTTCCTTCCATTACTTTTTCCCAAACAAATGAAGTACCTCTCTCTGTTCTAAGCTGCCTGGAGCCGGGGGAGGGTTGACACAAGTACCCTTGTGGGCACTACCACTGGGACTGTGCTGAATCAGACCTGAAGCCAGCATGGTACTGGGTTTTACCCAAGGCCTGCTGTAACCACTGCCTGGCTACCATCTATGTTCACTCAAGGACCTAGGACTCTACAATCAGCAGGGGACAAAGCCAGCCAGTCTTGTGTCTTTCCCTTCAGGGTAGTGAGTTTGTCTGAACCCAGGCATGTCTAGAGATGCTGTCAGGAAGGCAAAGACTGCAATGAGAAACCGTAAGAATCTCCCTCATACTCTATTCTTCTGCAGCTGAGCTGGCACCCAAGCCAGAAGACAACATCCTTTCCACTCTTTCCTCCCTTTTCCACAAGCAAAAGAGTCTTTCTTGATGGCCACCACAGGCCCAGGCCTATGGCAAGTATTGCCCAGCAACTGCTGATGCTCACTCAGAGCCCAACCGTTCTTTTTTAAGCTTCTGGTAAGTGCTGCCATGCCTAGGACCCCTCCCTTCAGGGCACTGGGCCTCCCACTAGCCCAGGGCAGGTTCAGAAATGCCTTCCAAGAGCCAAGGCCTGCAATTGGGGACCCCAAGAACCTGCTTAGTGCTCTACCCCACTGTGGCCAAGCTGGTACGTAAGCTTCAAGGCAAAGTGCTCTTTATTCTTCTCTCTCCTTTTCTCAAGCAGAAGGAGTCTCTCCCCATAGTCACCACAGCTAGGAATGTGCTAGATCACATCTGGAGCCAGCATGTCTCAGAGTGTCACCTAAAACCCAAAGGAAGTACTGCCTGGGTATTGCTACTGATTATTCAGAGCCCAAGGGCTCTCTAGTCAGCAGGTGATGAGTCCTGCCTTATTCTTCCTTTCAGAGAATAGGTTTTCTCTGGCCCAGGTTGTGTCTAGAAATATCATCCAGGAGCTACGGCCCAGAATGTGGGCCTTTCAACTTTGTTTCATGCCCAGTCCTATTGTGGCTGAGCTGGTATCCATGTTGTAAGACAGAGTCTTTCTTACTCCCCCTTCTCGTCTCCTTAAACAGAGGGAAAGTGTCTCTCCCAGAGCTGTGAGCTGTGCTGCCTGGCACTGGGGAAGGGGTGGCACAAATACTCACTTGGACACCCTAGCTGGTGTCTCACTAGGTTGCTTGTCCCCCAAGTCCACTGGCTCTAAGCATCATGGCTTTCCCAGGAAGTGCAGTCCTTGTGACCTAGATTGCCTTTGAAGCTTATTTTAGATCACAGAGTTGTTTAGCCCACAGTAGCGAGGCTTGCCAGAACTCAAGTTCCAGTTCCTGGGGTCCATAAATCCCTTCTGGCTAAGGCTGGTCTAAATGCTCCCCCTGTGGACGTCAACGGAGTTCTGCCTAGTGTTCCTTTCCACATTGATATAGCTGCACTGAGTTCCAATGCAAAGCACCACATTTGCTCTGTTCTCCTTCCACCAAGTGCACAGATTCTCTCTCTGCCTTATGGTGCCACTGCCAGGGGATTGGGGGAGGGGTGGTGTTGACATTAGAGATGGTCTTTCCTACCCTCTTGGTGCCTCTTTCAGTAATATGAAGTTAAAACCAGGTACTACAATTGTCCACCTGATATTTTGTTCTTATGAAGGTGTTTTTTGTATACATAGTTTTTCAATTTGGTATTCCTGCAGGAGAACTATTGGTGGAGGTTTCTATTTGGCCATGTTGCTCCACTTCCCCATTTTCCTAATAATGCCAATTATTAAGGAAAAAGAATGCTTTATAGAGTAAGAGCAAGGCATTCTCCTGGGGAGTTGAGATATACAGACAGAACTTGCAAGTAGCTTTTTAATATGTCACTTTCTGATTTATTCCTAAGGAGATATTCTGTTGGGTAGTTCACCTCAGACTTAATGGTTCACTATGTCCTTCAGCTAAACAGTTTCATCCCTTGAGGGCTTAAAAGTTATTGTTACCTTTTTTTTCACAAAATTAAAACACTAAGACATATAGAAATTAAATTCCACAAAAAACAAATTATTGTTATAGATCTTATATCAGAATCATGGGTTTTGATTTCATTTCTGTTTTACTACATAGTATTAGTCTCTGACTTCCTTCTGTATTGATGGAATCTTTGTTTTCTAAAACTTATATCCCTATTATAAATGGCAAGAATAAAGCAAATTATAGAAATACGCTTTCCTCAGTTTCTCAACAAACTATGAGATAGATATGCAAGGCTATGTCTATGTAGGATGGTTTTAAAGAACTGGAAAATTATCCCAGTATTCCATTATATTTTTAATTTATTCCTAATATATTCTCAACTCCATCATAGATGAGTCTTTAGGTTCCTTCCAATGAATCTTATTTAGAAAACAACGTTTGGCATCTCTACGTAGGTAAAGGTTTGGGATGCTTCTGCTGAGTGAGAATATTGATGAGATCTACTCTAAGAAAATTTAATATATGAAAATGAAGTTTTACAAACCAGAAAATTAAGCAATGTTTACTCAAACTCAATGACTTTCCATACATTGACAAATTATCGCTACCTGAATTGTAAACCTGATGTTATATATGTGTGAGAACATCTAATAATTTTAAGTATTTAATTATGACAAATTACAGAACTATAGCACTGTATTTTTAGAGTTTGCTTATATACATATAAATATTTCCAGCTAATAGAATATATAAATGAAGTATTCTGTATTCTAGTTTTAATATTTAGCTGTTAATTCTCTAATTTTAATCTATATTTATTACTGTATAGCTTCAAAAACTCTCCTTTTTACTGTGTACATTTGCCTATATGCATATGGTCTCCATTATAATGCAATATTCGTTCCAGTTCAGAATTCATAAACCTGAGAACAAATGCTAAGCCTGTACTCCTGTACTTGGTAGTCTTTGTATGCAATGTATTGTAAAGCTCTCTATGTGCAATGCTGTATGTTTTCTTTTGAACAATTTTTTATTAAAGATTTTACCATTGCTAAGTCTATGAAAAATAACAATAGTTATTTATTTTCATTTTGGTAAGTGAAAAGAGGGAGCACAAAGCCTTCAAGTGACTCATTTTCTACTCTAAAATTTTTAGAAAGCTCCCTCCAGAGTTTTTACATGTAAGTGTTTGTGTTCACTGAGATGATTTATGTACTCAACTCATTAAAGCATTTTAAAAGGATCCTCTGCAAGGTTAGCATTAAAAAAGAAATTAATTCAGTGCTGTGAATATAAATAGAATACTATAATCATAAAAAATAATAGAAATCAGCTATTTCTTATCCAACATAAACTTCTTTCAAGGAAAAAAAATCAACCAGCTTCCATAATTACATTTTTATTGTGTTTTTCATTTGCACCATATTTCTTTGTTAGGTAAGCTTGTAATTGCAGGCAGCTCTACCTTATGTATTGAAATTAAAATCAAATAGACTCAAGGCTCTATGATTTTTTTTTTGTTCTGTAACCAAACAAAAAAATATTTAAAGTCTGTTTCTTAAGAAAAAAATTAAATTATTTGATGGTCTAGGAATATTGCCATACTTCAAATAATGAGTAAAATTTTAAAAAAATTGTTTATATGCCAGACATGGTACAGGATGTCTTATAATAATTATCAAATTTAATTTTCAAAACAATTCTGTGATGTATACATATTTTAAGTATCTTAATTTTGCTACAATCAAAAATTCTAACATAAAGAGATTTATAGCAAAAAGGTTCACTATTAGCTCTCAAATGTAGACTTCTGAGAAGAAAATGTAGCTGCAGTTTGAAGCAGTAAATTCATCTTTCTTCTCTAAATGCCATATTGCCAATCTCATGATAAAACAGTTCTTCTCTACTCAATAACTTTGATAACAACTCCTAGTGCTACATACTTCTTTGTGTACAGAGAAAGAAATTTTTCCAACATTCCAATTGTTTTTATATTTATTCTATTTGAATTGGTTTGATGGGGTCCCAACCCTAACACCATCATTTTACCCAAAAGAATGGAATATGATAATTGGTTAAGTCAATAAGGGCTTAGAGTAGGCGATTTGAAGAATGAGTTGTTACCTAAACAAAATTCAGGTACTACTAGTTGAGGAGAATTATAAAATAGCTGATATATTAGTAGATAAGAAATGTCCACTAGAATATTATAATCTACATTTAATAAATGAAAAAAGTGAGGTTCGAAAAATTAATTTACTTAACAATTATTGCCCAGAATGAAGCTACCTCCACTTTGATGTTTTGCATAACCTCAAGCCCATAACCCCCAATCCCATGAAAGGAGACTGGATTTAAACACTGCTGTAAATAGTACATGCCATATCATTGTATAGGTACTTGGTTAGTCCATTATAACATACAAGATTTGTTAACTGACTTTATATGAAATATGTATCTATCTTTAAAATCAATGGAATCATTTTAATTTTGGATTTTCTAATGAAAACAAAAATAATTTGACAAGTAAAAAAATATGCATCTATGGTATGCAATGGATTACATCCAGATTATTAAACTGTTAACCTAAAGACAGGCATATATAAAGTAATGTGGTAGCTGGTTTCCAATGACAGTGTCTAAAAATTTGTCTCATACCTTTATGTTTGTACTACATGTCAAGAGGTAGAACATATCTATCCTCCCCTTGATTGTGGGTTGTCCTCGGATGTAACCAATAAGATGAGGCAAAAGTGACATTTTAGAACCCCAGGCTTTAAGATAACTGACAGCATCCACTTTCTGTTCTTTAATGAGTAGTCATAATATGAGAAGCCCAAGCTACATGGGGAGACCACATGGAGAACTAACTTGCCTCTTTCAATCCCATATGATCTCTCTGCCAAGTGCCAGCATCAAATGCCAACCATGTGAGTGAGCCAAGTTGGACATTCCAGGCCAATTTTAGATTGGCCCAATAGCCTGACATTTACAGCCATTCAACAATGGCCCAGCAAGTATCACGTGGAGAGAAAAAAACTGAGCCCAATCATTTCATAGAAAAATAAGACATAATCAGATAGCTGTTTTACGTGTTTAAATTTTGATATGGCTTATAATACAGCAATATAAAAGCAAAATGGTCAATATCTGTGACAGGTTTCTTAAGTTACAATCCCTGCTCATTAGTCCATCAGTCAAGCCCTCAGGTAAAATTCTCTTCTTTGTGTCTGGACCCCATTCTTTTATCTGAGGAGTACTGTTCTGCTTCCTACTGTATTAATCCACAGCCTAGTTTGGCCTGCACTTTCTAGACCCAGAATCAGCATGAAAATTATAAAAAGTCCTCAGTCTCTTGGAGCTGGACAAAGTTCAGAGTTTAAAGGACAACTACATTTATATTATTGTATTTATAGCTATCTTTATCTCTTTTGTTACCTGGACAGATTCATGCAGAACTTATTCAAGAAAAGCAAACCCTTCTCCATATGCATTTTGGAAAATCACTTGCAGCCATTGCTTAGAATTTTTAATTTATTTTGAGTTTGGGTTTCTCTCTGATTGAAAATTTATATAACGAACTCGACTTCTGAGATTAAGAGATGAGATTCTAAGGCAAGAATCATTTAGAAGATACTCCTCTATTAAAGAAAAAAGAACTGATTGTTACTTTTTATATAATACTATAATCACTCTCCCTTTCCCTCTCTTCACTACTTTATTTTCAGAAAGTTTGCTTATAACTATGTTATATCCATTTTGGGGAGGTCTATACTAGCAAAGAGAGTTTTCCTAAAATTTTTGACTGAGTAACTTCATTAATATCAAGTACTTACAGATTATATGATTTCGTTTTTTTTATCTTTAGTTTTTCTGACCTATATGAGGCCAATAAAGAGCCTAGAACTGAGAACTGAATTTGGAGAAAAGACATTAGGTATGATGGTCTGAAAGACATCAGCAGTAGCTGACGTGGGATTTACCATTTTTAGTATTCAATATATATTTTAATGTAATGTGCCATCTGTAGCGCACCATAGAAATGCAAATCTCAAATCATATTTTTCCAGCAAGTTTGCTTTTTTTCATTGCACGGACAGAGAAAACTTTTAAGAAATTTACCATAGCTAAGTTAGATTAGAATGAGTAAGTGTTGGACACTTACAATTAGTCTGTTGGACAGACTAAGTTTTCAAAAGGCATATGATACTCTGCTGTCTTATACAGTGCCCACATTTTCTCTAGGCCAAACATAATTTTGGACTCCCATTGATTAAGAACCTCTGATTCAATTTAAAGCAAATTTACTGACTGGCGTAGTCAACAAGTTTTCATATGAACAAAATGTATATAGCAAATAATAGGGGACACCAAACTGGCATACAGCATTTCAAATGTTATTGAATTTTGATTTAAAAATAAAATTAAATAAAGAAATTCAAGATTTTTTCTATCTTGCCACTCATGATTATTTTATAATATTTACACTGAAATTTAACCAAATTTAGCCTTTAGAATATACGATGCTCTAATATTGCTGTTATTAGCTACTCATAGGAAGTGTTAAATATGTTGTATTCTAACAAATAATAAAAGCAAAAAATCAATACCTGCTCTAGGAAGCATTTTGTTTTTAACATGACATGTTTGAAAATAAACAGCATAGAGGGCATCTGACTGTATGTTAGCCCGAGAGGTAATTTGCTTTAATTTGCTGAGCCTGTTCTCATCTGCTAACAACTCCCAGTTTCTATTTCATAGGATTGTTTTAAGTCCTCATTGGGCATTTTAAGTTTTGTTTGAAAGAGCTGCATCACAATTCTTATAAAGAACTTGTTGAATCATAAGCTGTTTCCTTAAGCACCAATTATGTGGGGGACCTTGTGCCAGGCACTGGGCCACATAAATGAGAATCACAAGGACCAGGATTAAGAAGAGGCAGGTAAGTCCTCTTCTAGAACGTAGCAGTAAGGAAGCACCAACAAAATAAAATTGTACTCAATATAATTAATAGTTAAATGCAGTATTTTTACAAAATATAAATGTAAATGTAAAATATTACATAAATAGAAGGTGAGTATGACTGCTTTGCTCTTTTTTGTGTCAGGCTCTGATGTGGCTCAGCACAGTTCTCACAGCCCATGCTCTCAAGAATCTCAGCTTAGGAGGAGGCAAAGAGGTAAAGCACAGGTCAACATGCAGTGTTGGACTACACAGAAAGTACATATCCTTCACTAGTGCTGGCAAGACAGATGAATTAATGCCTTTCAGGGGTAAACATCCTATCTATTGATATTGATATTGATATTGTTACTGCTGATGTTGTTAAATTACTTTTATGGAAAGAAATACGTGATGCCCAGCTCTGCTAAAAAGAGACCTCCTAAATATTATTTGTTTCTTTAAATATCTTCTCTCTCTTATTATTAATTGGTAAGCAGAAAAAGAGCTAAATGTTTCCAATTTGAATGTGATGTGTTCCCATCTAATTAGCAATTAAAGAGTTTTTACAAACTTAATGAATCTTCATTCCCTTCATCTGACTATCTCTGTTGCATTTTTGCAAATCAGCATGCACACAAAAATACAGTTTCATTGAGTTGCCTGACCTAACAAGCACTGAACATTTTTTATTACATTTCTCTGAGAGCTTCAGCATTTTAGTACTGACATATTGCTAATGTGAAGAAATATGACTTTATTCTGCTGACTACTAATTAATCTTTATAATTATATCATCTCTCAAGCATAATCAAAATCAGATGCGAGAAATAGTGGCTCTAAGATACATCTTTATCTGCATAATTGTCTTACTATAAGAAAAGACTTCAACTGAAGCCTCACTTTGAGATAAGTGATTGACTTGGTAATTATTGTTCTCAAATTAAGAAGAGTTTAAAAGAAAGAAAAATAAATTTCATGTGCAGATTATGCATTGAGTTTCAATGAGACATTGAAAAGTTCTGAGAATATGTTTTTAATCATAGGAGGAAGGCCAGGCACGGTGGCTCACGCCTCTAATCTCAGCACCTTGGGAGGCCGAGACAGGCAAATCACAAAGTCAAGAGATCGAGACCATCCTAGCCGACATGGTGAAACCCCGTCTTTACTAAAAATACAAAAATTAGCTGGGTGTGGTGGCACATGCCACCTGTAGTCCCAGCTACTCGGGAGGCTGAAGCAGGAGAATCACTTGAACCCGGGAGGCAGAGGTTGCAGTGAGCCGAGGTCACACCACTGCACTCCAGCCTGGCGACAGAACGAGACTCCGTCTCAAAATAATAATAATAATAATAATAATAATGAAGAAGAAGAAGAAGAAGAAGAGAAGAAGAAGGAGAAAGAGAAGGAGAAGGAGGAGGAGGGGGAGGAGGAGGAGGAGGAGGAGAAGAAGAAGAGAAGCAGGAGAAGAAGAAGAGAAGAAGCAGGAGAAGAAGAGAAGAAGAAGAAGAAGAAGAAGGAGGAGGAGGAGGAGGAGGAGGAGGAGGAGGAGGAGAAGGAGAAGAAGAAGAAGGAAGAAGAAGAAATAATTTTATGTTCTAGATAAAATAACAAATTTCGTGACATTTATGTCACAAACTGAGCAGCTTAAAACAATAGAAATTTATTCTTTCATAGTTCAGGAGTCCAAAAATCCAAAACCAAGATGAGAATTGGTTCCTTTAGAAGGCTCTGAGGGAAAATCTATTCCATGCCTCTCTCTTGGCATCTAGGGCTCTTGGCATTTCATGGTCTTCCTTGGCTTGTAGCCGCAAAACTCCATTCTTGGCCTCTGTCTTCAGTGTTCTTCCTGCTATTTCTCTGTGTCTCAAATCTCTGGCTTTTTACTCGTATAAGGCCACTGGTCATTGAATTTAGGGTCTACTCGAAATCCAAGATGATTTCATCTCAAATTCTTTAGCTTAATTACACATGCAAAGACCATATTTCCAAATAAGATCACATTCACGGCTGCCGTAAATGAGGACTTGGACATATGTTTTAGGGAGCACTGTTCAACTCACTAGATATGTTTCAAAATTTTTGTTAGTAATGACAAAAAATGAATATTAATATATCGTGAATTATAGAGAGACAAATAGAAATCAACTTATTTATAAGGGTTAATTTGTATCATAATTCTTTTCCTGCAAGAGATTAAAATACCAGAGAGACAAGTACTTAAAGGAACTGCATTAAAGGAGAAAAATAACATCTTAATTGGGTGTATTATGTATTTTACTTCAATTGCCTATTGCTGGTGAGAGTGAGATCATTGTTAAATGTCAGAATGCAGACAGCAATAAACTATACTGGATGCTAAGTGTAGGAATTGTTTTTGTGGTTTTTTTGGCATTACCTACAAAATGCAAAGAGGTCCTTGCAGGGCATTAAGCCTTGCAATTAACAAACAAAAGGTTCATATTCTAGTGGATGAAATAATAAACTAACAGGAAGAGTGAATTTGCTGCCTTATTTTGGAAACATGACTCATACCTTTTAGATAGGTTTTTCCAATATCATCACCTTACCTCTCTCCAATCATGTTTGATATTTAGGTTCAGCCATGCAGAACTAACAGTTATTAAAAGGAGTGTATGCCAGCCATATTTCCAGTTAAACAGGAACATGACAAGTATACCTGAAAAATAAGATGAATGGCAGAAAAGAGAAATATATTGAATGTTAAAAAAATGCTTCAAGTCAATTTCCATGGTGACTAGAACATATTTATTTTGGCATACTTTGTGACTCAGACAATCTCTCAATTTATTGGCTTCTGACCACTTGCTTTCAGAATCTAGGTATAGTCTGATTACTCAATATCTCATCTGGTTAAGAATCTGAAGTTCAAAATAATGGAAGGTATACTTGCTTATAGGAGCACGGTATATTGTTGAAATATTTGAAAAGTAGATCTGTATAAGCAAAGTTATGAATGGACTGCTATTTATTTGAAGAAGTAAAAATGATACTTCTGAAATCTTCTAGTTGGAGGAGAATTACTAAAGGAAGAACATGAAAAATCTAACAATTATGAAGAAAGGAAATAATAGTAACAACTAATTGTTTAATCATAAAAAAGGGAAAATTTTTAGGGAACTATTTATTAGATTGATTCAGCTTTGACAGTTGTTTGAGTATGACAGAAGGTCAGGAATCAGAGATGGAAAGGTCATTATAGAACACGAATAACTTTCAAATCTACTTTAGAGAAAACTTACAAGCTAACTTCAAAAAATATTTGTCAGTCCTAGGCAAGTTAGTATGTCCTAGCATAATAATTGGGTCATCTTGGGATTGATAACAGGAGTACTATTAAAGTCAACTCAAGTTAACTCAGAAGTCATTGAAAACGTAATAATTATGCTTAGAAGTGTGTTGACTATCCAGTATTAACCCCTTTCCTTATCTACCAATCATTTCACTTACCTCCAGTCCCTAGGACTCCCTTTGAAGGACTAGTAATGAACTTAGCAATTATTCATTGAGTAGCAACTATGTGGGTGGAGGTTCTAAGGAGCTGTGAAGTTGCAGATTAGTAAGCTATAAATCAATTCTTTAAGTGTTTATAATTTAGAGACAGAATTAAGATACATACAAAAATAAATATAATGCAATATCTAGAATACCAAATATCATGAGAAATCACAGAAAACAATTAGTAGTGAGTTTCAACCAGCAAGAGATTATATTCTGTTTTCGGGAAATGGAATTGAGGGAAGTATTCCTAAAGGTCTTGGCATTTTTAGCAGAGCCTAGAATAAAATAGTTTGGATCTGACATATAAAGAGTGGACTGGGAAAGGGAATTCCAGGCAGAATGTACACTGTGAGTAAATGCAGAGGCAAGGAAGTAAAAAAAATGTAGAAGAAGTGATGAATGGATTGATAAGAAAATGCTGGGAGGATGTTAATAGACAATAAATATTCAAGTGCAGATTAGGAAAACCTTGAATATCAGTTTAAGGAATTTGCACTTTGTTTTATAAGTCCTAAGGATTCAGTGATAAATTCAGGAAAGTAAATTAAATTATCAGACAGAGATTTTAAGAAACCAATTGCTTCTGTGATACCCTCCAATTGATGTATACTGAATATTCTTTCCTGCTTTTTGTAGTTTTTTTCTTACCACTCAGCACCAAATATATATATTTGTTCATGTGATATAAATAATCATTGCTTAACAGGCATGGAAAAGAACGAACAGAATCCAACAACTATCAATGTGTTTTGAGTGGGACTTTCCTTAAAAAAGTCCCCCGAAGTGTGTTTAGCTATTTTTAAATAAGATCACTACTGGCATGGGGGAGGAGAGGCAGTAGTTCTTTAATGTGTGGAACTGCAAAACATTTAGCATCTGTGTCTTGGAACACTATATATATCCTTGCCCACCACCCTCCACAAGTCCTCGTGCCAACCACAAAATTCCCACTCACATTTCCAGATGCCCCTATGTATGTGTGGGAACATAAGGCAGAACATCCCTTAATTGAGAACCACAGGATCCAGCACGTAATAATTATACATAATGTTGTAAATAAAAGGTGTAATACACATGTTCCACCATGTATTCTTTTATGTTTCCTTCATAAGGAACACTGTAGCGAAGGAATTCTGTTCTGAATAAACTAAGAAACTCATGTACCATATATCTATTTTGGATTTAATAATGGACAATAGTACAGTTAAGGCCCTTAGTAATTATGCTATAAAGAAATCCTTTTAACATTATACAATTTTTTTTACTTTTGTAGTTTTTTGATACAGAACTTCCCTATTTGTTTAATATCTAACTAGCCCTAAAGTTAATATTCAAAATTATTGATAAAACACATTAGGAGATCTGCTGGTAGATGTCTTAAGAAGAAGATCAGAGTTTCGGAAGGACATTCTCACACAGATCTCAGTGAGTCTTTGCCCACCTAGTCTATTCAACTTTGCTGATCTCCTTCTTTTCTTTACTCTCTCCACTTCCAATGATTTGTCTCCATATATGTGAATTTATTCAATCCTCAATTTCCAATTAAACATTTTCAACAATTGTTCTTGAATAACACCAACAAGAATACAAAATGTTATGTCTATACTTCATTTGAAACATGTATACTGTATTTTTAGTTTAACTATATAAATGTACTTTTTATTTTACCAATAGAATTTTGGAAATTCTAGCCACTTATGCTAATCTATTATCTCTTCTTCTTCTTCTTTTTTTTTTTTACTTTCTGTTTCTTCTTTTGTCCATATCTTTTTCAGAGAATGAGAGTGCAACACCTGTAAGGCATTTATTTCTAGTGACATTTTTCTCCCTTGCAAAATATAGCTGTTAAAATTTTATATATATATATATATGCACACACACACATATATATACATATACTTATATATTTCTTACCTTTTTATACATTAAACATACATATCAAACACTTGGAAACAAAAAGTGTTTCTATAATATATGGGTAAATTATTCCAAATCGCTAGTATTTTGCTAATCATGCCCCTCTAATTAGCATTGCCATTGGAAGTGAAAAAGTGTTTGGATGACACATAAGCATATTAGTCATATGAAGGTGTAATTTGTTGTTTCGCCTGCCAAGAGAAAAAAATCACATTCCTAGAATCCAAAAGAAAGGAAAAACTTGACAAAATATTAAGAATGAATAAAAGAAATATAATTTAAGCAACTACACTGTGCCGTGAATTGCGTAAGGCATGGTAAATGTCTCTTCTCAAACTCCCCGGGAGACACGTCACAATAATTCTTATTGACATTGTCCTTCCATTTTAAATATTAGAAAAGAAAAACAGAATGAAATTAACTGACTTGCCCAAGGACACATAATGCATTAGTGGCATGAGTTCATGTTTGTTTAACTCAATATCCTGGCTCTCTTCACTACCTCTTATTTCCTGTCTATGATAGGCCACAGCCAATCTTTGGCATGTTTCAATCTGTTACCTAGTCAGCTTATTCAAGGAATCATTGCAACAAATTAATCAGTAGTAAAAAGCCAGATAGAACAGTATTAATTTACTTTCTTGTTTTCTTTCTACGTAACATGTCTTCTACCTATTTCTCTTGTTCTTAAGATCAAGGCCAGGTAAAGCCTTAAGTGATATAAAGTGATATCACATAACAAGTGATATGAAGTCACTTGAAAAATGCACATTTTAATCAAGTCTCTACTTCTTACTATGTATATGACCTTGGGTCATTTACTTAATTCCTCTGAATCTGTTTTCTTTCATCTATATGTAGAGTGATGAATGATTATATCTAGCTAATACAAGGGTTCTTCAAAAGATAAGATGTAATAACATGTAGATATTTTCTACTCAAACCCTACACTCAGATGGCATTTTACCTTCTTTCCTAGCCCTCTAAATTCAATTATTATATCTCTGGGAATATATGAATTCCAAAGTGATAATATAAATAAGTATACAAGAGAATGTTGGTAGATTTCTTTGATGGCAGAATTAAAACAATCAGTAATTGATGCTATATCAGCTAAAAAAGTACAAGCTGTTTTTTTAGGACACTCCATGAAAACAAAATGTTGAGTTTAATTGCCAGAACTGAAATTCCCGGCATTAATACTGACAGCATTTATTTCCACCTTTTCTAAACTCAAAGGTAGTGAGGCTGAAATATGCAGTTCCCACATGTAAGATGAATTCTTGTGTATCTGTGTGTACAGTAATTTTTAATACCTATATATTGATTTCAGGTTTACCTCCTATTCCAGAGGGCATAAATATGCAATGGTACTATTCATAAACTCAACCAATGGCACAATCATTTTAATACTGACATGCTTCAGTACAAATAAATATAATTCGGAGAAAATCTTTCATGAATATTCCTTACGGAGCTGAAAAAAGTGTTATCTGAAGCAAGATATTACTATGGGAGGATTATATTACATGCACTCTGTTTTGGCAATGCTTTGGGATACAGTCATTAAATAGGTTGGCTGAAAATTCATTTCACTGGTTAATTAAATCCAAGAGTTTGCAAGAAAGGTGGTCTTATTATTTTGGATTTTATTTCTTAAAACATTAATCTTATTGAAATTTTTAAAAGTTATGAAGGGGTAGTTGGGAGTCCTGACAAATTTTACATAATCTCTTTTTTAATGCAAGGTTTTTGCTCTGTACTAGTTTAAATTTTTATGTTTGAAAGGGAATATATTGTTCTTATTCTTGTTGCTTTGTTTTGTTTTGCATTACAAAGCAATACATTAAAAACACCCTTTCTATTCTGTTAGCATAAAATCATCCAGAAAATGGGTGAGGAATTAGCATTTATGGGACTTTTTTAAAAAAACAGGAGATTATGCAAGGGACTGTGTAAATAATGTCACTGAATTCTACTATGGCCTTCCAATGTGAAGATAATTAGCCCCCTATACCACTGCCCTTCTGTGCAGTTGTATAAAATAAAACTAAAGGTCAGGTAGAATAAGCAATTGGTTCAAGGTGATACACATTAGCATTTGTGATGTTAAAATTTGAATTCAAGTTCCTTTAAAACCAAAGATATAATTTGTATTTTCTGATTTCATTGCTACCTCCCCCAGAATTGCCTTTCTTTAAACAGGGAATTTTTTTGCCCTTAGTAAAGAAGATACAGTTGATTAAATGAAATATAGAAGGTTGAAGAGCCAAATACATCCACCTATACCACACTGCTTCATTAGCCACCAGCTCACCAAATTCTATTTAAAAAGGATTTCAAGGAATTATAGATTTAAGTGACATAAATACCTTCCCACTTAAATATTTTTCAAAATATGGAACCATTCAGAAGATTTACAATACAGTTGATAAAGATTTTATATCATATCTAAGAGTAATATATACATTTGGAAAAACCACCTACTGAAATCTAGAATAAAAATAAAACTTAGCACTGGCTTGTCAACTATTTGAATTTATTTTATCCAAAAAATACTGTGTTATCCCAATCATATTCTTTGAAATTGTATGCAAGTATATTTCAAAGTAGGTCCATACAGACAACTTGTATGGGAAAAGTAGAATAATAGATATATGAAAAGGGAACAATGTATTCATAAATACAATACTGGTAGCATTGCAAAAACTGAAGAACACATGACATTCTTCTTTGTATTATACAAGTTTGTTATTATTCCCAGTCTTGAAAATTTCCATTCAGCTCTAGTACTTAATCTTTCACGTGTCTGAAAAAGTTGCACTAGATATATGTAAAAGGAGCAGAACTGTCTACTTTTTGCTTTCTCAATATACATCAGGCAAATGGGATGTTGCCAAATGTCATTTCTGCAGCAAATACTCTCTACACTCTAGAGTAGGATTCACATTGTGGAATTTAAAAAAAATGGTTGGTGGTGTTGGGGGCGGTATATATTTGTCTTAGAAAATTGCTCACATTAATTACCTTGTGAACATTTCACTATGAGTTTCAGATTGTTTACCGACAAACTACAAGGGGATGGTAAAAATAGATGGGCTAAGCAATCCAAGACTTCCAGCAGTGAAATTCCTCTTTGGAAATTTATGTTATGTTTCAGATTTGCAAAACGATATTTTTCATAACAATAAAATAAGTACTGACATTAATTTTAAAGGGGAAAAATTTCAAAAGGTGTAAGCTATACCTGGGTAGATAAAAATAAATAAAAGCTAAAATTTATTCAACAATTACTTTGTTCCAAGAACCACACAGACAACTTTATATTAATTAACTTATTTAGTTTTCATGATGGTCGTATAAAAAAGCATGGTTGGTTCTATTTGCCTGTGAGGACATTTTATTTTCATTTCTGAGAGGTAATAACAATACAAATAAATAACTAGCTCAAGTTACATATACTCAGTCAATAGTCAGAGACGTGATATAACTTTCCCAGGTAGTAGAAGCCAGAGCTGAAATTAGAAACCAGGTCTGCATCCCTACAAAGTCATGCTCTTTCTAGGCCAGCACACTTACTACTTATCAATATTTCTGATCATTTTGATTGATATATTCTGGTATCTAATAGCTAATATGGAATGTATATTTGAAAATACGAATGATAGCTTAATAGGACCCTAAATAAAGTTTCCAAAAATAATTCTATGCTGCATATTTGGGATTTGATGGTATGTATAATGATATGGAAAGTATGAGAAGGATAAAGGCAACTAGTCAATGTTCTAAAAACATCGACAATGATTTAGTTTCTTAAGGATGTTATTGTTGAATGACAAATGTCAACATTACTCCTTTGCAATGGCAAAATTTTGTAAAATCGGTAAGAATACTTGTCCTTTATATTTGCACTGACATTTACTGAATGAACCAGAAATTGTATAGATGTGATGGGAGCTACATCCGAAGGAAAGAGCTATTTCTGAATGGATTTGTCATCCCGATTTTAGACCATTCTGACCAAATGCTTTGAAAAGTTGTTCTCATTTGAAAAGTGTTTGTTGAATTACTCAGTTAGGGCTTTACGATCCTTAGCACCTGTATTTTATATATTTTCACTAGATTTACATGATTTGAAAATATTTTCAGCTTCTGAGAATATTGTATTTGTCACAGAAAAATAAAGTGAAGCAGAGCTAAGAAGTAGAACTATTTCACCAACCCTTAGGATTGTCGTTTTCATTAGGAAATAAAATCAAAATGGGAAATGCACCTTGCATAGCTTCTTTTTCCCAAAAAGCCATTTTTATTCATTTTTTTAGTTTTGACAAGTATAATATTACCTATTGATATATTTCCATAAATATCTTTGATAAAAAATTAAATTTTTTCAGATAGTGAATCACTATATAAGATAAATTAAAAAGTAACTGGATCAAATGCAATAGTTATTTCAATACAAAATATCTTGCTTATAAATGGGTAAAAGTGTTACTGCTAGCATGACATTCTGTGAACAGTTAAATAAAGCAGATGCTCAAGAATCTGCAATGCCCTCAGGAGCTAACATCTTGATTACAAGCACTCATAATACCAACCTTATTATGCCCAGGAGTATAGTCACGAGAGAGAACTAGAGTTTACTATACATGAGGGTTCTAAAACCTTCTGATAACCTAACACCCATGGTAGGAAGACACAAGAAAAGAAGTCAACACCATCTAAGAAGATTCCAGGAGCAACTGTTCAAATAAATGATTGGCTCTTTGTAAAACCTTTTGATTGTATGATACAGAGATAGATCTTTTTTTGAGGTCTTACGATAAGAAAATAACAACCTAGGGTTTGGGTTTGATTAGGCAAGGTATTTTGATTGATTGTCTCAAAACAATATAATTGATTTTCCAGTATACCTAAGCTGTACATGTTGTGCCAGGAATATGAGGCAAATAAGTGGGGTATAACAAAGAAAACATGTTTCTTATTCAGAAGCCAGAAAAATTAAGAATAGGCAAAGAAGCAGAATGTTTGACAGATCAGGATGGGTGCATCATGACTGAGTCTTTCTAAGGAAATAAAATATCTAACTTTATTTAGATAGATTAGTGATAGGAACATGGATATTTAAAGTTTAAATAAGACTAAGTGGTTTTCGCTAGGCAGTGTTGAACCATTGATATGTCGGAACATAAAAATGACAAAATTATAGCTAAATATTAGAAAAACTAAATAAAGATGGAGTTAGAGGAACAATTTTAGCTATGATTTATTAAACATTTTCTATATGCTATATGTTGTGCTAAGCATTTTATCTATGTAACCAATTTTAATCCTCTCACTCTATATTATTTTTCTAGTCAAGTAAGTCTTATCTAGTTTTAAGAAACACAAATTCATTTATAATAATTTAAATTAAAAAGCAGAATTTATTTTAATGGTACGAAGGACATTTCTCAGGAACTACATCTGGTTTCAGGAGCCAAAGCATTGGGATCTATATATACTTACCCATCTTTCATTACTGCATATTCTATTTCATGCCATTTCTCTTTGTTACCTCTACTTTCTCATTATGTACATTTTTATATTTTCATTTTGCAAACACTTATGTAACACTTGCTTTTAGTCCCTATTCAATCCTCATAATAAAACTATGAAGCAGAGGCCATTATCTTCACTTTATAAATGTAAATACAGCACAGAAAGGTTATGTAGCTTGCCCAAGTTGGTCTAGCTAGCATAAGACATGCTGTGATTCAAGCCAAGCTGTCTGGCTTTATGTTCTTAGTTTTCCTGCCTGCCCAGTACCACTGCATTGGCCAACAGGAACACCAGGCCAAATCCACTTTAAAACTGGACAGTCCTCCCATATAGACTTTACACTCTGGAACTTCCAACTCAAGTACTTGAAAGAAAAGAATACTAACAAAAGATTACTGGACTTTAACTTTGGAATGGAGGTGAGACACAAATACATATAAAGGGAATGACAGAGTCTATAACTTCTAATAGTCTTTGCCAGTTTGGGGAAACACCAAACCGATATTGTCCACATTAACACAGCCTAGGATCTGTTCGTAGTTAAAATATTTTAAAATTCCAATTAATGACATAATTCAAAATAAATGGCATAAATTGTGCAGAAGGAAGAACCCGTTGTAAAGTCACATTTGTTCATTACTGGCCTTAACATCGAATATGAAATAATCAGGAAAAAGAGGTAAAATATGACATGTTTACAAGTTTATAGACAACAGAGGAAGGCAGAGAGGGAGAGTTAACAATACAAATATTAAAAAATCAGTGTTCGATGTGTAGATACTATAGAGCATGACATGAAGCTGAGATGTGTCAGCTTTGAGACCAGATTGTCTGTGTAAGAATTTAGCCTTGGCTATTTAGCCTTGGCAAGTTATCTACCCTCTATATTCTTATATATGCCAAATTTACACATAAATGGATATGAAATGATGATGCTTACTTTAGACGGTTGCTGAGAGGGTTAATGTGGAGACTCTGCATAAAAATACATTAATGTTAAGTAGTCACAATAAAAATTAAGATATTTAAGGCTATGTGGAATTCCAAAGTGAAAGAAGCAATCTATTGAAGCTTTTGTTAAAATGCCTACTGTGGAAGTTAGATTGGTCAGGGAAATGGCAAAGAAATAGTGTTGGGGATGTGAAATTGGATTAGATATCCCCATAAAACATAAAATCTCATTGACTGTTTATATAGTTTTCTATAATAAGTTTTTAAAATAAAAAACCAATCTAGTGCAAAAGAGAGAAAAAATATTCACATAATCAAATATTTAATTTACTTCAATTTTTCTGTGACAAAGCAAATGTCTTTTGTCATGCACTTCCTCAATTATGCACTAACACAATAAGATTTAACATAATTGTCTATTGTTTAAAAGTAATTTTTCAATTAACTCTACAAAAAGAATGTGTTCCAAAATTAGTAATGTAATTTGACTCAAAATTTTATTTTATAATAAACTCTAGTTATAATTTATGATAAAATTATATTTGAAAAAACTCCAAGTACTGGGGTTAGTGTTCCTACCACTACAGGCCATAACACTGCATATTCTTTCTTTGAATTCATGCTTTCACATTTTATTTGAGTTTTCAATCTGCCTCCTTTGCAAAGGTTCTCTGGGCTTTCTCCAAGTTAGACTGCAAAATGGAAATGAACAAAAAGAAATATTATGTTTCTAAAATACATGTAAAAGGAGTTGACAGTGGTTTACAACAGCTATTGAGTCCACATCAGGTTGTGGGGATGGCTGAGATTGGAAGGGATATAAAATCAATGCAAAAAATACAGCGAGTTATCAGCCAATTCTGTTTCGTTATCTATTGCTGCATAAAAATTACCCCAAATTCAGTGGCTTAACACAACACTAATTTATTATCTCCATGTTTGTATGAATTAGGAACCTGGGCATGGCTTATTTGGATTCTCTGATTCATATTCTTTCAGAAGTCTGTAATGAATCAATGTGTCAGCTCAGGGTCTGCAGTCCCAGCTGAATGCTCAGCTGTAGAAACATAGAGTTCCAAACTTAATCGACAGAATTGAATTCCTAAAGGGCTATTGGACAAAGGGTCTCAGTTCTTAATGGATTTTGGCTGGAAACCACCCCCAGTTTTTTGACGTGTGGATTTCTCTTGTGGTAGCTTGCTTTATCAAAGCATGCTAGCAAGAATGGCAATAAAGAGAGAATGTGCCATTCAGAAAGAAGTTGCAGTGTTTTGTAATTTTGTCATACAAATTAAATCTCAGCACTATTGTTGTCTTTTATTGGTAGCATCAAGTCACTATGTCCAGCCCACACTCAAATGAACAGATTCTATAAGGGCATTATTACCAAATGGAAAATACCTTTGGCCGCCATCCTGGAAGTCTGCATACAACAACTTCCTTCACATTATTATATTATTATTGTTGTGTCTCTCATTATTAAAATATTACCAATCCCATACCATTAGCTCACCTACTCCAGCCCCCATCCCATCATAAACTGAAGATGAGAGCCACATCCAATGGCATTCACCTGTAGTCCCAGCTGCTTAGGAGGCTGAGGTGGGTGGATTGCTTGACACCAAAAGTTCAAGGCTGCAGTCCACGATGATTGTGCCTGTGAACAGCCACTTCACTCCAGTCTCCTGGGCAACACAGCAAGATCCCACCTCACAAAATATATCATATATATAAAATACATATGTATACATGTGTATATATTTATATCTGTGTGTATAAATATATACCAGAGAAGGGAATATATTTTTCTAAAAATGTTACATTTTATATATTTCTACACTTTATTTCTGTTTATGCATGTGGGCCTCAGAAATAGTAATTTAACAAATTGTATTTTAATTCTGTGTTTGATCAGTCTTTATCTTATTGAAACCCTCAGCCATATGTAATTCAGACCTTCTACTATTCTCCTGCATTGCTCAAATGAAAGTTTACCCATGTGAAAGTAAGATTCTATTTTGGTTTTGAGTTATAATACATTCAGCTTGCTGCCTAGGTTGCTAATGAGAAGCTGACTCCTTCTGGAACAAAGCACTTCGATAACACAGAATTCATATATTATACACAACTAGCATTTAGCAGCAGGAAACACAGTTTCCCAGTGAGTTACATAGTCCACATATGCCAAATGGCACTCCCCAACTTTGATTGAAACCGCAGATCTCCTTTTCCAGATTACTAAACTCTGAGCAGTTATGGAATGAGACAGATCTGAATTAAATCTCTGAGTCAACAACTTTCTAGCTTTGTGACCATGACCCGGTAACCTAATCTCAAAACCTCAATTTTCTAACATGCAAATAAAAATATTACCTGCTTTTTAATAAAACTTTTAATTTTTGTTTGATTAAACGGTATAATTTATATATTGTGCTGAGCACATTATTCAGTAATTTAGTTATCATCATCTTTTTAACTTGATTGTGCCATATGCATGATTTCTCTCCTTTTATTTCTCACTGATTTGTTTTATTTTGTTTCATAATATTATTGTAGGAATTACTATTCAGAGATGTATCTTGGACTTATTGTTTTATTTATTTAGATTTTCTGAAGGCTCAGAGTCCTCAGAATTAAATAAAGCTGATTATTATATTTATCAAAGTTTGCTTAGTATTCATATTGAGCATTTACTATGCATTAAGTTCTTTCCCGGCTTCTTAGATACACAGATAAATAAGACATAACTTCCGCACCACCCACTATTGCAGATATCAGTAGACATTAATCTCTAGGGCCATTTTTGGCCTTAGAAAGAAAGCATGTTAGAAGCTCTTTTTAACTATTCAGAAATTCAGCATCAGATTAACTCTCCTTCTGCCCTAAATTTATGTAATATATATGGTCATTTATTACATACATGTTTGATTTATATCTTAGCCTAGTAACTTCATCTTAATATTTCTATGCCAGTGACTGTGTTATGATAATGTCTCCTAAAACTCAGTTTCCTAGTTTTGTAAACTCCTTTCCCACACAACACATTTTGACTTGGTGCTGTGTTGTCATCTAACAGGCCTCTTTGAAACCCATAATCCATTGGAAACTATAAATGCTATTTGCATGTTCTTCCTACTCTCTAGATAATCTTTTTATTGCAGAAAATCATGTCGGCCAAATTGCAAAATAGAATCAGGAATTTATTTATAAAATTCTAATGCTCTCTTTCAATTTCTAGCTGAATTCCATGTGAATCAAGTTCTCTTATGTTTTACCACTAAATAAGTGGAATATTCATGTGTCATATATCACCAAAAAGTGTGGTTAACAGTTATCTTTGATGGTACCATTATTCAGGGCAAATATTAATTTCTAGATATATAATATAAATATCAAGCTGACATTGAACAGTTTTAGTCCAACACATAGAGACCTTTATGTTGACAAGTCGAGAAGAGGGAAGTTTGTACTAAGAAAGTATAGTGTTATGGCACAAGTTTATCATTACTGTTAAAAAATCAAATGCCTTTCTTAAGGATTCGGCAGTCAGATAATTACAAGTCACAAAATTCAGAAGTTCGTTTTTGTGGGTCTTTGAAAAGGAATACTTTATTAAAACCTGAGCAGGGGCTGTGTTGGTACTCACAATCTGATTCTCTAACATGTTTGTTGAAATCATCATGTTATGTACTATCAGTTTCAATATGCAGAAAGGGAAACACTTTGTACATAACATGCATGCTTGTATTACTAATTTGCATTTTGTCTTTTCCCACAGCCTCTCTACAGTAAGGTAAATAAGTCATTTAGTCAGGAACTCTGCACATTTACCTCTGTATTTATCAAATATTTGTCAAAGGAAATAATAAAGGAAGTGAGGAAGAAGTTTCCTGGGTAAGAACTGAAGGAGGTGAAATCTAGGTGTTCTGTATTTTTTAGCCTGCAATTTAACCTTACGATTCTTACGCTCTCTTTTGCCTTAGATACTAATTTCTCATTTCTTGCCTTCTCTTCTTTTATTTCACTGTCGAGGTATAGTCTTGCCTTGAATACCATTTAAAATATCAGAATCATAAAAAAAACTGTAGTTTTCTTTCTCCAGTCTAAAGACTCTCAAGTCTAGCAATTATTAGCTCAAAGAGTCAGTAATACGACTATATTTTGCTGAGCTTCTTCTGATTTCTCAGTCTTATAATCAACAATGTCACTGAACAGTCTGTTGGGTTTCTTCCTAAGCACTCATTTCCTCTTCAATAATCATAGGAACCTTAATATTTTAAACACTGCCATGTAGATAATTTGAGGAAAGCAATGGAAGGCCAATAATATGAGTCAAACTAATGACAGGAGAAAAACAAACTGTTGTTCTGAGAGTCAAGACTCTGGAGTTCTTGTTGCTGCCTTTTTCCCATCTGTATGCCTTGAATATGGCACTTCACTCATTGGATTCAATTCTGTAATCATTAAGGGGCTTAAATGGTCAACCACCTTACATCAAGTTTTATAATGAGGAGGTAATTAAGATCACCAGCTCTTTGACCAGATGCCTCTAGTTCAAATTCTGGCTCTAATGTATATTGTGACATAAAACAAGTTTCTGTCTTTTAAAAGAAAATGCTTCTGCTTAATTTCAGTTTTGTCACATGTGTCATGGCATAAATAATAGTTTCTAAATCACAAAGCTGATGTGTTAAATGGATAAATATATTGGAAGCTTATACAATGGTGCCAGAAACAATGCAAACTCTCAATAACGATTAGCTAATGCTTAATTTAAGACATTTATTTCTCTTACATTTTTGACAAGACTTACTTTTTACAATTTCTACTATTTTCAGTAGTAAGACGTTACACAGAAAACATAGTTTCTATTCAAAATGGCAGCCCTAACACTTTTTGAAGGCAAGAACCATTTTTTTAGAAAAAGTATACTTCCTTAGTGTAAATTTCATTAGCTTTTCCACATGTAATGTACAATTGTGCCAAATCACTTCATCCTGTTTATCGTCCTCTGAAATACAGTCCAGGTTATCAATGTTTTCACAAAATTGTGACACAGATCTTTTTGAATATGGACACTCTGTTGCACAAAATGATAACAGTTAAATTGCGTATTTTTTTTTGAACATCATTCTTCTATTTCAAAATTCACCAAACACCCTTTAGACAGCTGCTTAGGACTTTTTTTTTTTTACATTGAGCAGCACTTTCACTTATCTTTGCTGTCTTGCCGCAGAATTTTCCCCGCCTAACCTCACAACACTGAATTTTTTTTTTGCATTATGCCTAGAATTGCAGTTTACTTTCCCTCTTTTATTACTTCAACTCTTAAAAAAGAAAGTCTTTCTACATGGTTATATATATATGCTCTGAAATTCCTTGATTGGCTATCTTTGTATTTATTCTTATTTTAATTTATAGTATTTGTTCTGGCCCTCAATCCCAGCAGGTGGAGGTACAGAACATGAATTTATTCATGCAACCTATTACACTGATTGTCCTTTTAAGTCCTATGCTATATGAAAGTTAATAAATGAGCCATTTATATATTAAAAAAACAAAAATTATTAAACATTGGTGATACCAAAAGCAGAAACCTAAAGCAGTCAAATTACCTTGACTAATTATTAACTATCACTATCTGCCATTTAATAACTTGGGAATATCTGCTATGTGTTATAGGTTATAAAAATTATTATTATTATTATTATTATTATTATTATTTGAGACTGACTCTCGCTCTGTTGCCCAGACTGGAGTGCAATGGCACGATCTCAGCTCACTGCAGCCTCTGCCTCTGGGGTTCAAACAATTCTGTCTCAGTCTCCCGAGTAGCTGGGACTACAGGTGCACACCACCACGCCCAGCTAATTTTTGTATTTTTAGTAGAGATGGGATTTCACCATATTGGTCAGGCTGGTCTCAAACTCCTGACCTCAGGTGATCCACCCACCTTGGCCTCTCAAAGTGCTGGGATTACAGGCGTGAGCCACCACACCCAGACAAATAATTATTTTTGTTTTGTTTTGATATTTTTCCTGATTCAGTGTTTAGATGAAACTCTTATGCTGTTTTGTCCTTAAAAGTATGCATGAGCTTGTTTTTTAAAAATCATTTTCAGAAGTAATTGTAAACATGTGTTGTATTTGTAAGGAAAATATTCCTCATAAATGTGGGGTCAAAGAGAAAGTATGTAAAATTCAAGTTCAACGCTTTTAGTTTTTAAAGTCTCTGCTGGGTTTTATCTATTTTTTTTTTTTAATTATTCTTGAGGTAACGAGAAAATGGCCTTGTCACAAACAAAGGCAAAGGTAAAAGAGTGCAACTTTCAGTGGTGGGGGGAAAAAAAAGAAAAAAAGCTTCTCTGAATTCTGTGTCCTTGCCTGTTTTAGGAGAAAGCACTCGAGGAGCAATAGGTGTCCTCTTTCATTTCCACTAAATATGCTGCTCAGTGCCTTGTGGCATAACAGAATCAAAACTTTTCAGATGCCCTGCCGCTTTAACAAGACCTAGGACATGTCAAAATGGCTCCCCAGAACTATCATTTGATCTTATCTTTCGCTCTCACACACATCGACCTGCATTTTCTTTTTGATTCTTTATGTCTTCAAATAAACTGATGTAATTAAAAAGGTGAAGGAAGAACTCCATCTGGCAGGGTTGCTTATTGCTGGGTAGCCTGACCTTTTCTTGCCAAGGTAATTGACTTTGCTTGTGGTATCATTTATTTTCTCTTTCTTTTTGAAATCTGCGGCTAAGTATTATATTTCTCTTAATTCTGACATGAAAATTATATTTATATTTATGGATATAAAATTTATTAGGGTCATGAGGCATGGAAGAAAGATGGGGGTTCAGAGTAATACACTATTTCTTGAGTCCTTACTACGAACTTGCCAATGTACTTGGTGTATTATATACATTATCTCACATAATTGTAAGAGATACCCAACATCATGGTACATATTACTGGTGGTTAAACAGGCGTAGAGGAATTAAATCTTCGCCCAGTGTGGTTAACAGGTAACTTGGGATTTGAACATAGATTTTGGGGACTCTATAATCCATTCATTTTTTTTTACTTCTTTTACTATGTTTTCACCTTAAAATAATCCATACATATGCAATACATTTAACTTACAATAAACTAATCGTTGATAATTATTTGATAGCGAAACAGGAGAGTTCCCTGATTCCCATCCCAGGGCATGCGACAGAGGTGTGGCTTGCCTGCTTGGTCACCCTTTAGTTCAAACTCCTGTGGAGAGCATACAGATGGGCAGATGCAGAGGCCGGGCCGGCACGAGCGCTTTTGGGCACCAGCCTCATGGCAGCATCTAGGGCTGTGTGTCTGCGACTCCTGAAGCACGAGTGGGCATGTGTTACAAAGCTCTTTGAGATTTGCCGTCTGCAAATGGCTTGTGTGTTAATCAGCTCAATGGACCCTCTGCCTTATCTCAAGGGCAGAGGCTCTGTGTGACAGCCTTTTGTATCCGGAGCTTTTACCCAGTATCCTGAAAGAATCAGATCACACACTGGCTTAAAGGATGAGTGCAAAGTTCTATTGAGGGGTGGAGGTGGCTGTCAGCGAGGTGGATGGGGAGCTGGAAGGAGTTATGGGGGGATAAGTTCGTCTTCCCCTGGAGTCGGGTCTCCCAGCAGCCGGACTCTTCTCCAACTGCCCCCGGCTGAACTCCCCTCAATGTCCAAATGTCCCTCCCCTTCTCTCTTTCTCTGCCGCGTTTTTCCACCATTGCTGGTCTGTTGGTCTGCTGGTCTCAATGTTCAGCTGCTTGTGTGTGTGTCTGCTAAGGTCTGAGGTTTATATGGGCACAAGTTGGAGGGCGTGGTGGGCCAGAGATGTCTGGGAAAATGCAACATTCTGGCAAGAAAACAGGAGTGCTTGTTCTCACTTAGGTCCATGGGCACAGGCCTGAGGTTGGAGCCCTGGCCAGGGACCCCACTCTCCTCTCCCCAGCACTTCCCTGCCCTCTCCTGCATTAATAGTATGTCAAAAAGGAATAACACCTGATGACATTTATTTATTTTTTCACCAATAGATCATCAGGTGCTGGGATAACTTATATCCCTAAATAAATTTCTGATTATTTTTATGTAAAGATCTAAAGCATGTAGATCTAAATGTGTGACTCTTTCCTTTGCTATTCTTTACACATAGGAAGAGTACTGCCATTGTGATTGCCACTGGAGCTGCTTACCAAAAATATCTGGCTCTTCACATTCCAATCATATAATGAATTCAAAGTCTTTGGGGGTTAGGGTGCTTTCGGCCATATGAGATTAAGTGATACACGCCATTTCTAGTTCTAAAGCTTTAAAAAAAATAGAACCCATTTCACGCACTCCATCCTTTTCTACTGCTGTATGATTATTGACAGTCAGGTTGAGATGAAGTGATTTTTAGCCTGGGCTACTGAGTAACTCCAACGAGCAGACATCCCTTTTAAGTAGGGATAGGTTAGATTTTGCTGTAGTAATTAAAAACTTCCAGATGAGACCATCCATGGCTTAACTCAATAAAGGATTGTTTCTCACTCATGCAAAATACTCATGGGCTCTCTAAGGACTCTGCTCCGTGTTTTAATTATTCTCCAACTGCTTGGACAAAGAGATAATACCAAATATCTATGGAAAGCCCTAATGCCAGTCACAGCCTCAGGCCCATCTCCTTGTATTAGACATACAGCATAAGAAGAAATAATCTTCTATAGTGTTAATCCAGGGAGGTGTTGGGGTTGTTTGTTAGTGCAGCAAAATCTAGCTTAGTGGGATCCAAACATTCATCAATAAATAATTGGTTAAGAAATCTCGGTTCACATTAAGTGGCAGTTACCACTCCTAGGTACACATTCGAATTACCTAAAATGTTTCTAAGAATACCAGTGCTGGGGGCACCACTCACCAAAATCATCAGAAACTTACAGATGGCCTAATCAGGGTCTAGGCCTTGGTGAGAACCACTGATATATGCAATTGAATATTTGGCATATGACACAAAACTGTAAGCAATGGTTTACAGTCACACCTATTATCCTTAAAAATCTATTTCAAATGTAAAAGCAAGTTCTAGAATGCTTTGATATTTACTCTACAGCTATGTACCTATATTTACTTAAACATGCAGAAAAGTTAAAAATACTACACTGCAAAATGTTACACATGTTTACTTCTGAGAAGTGGGTAGGACTTTCCATGACTTATTAAGAGTAAAGAAAAAGATTGTATATTACACTGTTTTACTTTTTTCTAAGATTTTGCTGCTTATTTTCTGTTTCCATAATCATAACCTTGTATATACAAGTAAACATTTTATGTCAAAGGACAAAACATCACCTTAAAATAGAAAAGCATGTCATATTGCTATACAAACAAACAAAAAAAACCGTAATGCTTAAAAGATGTTGACTTTCATCAGAGTAATTAACAAATGAAAACATCAATATTTCTAGATTTTTCTGGGGATAAGCTGGGGTCACTTAATTATTTTAAATTTTATCTAGAAGTATTGAACAAGAATGTTTAAAGTAAATTTGAGAAAGGAGGATGACAAGAGGGAATGTATTCATCCTAAGTTAATAAAACCTTATACGTTTAGAACATTGAAAAGTTAGGCTCAACTGCAGGAATAAAAAGATCATCAAAAAGAATATGCCAAGAATGTTTGTAACAGACTCAAAAGTATATAGGAATATGGAATGTGGCAAAGGTGGCCTAAGAAACTTAGTTTTTATTCTATACCATAAACCAAAATAAAATTCATGAATATTCGACATAAATGTGAAGTAAATCATATACAATGTAATAAATAATAAATAGAAATAGTGCTCTCATTTTGAAAAAGAAAAAGGCTTTCTAAAAATAGAATCACAGAGAGAATCACAGAGAGAAGTAGATAGTTTACAAATATATAAATACAAATCCAAAATATCTGTCATTCTATATCAGAAGTAATAAAGCCTACCAGCACCCTGGGAAATTTAACACATTTAAGGCAAGCTTTATAATTTCAATGCATATAAACTCCAGATAAATTTATTAGAAAAGTTTAACGGACCAAAAAATAAATCGAAAAGACAGAAAAGGCAAATAGTTGAGTAGACAATTGACCAAAAAAAGGCAAGTTAATTTTTTTAGTATACATAATGCATTTATATTCTACTTTGTATGGTTTAGGTTCCAAATATAGCAATAAACTAATGAACATAAAAGAATCTATGTGTTTCAAGTGTATGAAATTCTAGTAGTAGGAAATAAAATAAATAACCAAGTCCACTATGGGATAAATGTAATGCTGAATAATAAAGTGGAGTAAGAGAATTAGGCCATAAGGATTGCAGTTTCAGAGCTGCTCGTCAACATGGGATGCTCAGAGAAATACATGTGAGTGAAATAAGCCCACGAATCATGTAGACAAAGCATTTTCCAGACAGAAGACAAAAACACAACATTAAATGTGTTTAGTAAGTTTCAGGGACAATAAGAGGATGCCCGTGTGATGGAGCTGAGTTTGGGGAAACAGCAAGTGGTAAAAGTTTTGGAGAGTTGAGAAGAGAGAAGCTGTGAAGAGTCATCCAGGAGTGGAAAAGGGTGAGTGAACTTGGAAACTATAGTGAGATTGCCAGGCTATACTAAAGAATGGCAGTTCTTAGCGGTCACACTTCAAAAGTGAGACGGTATTTTCTTTTTTCACCTATGTTCAACTGGAGACCTAGCGAAGGTAGGGTTCAATTAAATGAGCTTTGAGGTTTTCTAAGCCAGAAAAATAGCAAGAAAAAAACAAAAGATGAGCGAAGTACTTGAGATTAGAGAGGTACTGGACTTGCAAATGACCAATAAATAAGAGGAAGTACTGGATACAAGTAAAAATCATAATATAAATTACCAAAATATTGATGTTGACTTTTCACTGAGTCATCTGGGATATCATCATATGTGAAAATATTAGCAAAAGACTTACAGAGTAGAAGAAAGGAACACTTTCATAAACTATAACTGGTTTGATCTTATTATATAACATTTTATAATCTATATCTAAATTTTTAAAATGTTACTCAGTTATTTCACTGCACTTAATGTATTATTATTTTACCAAAGGAATGTTTATTTTAATATTCCATGTATATGGAAAAATATTAAAATACAACAACAATAATTTTCAAATGGGGTACCCGAAATGTCCAAAAATAGGTGATTGAATACATGACTTTGTATGAATTTATCCCTAGTTGATGACTTAGAAATAAGTTCGTATTTGTGGGTGTGAGTATATGAAAATAACATATATACACATACAGCTTATGCTCATAGATAAAAACAAGAGTTTTAAATATTTATTGATGAAATGAAAATAGAGCATAATCATATGATTGTATTTTTGCAATTATATGTATGTTATTCATACATATATGTGTATGTTATATTTATATATCTTGTGTATATATGTGCATGAATCTGCATGTATGGTTATATAAACATTTTACATGTAAATTTATTTCTATATACATGTATATAAATCTATACATAAATTACATATACATAAATACACAAATTTACATATATATATTTGACACTATTAAGAATATTTATGATGCTTAAAGAATGGTAAAGGGGGAGGGTCTACTGCAACGGAGTTTTTAGTAGGAGAGAGAGAGATGAGGCTCAATTCTGAACACAGCAAGGAAAAGCAGCAATTTATACCTAAAGAGTAGGGTGAGGGTCAGTGCATTGAAAATTACTAACAGGAAAATTCAGGGACAAGATGAGATTCTGGGCTAAAATGACCTAACAAGACTCTTGCTGAAAGCAGGCCAGAGTGATCAAACATCACCAAGGGAATGGTGGAACATGAGGAACATGATCATATATCAAGGGTGATTGTATATTGAGGGTATGGGATTCTGGCTAAACTGACTTAGCATGATTCTTATTAAAATTTGATAAATAAAACCACCTTTGCAAAAATTATAACAGAAATTGATGACAGTGAAAGTGATCTGACCTAACTGATTCCATCTTTCTTTTAACCTCCAAGCTGTCCTAGTTCATTCCTGGGCATAGGCTGAACTAACTGTGGAAGGACCTTACTTTAATAGTTTAACTTTGAAACAAAGATGATAACAGCCCTTTCCCAAAACAGAACCCCTTCCTACATGGGGACTAGACTGTCTTTGCAGGACTAACAAGTTAACTATAAGATTAGAAATTATGATTTAGGAGTCATGCAGCTGGAGGCTAAAAGATTCTAAACCTCCCTAAATTGCTCCTAGGGATAACATCACTGTTGCAAAACCTAAGATCAGTGCTTGAGATATTTTGCAGACCCTGTGCTCAATGGATTACCTGACACCAACCAGAATGATAAAGTTGTTTTCTTGCACTGAGTCAGTTCCTGGTTGAGTAGAACTGGCCCCCACCCAGGAGCTGACTTAGCTCAAGAAGACAGCTTCCACTCTATGTGATTTTATCTCTGGCCCAAACAATCAGGACTCCCCACTTTCTGACCCCCCTACCCAGCAATTACCCTTAAAAACCCCAGTCCTTGGGTTTTCAGGGAGACTGATTTGAGTAAAACTAAAATTCCAATCTTCTGTACAGCCAATTCTGTGTGAATCAAACTCTCTCTGTTGCAGTTTCTCTGTCTTGATAAGTTGGCTCTGTCTAGGCAGCAGGCAAGAAGCTATTGGGTGGTTACATAAACAGAGATGAACACAGAAACCTCAAAGTCAGAGCCTAAAGTTCAGAAAAGCCTGACTAAAGTTTCGTTAATGAGAGACTCTTTGTCAATACCTATATAACCAGGGTGATCCAAAAGTTTCAATACAAATAATGTGCTGCTTTGATGGTTTTAGACGGCTTAAATTCTCTGGCTGGAGTTTTACAATTGGTAAAATGAAAGTGAAAAATATCTTATAGATTTGTGGAAATGATTAAATAGATACCTTCCTTAAAGAAAGCTCCTGTCATCCTGACTCAGCCAGTTACTAATAGAGTGATTTCAATCAGTCTTTGAGAATCAGTCGTCACTGTAAAATCCAGACTTATCATCTATTCTGTGAAACAGTTAACAGGAATGAGATAAAATATATCATCTGTTATAGTGCTATGGAGTACTTTTTAAGTAGTGATTTTCTAATCAGCTTTATCAATTTCCAATATTAGGTAGTTTCTTTTGAATTTCATGATGGTTTTCTGAAGTTTCAAAGTGTAATGCATATAATATACACCCATTCCTTTTCTCACTCTTTTACCTTTTTCTTTTACTTAGACTCCAATTTCCAATTTGCTAATAATGGCATACATTCTTGGATCCCTATTTTTCTTAGTATATAAACTGTAACTAGGTGAATAATTTGATTGACCACAAAGTCTAAGAAGGAATTTTGTTTCAAAAAGCATACTGAGCAAAAGTGCAGGACTTCCAAATGGACTATGTGAATGCTTTTTCTTTCTCTCCTTCTCTCTTTCTTGTCTTTCTCTCTCTCCTTTCCTCTCTCCCTGTCTTGTCTTTTCCTTCCTTCCTTCCTTCCTTCCTTCCTTCCTTCCTTCCTTCCTTCCTTCCTTCCTTCCTTCTTCCTTCCTTCCTTCCTTCCTTCCTTCCTTCCTTCCTTCCTTCCTTTCTCTTCCTTCCTTTTTGCATCCATCCCTTCCTCTCTTTCTTTCTTTTTCATAAATTAAGATAAGTGAATATGAAGAAGCATAGACCTCCTAGACCCTTCAAATATCCAAAACAACAGGGCATGGCCAATTGTAGCAGCAGGAAATCTATTGCCATGTATGGCAGGAGGAAGTATTAACATTGAGGAGAGGAACAGTTAAAAAGGAAAAGCCATTTAAGTAGTGAACACAGAGAATTTTAATTTTATTTGTTTATTTGTTTTTATTTTTCGTTTTTTTTTAATATGTGTGAGATTAGAAGAAATCTTGTGAGTAATCTTGAATTTTAGGAATCCCAGAAGGGAGAAAAGAAGATTCTGAAAAAAAGAGAAATACTTCTCTGAGTTGGAAATTGGTTAAATTTAGTGATGTTTGAAGCCTCAGCCAACACTGGCAATCACTAACTGCTTTTAAATTACTTTTGGTTTTGGACTCTGTTTCTTGCTCTGGGACTACACAAAAGGACTGAGCCAAGACAGGAGCAGGAATTTGGCTCATCATTTATTTAATTTATATTTTATTGTCTGTTAAAAATTGAATGCCTAAGGTCTAGTACCTTGCTGACTCATTCTAACACGGTTGCTATATTACTGCAATTAGAATATAAATAACCAATTTGATATGAGTCATCATTCTTGAAGTAAAATCTCAAACTCAAAAATTATTGAAGAGGCAATTTCTAGGTAAAAATTGGAATACTGGTTAAAATGTATATTTTGCAACTAGATGGTAAATATGAAAAATAAAAATTAAGCAAGTTAATTTCATTAAGGAATTTTTTAGTTTTTTATTTTTTAAGAAAAAAATTAAATGATCATGAGAAGTTGTAAAGTGATGAACTCTTTCTTGCAAACACAGTTTCTTAACAAGTCACGTTCTTTCTGGATGGCATGAGAAAAAAATAACGAATTTACTCCGATTAGTTCAAGTCCACTCTACCCTTTTGCAAAGACTAACTCCACTAGAAAATTGGATATTACAATAGAAATTGTGATTACAGAATTCTGGAAATGTGAATCAGTACATCGCATTTTTTCTTATACCATGGGTCAAATAGAAAATAATAATTTTTATACAGTCCATTAGAGTATATGGGCAAAGTGGCTTCAGCCTGAGGCAACAAGGCTGCCTATAACTAAAAGCTACCTCAGAGTTTCCCAGCTCTTTCTGAGGGCTGAAGGGAGCAATGTTTCAGCATGTACTAATCCCTTCACAATAATGGTTTAGAAAGTTTCCTTAGGGTAGGTCCTAGAGGGATTTGCAGAAAATAACACGCTTGAAGTTAAGGAAAATAAGATTTTGAATTATGTTAAATTTTGCTACTAGCATCATTCATCATTAAAAATTTATAGTATGGTATCTAAAGAGACACCTACAAAAATCATCCATGGACTCAAAGTCATAATGATATAATGATTTCTGATATAGTTTGGCTGTGTCCCCACCCAAATCTCTTCTTGAATTGTAGTTCCCATAATTCCCACACATCGTAGGAGGGACTCAGTGGGAGGTAATTGAATCATGGGAGTGGTTACCCCCATGCTGTTCTTGTGACAGTGAGTTCTCATGAGAGCTGATGGTTTTATAAGGGGCTTCTCCCCTTTGCTTGACACTCATCCTCTCTCTCCTGCCACTCTGTGAAGAGATGCCTTCTGCCATGATTGTAAGTTTCCTGGGGCTTCCCCACCCATGTGGAGCTGTGAGTCAATTAAATCTCTTTTCTTTATAAATTACCCAGTCTCAGGTATGTCCTAATATCAGTGTGAGAACAGACTAATATAATTTCCATTTCTATGAGGACTTTTTTCCTTGTCTCCCATTTATGTTTTTACTTTATAGTTATTCAGGAAAAGAAAAGAAAAGTTGTTTTTCTGTCCAGTTCAGATCGAGAAAATTTTATGACAATATTTTTAGAGAGTGAGAAAGAGGAAAGCTTGGTGAATGAGAAACAGGTTAAGTCCATGTAGAACTTCTGCAGCAAGATTTGCTATACAATCATGTATTTTTTAAAGAGAAGGATAATATTGGAGGGAAATGTGAATTACAGTTATTTGTGAACTTATCCGAACAAAGACAGAATATCAGGCAATGAAGATCATGAATGATTAATTTCACATCTACATCATTGGGCCAGGTTTCAGAGGAAGACAGAATAGGAGTATATCTCAAATGCTTTAGAAGTTACATTTCCAAAGTGAGGTCCCAGTTGGAAGTATAAATGGTTCTCCAATTTTGCAGATGGAATTTTATCCAATATTCAGATGTATAATCTGCTTCAAGTGTGTACACAGGGAAAGTAATAAGAGTACTGTGACTTCTCAGCTGCCCATATTCTGACCCATTAAAGAAACAGCAAAGGTAGGGCAAATTTGATAATCTACCTGAACTTCCCAGAAATTGGGGAATGTTAGATAATCTCATGGAATTGATCACTAATTAAAAAATGACTGTTCTAGGATAGCATCTTGTTTTGTTTTTTCAGTTGCTTTATTCACTGGCTGTCAAGTCAGAAGGGATTAAACTCTTTCACTCACATGTCTCCTTTCTCCCTTTCCCAAGTTTACAAGAGCATTATCTGATAGACACAGCAAACCTGAGCTTGACAATACTCCAAGAACTTCTTAAAGGAAATTAGCCTTATCCCAGTAGTACAAAGAAATAAACAGGAGAGGATTTGCATGCAGTATAAAAACCCATGAGTGAGATGAGTGGAGACTGTGTCTCTTTTTATGATGAGAAATTCTAGTCAATAATTTCTCAAGATAAAAATAAATGAGAAAAACTTCCTTCTCACGAGGTTGTGTGCACAACTGTCCATGAGGAACACAGGAAGACCAGGAAGCAGAGGGTCATCCTGGAGAAGCCAGGCAGTATCCTTAGGCAGGGGTGGGAATACTTATAGACAATTCTATCAGGGACATAGCACAGCTGCAGCATGTCATAGGGGGATAAAGAAAGAGGAAAGTCAGGCAGGTTATGCTAGATGCATTTTGTTGTGAGAGAATCTCTAGAGCAACCATGGACTATGGCAGACCAGGGATTGAGAAATAAGATTTTAAGAATTGAGTCTGGGTGCAGTGGCTTGTGCCTGTAATACCAACACTTTGGGAGGCTTAGGAGGGAGGATCACTTGAGGTCAGTGCCCTTGTTTTTAACAAAAATTAGCCAGGTGTAGTGGCAGACATCTATAATCCCAACTACTCGGGAGGCCGAGGCAGGAGAATCACTTGAGCCTGGGAGGCGGAGGTTGCAGTGTGCCAAGATCGTGCCACTGCACTCCAGCCAGGGTGACAGAGCAAGACTCTGTCTCTAAATAAATAAATAAATTAGAATTGTTGCTCTGGTTTACTATTGTAGAGGAGAAAGGTAATATTTTTTCCTCATCCATCACGAAGTTTATGGCTGCAACCTCTATGTCAAACGACAAATTAATAAGAAAACAACACACGAATTGTTTTAATATATATTTTACATAACATGGGATCCTTCATAAATGAAGACCCAAAGAAACAGGGAAAAATGGGTATTTTTATGGAAATTCATGACTGGAAGACAAAAGAGTAGGATCTAATGATAATAAATTGGTGGGAATTTAGCAAGGTCTTTTGGTCAGATTCTTCTTGATGTCTCTGTGTCTTCACAGAGGAGGACACTCCTTTCCTCTGGGCATAGGGAGGAATGCTCTGGAATGAGAGTTTTATGAGCAACTTCCAGGGGAAGGTCAGCTAGGACTTATGACACACTTCAGGGAAGAAGGGGTCTCAGAGAGTTCTTCCTGCTTCTGCTATTTTCTCAAATGCCAAGGTGGCGTATTTTGGCACCACTTGTCTTGAACCTCATTACTTGGATCCCTTTAAAGGCTCTTAAAGATCTAAATAATAAGTGCCTTATTATTATTTTTGTTTATTGCAATGTGTATTTTTTTAATGATTCCATGAAGGAACCAGGTCCAGTGCAGTTCTAGTGTTTTCAAGTTATACAAACACCTCTTCTAAAGATATCCAAATACTGACCATTACTCAGTCAGCAAGGAAGGGCCACTCAGAGGTTTGATAAAAATTTCTTCTAAACAAAACTACAGCCAGAGATGTTATCTAGGTAATCTCCAAACCAAATCAAATTAAATTAATGTTAGTGCTCAATAATTGTTAAACTTAGAAAACAAGATATATGCCTTTATAAATCCTTACATTAGATATGATCTATTCCTATACTTCAATATGTAAATGTAAAAACTCAGATATAAAGAAGTAAATTATTTGTACATATTTAATGGTCAACGTCTTGACATAGTCATAAATCAGAGAGTCTTTATGGAAGTCTTTTACTTTTAGCAAAATTTTTATATAAAACTTCTCTACTTCTCTCCTATAGCTATTTTTCCTGTTAGCCTCTTTCATTTTTCTAGAAAGCTAAACATTCCGATTCTTCTTTCTAGGATTAATGAAACTTCAAAAAGTTTGTTTGTGCTGTTTACATTTCAATTTATCAACAGAACTTTCAGCAAGTTCAAAATATAATCAAATATGTCCTTTCAATTTCAGCACTTACCTCTGAAGTCTCACTTTTTAAATATGTTACAATGAATTGTGATCCTGTTTTATGTATCTGACTGACAGCACTGGGCATTAGAGTTCCTCAGCCAGTGAAATAATAAACCCAATGCCACGATAAAGCCTATGGTGGAGACTGATAAGGACTCCAGATCCAGGCTGCCAATACTCTCCAAAGTCATTCAGCTGTGACTACTACATGATGTCTGAGTGTTTCCACCAGTTATGAATCGTATGGTAGCATATGAAAGTTATCCAGTTTAGCCATAATTAAAATTTCTTCTTGCTGGCAGTAGAGGAATTCCCAAGAGCAAGGTGCGTGTATACCCCTAGATAACTTTTAATCTTATCGGGCAATATTTTAGACAGACGAGTAGAGTATGTTTTAAACAGTTCTAAAAGTTAATTTTCTGATTAAATTTAGAGTAAATCAAGATAGACTTCATGATGAAATCACCATCTGCTTTGTAAATTGCTGTGTAACCTGGTTCATATGCAACTCTCCAGACTCTTCTTCCGTATTTCCACTCTGTGTTTGACATTTCAAAAATGCTAGAATCCATGTTGCTCCAAGAACTCAGTATACTATTTTACACCTTCATGGCCCTGCTCTTCCTATTCCCTCACCTGGACAGTTCTAGAACTTGTAGAGGCTTAAAATAATCACTCATGTTTAGTTTTCTTTTCTTCTGGGCACAGAGGAAGATTTGATGTTGCTACATTCTAATATGGTGGGATGGCACCATGCAACTATTTCTGGTCAATGGGTCATGGTTCATTTCTGGACATTTAAGTAACAATAGGGGGTTATACATCTCTGTGTAACATGTTTAGTTCTATTCAATGCATTATGAACAGAAATGACGTAATTGAGTAGCGATGAAATGGCATTTTTAATTGACAACCCCATATATCCAGCTTTCTTGAGAAGGTGTATGTTAAAATGGAGGTTCAACAAGATCAATGCAGCCTGGAATCTGAACAACCACATGATATACCACTGCTCTGGAGAATTTACCAGACCCATAGCAGATGTTGTGTAAGCAAGAAATAAACATCTTTTTATGCCATTAAGATATGGTAGTAGTTTTTTTGTTGCAGAATAGTAAATCCTTTCCTTTGTTTTATGCACCTCAAAAGGCTTCAAAAATTTTCTTTCTTTCCCTGTCAAAGGCAGAGTTAGGAACCTGTCCTATGATCTCTTTAGAATGCATTTCCCCTTTTAAATGCTAACATTTATACTTTTGGCCTGGGGATATACGGCAACATCTTTTCACTCTACAAGATCTATCTGTGGACCTACCCCAGATCAATGATTGGAACAAATTAACCACACCAAAGTTAATCAATGTAACATATCTCCAGTGATTAATTCAAATCTGGGTACCTGACTAAATAATTCTAAACAACATGAATCTGAAGACTCTAATTATTCTGGGATTAAAATATTTTCATTTTACTGAATGATTTGAAGCTGAAAGGAAATAGCTCTGGAAATACAGGAAGCCAATCCATTTTAAAATCAGAGGCAACATAGGTAACCTCAAACCACATTACAAAGAGAATTATATGCCCTAGTATATCACATGACCTTCTTACACAACATGCCTAAAACTAAACTCACTCTTCAACTTTTCTGTAATTAATAAATTTCCCTTTTCTTAGGTCAATTTGGGCTTAGTTTTCCTACCATTTTTCTGCTATTGCAGGACTTAAGATGTCATTTATTATATATTTGGATATGTGTATCACTCTCTGAACTGCATTTCTTGAAGCCAGAGTCTCTGTCTCATTTGTTTTGTATAGCTTTGTTCCTTTGAGTACTGATTTTGTAGCTAATTCCTGGCTTGCAGTCAATGTGAAATTAATGTTTATCTAATTTAACTGAACCAAATAGGAGATAGAAAATGTTTTGGAAATATCAGGAGATACCGGGCTCTAGTTGACTCAGCAGGCATTCAGAGGTTTTCTACCAAGGTCACACACACACAAAAGGAATATTTAAAGCAAACATCACAAATTTTCCAACATTGCTTGGGGCCATTTTGATATTCTAGCAAAAACTGGAGTCATCTCACAATTTTTAGACTGTTTAAAAATATTAGAAAGGCCTTGCTAGAATTCTGCCACTTCATGTTGGAAGAGGCTACCTCAAATCTTAAAAAATCATGGCTTGCCAGACATGAAGTCCTTGCCCACGCCTATGTCCTGAACGGTATTGCCTAGGTTTTCTTGTAGGATTTTAATGGTTTTAGGTCTAACATTTAAGTCTTTAATCCATCTTGAATTAATTTTTGTATAAGGTGTAAGGAAGGGATCCAGTTTCAGCTTTCTACATATGGCTAGCCAGTTTTCCCAGCACCATTTATTAAATGGGGAATCTTTTCCCAATTTCTTGTTTTTATCAGGTTTGTCAAAGATCAGACAGTTGTAGATATGCACCATCATTTCTGAGGGCTCTGTTCTGTTCCATTGATCTATGTCTCTGTTGTGGTACCAGTACCATGCTGTTTTGGTTACTGTAGCCTTGTAGTATAGTTTGAAGTCAGGGAGCATGATGCCTCCAGCTTTGTTCTTTTGGCTTAGGATTGACTTGGCGATGCGGGCTCTTTTTTGGTTCCATATGAACTTTAAAGTAGTTTTTTCCAATTCTGTGAAGAAAGTCATTGGTAGCTTGATGGGGATGGCATTGAATCTATAAATTACCTTGGGCAGTATGGCCATTTTCACGATATTGATTCTTCCAACCCATGAGCATGGAATGTTCTTCCATTTGTTTGTATCCTCTTTTATTTCATTGAGCAGTGGTTTGTAGTTCTCCTTGAAGAGGTCCTTCACATCCCTTGTAAGTTGGATTCCTAGGTATTTTATTCTCTTTGAAGCCATTGTGAATAAGCAATGGCAACAAAAGCCAAAATTGACAAATGGGATCTACTTAAACTAAAGAGCTTCTGCACAGCAAAGGAAACTACCATCAGAGTGAACAGGCAACCTACAGAATGGGAGAAAATTTTTGCAACCTACTCATCTGACAAAGGGCTGATATCCAGAATCTACAATGAACTCAAACAAATTTACAAGAAAAAAACAAACAACCCCATCAAAAAGTGGGCGAAGGACATGAACAGGCACTTCTCAAAAGAAGACATTTATGCAGCCAAAAAACACATGAAAAAATGCTCATCATCACTGGCCATCAGAGAAATGCAAAGCAAAACCACAGTGAGATAACATCTCACACTAGTTAGAATGGCCATCATTAAAAAATCAGGAAACAACAGGTGCTGGAGAGAATGTGGAGAAATAGGAACACTTTTACACTGTTGGTGGGACTGTAAACTAGTTCAACCATTGTGGAAGTCAGTGTGGCGATTCCTCAGGGATCTAGAACTAGAAATACCATTTGACCCAGCCATCCCATTACTGGGTATATACCCAAAGGACTATAAATCATGCTGCTATAAATACACATGCACACGTGTGTTTATTGCGGCACTATTCACAATAGCAAAGAGTTGGAACCATCCCAAATGTCCAACAACGATAGACTGGATTAAGAAAATGTGGCACATATACACCATGGAATACTATGCAGCCATAAAAATGATGAGTTCATGTCCTGTGTAGGGACATGGATGAAACTGGAAAACATCATTCTCAGTAAACTATCGCAAGGACAAAAAACCAAACACCGCATGTTCTCACTCATAGGTGGGAACTGAACAATGAGAACTCATGGACACAGGAAGGGGAACATCACACTCCGGGGACTGTTGTGGGGTGGGGGAGGGGGGAGGGACAGCATTAGGAGATATATCTAATGCTAAATGACGAGTTAATGGGTGCAGCAAATCAACATGGCACATGTATACATATGTAACAAACCTGCACATTGCGCACATGTACCCTAAAACCTAAAGTATAATAATAAAAAATAAAAAATAAATAAAAATTAAAAAATAAAAAATAAAAAAAACATGGCTTGCCAGCAAAACGTGAGAATACAGAAAAAAAAAACGGGAAGATATGTTAAAAGAATAGAGACAGCAACCTCAGAATTGTTTTTTCTGAGAGGGAAAGACAAAAATTTGGACATAATTTATATTTAAGAAAACATCTTAAATACTCTTCAGTAGGAAATGCTTCAATATCTTTAATCTTCTCAGGTGTTTCTCACAGATGAAACTCATCCCCATTGGGTGCTTAGTAACACACTGTGAATGATATTCTCTCATCACCTGTCTCCTCAGGGACAAGGCTGTTTGGAGCATGACAGAATACATCCTCCTATTGTCAACCTGAGTCAGTGTCACCTTTCTCTCTTTGACCTTTTTCAGGAACTGTGGGGGCATCATTCTTAACTGACACTAATGCTCTCAGGCACCTTACTCCCCAGGACAACGCCCATTGCTCTTCGGCTGTGACTAACGCTGAGAACTTCCTTCTAACAGGAAAAAATACTATAAAGGAAAATGCTAACAATTACTGTAGTAGAATAAATAATGATGATATAATGCCATCAATATACTTCTGCTCAACGGCATTCTTCCAATTTTCTCTCAGTGCTTTCTCCTTTTTCCTTTAAATAATCATTGCATTTTGTCCTCAGGTTGTCTTATGTGAAACTTTTATGTCTTCTGCAAAACATAGGAATTATTTCCTGAGCTTTCATTGGCCATTTGATAAACTCTATTGCAACCAGGCATTTGCTGATTTATTAAACCATTTCTGAAACTATGGTCCATGGACCATGAGCATCAGAGTTACCCGTACCGCCTGTTCCACAATGCAAATATAAGGGCCTCACAAAAACCACTGACTTTCTAGGAATCTCTTTCTTAACCAGTAATCTAGATGATTCTTTTAGGTATCAAAAAAGTCTGAGAACTACTGATTTATTGTCTCTTTTGTATCAGGCACTGTGCTGGACATTGGGAATATCGAAGTATAGTGAGCATCATCGTGAATGGAAACACTTTCTCTGAAAAAAGACATAAAACAACTGAAAATCAGCAGTGTCTTTCTTGCAAAATAATATGAAGATCAGAGCAATTAGAATTAGGTATACTCCAACTCCATTTTAGAATTTGCAATAGAGAAGGTATTAAAATATTTTATTTTATTACTTAGAATTGAAATCTATATTTTAGGATCTTAGCCTACTGATTACTTTTAAGTAGCTTGTTTAGATTTTATGTTGTTATGTCAAGATTATTTGCTATCATTAGTACTTTATAAACATTTGAGTTAATTTTTACTTAGAACTTTTAAAATAAAGATAAAAGATGGATTCATTTCCCTAGCTTTCTCACACAATCATGCACACCTTTCTTGCACTAAGTGTCTAAATTGTGTTAATTGACATGAAAAGATCTGGAATTAGTAATTCCAGTGAGTATTTAGACACGGTTCTTGCTCCCACTTAAGTTTTAAAGACATGTTAAGACCATATGAAATAATTGAAGAATTCACTCATACAAAAAAAAAAGTTTATACATAAAACTTCAGAGGTTTTGCAATCAGTTTTTAAGTCTGAGAGGTATAAAGTACAGTAGAACTGAATCATAAGGTATTTGTGGAAAAAATGGGGGGCAAAACAAGAGCATTCCGAGTGGATGGATTGATAAGAACAAATAAATTATTTACAAACAGGGAAAAAAACAAGATTGACAGGTATTATTCTATTTTGTAAAGTCAGATTCACAACGACCTGTGAAATGGCAGGCTGAGCAACTGGGTTGATATTTAAAACAAGTAGTGAACTTTTCTGTGGAGCATTAAAGGCAAAACAAAACCAACTATAAATTATAAAATGATAGAAGCTAGTCAAGGTATCTGGCTTAAAGGTGAATTCTCCAGATAAAGAATGAAATTTCCAAATTCATAACAGCAGCACAGTTTGTAATGCCATCAGTTCAAAAAGGTCACCCAAAATCAGATTTTGCAATTCTCAAAAGAGTAGAAATTTAGAGAGTGGCTTAAAACATGTGGACATACTTCCTCATTACTCTAAATAGTTACCATAATTCTGAGTATAATGTTGTTAAACTCATAATATGTTACCTTGGAGAAGTTCCAAACTGTGTTTTGCCTTACTGAAAAAAAACGAAACAAAAAAACTTGTAACTTTCTACTGTTGGAATTTAGCAATTGTGAATACATCTGTCTAGTACCATCCCAAACTCATAAGACACTCAGATCCATTTAAGTTGCCTTGCCCAAAATAACTATGTAATTTTTATACCTAGTCATAAATGTATAATTTTTTTACTTACTATTTTTAATAACATCATTCCTTAACCTACTCCTATCCCCCACAGAGATCACCTTTATAAACAAGGACTTACAGTTTGGTAATGGAGACTTAGGTCTTTAACGTCAGGAATGGCTTAAGTCTTGCATTTATTACTTACTAGCTATGTGCCTTGAAGTCAGTTGACTATTCTATAAGTTAGTTCATCATCTGTGAAATGCAAAAAGTAGTCCCTATAGGGTATTTTGAAAATTAAATTATCAACTGAAAAGTATTTTTCACATAGGACACCCTCAATAAAAGTATAAATATTGGCCGGGTGAGGTGGCTCACACCTGCAATCCCAGCACTTTGGGAGGCTGAGGCAGGTGGATAACGAGGTCAGGAGATCATCCTGGCTAACACGGTGAAACCCTGTCTCTAATAAAAATTCAAAGTAATTAGCCGGGCGTGGTGGCAGGCGCCTGTCGTCCCAGCTACTCCAGAGGCTGAGGCAGGAGAATGGCGTGAACTTGGGAGGCGGAGCTTGCAGTGAGCCGAGTTCGCACCACTGCACTCCAGCCTGGGAGACAGAGCGAGACTCCGTCTCAAAAAAAACAAAAAAAGTATAAATATTATTAATTATTAGAAGCAAACGTAATTAGTCTAGTAGTTTTCAGAAAAACAATATTGTATATATATAGGCTCTGATTAAAGTTTTTATTTTCATTAGTTTCATTCAAATAACTAAATCCATCCCAGGAATAGCTTACAGATATTGTCAGATGCATTTGATATCTGAATTCAAATACTGGCCTGAATTTCTCTAAATGCTGATTGATTTCGGTTTGTAATGTTCTTTGTGGTTTGACATGTATTAACTCTGAAAGGCTCTGGTGGAGGATCTGCAATTATGTTTTCAGTTTCTCCTTTTATTATGTAGCTTAAATAGCTATTGACTATGTTCTTTCAAGTACTGATTTTGTTGCTAATAAAAGACTCTACAGAACTTTTCAGTTCATTCAACTTCTTCATATGCTATTTCAGGTACTAGGAAAAGCTAGAGATTTTACTTCTCGTAAGGAGATGTGTAAGAAAGAACTGCACACTGATATATTGTGGAAAATAAAAGTTGCAACAATACAGCTTAAAACAAATTGGCTGCCACGCCTGACTTTTGTAGCTGTGTAATCATAAAGAAGTAATTTATGCCCCTAGTCTTAGTTTTCTTATCTAGCTTATGAAGGTCATAATATTTGCTCTACTTATTTCATAGAGATTTTCATCAGGAACAGATAAGACCATGCACATTTAAAATTGAATAGCTGAAATCAAATGTAAATTGGCCTTATTATAACTAATATGTTTATCATCTTTCCTGGCATCTTTTAATTTCTTGGCTCATGTTATACTTGTTAAATCAAACCTATAAGGTTTTAAAAATTGTATCTATTTCTTGATTAAAAAGAAAAGATTGAAGAAGTTAAGCCACTTGATAATAGGTATTAGAGCACAATTTCAGACCTAGGTTTGCCTACATTTGAAGTTTGAGCAATTTTCTTCAAAACTACCTCTAAACAATAGCTATTACAAGGAAAATATATTTGCTTTTTCATTAAGTAAAAAAACAAAATTCAGTGATTCTGCTGAAAATTTTAATTACATTATGTAACATTAGTTTTGATGGTTAGGTTTACAAATATAATTCTTTGAATAAGAAATATATTGCAATATTTTGATATATTATCCTAACAACCTTGTTAGGAAGACATCATGAAGTCAGACTGTGTGATTTCACAACCTACCTGCAAGACAGTTTCAGGCTAATTATCCTCATCTTAAAATAGGTGCTTTGGGAATGGAATTAAATGAGCTAATTCATGTAAAGGGATTTAACTGGGTGCCAGACCTGTCATAAACTCTTAACGTTAAGTTCGCTAACATTTTAGTATGTATAGTAATGTTCTATTGAATTGAGAAAAATATTTTACTTAAGAAAAGCAATGAAAAAGGCAGTGGTAGATATGTGTTTACCATTTTACTAGTTTTCTTTGGCATCCAGAAAGACTGCATTTTCAATCTTCCTTCTCAAAGTGTTTGAGGACCATGTAACTGTGTCCTCACCAATGAATAGGAGGTAGAAGTAACCTAAGCCACCTTCGGACCTGAAGGTTTAAAACTTCTGCATGATTTCCTGCATTTTTAAGGCAGACAATATAGAAGCGTGGAAGGATTTCTACTTGATCATGCCACCTTACTCCTACAATCTGTTGTTTTGCCATCTCTAAAAATATGGATTTTTATATAAATAATAAACTGTAATTATCCACAGAAAATTTAATACAAATTCTTGGGTATCAAATAATACTACATTATTCACATAAATACATAAAAGCATTTTCCAAATTGCAAGAATTACTTTTACAAAATTTACCAGATTTTTGATCCAATAACAAAATCCATTTAATATCAAGTTATGTTTTGTAACTCTTGTTAAATTTCAAACACATTCTTTATGCCACTGAGAATGGCAGAAATAGGTCACAATCTCACTGTCAGAGTGTTTTGCCTTTTGAATATGTCAATATTTGTTTCATTGTGCTTTTAGTTAACTTGTTCCTCTATCCTTAATATTCCCTGTGAATGAAAGTTGTTTAAAAAGACTGATTAGATCTAGACTCTGATTTTGACTAGACTACTTTAGTTGTTTCTATGTGTTTCATATGCTTTCCATCAGGAGACCCCAAATACGTAGGGGCATTGATTTAGATCAGCTGGTGACAGCCTCATTCCTTCTGTTGTTGGTTTCATCCACTGATGATTGTTGACTGATCTGTAAATTTTATAATGCACAGTAGGAATGTTCTAATTTTAATCATCCTTTCCACATTTAAAAACTGGAATTCTATCTTTCATCAATTGAAAAACAGTTAGATATAGGACAAATGCATTTAATTATTTTCCAAATGTATCTTTGCAACGTATTATATATTTAATTATTTATATATTGTGATATATATATGATATTGTTAAGTAAAAATGAAGATGAAAAGATATTGTTAGTAAAATAGTCCAGGTACAGTTGACATTTTAAAAGGTAATGTGAAACTAAAATTAGCTTTATTTTAGAGAGCTAGATTTTGGTAAAACAGGGATTTTTTAAATTCAAAATTGTTACTAAGGAGACATTTTATTCCTTAAAATAAAAAAAAAACTGATTGTAAATTATCAGTGACTGAAACCTACATCTCTTAAGAAATGTATTAATATAAATTTCTCTACAATTTTGAGACAGGTGAACAGTAGAGTTACTAAAAAAACCAAGACAACAAAACAGCTGGAGGCATGAAAAGAAAAAGAATCCCACATGAATAGCTTGCTATATGTAATTTGTTTAAGAACAATTCATAGGTTTTGACAGCTTTATTAAAGTTCCATTTTAGTAAGATTCAGGCGAAAGTGAGGTCATCACTTTAAAACAAAAATCCTGAGAACATACCCAGATGGACTCACATAAATGATGGATACTAATGTCGTCAAGTAAATATTTTAAAAGAGTTAATTGATCTCTTTATTAAATACTGGATTTAAATACTCCATTATTTCATAAGAATAAAACAACTACACCACCACCACAACATAAAAAGTGTTTACCTTAATGTATTATAAACACCAGCAGTGAGTTCCAGTAATATCTTGCACTTCTGAAGATGTGTAAGTATATTAAGGAACATGCTTAACTTAGAACTCACTAATGGAAGTTACAGAGATTTATTCAGATCCATGTTAACGTCCTTGATACTCTTAAGCACACTAACAATATACAACATCTGCTTTCAGGAATGTTTTTACCTCTTGTACTAGTTTCAGAAAGCCCATGTCTGAATAATTCCTAAGTAATGGTTTTTTAGCTTGCTCTATAATTTTGATTTTGAGCCTGACTAAATAAAACCTTTTTAAATAGACAGTGGTTTTATTGCTATTCTTATTTTACTGATGCAAACAATCAATGTATGTGCAGTAAGATGTCTTACCAAATGTCACCCATTTAGTATGAGGCTAAGCTGGATTTCAAATGCTAAATTCATTCCTCTTACCATCTTCTGACTCCCATAATGAAGACTAATTATCTTTGTGTTGGAAATGTAGATTTATAAGTGCCAATTAACAGAAATTAAATCCTGGTCAAAATCCCACTAGAGAATAGACTTTCCTGCATTTATCAATTCAGCTTCATTCTCTCTCACTAAAGACTGACTGGTTTAAAGGTTAAAGCCCGTCAGCCGCTGAAACTAAGTGATAACCAATCCGTAGATCAGTGTCAGCTTTATTATTATTCTTCACCCGACACCCCTAATCATTTTCTGTGTCTGACATTAGAATCCCTGCACAAAAATAATTTGCACAACTTTAATCCCCCCTCCCATTTAATCCATCACATATTGTGTGACACCTGATAGTCCCACTGTGAGCAACCTGTGAAAGATGTCAGCTTTATCTCTGATGTGCACTGGATTCTGCTAATAATAAATGCCATTGCCGAATGTATTCTAACCTCTCTAGACTTGCGTGATTGAAGTAAGTGTCATTTTCTTTTCGTAATCAGTGCCTTTTTCTTAGATGAGCACAGAGAACAGTGAGTATGGAAGTATCCAACAGTTCAAAGATGATTTTAACAATTTATGCTACCAAAATCTGTAGTTTGATGAGTACATAAGAGGTATGATAAAATATTGTTTTCCTGTTTCAACCACATGTTGGTCTTACCTAGGCTTCATCTATACCCTTTTGTTATTGGCTTTCTTTGAAAAATTAGTGTCAACTTTGAACTTTTTACTACAATAATTCGCAAAAGATCCTATAGATAGATGTTATTTCAGGAACATAAATATCCTGTTGAAGCTGAAAGTGGTGGTAATATCTGAAGACTGACAAGATTAGGAGAATATAGAGTAGTGGTAGGCTTGGGAGAAAGACTTATATAGGGATTTGAGCAGCATATAGTAGTAATTTACAGTATATATTATTCAATATATGTAGAAAATACAAACATATGTCAATAATTTTACTCTATAACCGAGAGAAATAGAGAAAGCCTCAAAAAAATAAGCAACACGATGTAATACCAATGGTAGATATTAGGGCACCCAATTAACTCTGAAACATTGGCAATTAAAAAGAAAAAATTTGGGGTTTCTATAAAATAACATATATATCAACTATATTATACAATACACATAAAGTTTATAAAGCCAAATTTGTAAATAATTAAATGAGCCTTATGAATAAAAAGTATAAATGCTAGTATATTAATAATAAAGACAATTAGAAAATTCATTGAGATAATTGGCTTCATCTATATGCACTAAAATGGAAAACTTTTGCAGATATACTAAGTAAACAACAAGTCATTTAATTTATATAAATAAATGCATATAATTTCAGTGTTTCATATATGCAAAATATGATTCTAAATATGTAAAAAGATCATATGAATAGGAAGGCACAGAAAGAGGACTGAAGTATAAACATAGCAAACTAATAGCATTGCTTACATTTGGAAGGGTATATACAGAAAGCAAAATAGTCCAGAGATAGAACACAAAATGAAATTTTTGTGTTTTACTCCATAAGTGTTTTATTATCTGATTATTATGTAATAACTATTTTATTTTGCAATTAAAAATAAAAATGTATTTTTCTTCCGCAAATAGTTAATGTAATTTCAAAATGTGGTTATATATGACTTTATAGTTTAGAGACAAAAGCACAAGTGTATATTATTCTTAGATATCTGATATTATATTAAGAAAGATTTAATGATCTATAGCATTTATAGAACTTTTATTAGAATGTCAGCTGTTCTCCAGTAACTGACATGAGAGTAGGTAATTTCTTATCATTGTCTCCCTCTCTTTTTATTTTTTATTATTTTTGAAATAATTTTTCATAATTGTTATTGACTTTATTTTTGCCTTTTTAGTAATATTCTATTTATTTGCCTTTATAAACTTTGACACTTCTCTGATAGTTTTTAATCATAGTTTTTTTGCATGTTAATAATTTTCACTCTGTATTCTAGTGGTGTGTTATTGTCTAAAACATGAATAAAATTCCTAGAATCCTTTAATTCTCTCTCCTCAATCTTCTTTCTTAACTCTGAAGAGAACTTACAATTAATTTTAATAGTAATTTGACTTTCAAAATGGAATGTATAGATGATTTGGGAATAAGAACAAGTTCCCACTTTAAAGCACTCAAGGTAAAAAAAAACAAAAATAAAAACAAACTGGTGTTAAACCAACATTAAATCTTCATGAAAAATACCTCTTTGAAAGAAAGCTACAAGTGCCTCAGAGTGATGGGTTTTTGACATAAGATAATATTGCTTTTAATTTTAGTTACATTCATTGACATGTAGGTTTCTGTGACACAGAACTGGAAGCTAACTAAAAACAGAGGCTTGATAGAAAATTCCTTAATGATGATTCATCACAATCAATTATCTGAGTTGAATATTCACTAATAAAGTATACAAATGAATGTGTGATTATTCTAAAATTAAAAACTTTTACCTTTATTGAATGTTTTAAATACCTACTAATAATAATTTTTTCTACTTTATAAAATATCAACTATTTTAACTTTTCAACCTAATAGCTTTGTGAAACAGGGAGGAAATTTCACTGTATATTTCAGAAATAAGGAAAATTAGCCTCAGAGAAATTTACTGACTGGCTAAGTAACAGAGTTAGAAAGGGTAGAAGCTATATTTCAAATTGAGACTCCATACTCTTACATTTTATATCAAAAAGAATTAACTGATTGTATTTTTCAATCCTTAATACATTAAATTATTTGAAATAATTGGCTAAACTAGAAGATAAATATTTTAGTGTTTCACCTCATTGATCATGTAAAGGTGAAAAACAAAATGCATTCTAAAAAATATTAATAGACTTGCACTGTTGTGTTAAATATACTATGCACAAAGATATTTATATTCACAGATAGATAAAGATTTAAGCAATGCTTTAACTGGTAAGTTAATTAAACACTTTTAAATAAAATTTGTAAGAAATGGAAGTGATTAGATGGTAATTTTATAAATATGAATTTATGTAATTTAAATATGTACGTTCTCTATTCATCAAATGTCTTATCTATACAAATAGGATAATATTAGTGCTAACTCATTGGATTATTGGAAAGAATACATAAAATAATGCATGTAAATATACTTGAAAGATCCAATAAATATTAATTATTAACACTATTTTTCTTCTTTTACTGCTCCTTACTAGCCTAACTGAGCAAATTAAGCATTATATAAATGTTGTATATGAGAGAACTAGTATGTAGCTAGAGCCAATAATAGATATTTGGGTTTTTTTTTTTTTTTTTTCTTGAATGCCACTAAAGAAAATGAGATATAGGTGAGGGCAAATGACAAATAGAAATCATCATTTTGGTCTACTGTAAAAGCTATCCATTGTGATGGTTAAACGGATGTCAATTGATGATTGAGGATCAAATATTGGTGCCGCCAAAGGAGATTAACATCTGAGTCAGTGAACTGGGAGAGGCAGACCCACCTTCAATCTAGTATGGGTACCATCTAATCCTGCCAGTGTGGCTAGAGTGGCAGAAGCAGGCAGAAGAAAGTGGAATGAGGAGGCTTCCTGAGTCTTCTGGTCTTCATCTTTCTCCTGTGCTGGATGCTTCTTGCCCTTGAACATCAGACTCCAAGTTCTTCAGCTTTTGGATTCTTGGACTTACATCAGTGATTTGGCAGGGCTCTCGGGCCTCCAGCCACAGACTGAAGGCTGAACTGTTAGCTTCCCTACTTTTGAGGGTTTGGGACTCAGACTGCCTTCCTTGCTCCTCAGCTTGCAGATGACCTATTGTTGGACTTCCCTTTGTGACTGTGATTCAGTTCTCCTAATAAATTCCCCTTTATACATGCATATATCCTATTAGTTTTGTCCTCTCAGAGAATGCTGACTAATACAACCATGTAGAGCTTTAAACCTTTAATACCATGCAAGTTCTTTTTCATGAGCATTTCTTTTTGACTAGAAAGTAGTTCAAAGTGAAAATAAATATTGTATCAAAGAGAGTTCCCTAAAATGTAGTTAATCATGATGTAGCACTTTGCACATATATGAAATGCCATTCAGATATCTAAAATTTATTTCTGTTTTTTTCTTTTAGGAACATAGTTTTGAGATAGTTTAATGAATAATCATTCTCATTTTAACTTGACACATTTGTTACAACCAAATCTTAGGATTCCAACTGTAGTTGTATGTCTACATATTTATCAATTTTTCTAGGTTGTTTCTAGTTTGAAAGCATCCCACACTAACACAGAGATGGTGTTTGTGTCCAGACATTATATCCTAATTTGCTATGTTCTGGAAATTTTGTAAGCCAAACTGAGGTGGTCAAAGAATAAATTATAATTTGTCTCTGTCATGAAGAAATCCACAGAAAACAGGCATACATACCAATTACTGTCATATAAATAATAAAGCAATGATAATGATATTTAATATTTATTGAGAATCTGTGAAGATTTAAGTTGCAAATTATATATTAATTGAAAAATTCATTGTTTTAATTAAGATTACAACTATTAATTGGTAAATATTCTTATTATATTAACATATATATATATAGAGAGAGAGAGAGAGAGAGAGAGTTATACAGGTAATTCTAATTAGGCTTTTGATCTTGAAAGCCTTACATAATTTGAACAAAGTAATATAGCTAGAGAATTTCAAAATCAGTGTCTTTCAAACTAGGTACATTTGACTATATTTTCCTACTCTTTATCAGTTCCAAGCATTGTCACTTTATTATAATATAATAATGATAATAAAGAAAAAATGTAAACTAGTTTAATATAGTTCAGAGATGGAATAGCAAAGTGCTATTGTGTAGTGGGAGAAGAAAAAAAAAAGCCTAGTGGAATTGAGAGAGATTTCAAAAAGTGGTAATACCAATCCTGAACCTTGAGGATGTTAAACTTAGGATTTTTTGTTTGTTTGTTTTGTTTTTTGAGGGGGGAGAGGTGAGTAAGTGTAGAAATGCCCCATACTGGAGGGAAGTGAGTTAGAAATATTTTTTGACTTTAGGCACGTGGAATGATATTCTCCTTGGTGTGTAAGGATATTAGATTAGTGAGACAATAAAAAGGGATTAGCAAAACTTAAAAATATATATAAGCAAAAAAAGGATAATTCGTGTTAGCATAGATCTAGCAAATCAGTTACTCTCACATCTATTTTTTTCTGGTTTAAATTAGTATATACATTCTACACAGCCATTTATACAGTAAGAAATTAACCATAAATTCAGGAAAATATCTTCCAAAGTGTAAAGAATCTTAATTTTTGTTTTATTTTTAATTTATTTCAGGAAGATGCACTTGCAACCTGTTTAATGGTCAGTAAAATATATTGGATAAATACCAGAAAACATAATGTTTTTTAAAATATGGTTAAAATATTTATTACTAACTTATTATTATTTAAGTAGATATTTTTGTTATGTAATATTTCTAGTTCCCTGGCCTATGGAACAATATATTTATTTAAGGCCAGTTGCAGTGGCTTACACCTGTAATCTCAGCATTTTGGGAGGCCGAGGCAGGGGGATCATCTGAGGTCAGGAGTTCGAGACTAGGCTGGCCAACACGGTGAAACCCTGTCTCTACTAAAAATACAAAAAATTAGCCGGGCGTGGTGGTGGGTGCCTGTGATCCCAACTACTTGGGAGGCTGAGGCAGGAGAATCACTTGAACCTGGGAGGCGGAGGTTGCAGTGAGCCAAGATCACATCACTACATTCCAGCCTGTGTGACAGAGCTAGACTCTGTCTCAAAAAAATATATATCTATATTTGTTTATTTAATATGAAATAGATTTTTTCAGGGCTGGACAAGATGGCTGACTAGAAACAGCCAGGTGGAACAGCTGCTACCGGGGGACCGAGAAGACTGGTGCACTCCTTTTCAGGGGGATGACGCAGAAGCTGGGCTGAAGGGAAGAAAGCTGTGAACTCTGCATAGGGCTACCTTGCACTAGGACTCATTCCTGGTCCCCAGTGACTCCAGGGTAACTGGTGAGTTGAAGTGGCAAGGAGCAACCTGCTTTTACTGTGAGCCTCTGGAATCCAGGCAGGAGGCGACCCCTCGACCACCACAGACAGTGGAGTTAGCAGAAAGCACTGTTTAGAGAAGTGCTAGGAGCAGCAAGCCAGCTGACGTGGAGCCCAGAAGATTTGGTACAGGAACCTCTATAGTGGAGCACAGCCAGTGACATTTATCCCCCTAAGCTCGACTTCTTCCATAGGAAACTTTGGCCCTAGTGGAACTGACGGACCTGAACTCTGCAAGGTGATCTTGCCCTTGACCAGATGGGGCTGTTCTGACCTGAGTAGCGCTTGGTCTGCTGGCTTCTCACAAGGTTCCAGCCTGGCTGCACCTGCTTGCAGGACAGCCTCAGCTGCCCTTGGGGCCCGCATCATAGTCATCATAGTTCCAGTACTGGTGGACTGTGCGTGACTGGTGGAGGGCTCCAGTAGGGTGACCCCCCCACCAGCCATGCACCAGCCCACTAGCTCCCTCCTGTTACTGCAACTTCCCCAGGAACAATGGCCACTCCAGACATCACTTTGCTGGTTTGTGTGCCAGGCAGGTTCTGCCTTCCTTGCACAGCCAATGCATGTGTATGTGTTCACCATGCCCAGTCACTGCTGAAGGGGGAGCCACTCCGCCCTCTCTCAGCCTGCCACACTGCCATTGCAGTCAGAACCTTAGCAAACACAGAGCCAGCCAGCCCCACCCCCACCAGTGCTGGCCTCGGCACCAAAACTGCCCTGGGAGTAAAACTAGGGCAGAAAACGGTGGACCCTCCCCTGCCCTAAGCGACCACCTGTGCAGGCAAAAACAGAACTACCATTTGACATGGTAATCCCATTACTGGGTATATACCCAAAGGGATGAAAATTGTTCTATTATAAAGACACAGGCACTCATACGTTCATTGCAGCACTATTCAAAATAGCAAAGACATGGATTCAAATTAAATGCCCAACTGTGGTAAACTGGATAAAGAAAATGTGATGCATATATCCCATGGAATACTATGCAGCCATAAAAAAGAATGAAATTATGTCCTTTGCAGGAACAAGGATGGAGCTGGAGGCCATTGCCCTTAGCAAACTAACACAGGAACAGAAAACCAAATACCACATATTATCACTTATAAGTGGGAGCTAAATCATGAGAATACATGAACACAAAGTGGGGAATATTTTACACTGGAGCCTAACGAAGGGTGGAGGATGAGAGGATAGTTAGGAGAAGAAAAAATAACTAATGGGTACTCGGATTACTGCCTGGGTGATGAAATAATCTGTACAACAAACCCCATGACATAGTTTACTTGTACCACAGACCTGCACATGTACAACTGAACTTAAAACAAAAGTTTTTTTTTTTTTTTTTTTTTTAAGATGTAGCTTTATTCACAGGGCACTATTTAGTTATGTATTAATTCACATGCCAAATATATAGAGAACATTTTCTAGACTTCAGGCACCGATCTAGGTACTAGGGACAGAGCATTGTAAATGTCAGGGAAGACAGTTCCAATACGGAACTAAAATTATCTTAGGGGAAATCAAAAAAGAGTGAAACAATAAACACATAGCAGAACTCAGGTTGTGATTAGATTGCAATATGAATAAAATAAATAAAGTCATACTGTAAAGATATATTTTTGGAGGCCAGTGACTAACAGAAATGGGAATAAAAGGCATATATAATACAATTTTAGTATAATTTAGAAGTAGACCCATAAGAATTCAGTGACTAATAAAATATGAGGGTTGGAAGAAAAAGGGTGTTTATGTGTATCTCTCAGAATATGTATGGGCTTTGCTTGAAAGGGAAGATATTGGAGCTTTACTCTTTAAAGAGGTGAGAAAGACAATGAGAGGAAATTGAGCAGTGAGTAGAAATTGAGAGTTCTTTGAATTTCAGATGTCCAGTACACATCCAAGTTGAGATTTTGAGTAAAGCTATGTAAGACTGAAACTGAAGGGACATACCAAGACTAAATGGTAAGTATGGAGTTTATAGTCCAATAAATGACGTTTAAAGAGATTTCTTCAGATGAGATGAACTAAAAGAAGTATAGCTAAGCCCTATGTGGAGACATAGACTTAGAACCTGCTGAAACAGACACTTTTATTTACCTCTGATATATAAAGAATTTATCTAAGTATACTCCTGGATTCTCTCCATCCTTTGATCATTGCTTCCCAGAGAAATGTGAAATGATACATCAGAATTATGAATTTGGAAAGACTGGACATATTCAATTCAACTCCAGCACCTATATTCTCTTGAGAGTTTGGCTATCAACACAGAAAACGATTTTTTCCTGCTTCTTCATTTTAAAATTATTTTCTGGACAAGACTCCCCGTCACTGGCAAATTTGTCAAATTCTGTTGATAAATATTGACAACTCCATTCATTTAAGAAATCTAAATTTATGCTTGCCAAATTAGAGTTTATTGGTAGTCAACATTATATAGTGGCCTCTATGTTTACTTTCTATTGTATTTCAATTTCACTACGTGTTCAGATCCACTTGGAGAAGAGGTGGCCTATTTATTGATAGACATCCGTATTAGTTCGTTTTCACGCTGCTGATAAAGACATACCCGAAACTAGGAACAAAAAGAGGTTGAATTGGACTTTTAGTTCCACATGTCTGGGGAGGCCTCAGAATTGTGATGGGATGTGAAAGCCACTTCTTACATGACAGTGGCAAGAGAAAAATGAGGAAGAAGCAAAAGCAGAAATCCCTAATAAACCCATCAGATCTCATGAGATTTATTCACTATCATGAGAATAGCACTGGAAAGATCGGCCCCCAAGATTCAATTACCTCCCCCAGGGTCCTTCTTACAATACGTGGGAATTCTGGGAGATACAATTCAAGTTGAGATTTGGATGGGGACACAGCCAAACCATGTCATTCCACCCCTGGCCCCTCCAAATCTCACGTCCTCACATTTCAAAGCCAATCATGCTTTCCCAACAATCCCCCAAAGTCTTAAATCATTTCAGCATTAACTTGAAAGTCCACAGTCCAAAGTCTCATCTGAGACAAGGCAAGTCCCTTCTACCTATGAACCTGTAAAGTCAAAAACAAGTTAGTTACTTCCTAAATATAGTGAGGGGTACAGATATTGGGTAAATACAGCCATTCCAAATGGGATAAATTGGCCAAAACAAAGGGATTACAGGCCCCATGCAAGTCTGAAATAGAGCAGGGCAGTCAAATGTTAAAGCTCCAAAATGATCTCCTTTGACTCCAGGTCTCATATCCAGGTTACGCTGATGCAAGAGGTGGATTCCCATGGTCTTCAGCATCTCTGTATCTGTGGCTTTGCAGGGTACAGCCTCCCTCCTGGCTGCTTTCATGGGCTGGCGTTGAGTGTCTGCAGCTTTTCCAGGCTCACAGTGCAAGCTATCAGTGGATCTACAATTCTGGGGTCTGAAGGACGGTGGCTCTCTTCTCACAGCTCCACTAAGCAGTGCCCAGTAGGGACTCTGTGTGGGGGCGCTGACCCCACATTTCCTTTCTGACCTGCTCTGGCAGAGGTTCTCCATGAGGGTCCCGCCCTTGCAGGAAACCTTTGCCTGGACATCCAGGCGTTTCCATACATCTTCTAAAATTTAGGCGGAGGTTCCCAAACTTCAATTCTTGACTTCTGTGGACCCACAGGCTCAACACCACATGGAAACTGCCAACGCTTGGTGCTTCCACCTTCTGAAGCCACAGCCTGAGCTCTATGTTGACCCCTTTCAGCCACAACTGGAGGGCTAGGACACGGGGCACCAAATCCCCAGGCTGCGCACAGCACAGGGACCCTGGGCCTGCCCATGAAATCACTTTTACTTCTGGGCCTCCAGGGCCCGTGATGGGAGGGGTTGCTGTGAAGTTCTCTGGCATGGCCTGGAGACATTTTACCCATGGTCTTGGGGATTAACATTAGGATCCTTGCTACTTATGCAAATTTCCACAGCGGGCCTAAATTTCTCCTCAAAAAATGGGTTCTTCTTTTCTTTTTCTTTTTCTTTTCTTTCTTTCTTTTTTTTTTTTTTTTCGGAGTCTAGCTCTGTTGCCCACGATGGAGTGCAGTGGTGCAATCTCAGCCGACTGCAACCTCCGCCTCCTAGGTTCAAGCGATTCTCCTGTCTCAGCCTCCCAAGTAGCTGGGATTATAGGCACCTGCCACCACGCCCAGCTAATTTTTGTATTTTTTAGTAGAGACAGGGTTTCACTGTGTTAGCCAGGCTGATCTCCAATTCCTGACCTCATCCCCCCTAAACTTGGCCTCTCAAAATGCTGGGATTAAAAGCATAATCCACCGCACCTGGGCCAGATTTTTCTTTTCTACTTCATCATCAGGCTGCTAATTTTCTGAGCTTTTACGCTCTGTTTTCCTTTCAAAATGGAATGCTTGTAACAGCACTCAAGTCAACTTTTGAATGCTTTGCTGCTTTTAAATTTATTCCTCCAGATACCCTAAATAATCTCTCTCAAGTTCAAAGTTCCACAAATCTCTAGGGTAGGGACAAAATGCCACCAGTCTCTTTGCTAAAATGTAACAAGAGTCACCTTTGCTCCAGTTCCCAACAAGTTCCTCATCTCCATCTGAGACCACCTCAGCCTGGACTTTATTGGTCATATCACTATCAGCATTTTTGTCAAAGCCATTCAACAAGTCTCTAGGAAGTTCCAAACTTTCCCACATTTCCTATCTTCTAAACCCTCCAAACTGTTCCAACCTCTGCCTGTTACCCAGACTTCACTTCCACATTTTTGGGTATATTTTCAGCAATGCCCCACTCTACTGGTACCAATTTACTGTATTACTTCGTTTTCACACTGCTGATAAACACATACCCCAAATTGGAAACAAAAAGAGTTTTCATTGGACTTACAGTTTCACATGGATGGGAAGGCCTCATAATTATGGTGGGAGGCAAAAGGCACTTACATTGCAGTGGCAAGAGAAAAATGAGGAAGCAGCAGAAGCAGAAACCCCTAATAAACCCATCAAATCTTGTGAGACTTATTCATTATCACGAGAATAGCACAGGAAAGACTGGCCCCCTTGATTCAATTACCTCCTTAAGTTCCTCCCATAACAGGTGGGAATTGTGGGAAATACAGTTCAAGATGAGATTTGGATGGGAACACAGCCAAACCATATCAACATCTTTTGAAGTTCTAACAGAGGAACTAAATCTAAGAAACTGATAGTATAGTTGAAGAGATGAAGCGTGGACAAAGGAGAAGATATAAGGATACGCCCAAGACTTCTACCAAAAAAGAAGTACTATATATATATATATATATATATACACACACACACACACACATATATATACACACACACACACACATACATATATATATATACATGCATATATATGATAGTAAGTGCTAGAAAAGTCTCCATCAGGCAAACCCCATAGTTGACTAGGTTAGCCACACTGGGAATAAAAAACTGAGATGGGCCTAGAAGAAGAGAAAGTATCTGCAATGGCAAAATGAAGAGTGAGATAAATTTCTAAAAAGATATTTCAGGAAAACCCAAAATCAGAATCTTCACCTCTGATTTTGGCCTTTGTTCATTCTTCATTCACTTCTTCATCTCACCACTGAAAGGAACAAAAATTCATTCAATCATTATTGAACGTCAGCTATCTCTTGGGCTCTGATGACAACACAGTGAAGAAGGTGGATTCAGGCAATGCCCTTATGAAATTATAGTCAATCAGAGAAGACACACATAGAACAAACTATTTAAAATAATAATAGTTGTGCTATCTAGTTACAAAGAAGAAATGAAGGGATAGGTTTGAAATGTAGATTGCTCAGTTCAGCTGAACACAAGATAATTTATTTAATTTTATTCATAAAATATTATGTTCATTTTTAAAATGTGCCAAACACTGTGCTCAATAAACAACAAAAGCAGATAAACAACAACAAAAGCAGAAATTCTTAGGTGATAAAAATTTTAAACAGAATTAAATACCACCAAGCTTCTGATTCTCAGGTTTCTACACAAAGATCACGTAAGTTTTAGACACTGGTTTGTTAAATTTACATTAGCCATATTGAGATATACACATAGTAGGGAATTTAAATGTGTAATCTATTTGGGCTTATGTCCTTATTTTCACTGACCAAGAATATATCCTAACATTTTCTACCTTAAGAAAAATAAAAGAAACATGAGTCATTTAAAAACACAAAATCACAGGGTAAGCATATTTTTCTTTCATCTCTTCAGCCATTACCAAAATAAGGTTGGAAAGAGTCATGTTGTTACTGTGAACTATGTGAACACGTGGTATCGAGAATGAAGGAACACTTGTCTTCTGACAGAGAATCCTGAGGTGTCCCACTTCTGAAGACTTATTTGTATTTGTTAAAAAAGGACAGAAAAATTCAAGGTAAGAATAAAGGCCCCCAGCTATGAATTATTGTGGAAATACTGTCCAATTAGTGAACATCTTACTCAGATCACTTCAAACAGAAAAGTCCTCCAACCAAAGTTATTTGACAGAGGAAACTACTTTTATTTGAGGAGAGGGAGATAGGAGACCCTGAATAGAATAATTTTATTAATCTATATATCTAGTTCTTTTTTTCTCCTTTCTTCCTTCCTTCCTTTCTGTTTTTCTTTCTTCCTTTCTTTCTCCTTTCCTCTATTCCTTGCGTCCCCTTTTCCATTAGGCTGTAGTACACACACACACCACAGTGGCAAGGGATCATTTACTGATTTATTATTATGTATTTATTTTCATCTGGTATTGATGAATGGGGAAAATAATTTTACTTTCCCTTGTTTAATGTCTGCCCCCATCTGCCACCAACACACCTAACCAGAAGGCAAGCAAAATTCTCAGTTCGTTGTTTAGAAATATTAACATGTTTAGAGTCAGAATGAAACCACTTAGAGTGTACATTTGTTATTTGCTAAGTGGGCAAACTACAGTTGCCCCAGTATGCAGGGAGTTTCTCCTTGAGAGTTGTAGGAAAAATCATTGTGTTGGGGGAACTATCAGCAATTAACAATAAACTGTAACCTATGTCCATAAAGCTACACCTGAGGCTACAGACTTCTCATGTGGAGGTACTTTGACACAGAATCTAAACAGGAGACACGTTCCTTGGAGCCACAGAAAGGAAGCCTGGGTTGTCATTTGACCACAGGGATATAGAAAGCTGATTTGGGGTACTTGGTCGAGTGAGTATCCAGTTGGAAACAATAATGTTCAGATATCTCTAGCTTCTTATTTTGTTTCTGCTCAGACAGCATGAAAGCTCTCCAAATGTTTGTGGCACTGTAGTTAAGTGTAAAGCCTGCATATAACTTAAGGTTGAATTTCTCAGAATTCTGTATAGTGAGTATACAGTGTCAATTTTCATGGGATTCCAAGTATTTAGGAATGTGACTGGTACATACTCAGAACTGTGAAATACATTTCTATTTTCAGTAGACTTAAATGTTCCATAAGGCTGTATAATCCACGGGATTTTACACATAGATGATCCTGAGGTTGTTGAAAATTTGAGCTTCAGAGGTCTTCCTTAATAAATGTGGTCTGATAAATGCAACCAAAAAAGCAGAACAGTCTAAAGGGAGACATTAAATTCAATCTTGCTGTTTACATTTGTCATATACTTGTAAGTAAAAAGTTAAAGTCTGCAAGTTATTCTATTTATCTTTAGGTGAATTTAAAAGAAAAGAGAAATTATAAGTACAAGAGACTTAAGGTTTACAATGAATAATCTTACTGAAGAAAGAACTTGGAAATTTATACTACTAAAATATAGGTGAGACAGTTATGTAATATTTACATTCCAGTGACCTCTGCGGTTCAAGAAATAAACATTATTAATTAGATTGGGCAAAGTTTTTTACTTGAGTTTAAATTCATACCCCCACTTTGTAATTATGTTTACAATTCTTTCAATATTTCTTAAATAATAATGAACCTTTCTGATAAAGGAAACAATTTATTAGGATTACCATTTAAAGTCTAAAAAGCTTTTTTATTTCAATCTTCTTTTACCCACAAAATATTTAAATAACATTTATTTTAGAAATTGAAGTTGTTACCTTATATTTAGTCCAGAAAGTTTATTTGTTTAAATGTAATGAGAATTTGACTATACTCAATCAAGCTGTAAAATGAACCCATTTGGCTTATGGAAATTAATATTTAAAACTTCAGTAGCTTTATATGTATTAATGTCACCTGTATAAATATGATGTTAGATCTCTTACTAGTAAGAAAGCAGTCTTGGTTCTCTCCTTAAAAGCCCTTTCATTCCAAATATTAACTTTGGAAAATGTAATTACTCCTAAAAGGCAAAATTATGTTTCTTTCACAATGTCAAGCCAAAACTAAAATTGATCTCATCCTTAGTACCTGTACCTTACTTGGCCCAATCTCAAACTGTTTTCAGTTACTGCAACTATTGTGAATGCTTAGATTTCCAAAGCAGAGGGAAATATATTGCACAATGAGTCTTCTAGTCTTGTGGTTTTCAAAATGTGGTGCCCAGAGCAGCAGCAGCAGCAGCAGGAACCTATGTTGAATTGTCAGAAATGCAAATTTTAGAGCTTCTCTCTGGTCCTACTGAGTCAGAACATGATTCTGACTCGCATTAGTGTTTGATAACCACTTCTCCACTTTATTTAGCAAATCAATGTCCTAACCCATTATGAGCTTCTGGCCTTTCATGATTTTTTCCTCATTTTGTCTAACTTATTTAAAACATTCATAGCCACTCACATAATGCATACTGTGATCTCTTAAGAATTAAGGGAATAAGAAGTGGCTTCTCCACAAAAAAAATCTTTGACACCACTTTCACCTTCATTTTATAAAGACAAGGTGGCTGCATCATATATATGCACATAAAAATCGCAAAGATTAAAAAAACTATCTAAAGACATTTTTATTTCAGCATCTTATGAGTGTTATATGCCAAAAGATCTGGCAATGAAACAAATTCATTTCCCTGAGTGTATCCCATTTGATACACTTAAAAAGCGACAGAAGTAAAGAGCAGAAGTGCCTATGTGAGCACATTTCCTCAGTAGCTAATGTTAATGTTTAATTCACTTCTGGGGAAAAATGATGACAAATATGAGGCCCTAATTGAGTAGACACACAGCTGCTTTTAATATTGTACAATTAAGATCCTGTCAATAAAATGTGATTAGTGCAGTCTCTTTCTGAGAAAAAAAATAACAAAAAAAAATGTAGAGAACAATGAATGCATCTGAAGCATGTGATACAGTGTGATGTGGCTGGAATAACTGAACCTGACATTATATTATATTGTGTATTTATTTCTGTGAGAAGAATGTTAGATTCATGACAGTAGGAACCTTGTTGCTCTTGTTCAGCCTGCATATGTGTTTAGCCTTTGTAACTGGGTAACAATTCTTACATGAATAAATAAAACAAACACAAAATGGAATTAAGGATCTATGTAAATCTTAAATAATATTTCTTTTGAGGGCCTCAGTTTCTTCATCTGTAAAGAAAGGCAAAGAAAAGTGAGAGTTTAAATATACAAATGGACAATGGCGAGAGCGCATTTAAAAATAGGATTCCCACCCACAATGCCTAGCAAGCAGTACAGAAGATCAAACCACAGTCCATGTAGTAGTCAGATCAGGTCAGAATTTAGTCAGCTTGTCAGGACATAATCAACTGCCAGCTCTCCTAATATGTGCCTGGTGTCCCAACTGAAAAACAACAATAGAATTCTAAATATGTTCCCATAACCAATTACACAGGATGCCTTGCTTCTAATTAACTCACCTCTGGCTTTTCCATGGCAACAACTTCCAATGAGACATATCTAAAATCTTCCTTTTTCTCCACTTTAAAACTTTCATACTCCCTGCTATGGTCTGAATGTTTGAGTGTTCCAAAGATTCATGTGCTGAAACTTAATTCCCAATGTGATCATATTCAGAGATGGTGCCTTTGGGAACTGATGTGGTAATGAGGGCTCCACCCTCATGAATGGATTAGAGTCTTTGTAAAAAGGGCTTTAGGAGTCATCTAGTCCCATTTGTTTTTTTCACTGCGTGAGAAGACACCATCTTTGAAGCAAAGAGCAAGTCCTCATCGGACATCAAATCTACTGGAAGTCCTTGATCTTGGACTTCCCAGCCTCCAAAACTGTGAACAGTACATTTCTGCTGTTTATAAATTGCCCAGTCTGATGTATTTTGTTATAGCAGCCCAAACAGACTGAGACACTCCTGTGTTTGCCTTTGAGTCTCTGCCAAATGTAAGGGATGGTGGCTGACTCCCCTGCTAGAGCAGCCTATGAATAAATGGCATTTGTTTGTTTTAATTAGGGTGATCTTCATTTATTTCCACACAAGCAAGTCTGTAATATTCAAAATGTTCTCAGCACTACATTTCTATGAAATTTTAGAAGTGGTGACCTCCAGGAAAGAATTTATATCAACTTAAAAGCAAATTTTCAACTCCAGATGATTAAAATGTAAATTATCTTAGAGGAAAAGCTATGACAGTAAAATTGAAAAGTACTAACATGTTAGTGGAATATGTAAAGAAGAGACTGTTTCAGTCACACAAAATAGAGAATCGCAAATTTCAAATGGGATTTCTTAAAAGGAAATTGTCACATATTCAAAATTGTTTTCAAGTGGCCATTTTTACTGCAATAAACCAACAAACCAGTTCCAATGTAAAGTACACACTAGGACACTTTTTATTAATTAGCTAGCAAAATTGAATTCTACATTACAAGTTACTTTAGATAACTCTCAGTTATCCAGTTGGCCCTTTAACAAACAAAGGCTCAACCAGACCCATTTCTTTTGAGAACACGATCACAGCTGTTAAGTCTTTCAAGCTCACTTTTCACATAGTTTTATGTCTTGAACCCCATGCTTCTACATACCTTTATATTTAAACAGGAGATTTTAAATAAGCAAAGCTAGTGCAATAATTTTAAAGATAAATCTTTATAACTTGATTTATTTCTATTCTGTCATTTCACATTACCATTTGGTGTTTTCATTTATGTGAAAAATTTAAAATACTGAACTGAAATATGAACAGTAAGATAAAATATTTTTGTTTGGTAAAGTGTCTAAGGATTGACCGATAAAATGCAGAATGCCCAGTTAAATTTGAATTCAGATACACAATGATTTTCTTTTGTAAGTATGTTTCATGCAATTTTGGAACATCTTATACTATATAGTTTAAGTTTAATTTATAGTTTAATTTCTGACAAACTATAGTTCATCAGAAATTAAAATTCAACTAGGTATACTGTATTTATGTTTACTAAATCTTCAGCATTATTAAGATTTCAGTTCATAAATGACATAGTTTATTGAATTTTAAAATCTTTAAAGTTGAAATAATGGGGAAATTCTCTTAATTTTTAATTGTATTGAAATCAAATAGTAAAGAAAATAAAATGTTACATAAATCATAAAATAACTTGTTTACTAACACTGTATCTACTGAAGAAATTTTAGTTTTATCAAAATTCAGTTACTACTAGGCAACTATTTCATAAATTATTATTATATAAGAGTACAAGCAAAGTATCAAAGTTCAAAATCTTATGCAGACACACACACACACACACACACACACACACACACACACACACACACACATAACTATTACCCAGAACAATACCGAAATCAATACACTTAACTGACCTTTGATTAAAAAAAAAAAAGGCAAAACAATGAAACAAAGGTAACCATTTTGAAAGACCATGCTGTAAAAATTAAACATCCAAATTCAGAAAACAAAAATTCAGCCACGTGCCTTATAACATTCACAAAATGAAAAATAGACCTAATTATAAAACACAAAACTAAAAAATTCTAGAAAATAATATAGGATAAAACCTAGGTGATCTTCAGCATGGTGATAATGTTTTAGTTAAATCAAAAATGGTTCAATCTATGAAGGAAACAATTGAGCTGGACTTCAGTAAAATTTAAAATTTATGCTTTGCAAAAGAAAAACAATGTCAAGAAAATGAGAATACAAGCCACAGACTGGGAGAAAATAGTTGCAAAAGACATGACTCATAAAGGACCATTAACCAAAATACAGAAAGAACACTTAAAACAATGAAAAGATAAAGAACAACCTGATTTAAAAATGAGCAATAGATCTGAACAGACACCTCTAACAAAGATATACAGATGGCAAGAAAGCATATGAAAAGATGTTCAACATCATACGTCATTAGGGAACTGCAAATTAAAACAACTATTAGATACAACTACATTCCTGTTAGAATGGCCCAAATCCAAAACAACAACACCACCAAACAATGAGGGTGTAAAGCAGAGAAATTATCATTTATCGTTGGTAGAAAGGCAAAACGGTACAGCCACTTGGAAGACAGTTTGACAGTTTCTTACAAAACTAAACATACTCTTACCACAAGATCCAGGAATCTCACTCTTTGGTATTTACCCATATGCAGTGAAAACTTCTCTCCACACACAAACCTGCACATAGGCAATTGCCATAACTTGGAAGCAACAAAGATGTGCTTCAACAGGTGAGTGGGTAAACTGTGGTACATTTAAACAATGGAATATTATTCAGTACTAATGAGAAATGAGCTATCAAACAATAAAAAAATGGAGAAAACTTAAATGCATACTACTAAGTGAAAGAAGGAAATCTGAAAAGCCTACTGACTATATGATTCCAACTATATAACATTCTAGATAAGGCAAAACTGTGGAACCATCAAAAAGATCAGTGACTGACAGGGGTTAGAAGAGAGGGAGGGATGAATTAGGCAACACATACAAGTTTTTAGGACGGTGCAACTATTCTGTAGGTGGTAAATATGTGGTACATACCTTTGCCAAAACTCATAAAACATAAAATGTAGAACACAAGTGGTAAACTTAATGTAAACTTCAGACTTTGAGTGACAGTGATGTGTCATTGTAGATTCATAGACTGTTACGAATGTATTATTCTATGATGGAAATCCACACTGAGGAAAATTGGAAACTTTCCACTTTCCATTCAGTTTTGCTGCAAACCTAAAACTATTCTAAAAAATAAAGTTTATTAAATGAAAAGAAAATTGTCAAATATTAAAGAGTGATGCTTTCTTTTGTCTTTTTTTGTATTTTTAACGACTTTGTTTCAGAATAGGAATGGATTTGAAAATTTTTTATAATATTCTTACTTTACTATTTGCTTATCTAATAAATGATTCCCAAGAGATGTGAGAAGAAAATTTGCTGAATTTAAATTTTTTCAATCTGAAACGATGTACCAGAGTTGGACTATATTTACTTTTTGATTAGAAAACATAAAGATTTCTGAAAAAAGTGTTTTTAAAATTATTCTACACTTTAATTCTAGATCACCTCTTCCTCAAGGCATTTTCTGTCCTTAGAAAATCAACTATTTATTCTCTCTGCACTCTTTATATCTGGTATTTCATGGTTATTGGCATCATATTATGTTGCAATCATTCGTTTCTATCTCTGCCTTGTGGAGAAGACTGACAGCATCTCAAGCTAAAGCATGGGTGTATGTATCTGTATATACCTAGACCAAATGTGTTCCTAACAGATGCTTGCCATATATATATATACTCTCAAATATATATATTTATTTCATATATATATTCGTATGCCGACTTATACTTAGTATCTCATTGTTTATATTATTTTACATTATTCAATTTAATTATAGTTTTAAAAACTAAAAAAATCAAAAGTTGAGATATTGAAAGTAATAATATATAAATACAAATATTTTGTGTAGCATTCGCTCATTGCAATGAAATAAATGAAATTGAGTACGAATCATACTTTCTAGTTCATTTTTATTTTGAATAAGCAATAAACTATGTGCTTGTGTTAGTCAGCCAAGGCTGGGGAGAGAAATAGAAAAGGCTTAATCATTATCAATGGACTTGTCTTCTAAAACACTTAATAGGTTATGTAAAATCTATATAAACCACTCACTCTACCTTTTATCTACATTTATTAATTTGTTTAAAAATCTCAGCTTTCCCAATTTCTCTTCATTGGCAACTAAAATAAATATATACTGAACATATTTAATACATCTGAAAATATGTTTTTTTCATATACAAAGAAGAAAAGAAAACTAACTTTTAGTGGCTATGCAGCTACCAGGCACTATGATAATCTCTTTACATAGTTACCTCATTTAAATTGCATATCAACACTGTAAGGGATGAATTTTAAATCTATTTTGTAGATAAGGAATTTGGGAATATTAATTAATTCGGCCATGGATTAGCACAAACAGTGGCTACACAGGAATCCAGACAATTAAAGTATAATTTGTTTAAAGAAGGTAAAATTATGATTCTCATATAAACATAAAATGGATGTGTACGAATGATTTAATATATTTAATTAATTCTTTAATTAAAGTGAAATCCAGTAAGATGCTACAATGGATTCAAAGGAGAAATTAAAGAACGAAATATATACAGGCTATAGGGAGTGCTGAAATGAATTTACAAAGAAATGTAAAACTACCCAATACCCATTGAACAGTGATCAATTGCATTCCACCGAACACACTTTGTTTGCATTTATACAAACAAGAATAATTTGCATTATTTTCAGCTTTCTTCAACTTACAAAATAAAAAATATAGCTTAATAGTGAAAGTTGCAATCCCAAAAATCTTCAGAAACCCTGGAAAAATAGTTTAAAATATGATTTGTGTTTTATTGACAAGATAACCAGTACGTTTTGGCTATTTTAAATATTTTATATTTGTCTGAAACCACTCAACAGCTATTGACGAACTCATGATCTAACCAATTGTGGTGCAGGTCTAGTCCTTAATAAGTTGATAGAATTTATGGTATTCGAGTTCTTCTTGTGACCTACTTCCAAAAATACATTGCAAAAACTACCTAACTATGGGAGTTTTAGTTAATTCAGCCTAGCTAATTGAGGAGATAGAAATTATTACCATATTATGAAAGTTCCTGTGTCAGTTCTGGGTCCCCCAAAATAATTGATATATTTCTAACTTTGTATATTCGTATTTCTCACACCATACAAGGTCTGTACCAACATCACTCTGACAGAGACGAGCTTTTTGTCTTTGATAATTACTAGGTTAAAAGGTCATACTCTATCATAAACCAATCCCAAAAACTATATAAATCTCTTGACTGTTTTTGATCAAATTAATTATGGTATTTTTAAAAAGTAAACATAAGATGATATTTGTTTACACATCATTATAGATTTTTGCTAAGTTTACATAATGGGCTCTCAAAACAAAGGAAGTTTTGATAGAAATGTGTCCACTTCTCTGCTGCAATTCCCCAAATATTCAACCACTTCATCTACCTTTATTTTCCTCATGAATCATCTAAAATATTGATAATGGCTGATCTGAAATCCCTGTATGGTATTCACAACATACAGAGCAACAGTGGAGCTACTTCTATTGAACGTTTCTGCTCCTATGTATTATTTTTCCATATTTTAATTGCCTATGGGATAGTGTTGAACTATTCTGAACTCTTACATAAGATGCTGGTTTTTATTCCGGAAGGAAGTTAAAGTACTGGTAAATTATCTCGTTCTTTGAAGTAATGGTCGTTGCCTTTAATGTAATAGGTTTATTTCAGTTATACTCCTTTGTCCTGGACTTACTGGAAAATTCTGGCACTGCTGAGTCAATGACAAGCCCAAAGGTTTTTCCAAGCCCTTCTAACTTAACATAGTAGTGGCTAAACTACAAATATATCTAGCATCAAGCAGCTGCAGAAATCTTCATCTTCCATCGTGCTTTTTTGGGGGGCCTTTATACATCCTATGCATGTATAATGTAAGAGTCAGTAAAGATTTGAGGGTAAACTGTACATAGTTCCTGTGTTTTTTCCTGTGTTATGTTTCCTGTCTGGGATTTCTCCCTCAACTTTCAGCTTCTCTGCCATCACAATGTCTATATTTTAAGTTCCGTAAGACTTTCACTTTCTCATTAAGCCTTTCTCTCTCATGTGCCCCTTGCAAACTGGGAAGTGTCCTCAAAGAAAAACCGTTCAATATCGAGACCTCTAGTTTCTTTCCTTTCAACCAAGTCTGCTTGCCAGCGTCTGCCTAGTTTCATTGTTCTCTAGGGCCTCAAATACTATTTTTTAAATGTCTAACTTTTCCAAGCTTTCATAATTGTTATTTTTCTAAAGGTTAACAACTCAATAGAGGCAACTGGCCATTCTCAAGAATAATTTTTCATTTATTCTTGTAGCATATTTTTACTGAAAGTAGAATTGTACGTTGACAGTCTTTTATTTTTAGTCTTTAAAAATGTCATTCTATTGCTTCTATTATACTTTTGAGACTTTAGGTCGTCAGGTTTATTGTTGCTTCAACAAAGTTAAGTTTATTTTCCTAGTTATTTTAGATTCTTTACTGACTTTGAATCATCTTTGATCTGCTTCTTTGTCTAAGTTCTCACGTTTAAAAAAGTTTTTTTTAATGTGTTGCAGATTGTATATTTTTAAAAATGTACACAGGCAACAGATGATGTATTTATTATCCAGAAGGAGAATACACTTGCCCCACTAGGTAAATAAAGTAAGAAGTTCATCATCTTCATCCCTCAGGGATTGAGTAGGAATGGAAATGGATTTCAGTTTTGATAAAGGAGTATGTGTGTTTGAGGAACATGACAGGTATCTGGGGACCATATTCCTCAACTGCATATTTGATTGTATGTAGTTTTATCAGTTTTAAAAAAGACAGTAACCTTAATCGTGCTTAAGGCAATACTGTTGTTAAGGTCTCGCCAATGCACTACAGTGTAGGAGACTCTCCTTGTTTGAGGTATCACTTGGAGTTATTTTTCTCATGACCAAGAAACTTAAGGAGCGTGGACAGAAAGAGTGAAGTTGGAAGTTTGAAGTTGGAAGTGAAAGTTTGTAAAGGACCAATTGGAGGCAGCGGTGAAGGCTTGACCTGGGATCAATTAGGGGCTGAAATAAAAGCTTAGCCCAGGACCCTGGCCCAGGATCAATCAGGGGCTGCAGTGATGATTCGCCTTGTTTAAATGAAGACTTAGCCCACGGACAATTACGGAAAGGTAGGCATATGTAAAATGGTGAAAAGTAAGAGGCCAATAGATGAAAAGTAAGAGACTTAGGCATGTCAAAGAAAGAGAAATGTCTCCAAAAAGAGAGTGGAATTTTTTCTTCTAGGTTCACAGAGTAAGCATTTCCATTCAAGGACGTGGGCTCTTTCTTATCAGGGACCAGCGGTTTGATTTTCAGGATGTTCTTTGAAGGAGTTTTATCAAGGACCCACCCTAATTGTGACGGGTTTCTTACTTTCTCCTCTCTCATTGTCATAACTATTGGAATCAGCTCTTGTAATCTTGCATAGCTCATATGTATGTACAATAATTTATTTGAAATCCCATATCAATAGATATTTATCATGTTTCCATTTTTTTCTATAAATGATAATATTTTGATAAATTTCCTTGTGCATGAATATGCATTTCATTTTTGTAATGCTATCTTTACAGTAAAGTGAAATTTCTGAGAAAAGTGGTACATACTTAAAATCTAATAGTGAGAGTCTAGTAAACTTTTACAAATGTGCTTTCTTACTAGTACTAAATATTGTCAATTCTTAGTATTTGCCAATACCACACGAGAAGCTTAATACTTTGCTGTTATCTTTATGCCTTTGACTTAATGAAGACGAATATTTTTTCGTGGTTTAATTGGAAAATTTGACTATTTCATTGTGAATGTTACTTGTAAGTTTTGCTTTATCTTCTACTAAGTTACTGTCTTTATTCTTATCGAATTAAAAGTTTTCAGTAAGACCACGAATTCTGCTTTGCATGTGTTTTTCCTCCTTATTTAAAATACACTATTCTATCCTGTAGACATATTTTAAACTTATATTCAGTCAAATTTAATTTGTTTTTTAATATTTAAGAATTTTAATAATATATTTAATATGTTTAGAAACCCTTTACCTTAGCCAACTTAATAGAAATATTCACTTATGTTTACTTGTTTTTAAATTTAAGTTCTTGTTTATAAGGATGTTTTTCTTCAAATACTCATCTACATGTTTCACCATCACTTATTAAACATTTTTGTGTGTATTGTTCAATATTTTTTATCATATGCAACAAATTCCCATGTGGACTTTTTTCTCCTTCTTTCATCAAGTCCACTAATTTATGTTTATATCCACAGGAACTACTACATTTTCCAAAAATGTTAGGTTTGTGTTGTATTTTTATTTATGGTATATTGCTCCAAATTCTTCTTAAATTAAAAAATTCCAGGTGATAAAATTATATAAGATTTTAAGATAAGTCAGAAAATACAGAATAATAAAATAGCATTTTGTTTTAAGTAATAAAATTCAATAATAAAATATGATAATGTAATGATACAATAAATTAATATATTGTTTACATAATCACACTCAGCAGTGTTTCTTTGTAGGCTTGTTGAATGTTTTTAGGTTTCATAGGCTCATATTTTTGCCATATTTTTAAAAATTTCTTTCTTTTACCTCGAACACAAGAAACATAATTATTTTAACATCTGTGGCTAATGTTTCTAATAACTAGATTATCTGTGGGTCTCTGTGTCTTTTTATTTTTCCTTTCTCATTTTCTCTCATTTCTCTCCTTTTTTGTGTGTACTGAGAATTATTTTAAAACTGCTTATAGAAACAAATACTTAATACATGTAAGGCTTAAAACATAGATGACAGGTTGATAGGTGCAGCAAACCACTATGGCACATGTATACCTATGTAACTAACATGCATATTCTGCACATTATACCGGAAGTTAAAGTAAAATTTATAAAAAGAAAATGTATTTGATGCTCAGGATGGAGCTATCATCCTCCAGTGTGGATTTACATTTGCTTCTGCCAAAGTCTTTTAGCTTTCCAATCCCAAAGGAACTTTATTAAAGCCCACCCTCCTGTAGGTACTGGACTACAGCAGGAGTTGTCTCAGCTCTTTGAGGTTTTAAAAGTGGTGGTCAGCCTCTCAGAACATCCTTCTGAAAATGAGCAAGTGTTCCCAGAGTAAAGTAGCCTCCCCAGGCCTCTGATATAGAGACACTGGCTCACTTAATGTTTATTACCTCGTGCACTCTGATACATTCAAGCACATTTTATTTAGTATTTTGTCCAAGGTTTCTAGTCATCATCAGTAAAAGAGTCATGTCCAAATTAGCTATTCTGCCAATATCAGCTGCAGAAATACTTCTACAATTAACTTTGGCTATGGAGGTGACAGAAGAGGGAGGTAATATTGCTACATTTAGCAAATAAAAATACAGAACCTTCAGTTAAATTTCACTTTCAAACAAAGAATGAATAATATTTTAGTATGTCTGATGCAATATTTGAGATACATTTAAAATAATTTTGTGGCTTAGCTGCAATTAAATTTAACTGGCTATCCTGCATCTGATCTGGCAACCCTAGAGGGACATAATTGGGAGAGCTATAATGAGCATACAGAAAAGGGAATCAAAAATCAACTTTGATACTCAACTTTCTTTGAAGAAATGGAACATGATAAAGTATAAATTTTTCTATTTTATTCCTAATTCTGCCATAGCTAGTTTGTTGACCCTGCAAGTTATTTAGCAAATGCTTTTCTTATGTCCTAAACCCTGCCTTATGTAGCTGACAGTTTTCAATGTGTACCATTCAAAAGAACATAGTTAAAAGATGAAATTATTATGGGAAGAATATACAAGAGAAATGAAATCATAGAAACATAAGTACCTCACTCCTTAATTGTCACTGCTTGAGTCCAATCAATTATCATGTCCTATAGATACATCTTAGTCTCTTTCTTATTTTTTTCATCTCTCTCCATTGCTATTGATTTAATTGAGGGCCTCATTTTTTCTCTTGTACCATAATGCAATGTTCTCTTTCCTGCTACTATTTTCTTATTTTTCCCTTTTTCCCAATACATCACCTGCACTGCCACCAAGATAAACTCTTGCATGCAAGCATTATTACACCACTTTTCTCATCAATGCTCTACATAGCTTTCCTCCAAAAAAAAAAAAAAAAAAGGGCAAGAAAAAAATCTAAACTTATTGTAATATCCTAAAAAATCCATTAATACTAGGCTCATGCCTGTAAACCCAGCACTTTGGAAGGCCAAGGCGGGCAGAGCATAAGGTCAGGAGTTCAAGACCAGCCTGGCCAACATAGTGAATTCTCATCTCTACTAAAGATACAAAAAATTAGCCAGGCGTGGTGGCATTTACCTGTAATCACAGCTACTCGGGAGGCTGAAGCAGGAGAATCACTTGAACCTGGGAGGCAGAGGTTGCAGTGAGCCAAGATCACGCCATTACACTTCAGCCTGGGTGACAGTGCGAAACTCTGTCTCAAAAAAAAAAAAAAAAAAAAAAAATTGTAGGTATCTACTCACCTCTACAGCCCCTTTTCACAATACACCATCATCATGAATTCACAGTTTTCAGAATGCATCCATCTTTCTCATGTTGCTTTGACTTTAGTGATAAAGCTTATTCCTTCTGGAACGCCCCTTTTATCCTAACATTACACAAGTTGAATTATGTACTCCCAAAATTCGTATGTTGAAATCCTAAACACCAGTACCTCAGAATATGACTGTATTTGGAGATAGGGTATTTAAAGAGCAATTAAGTTAAAATGAAGTCATTAAGATTAGCCCTAATACAAAATGACTGGTGTCCTTATAAGACTATGCTATTAGAACACGTATCTTTACAGAAGGAAGATCACGTAAAAACACAAGAAGATACCGGTGATCTACAAAACAAAGAAACAGATCTCTGAAGAAATCCACTCTCTGAACACCTTGCTCTCAGACCTATAGACTCCAGAGTGATGAGAAAATACATGTCTGTTGTGTAAGCCACCAGTCCATGGTATTTTGTTATGGCAGCTGGAGCAAGCTCTTCACATTTGATTGTGAGTTCCACAAATTCTGACTTCTGGCATACATAAATATGTTTTACTTTTATATTTAAAATTATTGAGACACCCAAGCAGACCTAGGTGTTTCTTCTATAATCTGTAGAGTTTTAAACACCTTTGTTTTATACAAAATTATCTGTGTTCATGCATTCATCTGCTCTCTTTAAATTAGTCTCCTGTTATATCTCTATTTATTTTCCTCTAAGGTTGTAGATTATTTTTGGCTGGAATCATTGCATAGAATTAGAAACACATCATGCTGGGTTTGACTGACAAATTGTGATGCATTGGAGGTGTGCATTTAATCTCTCTAAGCCTTAGTTTTATTATCAACAAACAGGTAGAAAGTAATACCCATCTCATAGATTTTTGTGTGGGTGAAGCTGGTGCCTAGCTAGAGTAAGTGTCAAATGCTATCATATTTCTACTTCCTTTTGGTTAATTGTTGTTATATATCTACCCTCATGCTTGGGTGAGAATATTTCACCTACAGTACTTCCGTTTTAGAACTTCTAGATTTTCCTTAGACATGTAAATATACTGAAATTGTATTTATATATCTCAACCTCTTGCATTAGACTGGAAGTTAGGTCAGTAACTATTCCTCACTCATGTTTTTATTCCAGAGTGTCAGACATATAGTAGGAATAACATATGTTAAATTGCAGAATATTTTCAACATACTATATAATGTATTCACCATAATATCCCTCTAAATTTGATAGTGAGGGATTATCCTGTTTTTCAAAGTTGAAAAATCTGAAAATATTTGGATTGTCATTTAATATGACCTACTTCGAAAACTCACAGTGTTTGGCTCTTCTTCCATCATTTTTTTCTTTCTTTCCTTCCTTCTATTCCCCATGACAGCGAAGACTTTCATTTATGTGGTTTGGACTCAAATTAGGAATGATAGAATTGAGCATCCTAAAATACAGTAAAGACAATTACACAGCGCTGTTGTGCACATTATCCTCCAATAGGAACTGTAAATACCAGTGTCCATAAATAAATGCTACAAATGTAGCAATTGCAGTGTGTGATGAGTGATTTTTGTTTGCTCTTCTTCAAAATTGGCAAGAGAAGAAACTTAAAAAAAAAAAAAAACAGCTACTGCTTTGCTCATGACAGATTCTCCCATGTACTTTTTTAAAAGCCCAGTTGTTATAAGGTCAGTTGGTATTCATATCTATGTCAAGTAATGGCATTCTTGTTTTGAAAGATCTTTGACATAGCCCTTTGGAATGTGGAAGAAACTTATTAGAAATTTGCCTTGAAAACCAGACCGAAGAAGACTTCAGGTGTATGAGACACTTGTCTCCCAGGTCTGCATTTTAGCTACAGTGAAAAATAAATCAATCAATTTAAATATTTCTAAGAACTATAGACTCTATATAAATGTTCTATATTCTTAAAATTAAAAATGAAAACTGGCGTTGATAAACACGCATAATTTCTGACTTTTTATTAAAGTAAAATGTACCTGTAGAAAAATGCCCAGGTGGGTAACTCTAAATTTTCATAAACATGAACATACTTCTGTAACTAGCACCCAAATAAGGAGACAAAATATCCAAAACCCCAAAAGCCCTCTTCATATTTCCTTGCAATCACTATGCCCCAGCCCCATTAAAGGTAACCACTGCTTTGATTTCTAAAAACATTAATTCATTTACCCTGGCTTTGTAGTTTGCATTAATGACATTGTAGGTGAAGAAAAACATTACATTTACCTTCTTAGGGCTTTCCGCTGGGCCTGAGAATTAAATTGATATGAAACATAGTAATGGTAAAATCATGTAAATTCATTTAATATAAATTTTATGTGATACAGGAGCCCTCCTAAGCAAATGAAGACACAAGGAAGCAATTAGAGTCAAATGCTGATATAGTATATCCACATTTTACAATTTTACACTATAAAGTGTAATGAATTGTAAAAGCTTGAAAATGCAAAGATGCAGAGGCCAGGGTAGTCAGTTAAGTAAAGTTAGGATAGCTAATTGAGCGACTAGGGAGATAAAAATTAGTTTAACAAGATTTGTTTGCAGAAACTTCTCTAGGTTTTCACTTCCTATTCTTGACAATAGTATTACTTTCTTCCTGGTATAGGGAGAATATCTTTGACATAGCGGGGGTTATATCTCCTGCTTTCACTAAATGTTGTTCCTGAGATTCATTTATTTTATTGTGTCATAAATCATTCATTCATATTTTTGCATAGCATTTTCTTGTGTGAAGAGTTATTCAACCAATGATGGGCACTAAGGTAGTTTCTGGGTTTGATCCACTATGAATAGTGCTGATATAATCATCCTAGAACATATCTTCTGGTGAACTTGCATGCAGTGCAATTTACATGCCATGTGACATGCATATATTCAGTTTTAGAAGATGTTTCCAAAACATTTCCAGAATAGATGTACTAAACTATACTCTTACTAGTAGGCTAAGAGATTTCTGATTGTTCCATATAATTGTAATTTCTCATATCTATCAACTTTGAGCAATTATAATAGTTACTGTTCAGTGAGTAAGCAATCTGCATAGATTATCAATTATCCTCATAACAATCTCACAAAGTAGAATGAAACTTTCACTCTGCAGGAGAAGAAATTTATGTCAAAAAGGGTAACACATTTTTCAAGGTCAAATAGTGAATAATATCAGTTCAGGGACTTTAATTGTGGTCTTCCTGACCATATTGCTTTATAATCCGAATATTATCATAATCCTATTAGTACATTAAATTAGAATTTAACAAGATAATATCTGTGGCAGCCTGCTGTACAGCTTACAATTGAATAGCCATTGTTGCTTCAAGTTTTATAGTTTCCTACATCTTTTATATACTATATGCACAGAAGCTTTGTGAGGAAGTTTTATTCTCTCCATTTTACAAATGGGGAAAATGAGATTCACAAGAGATAAGCAACATTCATGAATTTATGTTGAATTAAATGTTTAGGTCAGAGTACACGAATTGAAGAATATGAGTAATTTGAGGACAGGGACCCTTTTTTTTTCACCACTGCATCCTGAGTCCCTGTAAGAGATCTGGCACATAGGAAGCCCTCAATAAATGCCTGATGAATAATTGAATAACTGAATAAAAATAGCCAAGAAAAAGATTATGTGACTACAAGTGTGTAGACAGGTCTCTCAACCTTAGTTGTCTGCCTCCAATCCTTCATGGTAAGGAAATATTCTTTCTTGAGAAACTGTTATTATTTTTTAATTGAGTTTTAATTTAAGTAGAATTGCCTATAAAACCAAAAGAATCTGTTGCTTTCCTTCTGTTAGAAATGTGGACTGGGAAGTTAGAGATGTATTTGCATCTAACATAACAAGCTAGTTATCTGGAAAGTTTGTTCTCTTATGCCGCCATTTAACAACTATCTTCTAAGTGCCTTCCAGGGACTAAAGAAAATAACATGTGCTGGGGATAATTGATGCAAGAGGAAACACGATTTATCTTTACAAACATTACAGTTATAGCTACATATACTGCTTGGGACTCAGTTTCCTAATTCATAAAATGAAATAGGTTTAATATTTTCTCAGAGTATTTTCATGATTAAATGACAGGGCATCTGAGATAAAACATAGACAAGTAGCTACTTACAATGGCCAATATTGTGAATCTTCTTTAATTATCTATAACATAGTGAACACCAATATACGAAACCATGAAAAATAGTCATTTTGTTCGGGCATAGCATTACATTTCCATTTCATTTTGTGACCCTAGCATATTGAGAAATAAATAGTCATTGATTTCCTCTATCACTGACTTATTAATGTAAACAATTATTATTTTTTTTTTTACCAAATAAAAACCCAAAGTCCTGTTTGTTTGTTTGTTTGTTTGTTTTTGGTTTTTCTAATCACTTGTTTATTTATTTACTTTGCAAAAGGGAATGGCAAGAAACAAAACCAACCAAAACAAACAAACAAACACTTTAGACAGATTAGCTTTAAAAGAGCTTAATTGAGCAAAGAATGATTCATAAGTCAGCCAGCGTCCTGAACCAGTAGAGGTTCAGAGAGCTCTACCCAGCAGTGCAAGCAGCAAGCTTATATAGGCCAGACACAGAGGCAAAGTAGAAAAATTACCTGATTGGCTATAGCTAGGCATCTGCCTTTTTTGGACATGGTGTGATGAATTGACTGCCTGTGAATGACTGAAACCCAGCTGCTTGTGATTGGCTGAAACTCCATCGTTTGTTTCAAGGACATACTCTTAGGCTTTCAGTTTGTTTACATAGTAAGTTAGGTTGCAATTCACTACATAGGGACTCAAAGTATGCAGCCTGCCTCAGGCCAAATTTAATTTAACAAGAAGTTGGTCATCTGTGGAATAAAATGTAACTTTCTGACACCATATGGGTACAAATACATCATATTTGCATGAAAACCACCTAAAATTACTATTTAGTAAGGCTCCACCTTCTTCATTTTTCAGGTAGTCCCACTTTACTTTCTTTAGGAGTCCCTGCTGGGTGATCTTTCTTTCATATAAGAAGAAACTTACCAAACCTAGAGTTTTCTCAAGGAGAATTTTAGGACCACTAGATAAATCACTTTTTCCCCCATCTGCAAAGTAAATGCTGATTGTCTCCTCAGGGAGCACAAGTGTTCAGGGTAGTGAACAGTAGCAGAGGGGCTGAGGCATGGTTCTTACAGCCTTGTGTAGGAAGCCCTGCTCCCCTCTGCGGACCTGCTGAGTCATGGAATGTCTACCTTGCCTTGGAAATCTTACCACTTAGAAGCTAGTCTGCTAGGAGAACACTCATGATTTTTAGGGCAGAGTGGAGCCACGTTCCACTAGCCAAGGATCTGTGGCAATACTAGCTTCAATGTGATTAAATAATGCCCAATTTATTTATTCATTAGTCATTTAGGGAGGTGGTTGTTTGTGCCAGCCTTTGTACTAAACCTTGGCATTAAAATGAAAAATACAGCATACTTCATATCTCTGAGACTACAAAATACTGTACCTATTGGTGATGCCACCAAGATATACCTATGTACTTTTATTGACAGGTTGTGAAAGGCCATCTTATCTTAATTTTGCATTTCTTAACCTCACAAAGGCAGTAATCAGAACATTCTCTTTCTGAAGGAAAACGTTTTAAGATCTGTTCATTGTTCCCTTAACTGATTTCTGGTCCGTCTTTAAATCTCATTTAAATGATTTTCCTTTAGTTTAACACCTCTACTTGGTACAACTCTCTTAAATTTGCTATTGTATTTCTCACAGTTTTCTTTACAACATGCAATGCTTGTGGAATCACAATGAAATTACTAAGTAATTTCTCATTAAGGTTTTATTTTTCTTGACACTTTTTTCAGGTGAGCTGTCATCACGATTGTCAGCAATAAAAAAAATCACAAGTTTAGCTAACAATGCTGCCCCACTGAGTTTTGCTTGCTTGCTTGCTTGCTTTCTTCCCATATGTGTTAATTTTTTCCCAATACATTTTTGATAACAGGAATAAGGGTAAGCAAGCCACATTCTATGCATTAAAACATATTGTCTTTTTGTATGAAAAAGCATTTCCCTGATTAATTTTTTGTAAAAATACAAGCTGTTATGTCTTTTAAAGTTTAATATGAATATGTAATAATAAAATCCTACCTTTGTGGTCATTTAGCATTTCCAAAGCCAATATAAAAATTTCATTTCATCTACACTTTCTAACATGTCCACAATGTAATAACTTACACATAAGTAGACAGAAAATAAGGGGCTAGAAAATTTAAGTATGATCTCTGAAAATATAGTAAAGATCAGTTTTGAAATTTCTTCTTCTGATTCCACACTAGGTATAATTCAAATTAGACTATAAGATAGGGGAGTGTAAAGGATTTTTTTAAACTTGTTCCTTTTTGAAAAAGCAGTTTTAAACTAATATTTGCCTACCTCCTAGCTCAACAGCCATGATATAGAAATGTTTTTATTTCTGTTTGTCTAACCTATTTCCCCAATAACTCTAAAAGTGGACACTTCTTCCAGTTTACTAAACATTGGAAAATGTTCAGTACATAAATTTTATCATAGGCATAATAAATATTATCTCCAGAAAAAATTCTGATATAAAATTCCAGACATTTGAAAAAAGGAATTAATGTTTAACTAACGATTTTGATATCAATAATAATAAAAGTTTTGCTAATAGGACATATGGGCAATTAGCACTTAGATGTGGCTTATAAAATATTAATGCTATCAGGCATGCATTAAAATATTTTCATTAATAATAGGGGCTGCACTTTGTAGGATTTCATATGTGAAATAAACCAAAGACTCAAAGAGCTTAACTCAACTATTCAATGCCATGCAACCTGGAATTAAATTGAAATGTTCTAACTGGCTGCAAGTTCAGTAATGCTTTTCAGCAATACTGTTGCCCTTAGAAGAGAGTTAAAACATAATTTAGCCTACCAAGAAAAGTAAAAACAAAGACAACTGCTTTTCCACTTTTGTAAGAGAAATGAAATGATACTCATTACTATCATTTAGAACTTTTTATATTCCTTAATATTTTAAGCATTAGTATTAAATATCTGGCTTGGCCCTTCTAGTGGCTAAGGTACAGCAGCACAAAATCTGTATTAAATCTCCTGAAATCTACTCAGGTTTTGGAATCACTGGATTCAGCACAATGATAACCTCGCAGCTGAACAGCAAGGGTCTCAACCCCAGTTTATAAAAAACAAAACAAAACACTGAGATACTTATTTAGTTTAGCAGTTTGGAAATTCAATGCTGTTGCTTAAGAAATGGGTAAGCATTTCAAACTTAATACTTAAAATTCTTAATGTATGATTTCAGTGATAATTGATGTGTATGGCACTAACTTTGGAATTCCAAAAAATGTACAATTTAGACTGATTTTCTAGATTGATGAAGAATATAAAAAATATGATGAATATAAAAATATTATGAAGAATACAAAAAATATGCAATCATTTTAAATAATATTTTTCCACTTGTAATGATTAAAATTTAAATGATAATTTTAAAATTTCTTCTCAAATATATGTATACTTTTTTTCTTAAGAATACATGCAATTTCGGGGGAATATATAAGAAGAAAAAGTTATGATACGTATATGGGAATACATTCTTACTTGAGAAGAAACTGACTTCCAGCTAAACTAGTTAATGATTGAAATTGGAAGGCTTGAGAAAATTTGTGTCTATGGGCATGGCATTTTCATTCACCATAAATGGCATAATCCCCTTTGATAAAGAATCTCTTGAAAATTTTATTGAAATAAAATCAGTAAGTACCTAAACTGAGATTAATCTGAATTAAGATTGTCTCATGAACTCTTATTTAGTTGTTTATGATAGAAGTCACTTGAAACAAATTATTTTAAAAAGTACATAATAAAATGAATAGAAAACTACCTCAAATTTATTAACAGTCATATGATTTTCATCATCCATTTCAAGTAGAAGTAAGTGGCAAACTCTATAATTGAAACATAGAAAAAATGTAAACTTTCCTATTCAGTTTTAGTTTTGGCCAGAATGTCTGAACTTGTAGCCAAGAAGTCTTCAAGTGAACTTGGGAAGAATCTGACTTCTAGCTAAACTAGCTCATGATTGAAATTGGAATGCTTGAGAAAATTCAAGCGATCTGGCAGTGATTTCCTTCAAATTTTAGAAATCATTTGGATCATAGCCACCAAGCTGAAAGAAAGTTTAGCCATCCAATTTGTGCGCTGGGCTCATTTTGTGGTTTTGTGTAAGAATCCATTTTATCTTCCAGAAATAACATTTTAATTTTATTTCTGATTTTTTTCTTTTGTCATTTGTGTTGCTCTGCCTTTGATCAGAACCTTTCTGTGTGGGATATCAGATAATGTAACATTAGCTACCAGCATCATGATTAGAAATTTTGAGGTCCCTTGAGTACAGTAATAATAGCTAACTTGGTTCCAGGCTCTTTGGCAAGAGGATGTCCTGAAGGCATATGTTACAGTGAGAGAAGTTACTAATTCTGCCATTTTTTCTCTCTTCTCCACAATTTCCTGGCAAAGGAAAAGCTTTCCCAGTTTTCCCTTGCAAAAGAGAAATAGAAAATAATCTATTACAAACAAAAAGGAAGAGAGAGAATCTATTACACAGAAATTTTCTCTCTATGTAGTCCTACAAAGTGTAGCAAAACATATATATACATAATCTATTATGCTTATAGAAAAAAAGTTTCACTAAGTGAGTAGTAGAAAATAAATAAAGATAAAAAATAGACACGGTAGCAAGGGCTGCTAAACAAAACCAACATCTAAGCCAACCCTATGAAAAAATTAGCTCTCCCTCTCAATCACTAACTGGTTATTTGACAGAAGCTCCAAGGCATCTCCAAACAAAATCATTAAATGCAAAATCCTAGTGAGATCAAGGCACTGTTTTCAAACGAATGCAATAATGTGGGCCCAGAGGCCTTAATGAAATTAAACAAAAAAAGAATAAATCTGTGATATAATCAATGTATGATTTCAATGATAATTGATGAGTATGGTGGTAAGTCAGATCATGGTTCAAAAATACTCTACCAATGCTCATTTTAATGTCCATGATTGTTGGGGAATGGACCCTGCTAAGAGTTGCATCCATGGGGAAACTTTATAATCTCAAGAGGATCACTCTAGTCTTACCATTTCTTTTTTTGATTTCTGTAGCTCTCAGTTAGTTAGGCATTTTTTTCTTCTTTATTCTCTGTGACCAGTATATCCTTGTGCCCATCTTTGCCTTCTCACTCTTAGGTGCATTGAGATGACTGATATGCTTCCATTGTCTTCTCAGCTTTCTTACTTTCCCCCAAAATAATCACAATGGCACTCTTCTTATTTTTCTTATCTTTAAAAAATACATGAGTCTTCCAGAAGAATAATGAAGAACAAAGTATAGTTTTTGAATTTTCACAAAATTTTGCAGAAAATGAAATAAACCAATCGGGAAAGGGAAAAAAAGAAACACACAACATGAAGATGGTATCCTCAATAAAACTTGTAAGGAAGAAATCCTGATGAACTTCTGAACATGGGCCACATGGTCATCCTGAGATCAAGGGCCGCGTATTGGGGAATGAGGGAAAAGTTGAAGAAAGTTCTAGATGAATTCTATAAACTAAAATAATGCCAACAGATACATCCCTAAATAAAGGACTCCATCACGCATACGAACCTGGGTGAGGACTTAAAAATCAGTCAGTAAGACTAAGAAAATCTACAGATTTTAAGTTTCTGGTGAGTACAAAAGAACTACATGCATGGATATAGAAGAATGTACAGAATAATATGTAAGATTGAGTTGGTTTAAGTTCTTATGACCCTCAGAAGTATTCATCAGATACTATTTTGAAATGACAGAGACTACTCATGATGAAATATACTGAAATTAGAAACCAAATTGAGCATAGCAAGAAGAGTGGGGTCAAGAGAAACAGAAGATTCAGAGAGCTGTGCAGGAGAACAGATCACAAAATTGTTATTAACAAGAAAATTCAAAACCTCATATACACCATGGAATACTATGCAGCCATAAAAAATGATGAGTTCATGTCCTTTGTAGGAACATGGATGAAACTGGAAAACATCATTCTCAGTAAACTATCGCAAGGACAGAAAACCAAACACCGCATGTTCTCACTCATAGGTGGGAATTGAACAATGAGAACTCATGGACACAGGAAGGAGAACATCACATTCCGGGGACTGTTGTGGGGTGGGGGGAGGGGGGAGGGACAGCATTAGGAGATATACCTAATGCTAAATGACGAGTTAATGGGTGCAGCAAACCAACATGGCACATAGATACATATGTAACAAACCTGCATATTGTGCACATGTACCCTAAAACCTGAAGTATAATAATAAAATAAAATAAAATAAAATAAAAAAAGTAAATTCAAAACCTCAAATAAGAGAGAAAAATCTAAATAGAGCAATTTAAAGGGACAATTAAAGAAATGTGTGAATGAACTTTACATCCACATAAAAAACAAACAAACTGAAAAATTATGTCCTCACCAGACATGGTGGCTTATGCCTGTAATCCAAGCACTCAGCAGGATCAAGATGAGAGGATTACTTGAGGCCAGGAGTTCAAGACCAGTCTGGGCTATTAATGTATCAAGACCCAGTCTCTACAAATAATAATGATGATAATAATATCCTAGCCCAGACTTTTTTCACAGAAAGATTCTTTCAGGTGTTCCAAAATCATCTAGTCACAGCGACTCTAAAACTATTACACAGCATGAAAAGGAGAAATTTTTAAAATTCCTTTTATAAAATGACTACATCATCATGAAACCTAATAAACATTAAGAAATAAAGATGTAACTCAATATCAGTTATAAATGTCAATAAAAATGTTTAATGTGAGTTTGCAAATAGAATATATAACAGTGAATAAATAAATACATTATCAAACAGTGGGGTTCTTTTCAAGAATGCAAGTATGATTCGAGAAGAACATCCATTAATATAATTCATTCTATGAATACATCTATGAAGAAAAGCATCATAGATGCTGAAAAGGCATTTTGCAAAAACCAAAACCCTTTCCTACGAATAAAACAAGAATAAATAGAAATTTATATAATAGGTTTAAAAGTAAATATTAGTCAAAAAATCAAATTTTACTTACTGGATACACACTGGAAGCATTTCTCCTAAGGTTAGGAGAAAGAAACAGAAACTCACTGTTACTTCTACAACTGAGCATATTTTCAATGTAACTAGGTAAGAGAGAGCAACAATATGTTCAAAAAGTAGAAAGAAAAAGACAAAACTATATTTGCTGATGTTATGATTATATATTTGAAATGTCCAAGAGGATCTAATAAAATGCTACTGCAAACAACAGAATCTAGTAAATTAATGCTTTAATAGATTGCATATGTACTAAACTAAAACTGTTTCATTTTTTAAAAAGTTACAAGATAAAATGTGCAATACTTATTTATAAAATATTTAAACAAAAACTTTATATAAATTTCCTAAACATTGTATGAAGAAATCTTTAAAACATTTTAAAGATACAAAATAGAACTGAACAAATAAAAAAGTATCTCACATTTTTAATAGAAAAGTTCAATGTGAAAAATATGTCAATTCCACTTAAGTTGATATGTAAATATAACGTGATTTTTATCAAATAATCAATCACTTTTTTCCTGCAAGTAGACACATTATTAATTCTTATAGAAAAATAAACAAGATTCAAGAAGCAGGAATTAATGAACAGCGACATTCCAATAAAAATACCCCAAAGCAATGTTACAATATATTATAATTTTCCATAATTAAAGCACTGTGGCATCAGTGACTAAACAAAGCAATACAAAAGAATATGAAGAGATATGTGCATCCATGAAAATTCAGTAATAAATACAGCAACCCAAATCAGGTGATGAATGGTATTTTTAATAAGGAATTGTTAGATCCTTAAAAATTCATTTGGAAAATGTATATAATTCAATCTAAACTTTACATCACATTGTGGCATACAGATCAGAGATTTAAATGTAGACACTGAAATAATATATGTGCTAGAAAAATACATGTAAATTCCATTATAATCCAGAAATGATGGGAAGCATCCTAAATATTATGTAAAATATAAAATACAAAATCAATACAAGTAAAAATAAGTAAATTTGAATAAAACTTTACGATGTGGAAGAATATTTTTATCATAAACAAAATTAAAAAGGCAAAAGAGCCAAAAGAGGAGATTTGCAATTTATACACAAAGATAAACCTTAATACTGTTCTTCAGTATCTAAAAGACAAAATTAGTGAAAGTCAGCTAAATACGCAAAAAATGCAAAAGAAGAAAATAAAAATTCTTAAACTTATGAGACAATGCTCAACCTCAAGAATAAAATACATTTAAATTGCAGGTAAATATAAGTAAGTTACTCTTCAAAAATACAAGTGTTTAAAAGTGGCAAAATTGCAGATTGCACATACTCATTTTCTCTTGCCAAAAGTAGATGGTGATTATTAGTTTTCTATGGCTGCTTTAACAAATGTTCACAAACTGAGTGGTTTAAGACAATCGAAATTCTCAGCACAGCTCTGGTGGGTAGAAGTGCAAAATCCAGATGTCAGCAGAGTTGGCTTCTGAAGTTCTGAGGGAAAATATGGCCCATGCTTCTCTCCTAGCTTCTGCTGGTTGCCAAGAATACCTGTCATTTTGTGGCAGACAATTCTCCCTGCCAATCACGTGGACAGGCCTACATAGCACCCCAGTTACACAAATTTCCACAGCACTGCCTTAACATTTAGCAAATAGTTAAACCTAGAGAAATTGGTGCCCAGACATCAAAGCTATAGATGAAACATATGGCCAGTAGGAGTCTTGCATGTGCCATGGTGTACACGTGCCATGGTGGTTTGCTGCACCCATCAAACCATCATCTACATTAGGTATTTCTCCTGATGCTATTGCTCCCCTAGCCCCTCATCCCCCAGTAGGCCCTGATGTGTGATGTTCCCCTCCCTGTGTACATGTGTTCGCATTGTTCAACTCCCATTTATGAGTGAGAACATGCAGTGTTTGGTTTTCTGTTCCTGTGTTAGTTTGTGAAAATGATGGTTTCCAGCTTCATCCATGTCCCTGCAAATGACATGAACTCATCCCTTTTTATGGCTGCATAGTATTCCATGGTGTATATGTGCCACATTTCCTTTATCCAGTTTATCATTGGTGAACATTTGGGTTGGTTCCAAGTCTTTGCAATTGTGAACAGTTCTGCAAAAAAAACCATACATGTGCATATGTCTTTATTGTAGAATGGTTTATAATCCTTTGTGTATATACCCAGTAATGGGACTGCAGGGTCAAATTATTTCCGGTTCTAGATCCTTGAGAAATCGCCACACTGTCTTCCACGATGGTTGAACTAATTTACACTCACACCAACAGCATAAAAGTGTTCCTATTTCTCCACATCCTTGACAGCATCTGTTGTTTCCTGACTTTTTAATGATGGCCATTCTAACTGGCATGAGATGATATTTCATTGTGGTTTTGATTTGCATTTCTCTAATGACCAGTGATGATGAGCATTTTTTCATATATTTCTTGGCCATATAAATGTCTTCTATTGAGAAGTGTCTGTTCATATCCTTTGTCCACTTTTTGATAGAGTTGTTTGTTTTTTCTTATAAATTTGTTTAAGTTCCTTATAGATTCTGAATATTAGCCCTCTGTCAGATGGATAGATTGCAAAAATTTCCTCCCTTCTGTAGGTTGCCCGTTCACTCTGATGATAGTTTCTTTTGCTATACATAAGCTCTTTAGTTTAATTAGATCCAATTTGTCAATTTTGGCTTTTGTTGCCACTGCTTTTGTTATAGTCATGAAGTCTTTGCCCATGCCTATGTCTTGAATGGTATTGCCTAGGTTCCCTTCTAGGGTCTTTATGGTTTTAGGTTTTATGTTTAATTCTTGAATCCATCTTGAGTTAACTTTTGTATAAGGCGTAAGGAAGGGGTCAGGTTTCTGTTTTCTGCATATGGCTAGCCAGTGTTCCCAGCACCATTTATTAAATAGGGAATCATTTTTGCATTGCTTGTTTTTGTCAGATTTGTTGAAGAGCAGATGGTTGTAGATGTGTGGTGTTATTTCTGAGGCCTCTGTTCTATTCCATTGATCTGTGTATCTGTTTTGGTACCAGTACCATGCTGTTTTGGTTACTGTAGCCTTGTAAATATATTTTGAAGTCTGGTAGCGTGATGCCTCCAGCTTTGTTCTTTTTGCTTAGGATTGACTTGGCTATATGGGGTCTTTTTTGGTTCCATATGAAACTTCAAGTAGTTTTTTTTCTAATTCTGTGAAGAAAGTCAATGGTAGCTTGATGGGGATAGCATTGAATCTATAAATTACTTTGGGCACTATGGCCATTTTCACAATATTGATTCTTCCTATCCATAAGCATGGAATGTTTTTCCATTTGTTTTTGTCCTCTCTTATTTCCTTTAGCAATGGTTTCTAGTTCTCCTTGAAGAGATCCTTCACATCCTTTGTAAGTTGTATTCCTAGGTATTTTATTTTCTTTGTATTGAGTATGATGGGAGTTCACTCATGATTTGGCTCTCTGCTTGTGTATTATTGGTGTAGAGGAAAGCTTGTGATTTTGCACATTGATTTTGTATCCTGAGACTTTGCTGAAGTTGCTTATCAGCTTAAGATGATTTGGGGCTGAGACAATGGGGTTTTCTAAATATACAACCATGTCATCTGCAAACAGAGACAATTTGACTTCCTCTCTTCCTATTTGAATTCTCTTTATTTATTTCTCTTGCCTGATTGCCCTGGCCAGAACTTCCAATACTATGTTGAATAGGGGTGGTGAGAAAGGGCATCCTTGTCTTGTGCCGGTTTTCAAAGAGAATGCTTCCAGCTTTTGCCCATTCAGTCTGATATTAGCTGTGAGTTTTTCATAAATACATCTTATTATTTTGAGATGTTTCATCAATACCTACTTTATTGAGAGTTTTTACCATGAAGGGATATTGAATTCTGTTGAAGGCCTTTTGTGCATCTATTGAGATAATCATGTGGTTTTTGTCATTGGTTCTGTTTATGTGATGGATTACACTTATTGATTTGCATATTTTGAAGGAGACTTGCATCCGAGGAATGAAGCCAACTTGATCATGGTGGATAAGCTTTTTGATGTCCTGCTGGATTCAGTTTCCCAGCGTTTTATTGAGCAGTTCTCTGGAAAGGTTTGCAAGCAGAGAAATAAAGACAGTAATTGAATAATGTACAAGTGGTCCCAACCTTTTTGACACCAGGGACTAGTTTCGTGGAAGACAATTTTTTCATGGATGGTGGGTGGGTGGTGGTGATGGCTTCCCATTGAAACTTTTCTACCTCAGATCATCAGGCGTTAGATTCTCATGAGGAGCATGCAACCTAGATCCCTCACATGCACATTTCACTACAGGGTTCGATGACAATTAATACCATTGCTGATCTGACAGGAGACAGAGCTCTAGCGGTGATGCTGGCTCACCCACCCCACACCTCCTGCTGTGTGGCCTGGTTCCTGACAGGCCACAGACTGGTACTGGTTAAGGACTGGAGGTTGGGGAACCCTGATGCAGGCAAGTAATGATGTACTAGGCATCTTACAGTTGTAGTTGTGCTAAATCCTCATGCTATGTACCACATTCAGAACAATATGAGGAAGAAAGTGGTCCTCAAGTGAGAAAAGACCTGGGGGCCACTGGGAAAAAAAAAAAAAAAAAAGCTATGAGCCAAAAGCTAGTGATTGATAGTGCAACAAATTAGCAGGTAATGTTAACACCAAATCCATAGAATCTATATATAAATTAATAAATGTTTCATGTTCTACAACTCATTGAAGTATTCTGAAACATAGAAGCCTCCCTTATCCATTCTTCTTCTACCCATTAATTTTATATGCCAAAAGAAAAAGACTGGACTTTCAGAAGTAAGACCTACAATCTGAGTTCATATTTGTTATCTTCTATGTATGCTGCCCAACAGGGTAAACACAAGCCACATGCGGTACGTACGTTTACATTTAAATTACTTAAATTTAAAAAAATCGATTATTTAGCTATGCTATCCATATTTCAAGTTTTAAATAAGCACACATGGCTCATGACTGCCCTATTGAACAGTGCAGATATAGAACATTCTCATACTCACATAAAGTTCTATGGGGCAGCACTGCATACCAGGTAGGTGATACCCAAACATAGCCAATGCTGCATTTCAATATCACATCGAATGGCTTAAGAATCTTTCTTATATAGCTCTTATATCAAGGCTACTATTATTTGATAAACAATAAACTGTTTTCTAATAAATGGGCATTTAGTCTTCTTTTTATACCTAGTACATAACCAGTTAAAATCTTCTCCTCTATGAATAAAATTTCAGTTCCCCCAATATTATACCCATATGGGCTTGCAAAGATATTTATTGTCCTAAAACTCTGATCCATGACTTCAATTTCCTGAACAAAAAACTTCATTCTGGCCAGGTATGGTGGCTTGCGCCTGTAATCCCAGTACTTTGGGAGGCTGAGGCAGGCGGATCACCTGAAGTCAGGAGTTTGAGACCAGCCTGGCCAACATGGTGGAACCCTGTCTCTGCTAAAAATACAAAAATTAGCTGGGTGTGACGGTGCGTGCCTGTAATCCCAGCTACTCGGGAGGCTGAGGTAGGAGAATCACTTGAACCCGGCAGGTGGAGGTTGCCGTGAGCCGAGATCGCGCCACTGCATTACAGTCTGGGAGACAGCGAGACTCCATCTCAAAAAATAAAAAAACATTTTATTCTTACCACTTCTCTACCTCTTCCACTTTCTCCATGAAAGGCTATATATAACTGATGTGCCTGGCAATTTATGATCTTCTACAGGCTTTTCCTTACTGAGTTTTCCTACCTTTTCTACTTCTTCGCTTCTACCAAAATCATTCCTCCCGGGATTTCTGTTCTTTTTCACTGCCTTACCCTGCTCTTTTTTTCTCCACATAATTCTGTGCTCCTGCACACCTAAAGTAAATCAGTTATATTATTAAATATTATTGAATGCCAACTCCATATTAAGCATGGCAATATAATATTCTCCATTCCAATCAATGTTTAAGAATCCCATAAAGTCCTAAAAATTAACATTTTCACTTAAAAGTTCCCTGGCCTGACACATGTACTAAATTTTCTCATTTAAACTTTGATGGTATATACTATAAGCACCCCTCATTTAATGGTTATCTCATCATAACATTTCATATAATATGAGTTTGTGACTAGCCACGTATTATTTTTGAAAGCTAAAGTTAAAACTGAAAGAGATTGCAACCAGGCTTTATCTGCATTTGTGTCCTGTGTGGCCCTACACATGGCATCTTGTAATTATTAACTTGCTTCTCTCAAGACATTCATTTTATTAATGACAATGTTGGTTTTAATTTACCATAAATACATTGTAATTTTACAAAATAACCAAAATTTAACTGTCCTTTAATCACAAGCTGTGGCCATACCTAGGTATGGAAAAATATTTAGAGAAGGCTTTCTTGGGCCAGAAAGCTTGTATCTTTGCCAAACCACACAGTAGAAATTTTGGCTGATTCACAAATAGTTCATCTCTGATCCCTGCCAACTGATTCACAAATAGTTCGTCTCTGATCTGTGCCATCTGTCTCCTACCCATTTTCTAATATCCCAACATCATCAGTGCACTGCTGTTTCAGGAGGTTATTCAAGAATCAACGGAAAAATGCTCAGCAGTCTTTGCTTATGGAGAGAGCACCAGTTTAATATCACTAAGTGATCCTATTGAAGTTTTCCATACTCTCTGGGAAACAGAGGCATGAGTGAAAGAAAAGATACTAAAGGTTTTCCTTAGAGACATTCAGTTCCCTAAAATGGTAATCTCATCTCTGCCAATCCTTTCCTTCTATTACTGGAGTAAAGGGAGGCTTAATAAAGGGGCAATTGGTATGTATGGTTGTTATTGCAGTAAATTCTCAAATTGAAATTTCTCAGTAAGCCCTTTTGTGGAATACCTGGTATAAGAATGAATGTAGCAGACATAATTCTAAGGTGGCCCCATGATAATATTACCTTAATTGTGTTACGTTATGTGGCAAAAGGGATTTTATATATTTAATTAAGTTTACTTAATGGATCTTAAGACATATAGGTTAAAATATACAGATTTTCGGAGTGAATTTAATCTAATCATGTGAGCCTTTAAAAGCAGAGTGTTCTCTGACTAGTAATAGAAGAAGAAGTCCTAGAGATTTGAAAAATAAGGTATTTGATACAAAGTTTATCTTTGCCTAGAAGACTAAGAGGCAGTGTTCTGAGAACAGCTTATAGCAAATGAGAGAAGTCCCAACAAGAAATCAGGGGCTTCAGTGCTACGAGTAATTGAAATCTGCCAATAAACTAAATGAGCTTCAAAGCAAGTTGTTCCCTAAAGGTGAAAGCTTCCAGTAAGAACCCAGCATGGACAATAACTTGATTTTGGCCTTATGAATCAATAAGCGTAGGACCCAGACATCTGACCTACAGAACTGAGAGATAAATAATGAGTATTTTTGTTTTGTTTTGTTTTGTTTTGTTTTTACTTTAGGCTCTGGGATACGTGTGCAGGTTTGTTACATAGGTATAACTGTGCCATGGTGGTTTGCTGCACCTATCAGCTTGTCATCTAGGTTTTAAGCTCCAGATGCATGAGTTATTTGTCCTAACGCTCTTCCTCCCCTTTCCCCCCATCCCTCAACAGGCCTTGGTGTGTGATGTTTCCCTCCCTGTTCCCTTGCGTGTGTTCTCATTTTTCAGCTCTAACTTATGAATGAGAACATGAGGTGTTGGGTTTTCTGTTCCTGTGTTAGTTTGCTGAGAATGATGGTTTCCAGCTTCATCCATGTCTCTGCAAAGGATATGAACTAATTCTTTTTTATGGCTACATAGTATTCCATGGTGTATATGTGTCACATTTTCTTTATCCAATCTATCATTAATAGGCATTTGGATTGGCTCCGAGTCTTTGCTATTGTGAATAGTGCTGCAATAAACATACGTGTGCATGTGTCTTTATAGTAGAATGACTTGTTATCCTTTGGGTATATACCCAGTAATGGGATTGCTGGGTCAAATGGTGTTTCTGGTTCTAGATCCCTGAGGAATCACCACAGTGTCTTCTACATGGTTGAACTAATTTACAGTCCCACCAACAGTGTAAAAGTGTGCCTATTTCACTGCATCCTTTCCAGCATCTGTTGTTTCCAGACTTTTTAATAATCACCATTCTAACTGGCATGAGATGATATCTCATTGTGGTTTTGATTTCCATTTCTCCAGTGACCGGGGATGATGAGCTTTGTTTCATATGTTTCTTGGCTGCATAAATGTCTTCTTTTGAGAAGTGACTGTTCACATCCTTTGCCCACTTTTTGGTAGAGTTGTTTTTTTCTTGTAAATTTGTTTAAGTTCCTTGTAGATTCTTGACATTAGACCTTTGTCAGATGGATAGATTACAAAAATGTCCTTCCATTCTGTAGGCTGCCTGTTCAATCTAATGATATTTTCTTTTGCTGGGCATAAGCTCTTTAGTTTAATTAAATCCCATTTGTCAATTGTGGCTTTTGTTATCACTGCTTTTGGTGTTTTAGTCATGAAGTCTTTGCCTATGCCTATGTCCTGAATGGTATTGCCTAGGTTTTTTTCTAAAGTTTTTATAGTTCTAGGTTTTATATTTAAGTCTTTAATCCATCTTGAGTTAATTTTTGTATAAGGTGTAAGGAAGGGGTCAGGTTTCTATCTTCTACATATGGCTGGCCAGTTTTCCCAACACCATTTATTAAATAGGAAATGCTTTCTCCATTGCTTGTTTTTGTCAGGTTTGTTGAAGATCAGATGGTTGTAGATGTGTGGTGTTATTTCTGAGGCCTCTGTTCTGTTCCATTGGTCTATATATCTGTTTTGGTACCAGTACCATGCTGTTTTGGTTACTGTAGCCTTGTAAATATATTTTGAAGTCAGGTAGCATGATGCCTCCAGCTTTGTTCTTTTTGCTTAGGATTGTCTTGGCTATAGGGGGTCTTTTTTGGTTCTATATAAAATTTAAAGAAGTTTTTTCTAGTTCTGTGAAGAAAGGCAGTGGTAGGTTGATGGGTACAGCATTGAATCTGTAAATTACTTTGGGCAGTATGGCCATTTTCACGATATTGATTCTTCCTATGCATGAGCATGGAATGTTCTTCCATTTGTTTGTGTGCTCTCATATTTCCTTGAGCAGTGGTTTGTAGTTCTCCTTGAAGAGGTTCTTCATATCCCTTGTAAGTTGTATTTCTAGGTATTTTATTTTCACTGTAGCATTGTGAAAGGTAGTTCACTCATGATTTGGCTCTCTGCTTGTCTATTATTGGTGTATAGGAATGCTTGTTATTTTTGCACACTGCTTTTATCCTGAGATTTTGCTGAAGATTTTATCAGCTTAAGGAGTTTTTGGGCTGAGAAGATTGGGTTTTCTAAATATGCAATCATGTCATATGCAAAGAGAGACAATGTGACTTCCTCTCTTCCTATCTCAATATCCTTCATTTCCTTCTCTTGCCTGATTGCTTTGGCCAGAACTTCCAATATTATGTTGAATAGGAATGGTGAGAGAGGGTATCATTGTCTTGTGCCAGTTTTCAAAGGGAATACTTCCAGCTTTTGCCCTTTCAATATGATATTGGCTATAGGTTTGTCATAAATAGCTCTTATTATTTTGTGATATATTCCATCAATACCTAGTTTATTGAGAGTTGTCACCATGAAGGGGTATTGAATTCTGCCGAAGGCATTTTCTCCATCTATTGAGATAATCCTGTGGTTTTTGTCATTGGTTCTGTTTATGTGATATATTACGTTTATTGATTTGCATATGTTGAACCAGCCTTGCATCCCAGGGATGAAGCCAACTTGATCATTGTGGATAAGCTTTTTGATGTGCTGCTGGATTTGATTTCCCAGTATTTTATTGAGGATTTTCACATTAATGTTCATCAGCGATATTGTCCTGAAATTTTCTTTATTTGCTGTTTCTCATCCAGGTTTTGGTATCCAGATGATGCTGGCCTCATAAAATGAGTTAGAGAGGAGTCCCCCTTTTTCTATTGTTTGGAATAGTTTCAGAAGGAATTACATCAGCTCGTCTTTGTACCTCTAGCAGTATTCAGCTGTCAATCCCTCTGGTCCTGGGCTTTTTTTGGTTGGTAGGCTCTTAAAAACTGCCTTAATTTCAAAGATTGTTGTTTTAAACCACTAAGCTTGACGTAATTTCCCTTGCAGCAATGTAAAAGTAATAACAACATTCACAGACACTACCAACACTACTACTACTGCTATGACTAGCAAACATTTACGTTGTGCTTATTTAATGCCAGGGGCTCTTCTAAACACTTCACAAACATCAATCAATACTCACAACAACTCACAGTGAAGTTACTATTGTTTTTCCAAACAGAGATGAAGAAATGAAGGTACATGAGTTTGAAGTAACTTACCAAAGTGACAAAGGTAGTAAGTGGTAGAACTGGCCTTGAAAGTCAGGAAACTTGACGCAGATGTCCTGCTCTACATTACATCTTACATTAACATATTTTTACAGTATTGTGGCAATCACACTCATTACATTTTTCTAAGACTATTTGTATCCAGTTCTTTTTTTTTTTAAAAAAGTATAAACTCCCAGATGTTTGGTTGCTAACCTGAATAAATTCATTCGTTCAGCAAATATTTGCACAATGATTTGATTGCTGATCTATAGAAAGCATAATGGCTCTCAGAGCATTAAGCATAAAATGTTAAACAAAATCAACACAGATTAAATTGGAGGTCTAGTAAAGGAAAGAGCAATAAAATACACAGATAAATAAATGCCACAGCATACTTTTTTTTTTCTGTGATTAGGTTGCTAGCTCAGTATTCGAAATCAGCTTTCTTTTATTATCTATTACCCAGTAGACTAACAGTGTTTTGGTCTTGTTATTGCTTGGGAGTTTTTTTTCTTTGTATTTTAATTTTCTTTGTTGTTTGTTTTGTGTTTGATTTGTTTGTTGTCACACTCTGTATTTACATGAGGAGTTAAAATATAAGATTGTAAATAAATATTTTCAAGAATATGTAACTGTGTAAATGGATAAATAAAAGAATCTTCTTTACCTCACTGGTTAGGTAATGAATATTTTTAAGTGATTTCCTCATTGAGATGGCAAATATTTCCAGAGTACAAATAATAGTCTTCAAAATCAAAGTTATTTTGAGGTTGTCTCTTCTGAATACCTTATAGATATTATTGCTGAGTATATTACACCAAAATATCATTATTTCTGCTGTAAGATTAAGTGAACACCAGATAAACTGAAATATTAATCAATAAATAAAGATATCTAACAAATTAGATAGCAAGTAAGTAAATCAAATTCCAGAAAAGGACAAATCTTTACTAAGTAAGCAGAGATAGTAGTAGGCCATTACAAAATCTAGAGTGTTTGCTGGGTCTGGGAGAACAGGATGTTGGACGCGTAAGTTTGTGCTAGGCAGGGAAACATTGCCGACATCAGGAAAAACAGGTGGACACCCAACAGCCACATGTAGACTATTGTGGTAGACTGTATTCTAGAGGTGCCTATACCACAGAGTTAGTCTTCCCTGCACTTTCCTCCACTTTCCAATTCTTGTCCATGGGACTTCTGCTGAGTGAGAAGAGAGCAAAGAAATTGGGGTGTAGGATAAAAAGCAGAAAAATATCCTGAGTCTCAGAAGGCTTAGATCCCAAAGCCCTGCTTTAAGAAACCCCTCCAAATCACCCACAAGATATTAGATATCAGAGCAGAATTAACAATAATTAATGTTCTAATAGGTGTCGGACCCATTGCATATCCTGAATAGAAGGAGTAACAGAACAAACCCTCACCGTAGGTGCCTGACAGTAGAAAAAAAAAAGTTATTTCTGAGAGAACATTTTCTACACCAGTCTCTTTTTAATACAATATGTCAAGTATAAGTTATAAATATTGTAAGATATGAGGAGACACATGAAAATATAAACCATAATCAAACCATCATTAATTAGTAAAGTCTATAAATGGCTCATGTTGAATTTAGAAAACAAGGACTCTAAAATAACTATTAATATATGTTAAAGAATTTAAAGAAAAGCATGTGGAAAAGTGAGTGGAAAGATGACATAATAAAGAAAAAAGTGATACAAATTAATTTTTAAGACTAAAAAATATAACACTTACAATAAAGAATGTACTGCATGCCATTAGCAGCAGAAATAGCAAAACAGATGTAAGGTCTAACTGAGAACAGGTTAGTGAAAAATTGTTCAGACAGCAGAGAAAAGGAAAAAAACAAAGAAAAAGAAGGCACAAGAAACATATGTGTAACTGAAATCCCAGAATAACAGAAGTGAAAGTAGAAATCACTGAAAATCTAATGGCCATGAATTTTTCAGAACTGATGAGTGATATCAACAGCTCCAAAAAAGCTCAGCAAATTGCAAACAGAATAATTACAAAGAAAACCACATCTAAGCACATAACGGTTAAAGTGCTGAAACCCAAAAATAGACACATTTTTTAAATATCCAAAGACAATTACATACAAAAAAGCAATGAAAAATAAAGGAGATTACTTCTCAGAAACATTAAAAGCAAGAAAGCAGTCTTTAAAATTATAATAGAAGTGTTATCTGAGAATCAATTATCAAGTAAAAATATTCTACAATATTAACAACATGAATTCTCAAATACACCACAGTTTAACATAGGGAGTAAATTTACACAGTACCATAAAGAGGAGATGAGTTATAAATGAAAGCATATTATTGTAAATCCCTTACATTATTAATAAAGTATAATTTACAAAAAATTCCAAGTAAATTATTATGAATTAAAGATTTTACTTTAATCTCTAGAGTGACCATGAAAAATGCAATTTAAAAGTTACAGTGAAGTAGTCAAATAGAAGGATTAAAATACTGAAAGTACTAAATTACTTAAACAGTAATACTACCTTAATCTAAAGAAAGAAAAAGAGAACAAAAAACGGTAAGACACATACTATACAAACAGCAATTGAACAGAATTAAAAACAATAATATTAATAATTACATTATTTGTCAGGGTACTTAGCACTTTAAAAGCCACACACACACACACACACACGCACACACACTGCCAAAAACACACGGGCTAGTGTAATATTATTTTTGAAGTTCAATAGGTTACGCACTATCTTTATAGTAATTGTATGAAAGCTAGAATGGCTATATTCATATCAGATAAATAGATGAATTGGATATTTTATACTGTTAATAGGTCAAATAATCAAGATGACACAAAATCATAAATATGTACACACCTAAAAACATACAAAGTTAAATCAATGCGACTGAAAGAATAAATGCTCAAATCCACAATTACTGCTGACAATTTAAAAACATATTTCAATTAAAATTTCAGAAGATGTGTTTGTTTCTTATTACTGCTGTGACATTTACCAACCAAAAACTTACTAACTCGAAATATTTTTTTTTCTACCTGTTCTGGTGATCAGAAGTCCAAAATGAGTCTCACTGCAAAACTCAAAAGGGTGTCAGTAGGCCTGCATTTTTCTGTTTCTCTGGAGGCACTAAAGAACAAGTCCCTTGCCTTCTCTAGTAGCTGAAGGCTCATATCCCTTTTTTTCTGGCTCCTTTCCTCCATCTTCAAAGCCAGTAATGACAGATAGTTCCAACCTCCTCATCTGTCTATCTCTTGCACTTTAAAGGACCTTTCTGATTATATTGGATTCATCCGGATAACGTATTCATTTTAAATTTAGACGAAGAGCAATCTGTTTTGTTTTGTTTTGTTTTGTTTTTTGATACAGAGCCTCATTCTGTTGCCCAGGCTGGAGTGCAGTGGTGTGATCTCAGCTCACTGCAACCTCCACCTCCCGGGTTCAAGCGATTCTCCTCCCTTAGCCTCTTGTGTAACTGGGATTACAGACCATGCCACCACACCCGCTAATTTTTGTATTTTTAGTACGGACGGGGTTTCACCATGTTGGCGAAGCTGATCTCAAACTCCTGACCTCAAGTGATCCACCCGCCTCGGCCGCCCGAAGTGCTGAGATTACAGGTGTGAGCCACTGTGCCCGGCCTTAATTTCACAAATTCAACTCCCTTTTGCCACGTGCGTAACATATTTACAGGTTCTAATTACTAGGACATGAACATCTTGGGAGGACCATTATTCTGTCTATCACAGACTATAAACACACTTATCTTAGTCAAATTTACAAAACATCACATCCAACAATGCAGAATCCATATTTTTACAAGGGTACAAAAATGCTTCAACAACATAGGCCATATGCTGGATCATGAAGCAAGCGTCTAGTAGATTTCACTGACCAAAACGGAATTAAGCTAGAATCCAATAACATAAGAATATATAACCTTCCCCTGCCCCTGTACTTGGAAAGTAAACAGTCCACTTCTAAAAAACCTGCAAGTATCTTTTCATGTGTTTATTTGCTAAAAGTATATTTTCTGTGATGAAACATCCTATCAAGCATTTATCATTTTTAAAGTTAGGTTGTTCAGTTTCTTATTGTTGATGTAATTTTTCTAATGTATTTTGAATACAAGTTCATTTCCAGATAGGTGAGTTAAAAATGTTTTTTTCTAAACGTGTGACTTGTCTTTTTATCTCTTAGTGGTGACTTTCACAGAGATAAAGGTTTTAATTTAGAGGAATTCCAACTTTTCATTTTATTTCTCTATGGGTCTTGCTCTTGGTGTCCTATTGAAGAATGCTTTGCTTAACCCAAGCTCACAACAATTTTCTCCTCTTTTCTTGCAGTATATTTATTACAGAAGTCTCCTCTTATCTGAAGTTTTGTTTTTGGAGGTTTCAGTTACCCTCACTCTGATAATAAGTGAATATCATACAATAAGATATTTTCAGAGACAGAGAAGAAAACATGCACATAACATTTATTACAGCGTATTGTTGTAACTGTTTTATTTCATTACTATTGTTATCAGTCTCTGTGTTTAATTTATAAACTTTACCATAGGTATGTATATAGAGAAAAAACAGTATATATAGATTTAGTTACTGTATTAGTTCATTTTCATACTGCTATAAAGAACTGCCCAAGACTGGGTAATTTATAAAGGAAAGAGGTTAAATTGACTCATATTTCTGCATTGCTGAGGAAGTCTCAGGAAACTTACAATCATGGCTGAAAGCAAAGGAGAAGCAGGTGCCTTCTTCACAGGGCATCAGGATGGAGTGAGTGCAAGCAGGGGAAACACCAGATGCTTATAAAACCATCAGATCTTGTGAGAACTCACTCACTATCACGAGAACAGCATGGGAGAACCTCCCTCATGATCGAATTACCTCCACTTGGTCTTGCCCTTGACACTTGGGGATCATGGGGATTACAATTCAAGGTGAGATTTGGGTGAGGACACAGAGCCATACTATATCAAGTACTACCAGTGGCTTCAGGCATCCACTGGGAGTCTTGGAATGTATCCCACACAGTTAAAAGGAGACTACTGTATTTTGCCTTTCAATAGGCTACTGAAGCTCTGTTATGTTCCTAGTTTGGTGACAGTTTTTATCATGAATATATGTTGATTTTGTGAAGTGTTTTTTCTGCATTTATTATTATATTTTTTTCTACTTTGATCTGATAATATGGCAATTATACGAAGTAATTTTCAAATATTGAGCCACCCTTGCATTCTGGGGATAAACCTGAATTTATTGTATTATTATTCATTTTTATATATTGTTGTATTCAATTTGTTAACATTTTAATTAGGGTATTTGCATCAGTATGAGAAATACTATCTGTTAATTTTATTTTAATAACTGCATATGATTTTGGTATCAACATAATACGGATTTTTGTCTCATTAAAAAATAAAACGTGAGTACTCTCTCTTCTACATCCTAAAAAAGATTGTCAATTTTTTTCATAAGTTTTTTATAGAATTTGCCACTAAAACCATGTGAGTTTGTGGTTTCCTTTTTGGAAGATTTTAATTAAACTTCCCTTTCTTTACTTCTTTTAGAACTATTTTGATTATTTTTTCTTTAAGCAAGATATGATATTTTATGCCTGTAATAAAATTTGTTAATTTCATTAAAATTTTTGTATTTATGGATCTACTTTTGTTTGTGGAATTGCATTATTTCAAAATCTGTTATTTCTGTAATGATACCACTTCTTGCATTCTGGACATGGATAACTTGTGTTTTCTTTCTTTTATTTGATTAGTTTGATAGAGCTTTATCCATTTTGTTGATCTTTTCAGAGAAACTGCCTTTGGTTTTATTGATTTTTCTTAATAGAGTTTCTGCTTTCAATTTTAGAATTTATGCTCTTATACTCATGATTTTTATTATCTTCTTGCTTTATATTTAAATTGCTGTTGTTTTTCTCACTTTCTCTTTTTCAGTGTAAGCTTAGGTTATAAGTGTGTTGTTTAATGTCTTATTTGGGAATTTTTCAAGATTTTTTATCTTTTTTTTTCTAATTTAACCAGACTATGGTCAAAGGACAAAAGTTAATTGATTTCAGTTTTTTAACATTCCTGAAAGCTGTTTTATGGCCTGTATAATATGATCAACCTTGGTAAATGTAAATATTTCACGTAACTTTGAAAGTATTTGTATTTGTTTGGTCAGATGTTTTAAAATGCCGAAGAGTTAAAAGCTAGTTGATACTATTATTCAGGTCTGTAATATCTTGATTGCTTTATGTCTACTTTTTCTATCAATTGCCGAGAGAGGGGTGCCGAAGTTTTAATTATGATTGCAAGTTTATCTAGTGTTTCTTTTAATTATATTAGCATTTGGTGTTTATAGCATTTGTATTTTATGCAGTTATTGATATAATTCAAATTTAGGTCTACCATTTATTGTTTTCAGTTTTTCCTCCTCCTCTCCCATTCAACCTTTCCTTCCTTCCTTCAAAATATTTTAAATTTTTTACATTTCCAAATTTAATATACTCATTAACTTTCTTGCTGTGGATTATTGTACTCTAAGGAGTATAGTATGCAGACCTAAATTATAGCCTTCTTGCAGTCATCATTTATAATATCAAAGAAAATGTAACATTTTTACTGCCATATCAATTAATTTTTCCCTCTTGATTTAGCTTTAATTTTCATACATATTACTTATTACAACTTAAAGTCCACCAGTAAATGTTACGATATTGACTTTGAACAGTCAAACATATTTTAATGAATTTAAGAGGAGAAAGACCATTTTATATGTTTAAACTTTTATATTTATGGTGATTTTTTTAAACCATTTCTACTGTTCTTTCTTCATTTATAAAATTCCATGTTTCCCACTGGCATTACTTTTGTTCGGCCTGAAGAACTTCTTTTAACAATTATTTTAAAGCAAATCCACTGGCGACAAATCTTTTCAGTTTTTTTCATCAAAGAATGTCTATTTTTCTTTATTATTGAAGTATATTTTCACCCAGTATAGAATTAGGTGTTGACTTACATTTTTTCTCTAAGCACTTTGAACAGTTTGCTCTGTCTTCTTTATTTTGTGATGTTATATTTATATTTATTAAAATTATTTTTGTATGTAATGTTTTGACTTCCACTAGATGCTGAAAAGTTTGCTTTTCTTTGCCTTTGGTTTTCTGAGGTTTTCTTTGAGTTTATACTCTTTGGGATTTGCTAAGCTTCTGGAATATGTAATGTATGTTTTTTACTAATTTTGAGATATTTTCAAACAATATTTCTTCAAATATTTTTGTTTTTGTTTTTGCACAGATCTCTTTCCTGCCTTCTTCTGGAACTTAAGTGACACAAATATTAGATATTTGATATTATTCTACAGGTATAGTTGGCACTGTTTAATGAATATCAATGTATTATTTTCCCTGTGTTCCTCAGTTCTATATTGAAGTTTTATGTGATAATCGAAACATCTTGGTCACCAGAAGTTGACTTTAAGAAAATTTTATTTAATTAATTGATTAAATGTTTTAACTTACCAGATATTCCTGCTTTTTATATGTCAAGTACTATTGTATTGCATCCTTCAAATACAAAACATCTTGGGAAAATCTGTTCTGTTAAAATTCCTTGGAGGATGTTAATTTGCTCATTTCATCAGAAAATTAACTTAGGTGTGGACTGGTATTTGTGTGGGCAATGACTCCAATGTTAGTTTAAGTTTCAAAAATTTTTCCAGGCTATTTGGGTTCATCATGATCATGGGCTACTCCAAAGTTAGAGACATGAGTGATGCTTTATGTCATAGTTCTCTTCTCACAGCCTTTGCATGATGTGTGCTCTACTTCCTTGGATCTCTTTCACGTATGTATGCACAGCTTATTGGTTAACCTAGTCCTTGTGTTAGATCTACACCATTTTACTAAAAACTCTTCAGCAGCTTTCTTTAATCAGCGTTTTCCCCCACACTCTCCAGGGTCCAGAGACTCATTTTTCTGGTTGATAGATTTTTAAAAAATCATTTTTAGTGCCTGGGAGAGAAAAGATCAAAAGAAAATAAAACAAGGTGTTTCCTCATACTATGCAGCTCTTAGGGGCTCTTTTCTTAGTCTTCTAGTCAGAACTAGAAGATCTTTTTTTTTTTTTTTCTAGACGGAGTCTCGCTCTGTCGCCCAGGCTGGAGTGCAGTGGCTCAGTCTCGGCTCACTGCAAGCTCCGCCTCCCGGGTTCACGCCATTCTCCTGCCTCAGCCTCTCCGAGTAGCTGGGACTACAGGCGCCCGCCACCACGCCCGGCTAATTTTTTGTATTTTTAGTAGAGACAGGGTTTCACCGTGGTCTCGATCTCCTGACCTCGGGATCCGCCCGCCTCGGCCTCCCGAAGTGCTGGGATTACAGGCGTGAGCCACCGCGCCCGGCCCTAGAAGATTTTTCTTAGAGGGTTTTTCTGTTTGTGTGTGTGTGTGGTGTGTGTGTGTGTGTGTGTGTGTGGTGTGTGTCTGTACCTAGTTTCTAGCTCTATAAGTTGGGCCAACATTGGAACGACGTCAAAATATAAATGAGAAAAAAAGCAAATGAAGAGGAAAGTCCCGATAGTACAGTGTGTTCTTCAAATTTTGATTTCTCTCCCAAATCTATCCACTGTTCTTTACTTTTCATTGTTCTCCTGATGTTGCTTTTGAATGTTGTCCAGATTTTTTACGTGAAATTAGTGGGAGTGATAGGTTTATAGTGATTCTATTCCATCGTGGCTGGTGTTGAAATAATACCCTAAGTTTTTAATTCTAGTAATTGCATTACCAAAAAATGACAGGAATTCAGTCTAGGTCCCATTTTTTGCCAGACAGAAAGTCATTTACTGAGATGAGTATTGAAAGGGTAGAAGGCTTTAATCAGGTTCTGCAGCCTGTAAGTAAAGAGAACAGTCTGAAATTCATCTCCTCAACTGGCTAAAATTAGGAGCTTATATAGCAGGGAAGAAACATGACTGCATGAAAGAAAACAGCAATTAGGGAGGAATAAGTAAGAGGGTTGGTCAACAGGAAGCAGGTGGTCTGTTAGGCAATCATGACCTGTGAGGGGTCTAACATCTCATTGTCCAAATGCACTGATCTGATGAGTTTCAGTTCCTTGATATTATCTGGGAGTCCTGATGGTTGGTATCCTGAGAAAGAAACTCAGATAAGACAAATATAACTTTCTCAAGGTTCAAGACTGGGAGGGTCAGTTTCTATGTTTATTCAAAAGAAACCGTAAACATCAGTTCTAAGAGAAAATTGGGCCAGTTTCAGTCCTCCTTTCTATTTATCAATTCTTCAATCATGGGGAATCTGGTAGTTGATCTTCCTGGCTGCTTCATGATGAGGAAGGGCATTGTGGCCACTCATACCATGGGTGACCATATGGCCACCCAAGAATGAAAGGTTAATCTAATACTATATTTTTTTCTGAAATACAATCTTTCTCTCTCCAGTCCTCCACTTCCACCAAAGACAAATCACAGCAGGGCCAAACTACCTGAAAAATAAGCTTCAGTCCCACTGTACTTGGCCTGATTATCCACGCAAAGTGCAGAATGAATCATTGTTCATATAGGCTCCTCTAAATTGGCTTTGCAGAACTCTCTCATGGTAATCCCATACTTGACCTCCAAAGGCCTCTCAAGCTCAGCCAAGGATCCATCTGCACCTGCAGTTACTTACATGAATTGGGAGAACCTTTTGTTTCTTGAGGCCCCAAAACAAATTGAAGATCCTAGGCCTGTCAGAAAGTGACTCTCTCTATTTACCACAGGACAGGAACCCTCTAAAGGCACTGCATAGATAAGGTACAAAGCCAACCCTTCCAGGAGGCTCCCATTGGCTCTATAAAGTCAATTTCAATTTTTTAGAGCAATCTGCTTATATCCAAAAACATGCCATTCCAGTCAAATCCATGATAAAATAATCAGTGCTTCCAATTGTATCCCATTATTAAAACAAAGAACTCTTATTGAACTTATGCAAAAAACCACATTGTCATGAATTAAGAATATTCATAAATAGTTATGAATTCTGTAGAAATCAGGCAGAGATAGAGAAATATGCCTAAAATTCTGTTTATAAGGGTATACTTTACTCAATAGTTAAAAGCTATGAATAATTAAAAAGAAAATTGTTCTTCAGACCCTGAAAAATAAAGCAAAAATAATTAGCAATATTTCAATCTATGCAATCAACTCTGCTTCATATTGAGTTAGCCATCATTGTGAACACATTAGCCTTTTAATTACATTCTTCTAAGTTTTCTCTCTAGTCCAATGGCACAATCTCCTAAGTTATCAGAAACTTGCTTTCAAGAGTCCTTTAATGAACTCCCTAAAAGAAGCAAGCCCTTGATTATAGCTGATTATAAGCCATTTTTTGAGAAGAATTAAACAAATTTTTAAAAAGAGACTAATTGTGGATGACAAAAGTCTTAGGACAGCCATAGTTAAAGACATAGTTGACAAGGAAATTTGGATGTTTCTGTGGCATACCACAATTTAATAATAATCAATCATTACTGCCAAGATATATTAAGACATATAACAATTTCAGGAATCTCAGACAATCTTGGAACACATATTAATAACACATCTGTATAAATATAATTCAAAGAAAGTTAAACAACACCTCATATTTAACAATGTTTCCTGTATAATTCTAACATACAATATAATCCAAATGCATCTCTCTTGGACTCAGGGGTGCCAACATCCAAAAAAAAGTTTGCAGTCAAAAATACTGAATTTGAAACTTAAAATTTTGCTTTCAGAAAGTTTGTCAAAAATCAGAGGTTTACAAACTCTATGTCACAAAATCAGATCACAGGTCACTATAAAATAGTCATTTATTGAGACAAAATGATAAAACAAAAGCATTTACACTTTGATAGAGAAGAGATATAGTTTCCCAAACATTAAAACCTAATAAAGACAGCATGAGACCAACTAAATCTGTCACTCTCTTGTCCTTTTTTTCTGCAGTTTACTCAAAAGATAAAAATGTTTTATTATCTCCTTAATATTGCACAAAATGTTGTTCAAAACAGAAAAAAACAAATTTTACTTTGTTAGGTGTGTTATTAATGTTAAAGCTATTTTTAATGAATGTTATAAATAAATCTATCTAGTTTTAATCAGTTTTACTATAAGGTAAGATTTCTATAAACCTTTAATAATCTTTTACAATTTTCTATTAAAAAGAAGATCCGTGCTCCAAAAAACCTGGTTAGGGGTCCACATAATGGCCTTGCATCTGTGTGTTTTTGATATTAATGTTTAATTTATAGAAAAATTCTGAACTAATTTTATCCCTCAGAATTAGCCCTTACAATCTCACATGTTCACCTCTTCTGTGATAGTCTCTGGACCCAGAGGAATTAAATAGGTTTTATTTTTGGACCTGTGTCTCACAAAAGCAGTTGATTTTGATTGTCACCTTCTTCCACATCTGAAGTTGAGGCTTTGGTGTCGGTGTTTTAAGATATAGCAGAAGTTGGATCTTTTTTTGGATACAGAAGTCAAAGTGCTGTAACTTAACAGCATTTCAGGTTCAGTTAATAAGATATTTACATTGCCGAAAGTCCTACCATTCTCTCTAACACATCATAAATTAAAACACTGTGATTTGGTGTCTAGTAGTTAGTGACTGTAGCTCTTCAAACCATTTTATTACAGTGGTTAGGTTATGCTTTGTGTATGTCTAATTGCTAGCATTCCAGTAACAGAACTGTGACCAAAAGCATAAAAAATGTGATAGGTCATATGCCAAACTTATCAAAGTAAGACAATGAACTTTTTATCAAAAAAAAAGGTAAATGCAAATATCAATTTTGGAAATTCAGTATGAGTATAAATAATCTCCTTACATTTAAATGCTATGCAACAAAACAAAGTCAACATAAGAACAACCACACAATAATTTCTTGCCAGCTATTTTAAAAGACTATTATCACATAGTTCCAAGATTGGTTTCTAGATACAGTACTGATCACTGATTTGGTAACTTTCACCACTGCATTCTTCAAACCAGAGCAACAACTGTATATATTTTATTTTCAGTTGCACACATGAAGGCCCAACAATGATTTTAAAATCACTAGAAAATTTAACTTTTTATATTCCTATCCAAGTGAATGTCACTTATTTTAATAATGGTAAATACAACTAAAATAATTTGAGAAAATCTCAGTTAATATCATTTTTTTCTTTACTTTTCTTTTTTCTTTTCTTTCCTTTTTTTTTTTTTTTTGAGTCAGGATCTTGCTGTCTCACTCAGGCTGAAGTACAGTGGTGCAATCACAACTCACTACAGACTCAAACTCCTAGACTCAAGGGATCCTCCTTCCTCAGCCTCCTAGGTAGCTGGGATTACAGGCATGCACCACCATGTCTGGCGAATTTTGTTAATTTTTTATAGAGATAAGGTCTCACTATGTTGCCCAGGCTGATCTCAAACTCCTGGACTCAAGTTTCAAGTGTTTCTTGTATCTCAGCCTTCCAAAACGCTGGGATTACAGGAGTGAGCCACTGCACCCAGCCAATTTAATTTTCTTAAGGACAATTATAATATTTTCTGAATATTAAAACATTGTATGCATATCAAGTATTTCCTAATTATCTAAAGGAAAAGATCTGAAACCAATTCAAATTATTGAATTTACTGAATTATCTTGGAAATAAAAGTTATTTTAACATTTCTTCTCCCCTCCACTTTTCCAAATAACAAAATAAATAATATATCATTTTTGTTCAGACTTTTAAAAATAAGTATTTTTATTTTTGGCCAGGAAACTGAAGCTCTTATATCTCTCTAAATCCTCAGAGGTAAACAAAACCATTCAATTTTATTTATTTTTTAAATTGCTAGTGTGCTTTTCATTTTGTGGAGGCTTGACAAAGATAGCTTAGGAATTTTAGGCAAATAGAGGAAATTATGAACTGTTGGAAATGCATAAGAAACAAAATGACTATTCATAGAAGCAAACATAAGCCTTCCATTAGAAACTAAAATACATCAATGATTTTATATATGTATGTATAAATAAAACGCTAAGTAAACAGCAAATAAATAAATAAATAATTCCTTGAGATGCCAGAAACCACAGAGCCCCAAAGAGGGTGTCCCACCCCTGACTTGGGGAGCCCACAGGTCTGGGCTCCCTGAAGGGCCACAGCTCTTCTCTCCTCGTCACCTACAATATGGCAAGTGAGGGGCGTGTTTCAGCCCTGTTTGTGTTAAAGCTCTTTCAGTCCCGCCATTAGGTCAGTCCCGAGTTTTTGTCCTGTGTCCAGAAAGAATGAGATACATGGATAACTGGAGGGAGAGCAAGGCGGAGAGAAGCTTACACTGAGGGATAGAAGAGCTCTAAGGAGAACGGAAGTGGGTAGCTCCTTTCCAGAGGCAGGTCATCCCTACGTCTGTGTGAGTCTGACTGAGTCCAGGGTTTCTGTGGGCTCAGAAGGAAGAGGAAGTACACACCAATTTGTCCATGGGTAGCCAAGGGTGGGCCTGGAAAAAGCACCATAAATTCTCACTCCAGGCCACGGACTCTACCCAGAACTGGCAGCCCAGCCACCCAAGCTTCAAGCTATCCCTGGCTTGAAGGTGGTGTTTCACCAGGGACCCTCCCTTTTGCAACCAGGAACCTGTCTGCCTCCGGCTGTCACTAACATATCATCCACAGCGCCCAGGTGCAACCCTGGCCATGCCTCCCCTGCTGGAGCCAGTGTCTTTGTAATGGTCTCTCTAGACAGGCTTCCCCTGCCATCAGCAGGAAATCCTGAACTGTCTATCACATGTTAGCATTTTATGGATGAGAATATTCCACAATTTTTACATGATTACCCATTTCACAATCCCTTCTTTATTGCAAATGACCCAGACATCCAAGAACCATCAAAAATCATTTTAAGATTTTAAATTTAAATGAAAATTTAAATTTAAACAGAAAGTTCACCCACAAGCATGTATTCCATTTGTACGTACTCAATTCTTTTTCATTGACAGTTTATCTATTGAGATATTAGACAAAGTTAGCCATCATTTCAAGTAATTGCTTTGTTAACCATTTTTATTTATAGCTTGTAAACATCAGGTATTCACCTAAGTAAGAAACTGAAAGTTAAATGCATGGGTATTTTTGCCAATAACTCAGAAGATTTGGCCGTTTTTATTAAGTTGACAACATTAAATTAGTCTTATTTGTCACACAAACAAAGATAATTTTGTTTTGGCTGGGTTTATAGTTTACTAACCTTCTGTGCCAAACCCTTACATCTCAAAATACCTATCAGAGATAAAAATAAAACCCAGACAAAAATGTATACTGACACTGCTGAAGATATTTCTATTTTTATCTTACCTATAATTTTAAAGCTAGCTTGTTTATTAAAGATGTACTTAAGTCACATGAAATTGAAAATTGCTTTAACTTATGTACTTAATTTACCAGTGCTCTTTTATTTATAAGCCAATTTGGTAGGTATAACATATAATAAATGTACATACATATAAACACATCTAAACATGTATATAAACACAAAAACAATAGATTTTACCTCGGAACTCTAGCCACGTGATAGCAATGCAAACTCCCCAGCCTATGAACATGTTCTCAAAGCTAAACTACGTTTACTTCATTACCCCAATAGATAATCCAATTGAGTCTGTGAAGCCCTGAGTAAGGTGCTTGGGTAAAGTAGTTTCCATGACAGTTTTATTTTTAAAGGCGAAACTTCTCCAAACTCCAAAGAACACTGCATCCAAACAGCACCACAGAACAGCCTATACTAACCAGGCCAAACCCTGCTTAGAACATAGCATAAAAACCTGAATACACTGAACTCCATCACAGTATCTCATTCAATAGCAAAATGAGGCCTGTGGAGAGGCCAAACTTCTCTAGATTCCAAAGAACATTGATGCCAAACAGTATTAGAAAAGAATATTCATTTATTGAATTGTAACTTCCTATGACTGTATTGACGCATACCCAATCACCAAAGCACAATCCAACTGCTGTAGTAAATAGGCCCCAAGGATGTCCAAACTGAAACAGTCACGGCACTTTCTTCTCTTGATCAACTGGGCTTGTTCAATTTGCATATAAAAATTCCTTCAGAATTATTCAAAATGAGTGAAACAGAGCCTTCTTTCTGGTACCCACAAATGATACTCACCGTTCTAGTCATGTACGTCAAACATAAACGGCTGTGCTTCCTACCCAATCAGGAATGTATTTGGTGGCTGCAGAAATGGAGCCAAAGAGTGAGAGACAGGCTGAAACCCATATCTGGCCAAAAACGAGTTAGGCAACTGCTTAGGGTGACTTTAGAAACTCTCCTGGCCCATAGCAGCTAAGCCCTGAGTAAGGTGCTTCCAATCAGGGAACTAAAATCTATTAACAAAATGCTAGGGTTAAGTCTAGGTGCCGTTGCTCACTGCACAGAAAGCCAGTCACTGAGAGAATGAGTGTTGCTGGGCAAGAAGGCTTTCATAGGGTGCTGCAGACAAGGAGACAGGAGATGGATGTCAAATCCATCCCTTCAACTGGCTAAAATTAGGGGTTTATATAGCAGAAAAGAAATGTAACTGCATGTGGGAAAGCAAAAATTAGGGAGGGTTAAGGAAGAGGAGCTGGTCAATAGGAAGCTGGTGGTCAGTTATGCAATCACAAAGGGTGAGGGGTCTGGCAGCTCATTGTCCAGATGCAATGATTTGGTAAATTTCAGTTCCTTGATATTATCTGGGAGGCCTGATAGTTACTTTTCTGAGAAAAAACTCAGATAAGAGAAATATATCTTTCTCAAGTTATAAGTCTGGGAAGGTTATTTCTCTGTTTTATTTAAGAGAAACCATAACATCAGATTTATGAGATAATTGGGCTGGTTTATATTTTAGTATTCACATCTGGCAGTTTTGTTTTGTTATTTTTTTAGTCTTACCATGTTAGTTGAATATTTCCATGTTTCTATCAGATTTGTTAAGGTTTATCACCTACTTTAAAGAGAAAAAACAGCACCAATTTGACAAAAGACACAATAAGGCTACGTGAGTCAAATTCTACTGTCTTCTTGCTATTGGTTCTAGTTCACATTTAAGTTGTTCTTTTCTGCTGTGCTTATTAGTATGCAGCTGCTTATTAGTCTTTACTTGTAAAAGTATATTTCATCAGTTGGAATAAGCTCAAGTTAAATTCCAGGTTTGACAGTCATTGGCTTGCCTAATTCACGTGTAATTATGTAGCCATGTGAAGGTTAAGAAGGGCTTTTTTTTCCATTTTGCTTCTCTTTTCTATCTCCACTTGTATACGGTCACAGCAGCAGTTTCACATGGTTGGAGGTAGAATGTGGAAAACAAGTTTAAAACTGGTTTATCATTATCTAAAAATGTGCAACATCTGAAAGTCAGAAAAAACTTCCAGAAAAGCACCTGCATTAGTTGGGTACTATGTTGTCTTTGCTCTCTAGCCTTCAAGTGTTTGTTTATTGATAGAGATATTATGAATGAAAGTGGCTTTACTGTTTACTACTCCACCTACCTCTCTGGTTAGACTCTGACCTGAAGCTTAGCCTGCAAGTTTCGTCTCTTTTTGGATCTTCAATATATGTTTGTCAATCCAATATTTTTTTTTCCTTTTAGCAGAAGGTTTGGTTTACAAACTAGCTGTCCACTAAAGTGAACTAGAAATGTTTCAACCAAAACTCTTTAGAGACAAAGACAATTTGCTAGAAGACTCAATGCGCATCAATACCCATCAACTATATGAAGTATTCCTCCCTTAGGGAATGACAGACCCTTTTAATAATGTATGCCTAAGAAAACATCTTTATTCATCATACAAGCTATTTTTAACTTAGAAAAATATAATGCAAGAAACAGTTATGCCACTGGGTTTTCTATCTTCTAAACAATTCTAATTTTATAAAATCTGATGACTTTGAAAGCATGTGCCCCCAATCGTTTCTTTTCAGCTTTGAAATGCTCCTTTTTATTCACATTCCTTGATGATAACTCAATATTCAGTTTAAAGTATAATTTGCTAATAAGTACTAAAGTCAAGCCCACAACTGTTAGTAAGCTTTATTACTGAGGATGTATTAAATGAAGTCAGAAGGGAAACAAATTAATGAATCTAATTGTTCTCCACTCCAGGCAGTAATGTTCAGAGGTTCACAAATCAAGCAAGATTTTCAAAGATAGACTAAAAAAAAAGGACTTTTAAAACAGTCTCAAGTATGTTGCTTCTTGACATATGAAGAACCCAGGGGACAATTTCAATTACTAGAAGACCCTCTCATATTTCATTATCTAATAGAGTCTTAGTTTTCTTTTCTGTCAAGAGACTGATTCCATGCTTACAATTTTACGGCTTAAAATCTTTGCTAATGCCCGTACTCATTTATTATAAAGTTTATTAAGATTAAGACATACATCCTCAAATCTTCTCTAATTTAGTTTTTATTAATTAACAACAAGATTAACCACAGGGCATATGAGAAAATGAATAGTATGCTACACTGCAGTATGTTCTTTGCATAACCAAAAAGACCAGTTGAATTTGCTGATTTCAAAATGACCACGAGTTGAGTAGTGCCACTCCATAATACATTGGATAATAAATATAAAACAAAAATTGTAAACATTCATTTTAGAATAAAGAAAATACTAATGCACTTCCTGCAATTTCTTTAAATGCCTGTTTGGCTACATTCAACATATATTAATTATGTAATATATAATTTATGGATGGTAAAATATTCTAATATTCTTAAAAGGAGAATCCAATACCGTATTGATTATAATATTATGTGTGTAATAAAGTACACAAGGGAAATGTAAAGTGCATGATAAAAAGAAAGGCATATAGCTATAGAAATAGAGTTATGGGTACTATGCACAAATATTACAAAAGTTAGACATTAAATTTATTATAGGTCACAGAGATTTTAGTATGCAACAGATAATTTCATTTTTAAATGAATATTTTCTATATTTTTCAATTATTTTAGTATTTTTTATTTTTCAAATAAATTTTATAATTATTAAATATGTTATTATTGAACTAACCAACTAATTTTAAAAGCTTGTCTTGAAGCATGAATAGAGTTATTTTTTCTTAAACCATGGTCACTGAAGTTTTGAATTACCTATTTTATTTATGGTAATTACTTGTAATTTCTTAACACTTATTAAAATCTGCATTATTTTATGCACAACTGTAGATTTAGAATGAAAAAAGGGAGGAAAAGTATAGATTCTTATGTCAACCTAATAACAGCTCTAAATTTCTATATGCATTTAAAGTTGTATAGTAAACCTAGACTATTCACTGATTTACTTATTATTTTGTTCATTTAACAACCATTATTGAGATTCTTAATGTGTGAATAACTAAATAAGGAGTGGGGATAAAATGTGAATAAGACATAATCCTAGCTTCCACTTCAGAAGTAGAAGTAATATAACAAGAAGGGCAATTTGAAGTAAAAAGTTAGAGAAATTGGAATAGGGTATGATGAGAATTCTTAATTTAGAAGGTAGAAAATTAGGATCTTAAAATGAAAAGGAAAAAAAAAACTCTTCGTTTACTGGAATAAAAGTGGAAGTATTTTGTGTTTTTTTTTGTTTTGTTTTGTTTTACTTTTTAAATTATACTTTAAGTTCTGGGGTACATATGCCAAATGTGGAGGTTTGTTACATAGGTATACATGTGCCACGGTGGTTTGCTGCACTGATCAACCTGTCATCTACATTACGTATTTCTCCTAATGTTATCCCTCCCCTAGCTCCCCACCCCCCAACAGGCTCCAGTGTTTGATGTTCCCCTCCCTGTGTCCATGCATTCTCATCGTTCAACTCTCACTTATGAGTGAGAACATGGGGTCTGTGGTTTTCTGTTCCTGTGTTAGTTTCCCTAAGATGATGGTTTTCAGCTTCATCCATGTCCCTGCAACTCCCATTGTTCAACTCCCACTTATGAGTGACAGCATGTGGTGTTTGGTTTCCTCTTCTTGTGTTAGTTTGCTGAGAATGATGGTTTTCAGCTTCATCCATGTCCCTGCAAAGGACATGAACTCATCCTTTTTATGGCTGTATAGTATTCCATGGTGTATATGTGCCATATTTGTTTTATCCAGTCTATCATTGATGGGCATTTGGGTTGGTTCCAAGTCTTTGCTATTGTGAACAGTGCTGCAATAAACATACATGTGCATGTGTCTTTATAGTAGAATGATTTATAATCCTTTGGGTATATACCCAGTAATGGGATTGCTGGGTCAAATGGTATTTCTAGTTCTAGATCTTTGAGGAATCGCCACACTGTCTTCCACAGTGGTTGAACTAATCTACACTCCCACCAACAGTGTAAAAGCGTTTCTATTTCTCCACATCCTCTCCAGCATCTGTTGTTTTCTGACTTTTAAATGATCCCATTCTAACTGGCATGAGATGGTATCTCATTGTGGTTTTGATTTGCATTTCTCTGATGGCCAGTGATGATGAGCATTTCTTCATGTTTGTTGGCTGCATAAATGTCTTCTTTTGAGAAGTGTCTGTTCATTTCCTCCAACCACTTTTGATGGGGTTGTTTTTTTCTTCTAAATTTGTTTAAGTTCTTTTTAGATTCTGGATATTAGCCCTTTGTCAGATGGATAGATTGCAAAAATTTTCTCCCATTCTGTAGGTTGTCTGTTCACTCTGATGATAGTTTATTTTGCTGTGCAGAAGCCTCTTTAGATTAATTAGATCTCATTTGTCAGTTTTGGCTTTTGTTGCCATTGCTTTTGGTGTTTTCGTCATGAAGTTGTTGCCCATGCCCATGTCCTGAATAATATTGCCTAGGTTTTCTTCTAGGGTTTTTATGATTTAAAGTCTTATGTTTAAGTCTTTAATCCATCTTGATTTAATTTTTGTGTAGGATGTAAGGAAGGGATCCAGTTTCAACTTTCTGCATAGACAGTTTTCCAAACAGTTTTCCTATTTATTAATTAGAAATCCTTTCCTCATTGCTTGTTTTTGTCAGGTTTTTCAAAGATCAGATGGTTGTAGATGTGTAGTGTTATTTCTGAGGCCTCTGCTCTGTTCCATTGGTATATATATCTGTTTTGGTACCAGTACCATGCTGTTTTGGTTACTGTAGCCTTGTAAATATAGTTTGAAGTTAGGTAGCATGATGCCTACAGCTTTGTTCTTTTTGCTTTGGATTGTCTTGGCTATGTGGGCTCTTTTTTGATTCCATATGAAATTGAAAGTAGTTTTTTCTAGTTCTGTGAAGAAAGTCAATGGTAGCTTGATGGGGATAGCATTGAATCTATAAATTACCTTGGGCAGTATGGCCATTTTCACAATCTTGATTATTCCTATGCATGAGCATGGAATTTTTTTTTTTTATTTGTTTGTGTCCTCTCATATTTCCTTGAGCAGTGGTTTGTAGTTCTCCTTGAAGACGTCCTTCAAATCTCTAGTAAATTGTGTTCCTAGCTATTTTATTCTCTTTGTATCAATAGTGAATAGGAGTTCATTCATGATTTGGCTCTATGTCTGTTATTGGTGTATAAGAATGCTTGTGATTTTTGCACATTGATTTTGTATCCTGAGACTGCTGAAGTTGCTTATCAGCTTAAGGCGATTGTGAGCTGAGACGATGGCGTTTTCTAAATATAAATAAAATCATGTCATCTGCAAACACAGACAATTTGACTACTTCTTTTCCTAACTGAATACCCTTTATTTCTTTCTCTTGCCTGATTGCCCTGGCCAGAACTTCCAATACTATGTTGAATAGGAGTGGTGAGAGAGAACATCCTTGTCTTGTGCCAGTTTTCAAAGGGAATGCTCCCAGTTTTTGACCATTCAGTATGATACTGGCTATGGGTTTGTCATAAATACCTCTTACTATTTTGAGATATGTTCCGTCAATGCCTAGTTTATTTAGAGTTTTTAGCCTGAAGTCCTGTTGATTTTTTTTGAATGCCTTTTCTGCATCTATTGAGATAATCATGTGTTTTTTGTCATTGATTCCGTTTATGTGATGGATTACGTTTATTGATTTATGTATGTTGAACCAGCCTTGCAACCCAGGGTATTTTCAAACATGAAATGGAGTTAGGGCTTTTAGAAGATAATTGGGACATAATAATGGGCTAATGTACACAAAATCCGAGTCATAATGACGGATAGTGAAAGATGAGGAAAAGAGAGCGAGAAAGAGGGAGATATTTAGAGAGGGCTGTATAAGAGCAGAGAGCCAATCAATGGAAGAAAATTACCATATCTAGGTGGAAAGCTATTTCTTCAAGAGAAGCAGAGAAGATTGAGTTTCCTTAAACATTCATAGATATAAAGAAATCTAATCTGAATATGGAAATAAAAGTATGAATGACTTGTTGAAATTAATTTCCTGATATCTATTGCCATACCACACTCAACGGGCCCAAACTCGCCTGAAATTAATTCCCTGACTAGGGTGATATGAAAGTGGAAAAGAAAATGAGACAGGAATCCAGCAACAAAGACACAAAACAACCAAACAAAACAAAACTACACTAAAATGGAATATGGAATAATTTCATTTATGAATTTATTTAAAATTATATAGGTATACATATTTACATTTTTTTACCTTCTAGGGAGTGAGAGTCTAGATGAAAGATACTAAGAAATATTTAATGTAAAATCAAAAAGCTGAAAAAATCAAAGGAAAGCAAATATTTATGTTAAATATTTTATAATATCTTTTATCTGGAAGCTTATTTCCTGAAACACAATCAACTTGGGGTAATAATTTGGCAATCTGTAGATATGACATAATTTGTGTGTACATCTATGTTTCTTCAAAAGTATTTAACTCTATTGGCCAGGCGTGGTGGCTTATGCCTGTAAACCTAGCACTTTGGAGGCTGAAGCTGGCAGATCACTTGAGGTCATGTGTTCAAAACCAGGCTGGCCAACATGGTGAAAACCCCGTCTCTACTAAAAACACAAAAATTAGCCAGGTGTGGTGGCACATGACTATAATCCCAGCTACTCAGGAGGCTGAGGCAAGATAATCACTTGAACCCAGGAGGCAGAGGTTGTAGTGAGCTGAGATTACACTCCAGCCTCAGTGACAGAGCAAGCCTCCATCTCAAAAAACAAACAAAAAGGCCGGGCGTGGTGGCTCACGCTTGTAATCCCAGCACTTTGGGAGGCCGAGGCAGGCGGATCACGAGGTCAGGAGATCGAGACCAGGGTGAAACCCCGTCTCTACTAAAAATACAAAAAAAATTAGCCGGGCATGGTGGCGGGCGCCTGTAGTCCCAGCTACTCGGAGAGGCTGAGGCAGTAGAATGGCGTGAACCCGGGAGGCGGAGCTTGCAGTGAGCCGAGATTGCGCCACTGCACTCCAGCCTGGGCAACCGAGCGAGACTCCGTCTCAAAAAAAAAAACAAACAAACAAACAAAAAAAAATTAACTTCATTAATTTTACTATTTTAGCTGTTAGTACTGAGAATAAAAATCAAGTTTAATTCTCAAATAAAGTCTGTATTTTCAAATATAATTTCACCTTGTTTTATGAATCTCAAAGTTTTTTTTCTTATTCTCACTCATACATTCCTTTAATCACTGTATAATTATTTACTAAATAGCCACCAAGTTCAATGCTAGGGATATAGAGGTGAAAAGCTATATACTTACAAGATTTAAATAGATATAAAAGCCAAATGAATTAGTATCATTCTTCTTAGGTTGGTTACAACAGAGATAAGCCTAGGTTTTTAACTACTCAAGGAATGAAAAGCTTCCTTTCCATTAAGACAAAATAAAAGGGAGCCAAATTCTGTAGCAGTCGTTGTATATCAATATGACTCAATTTTTTTTCTTGTTGCATACAGACAGTTTTAATTGACATGGCCTGTGTAGACAAGCATTTAATATGGAAGTTCTGGAACAACAGATGTTTGTCTAATTGCTTCCATAAACTGAAATGTTTTTATTCTGCTTCTGCCACTGAAGAACACAGGAGATATCCTTCAGCAAAGGACACCAGATAAAAAACAATAAAAGAAGCTTTAAGCGTTTATCTATGATTGGTGGTTGTTTTCCACCCTTGGACTTCATAAAGTCCACATTTATTAGAGCAAAACATAAAAAGAAAGTTCAGCTATCATATGTGCATGTGAAAAAAAAATTTACAAATAAGGGGAAAAAAATGTTGGTCCTAGAGACAGATATTTCTTGCCCTTTGGAATTTTTTTCTATTTCCTCTTTCAAATAATAAAGTATTTTTTTCTGATTCAATAAGGTGAAAACTGCAGTGCTTCTTCATTAAGAAAGATGCTGTCATTTACTCATTCACTCAACATTTTATTCAGCAAGTTATATGTGCCAAGTATTGTGCTAGCTGTTGAGGAAACGATGGCAAACAACAACAACAATAGAAATGTTCCTGGGTTACTGCAATCTAATAAGAAAGATACTTCTATAATACAATTAGTAAGGGAGATAGAATAAATATTTGTTTCTTTTTTCAGAGGTAATCCCTTATGACTCGTTTCTCCAACTGGTAACAAAATAAGTATTGCCTGTTATGTCACAGGGTCATATTGGCTGATATTAACTTTGTCTTTGCAGGTGTGGTCACATTTATTCCTTTTTGAGGACTAAAGCTGAAGAGTCTAGGAAACTGTTAAATGTATGGTAGGCTCCAGCTCACCGTCAGTGCTCAACTTCAACTGCAGCTCGACTCTTATGATTTATACATCTAGTTAGAAACTAGAAAAAAAAACCCAAAGGTGGCATTTTCACCATGAAAGACACAGACTTTGCCTAAGGTCTAAGACATAGAGGACTCCTCTATGCTTGGATATTGTCAGTTTATGGGTCATATTCTTATAAATCTACCCCAAAAAGGTAGAATCTATGCATATTAACTTCACCTTCCTGTAACTTATCATAGAAATGTTTATTTATATTAAACATTTTATAAATGTTTACTAAGTGATGAATTAATCTCTTCTAAAAATATTCAGGGTAATATACTGTGATCACCATGCTTATTTTAGATATGCTTCTGTTTTTGCTCACTCATTTCTTTTGCTACTGCAACTCAGGAGGATCTATCTGCTTGTTTCCCATACAGTGAGACTATATAAATAGGGCCCTGTTTCCATCTATCCTGGACAACACATAGAATAGGCAAAGATGTCAAGAACTGACTCCCACTACATTCAGAGAAGTTCAGAGTTGGGTTTGATCGTTTTTAAAATGTTGGAAGATCACTAGACCTAGTGTTATTCAAAGTGAGGTCTGCAGAACTATACTGATCTATGAATTGTTTGAAGTCTATGCACAAGAAAAGTAGAGAAAATGAGAGTAACCTTACATTGACATGTATGCTTATTTTGAGGGTGACTTTACACAGAGAGGAAAGATCTCTTTGCTTCTAAGATTGCAGTTATTAAGGAACCAGGCACCAGGAGTTATGTTGCTGCTATGTGGAAACAGTATGTGTGACATGTAGCCAACTCAGATGAAAGCAGAAGAGGGATGAATGGAGGGGGGGAGGAGAGAGAGAAAGAAAGAAAGCAAGGAGAAGAGAGAGGGGGAGGAGGAGGGGGAGAGAAAAGAGAGAGAAGGAAGGAGGGAAGGAGAGACTGAAAGAGAGAGAGAGGAAAGGAGGAAAGGAGGGAGGGAGAAGAAGAGGGAGAGAGAAACTGACTTATTTATATCTGAATTTCATTATATAATCTGAACCTCTGGACTTACCTACTGCTTTCTAAATGTCTGAGAATTCTAAATGTTTACTCAATCCAACATAGAAACTTATGATAGAAATTTACTTATGATTCTACTTATTGATGTATCTAATAGTCTCACCACCCCTATTTGATTATTTCCTTAGTAGCATTTTTTTAACTTTCAACTAAGTGGGCCAAATTCTACCTTTTGAGCCTCATTTTCATTCACTTTAAACTTTTGGAATTTATTGTCGCCCCATGAATAGCCCTTATATTTTAAGGCCTTATATTTTCCCCGCCATGGTCTGTTTTTTGGTTTTGTTTTTGTGCCTGTCCTTTCTTTTTCCCGACATTTCCCTTTTCTACTCTATGTTGCATCACCTTATCTACATAAAATGTGAGAAAACTATAGCCCTGCTATGTAAACATATGCTAGCATTGCTAATACATGATAAGGTGGAGTCATCCTGGACTCATTTCTATTCTTCATCCTGCCTTGTCATCACTCATCAAGCCCTGTCAAGTTTATCTCCTAAATATTTCTTGAAAGTATCCATGTCTCTTCCCCCACTTTCACTATTTCTCTTCCTCATCCTTCTCAGTTTCTAAGTTTAGCTCTTAGAAGCCCCAAGTTCAGCTCTTATGTTGCCCCAAACTTTTCTCCCTGCTGTCAGGTTTGTAGCCACCCATCTTCCCTCTGTGTAATGGCATTCCAATGTCTTTCACTGGACAGCTGCAATTACTGTGCCAAATTGTATCTTCAGCCCTCGATAGAGCTGGAGAGAGCCCTGAGGTGGGATGGGGGAAAGGGATGAGCAACACTACCCATTGAAGAGACTGTCCTTTTCCCATTGTGTTTTCTTGGCATCTTTGTCAAAGATTAGTTTACCTTATATGAATGTATTTACTTCTAGCCTTTCTATTTTGTTACATTGAATTATATGTCTATTTCTATGCCATTATCTTATTGTTACGATCATGTAGTATTAGTCAAATTATTGGTCAAAGCATATAAAGTTTCACTCATGCAAGGTGAATAAGTCCTAAAAATCTATTGTACAGCATAGTGCCTGTAGTTAGCAATTCTACATTACATACTCTAAAACTTGCTAAGTGGGTAGCTCTTATGTTAAGTATTCTTATCACATCAACAGTAATAATAATAAAGAGGGCTAAGAGAAATTTTGGAGGTGATGGGTGCATTTATGGCATTGACTGTGTGATCATTTCATGGGTGTATTTATTTTACACCCATCTCCAAACTCATGAATGGCTATATATGTCAAATATATGCAGCTTTTCATATTTCAACTATACCTCAATAAAGTGGCTTTAAAATGAAGGCAAAAGTTAATGAAAAACACATATAATGGAGGGACTTAATAAAAGGTTTACAAATTAAAATAAAGAAGATGCAACTATATGTAAGATACATATTTTACTTGCCATGTTGGCAGTTATAGAAATGAATATGTTTGATAATATCTAGTCTCGGTGAGACATGGTGCAGCATGTTGCAAATCAGCAAGTTATAGAACAATATGCTCAGCATTATTCCTTCATATAGAAAAACACATACATATGAACATCCATCAAGATGTAAACACAGGTATATGTATAAGTATTTCTTTCACAATTTGTTTAAATTAATGAAATAATACTATATACATATATAAAACTGTTTACCAATAAATGTCATCTAGATAAGACGGACAATTTAGTAAGATAATCAATATTTTAAAAAGTGACCTAAAATCAGGTAGAAAAATTGAGTAGGCTAATATTCATAGAATAAATTGAAAATATAATCACAGATTTAAAATCTTTCCAAAATAAAATTCTATCAAAGTTCAAAAGACATTGCATAAACTATTTCAAAATATAGGAGGAAAAAAATAAAAGCCTACCAATCTCTATAATAACATAAACATGAGTGTTACATCTACAATTAAAATAAGAAGAGACTGAACTCAAATACTAACTTACACACAAAAAACTTCTAAATAAAGTATTACCAATTTGAACCTACAGCTATTTTAAAATAATGCTTTTTAAATGTATTATTTATCCCATAAATACAAAGGTGGCTTGATAGTAAAATAATTATTAGCAATATTTCACTAATTTAAGAGATTAAAAAAGACAATTTGATATCATCTTGATAGGCACTATAAATAACAAATTGACAAAAATTTTAATAACCACCCTTGATTAAAATAATAACCTACAAGTCATGTAGCCTTAATATATTATAATACATATTTGCCATAAGCTTTTTATTTTTAGGTGTAATCTTCCAATAGGTAAAAATTATGGTGCTCAAATATAAAATAAGTACCAGTTAGAGATTTGTTTAATTTATTATTTAGTGAGGAAAAAAGTAAGATATTGTGGCGAGTTTGGAGGGCATTATGAACTAAGCATGCATAAACAGTGCTAGAAAAAGATTGCTGGATTAGATACAATATCAATTTATGTATGACAGGGTCATAAATATTTAAGGGTTATCTGGTCTACCAGAGGAACATTATTTGCATCTTTACTAGATCAAAAAGTCTACTGGACCAAAAACTCTTCAAGTTAACATGGAATCTGTGACATTAATAAATAATAAACTGTGAGGCAAGCTAAGTACATTCCCCTAGATCATCATTGGGTAACGGTTGCTCCCATTCGGCATTAAAAGGATGTACTGCATGCCTTTATGCCTTAATTTGAAAATTTCAGATGAGTTTTCTGACAATATAGAGTATCTACTCAGGATTCCCAGAAATTACATTTTCATTGTGTTTCACTGTGACACACTGAAAACATCTGAACTGATACCAAAACCATTAATCTTCTACCGTCATCACTATTTCCCTGCAACTTTAGATTTTAAATTCTGTGCTAGTTGGTTAGGTTAATGTTAGTTTTCATCTCCTGCATGTATGCGATACCTAGGTACAACACCAAGTACTTTGTTGGGACTAAATATGTTTAGTATAACAGACTGTATGCTACACAAAAGAAGAGATTGGATCTCTTTCATCTGCTATTGAATATACAACATGAAGGATAGCTTTTTGCATAAAAGATGTGCTTCATAAATAAGTTGAAGGAAAGCATAAAGGAATGAATTAATTTTTATCACTAATGCATTAAGAACTATTCTAACAGAGTGTAGATAAAATTAGACTGAAGCGGTAGTTTTTGAGTTTAGAAAAAAATCTAGTGTTGAACAAGAAAGCAATGGGTAAAGATGAATATGAGAAATAATCTTTCATGAACTCATGTAGCAAGGAACGCAAGTGTCCTAGAAAGGAAGGGTCCAAACCAAGATCCAGGCAGGCTGGTGATAGCCACACTTAAAATTCTTAATTGCACAAAAGAACAAAATATCAAAAAGCTGTAGCATGTAGTGTGGAATCCCTACTTAGCTTTAAAAATAATCAGGACTTTCTTGACCTCAGGCTTGCAAACTTCACTTAGCAAAACAAAGCCCCTGCAATTAGGCCCATCATTTTTAGGTATTTCCTTCATTAAATGCCATCGTTACCTATCATCTACTATTACTACAGCAGAGATACAAACAGAAAGCAATTTACTCTTCCTCCACTGTCCTCTCAAATCCAAATTGTGTACTGTTTCTTCCTTGTGTCTTAAATAAAACTCCTAATTTGGGAAATATCTTTTGAAAAGTGAAAATTCTTCCACAATAGCTTTAGTCCTCAAAATAGTTACAGTCTAGCAATTAAAAATAAATTTCTATTGTGTATTTGTACCACATTTTCTTTATGCATTCATCCGTTGTTGGACACTGAGTTTGATTCCACACCTTGGCTCTTGTGAATAGTGCTACAATAAACATACAAGTGCAGATATCTCTTTGACATACTGATTTCCTTTATTTTGGATATATCCCCAGCAGTGGGATTACTGGATCATATGGTAATTCTATTTCTAGTGTTTTGGGGAACCTCCATACTTGTAGGGAGACCCCCTGAAACTATGGCTACAGAATAAAAGATGAAATGCTCTTGATTATTGTAAATACAAAATTGCATGCAGGATTGTGTAAAGACAATGCCAGGTTGGACTGCCAGAATGACCCAACAGCATGTGATGTGCTTCCCCCTGCAGAGAGCCTATGAATGGACATGCAGTCAGGGAGGTTTCACATCACCAAGATTCCTATCCCAGAAAAGCAGATGTTCATAGCTCTGGGAATGGAATGTGACCCTTGTGGAGAGCCTATAAACGGAAGCTTGGGGGGCACCTGTCCATATGGATAAGATAGGGCTATAAATGCCCTCATCTTGCCATGGCTCTTCTAGGCCTCTTTAGGCTTAAGGCATACTCCCCTCTGAGAATTTCTGGTCTGACCGGTTGTCTAGCTTCCTTCCTTCCTTCCTTCCTTCCTTCCTTCCTTCCTTCCTTCCTTCCTTCCTTTCTTTCTTTCCTTTCTTTTCCTTCCTTCCTTCCTTCCTTCCTTCCTTCCTTCCTTTCTTTCTTTCCTTTCTTTTCCTTCCTTCCTTCCCTTTCTTTTCCTTCCTTCCTTCCTTCCTTCCTTCATTCCTTCCTTTCTTGTTTCACGCTTGTTGACCCAGCTGGAGTGCAATGGTGCAATCTCAGCTCACTGCCACCTCCACCTCCAGGGTTCAAGAGATTCTCTTGCCTCAGCCTCCCTAGTAGCTGGGATTACAGACACCCACCACCATACCCAGCTAATTTTTTTTTTTTTGCATTTTTAGTAGATATGGGATTTCACCATGTTGGCCAGGCTGGTCTCGAACTCCTGACCTCAGGTGATCCACCCACCATGGCCTCCCAAAGTGTTGGGATTACAGAGTGACCCACTGCACCTGGTCAGGCATAGTCCTTTCAAAAAGACCGAATACAAACCCTTGTATCAAAGATTCTAATCTGATTCCTGAGAAACACATTTCCTTAGGTCTTAAAGGTTCATGTTTTCCTCTCGTGGTCACCCTTTCTCACATGGTCATCAGAGCAGATGGCTGTAAGGGTGCCTTTCATAAATGCTCTTCTCAGACATGAACTAATTGCCAATGCCACTGACTCTTCAAATTCAAGAGACAAATACTAATTTTTTCAAGGACAGATTCTTTTAAAAGACTGTCAACTAAACTTGATGTGTAAAGAAAGCTTCTCTCCCTAATGGACATTAAAATTCCACATAAATCTAACACCTTTATTCAAACAAATTGTGATTCCTGACTTCTCTAATTCAGCTCTTCTATAATCATAAAAGTATTGTTACACTAAGCTAGGATTTTCAACATCAGCACTAAGGATATTTTGGATTGAATAAGTATTTGTTATGTAGGGTGGTCCTGAACATTACAGAATGCTCACCATATTGCTGTTTCTACACTCTAGATGTGAGTAGCATCTTTCCACACCACCCAAGCCATAAATATCTCCAGATATTGCCAATACTCCTTAGGGGGCAAAAATGCTGTTGGTTGAGAACCACGGAGCTAAGGGACTACTTGAGAGTCACCTACTTTACATGGCACACATCCAAGGCCATGCCTTGGATTTGATTTAGAATGTGGCATAAGTGTAACTGAACATTTTATCCCCTGCTCTTTTGTTTCCATAAAGACAAACTGTGAGAGTCCCATCTTAATATCCTCCTACTGCTGATAAACACATTTCCTTTATCCACTTATATTTCTAGTGATGTTTTAGCAGCCCAGCAATATTTTTGTGCTCTCCAAAGATTGTTGCTGTAGGCAACTGCCCTATTGGCTTGCACCTAATGCTGCTCAGCCAGCAACCACTGACCACAGACATATGGCTTCAGAAGCTGGAGCAGTCATGGACTAAAGCCCAAGGATTGTTCAGTTTGGAAAAAAAAAATAGTATTTCTTTGAAGTTATGATTTCTAAAAAGCTCTGCAATCTGGGCAATCCCCAGGGAGAATAAATGCTTTGTTCCTTATGTAGCACCCTCAAACTGTAGGCCTATTCTTATAAATACACTTATATCTAGCCCAGTCATACATCAAGCAATAACTATGGCATGAGAAAAACAAATTTGAGAATATCAGGAAATAAATATTCTATGCCTGGGCTGTACTGTAAAATTTCTTATTTAGACTTGTTCCTACAAGATTCAGAAGTGAATAAGTTGGATGGGTGTGAGGGGTGGCTAGAGGAGGTTATTGTATTATATTGCAATAGTACTAACATAGATATAGATATATATATAAATATAGATATAAAGAGATAGATATCTTACTACCTAAGTATGTTCAGATATCTAAGATCCATATGCATTTTATTCTAAAGTATCAAACAATATGATGTATATGACACTGACATTGATTGTGGGGATTTATCAGAGTTTGTGTGCAAAGAATTTGAGCTTTCAACCCCAAGGCTGAGAAAAGATAATAGTTTCTTAAAAGCTTATCTAGGCAAAACTCATGTTGTATTTTAATATATTCAAAGAATTCAAGTCTTATTAGACTTTTAAGAATAAAACTCTTTTTTAAATCTTTTAATAGTTTTTGTGTTAATGGAATCTGATCAGCATTTGTTGATCCGAATCCTCATCCATTATTTTAGATCATAATCTTGCTAATCTTGTAGACTATTTTCAAACAATAGCAAAATAATGACTCTTTTACAAACACAAGATAAACATATGTCAAAGATGCTATGTCAATAATGAATGAGGAAACCAGGCGTGGTGGCTCATGCCTGTAGTCTCAACTATCAGGAGGCTGAGGCAGGAAGATTCATTGAGCCCAGAAGGCAGAGGCTACAGTGAGCCGTGACTGTACCACTGCCCACCAGCCTGGCCTACAGAGTGAGATCCTGTCTCAAAAAAAAAAAAAAATAAAATAAAATAAAATAAAAGTAAAAAAAAAGAAGCTCCTTCCAAATAATAATAAAATAAGTGTGGAAACCATTACAACAATTTCAAAGGAGAATTTCAAGAAGCACACATACATATGAAATAAGAAATTCTGGATTAAGAAAATGTGGCACATATACACCATGGAATACTATGCAGCCATAAAAATGATGAGTTCATGTGCTTTGTAGGGACATGGATGAAGCTGGAAACCACCACTCTCAGCAAACTATCGCAAGGACAAAAAACCAAACACCGCATGTTCTCACTCATAGGTGGGAATTGAACAATGAGAACACATGGACACAGGAAGGGGAACATCACATACCGGGGCCTGTTGTGCGGTGGTGGGGGGAGGGGGGAGGGATAGCATTAGGAGATATACTTAATGTTAAATGATGAGTTGCTGGGTTCAGCTCACCAACATGGCACATGTATACATATGTAACTAACCTGCACATTGTACACATGTACCCTAAAACTTAAAGTATAATAAAAAAAGAAATTCTGAAAATGAATTTACAAAATTTTTTAAAGGCCCATCTACAGGACAACAATCAATTTCATTCCATTAGGTACAACTAATTAGGATTTATAGAAAAAATCATTTGCTTTTTTTTAATAGTTTACATGGTTTCAAAATAGCTCAAAGATGATCAAAGATGTAAATAACCTGAATGAGCAATCTAGACAACATACCCATTATTTTTTCCCTCATTTTAAAGGCTCCTCAAATTTTTCTTGATGTTTTCTAAGGCCAAGACAGTATTTGGAGTTTCATATTAATTATTTAAGTTTCTAAATTTTTATGTTGATATTTCTAAATATAAGAAACAAGGGGCCAGGCGTGGTGGCTCATGCCTGTAATCCCAGCACTTTGGGAGGCTGAGGCGGGTGGATCACCTGAGGTCAGGAGTTCAAGACCAGGCTGACCATGGTGAAACCCTGTCTCTACTAAAAATACAAAAAAATTAGCCAGGTGTGCTGGCTGGCTCCTGTAGTCCCAGCTACTGGGGAGGCTGAGGCAGGAGAATCGCTTGAACCCAGGAGCCGGAGGTTAAAAAAAAAAAAGAAAAGAAAAGAAAAAAAGAAACAAGGTTCATTTAATCTCATTGGCCCTTATGGAAAAATAATATCAATTACTCTATATAAATTTTAATATATTCTTGTGCATTATTTTACTAAGGAATTCCCTACTAGAATACTATAGTAAGCTATTTATTAATTGTAAGTGTAATTGTAATATAAAATTTGAATAAAAGTGAAATATTAACAATATTTAAAATGTTCTAACAGATTAACAAATACAAAAATAAGTTCTTTACACTAGTGATAATATAGCAAAATTTAATATTTTTACATTTGAAGGGGTAACAATTTTTAAGAAAAATTTGAATTTTTAAAATATTAATAGATGTCATAATCAGCTTATATAAATATTTTTTAAACTGATAGAAATAAATATAAGCAACTATGTAATATTTTAAAAACTGAGGCTGCTTATGTATGAGGGTTTATGTGTCTCCTGAAGAGAACAGGAATCTGAGCTTCAGTAGCTGCTTCCAGTGTTTCATTCTTTCCTCCAAAATTCTGAATATTAACAGAACTGCAAAAACGTGGCTTTATGTCTCACTATGAAGAATATAGTGATGTCAAGATGTCAGGTCCTCAGATCAGATTTTATATGTATACATTAAACAGCGAAACAAGTTCAGATTGACATTAGCCTAAAGTAAAATTTATCTCATGGCATCCCTTGTCCAGATCAGCGCTGTACCAGTTGTACATCAATATGTGCAATGAGGGCACCCCCTAGTGGTTAGATACTAAAGCAGCTTTCCAACTGACACTTCATGTATATAAAGACAAAAACAGTAATTTAAGAGAAAAACTCTCAAAATAGATGCAGTATGCAGAGTGATACATTTAAAAATAAGAATAGAAGTAAAAAGAAGAAAAGTCTTCTCAGCTTCCCCACTGACCTCATGCCCCAAGCTGTTCCCACTAGCTGGGTGCCCAGAGGTGGTCCCCATCTAGAGATTTTTTTATTTGTCTTTTTTATTCGTTTTGTGTTTTTGGTTTTCCCCAGTGGTCACAGTTATCATATACTCATACGTTATCTTTGATGTCCTCAACTTTATGCAGCATTCAATTCCTGATGTGAAATCTTTGGTTTAAAAGAAACAAAAATCTTTGCGTATGGAGTGTTTTTTTCTTGCTAGAGCTATTGTTATTAAAAAAAATGTTCCCTGCTCTAAGTTTGTTGTAGATTCTTACAAAGTTCTTTTCTGTTTCTTGAAAGAGAGGATCAGATTCACTAAGAATCATCTTCCAGTACTCACTTTTTAAGATACATTGTGTACAGAGAAAGGGACAGACACAACACCATCTAGGGTTCTACTGCTGGTCTTAAATGTTAAAATAAGAAAGACCACCCTCTGTATCTATTGTCTATTGTCTCCAAATAGGTGGTATCTCGACATTTTCACTGTAAAGGCTTATAATTGCTTTGAGTGTCTTCTGTGATAATGTGGCATTCAATGTGTGTGTACGTGTGTGCATCAACGTATTATCATTTGCTTCCTACCATTCAAAATTACCTGGAACTTATATTTATTTCCAGTGTTCTTCATTTTATTTTCCTAATTTTAATTGGAAGTTTGAACCAAAAGCTAGGGCAATACAAACACAGCACACTTTTTAAAATGAATTACTTTTTCTGTCAAATTTGACATTGAGGAATTAATAGTCTTATTGAAATCAAAAGTCTAGACGTCACAGTTAAAGTGATCTAGGCTATGTTTTTATATCTTGATTAGTAAATTAAACATCCATTATCTTTATTCTGAAAATAATTTTTAAATGATTATATGAATATGTGATTCAAAGGGCTTTCATGTAGGAGAAATAAGATTATCCCTAAAGAGCCTAGCTGAGTAGCAAAGACATAATAAATGTTTATCACATACGATTTTTCTTCATACACTTTTAGTTGTGTTTTCTTTAATCAGCTCTTCATACCATTTCAATTTTGTAATATGAGTCATTTGACAGAAGAAAAGTACGTGACATATGGGAAGCTGGATTGGAAAGAAAAAGAGGTCTTAAAAAATTGTGATGAAAATATCCTGCTTTTGTACATTTTCAAAGACACTTGGCCATGAGAACACTTTGATAGGGAATCTCCTAGGGTCAAGATGAGTGAGGGTGATCTGAAGTATTATCTTCAGTTCTTTAATTATAAATACATGCCTACTAATCTGGTTCATAAGATAGGAGAAAATTTGGTAAACGTATATTGTTCCATGCAGGCTACTGATTATACAAGTTATAAAATTAGCATTAGTTGCTGTGTCCTTAAAAATACTTGGATAAAGGTAGCAATAAAAGATAAGATTAATAACATTAATAATAAATGTTTTATTATTCAATGTGTAAAAATTGATAGATAATAGTTGCATTCATTATTGCTGACCTCCTTTCACCTTATATATATCTTATATATATATATCTTATCTCACCTTATATATATCTTTACATATATATTTTATTTTTTGAGATAAAAGATCACTTAGTAAAAATCATTTCAACAAAATCTCACAATAGTTATCCTATGTGGTCATTTACAAACTCCCAAATGGAAGACTCAGGCAAAACATAAAGCAAAAATTATCTCAAGTAATCTTAGAAGAAGGCTATCGAATTTTGATGTTTTGCTTAAAAATCATGTTCAAGAATCTTGTCCCTGAGAACTTCATCAAATCAAGAAAATGGAGACAATTTTATCACTGATTTTTAGCAGTTTTCAATCAATACCTGAGGTATATAGTAATGAGCTATAATCTTTGTGTTTGACCCTTGAAGCTTCAGGTTCTTTGATGTTTCCAAGTCTTCCAACACAGCTAGTGTGTTTGCCTAGTTCTCTCGGAAGTTGTCCTTTATGTTAAAAATCATTTTAGTAAGTCAGTTAATATTATTCTGTACGTACATAATTGAAACAGTCAGGTTTTCCTCCTTACCCCACCCTGGTTTTCTAAAAATAGGGCAATTGCATATGCTAGCTTATTTCTTATTTTAAAACCAATCAACTTCAGTATGTAATAAAAAATATTTCTATTAGAATTACAATAGTTAAAACAAACAAAGCAAATGGTTCAGTATTTAATATTTTTTTCCTCCAATATAATTGTGCTATTTTATTATAAGGTTCAGGTTTTCTATTAGACATTAAGATAAGTGCAATTTTGAAAACCAAAGCTTGGTGGTAAATAACAAATTTCATGCTAGAAACAGGTAATTTTTCTGTATTTTTATTTTAATAAAAATGTCAACCACCAATCCAGCATTTCTGGAGTATAACTAGTGTTCAATATCATACACCTCCCCCTAGACCCCAATTATGATTGTTTGCTCCAAATAATTTGCCAGTTTTCATGGTAACCTCCTGCAATTACAAAATAATATCAATTTTTCAATAATATATTTAACCATATAATCATAATAAAAAAGGAACTAAAGGAAATGATTTTATGACCAATTCATTACAAATCCAGAAATAAATCAAACTATGAAATGTGATGATTTTATATATTAAAAACCTTGAAATCTGAAATCTTTACTGAAGTTATCAATGTGTATTTGATGATATCCCTAATTATTCTTGATTCTTTTTTTTTTTTATTATACTTTAGGTTTTAGGGTACATGTGCACAATGTGCAGGTTTGTTACATATGTATCCATGTGCCATGTTGATTTCCTGCACCCATTAGCTCGTCATTTAGCATTAGGTATATCTCCTAATGCTGTCCCCGCCCCCCCCACCCCCCACCCCACAACAGTACCCGGAATGTGATGTTCCCCTTCCCGTGTCCATGAGTTCTCATTGTTCAGTTCCCACCTATGAGTGAGAACATGCGGTGTTTGGTTTTTTGTCCTTGCGATAGTTTACTGAGAATGATGTTTTCCAGTTTCATCCATGTCCCTACAAAGGACACGAACTCATCATTTTTTATGGCTGCATAGTATTCCATGGTGTATATGTGCCACATTTTCTTAATCCAGTCTATTGTTGTTGGACATTTGGGTTGGTTCCAAGTCTTTGCTATTGTGAATAGTGCCGCAATAAACATACGTGTGCATGTGTCTTTATAGCAGCATGATTTATACTCCTTTGGGTATATACCCAGTAATGGGATGGCTGGGTCAAATGGTATTTCTAGTTCTAGATCCCTGAGGAATCGCCACACTGACTTCCACAATGGTTGAACTAGTTTACAGTCCCACCAACAGTGTAAAAGTGTTCCTATTTCTCCACATCCTCTCCAGCACCTGTTGTTTCCTGATTTTTTAATGATGGCCATTCTAACTGGTGTGAGATGGTATCTCACTGTGGTTTTGATTTGCATTTCTCTGATGGCCAGTGATGATGAGCATTTCTTCATGTGTTTTCTGGCTGCATAAATGTCTTCTTTTGAGAAGTGTCTGTTCATGTCCTTTGCCCACTTTTTGATGGGGTTGTTTGTTTTTTTCTTGTAAATTTGTTTGAGTTCATTGTAGATTCTGGATATTAGCCCTTTGTCAGATGAGTAGGTTGCAAAAATTTTCTCCCATTCTGTAGGTTGCCTGTTCACTCTGATGGTAGTTTCTTTTGCTGTGCAGAAGCTCTTTAGTTTAATGAGATTCCATTTGTCAATTTTGGCTTTTGTTGCCATTGCTTTTGGTGTTTTAGACATGAAGTCCTTGCCCACGCCTATGGCCTGAATGGTATTGCCTAGGTTTTCTTGTAGGATTTTAATGGTTTTAGGTCTAACATTTAAATCTTTAATCCATCTTGAATTAATTTTTGTATAAGGTGTAAGGAAGGGATCCAGTTTCAGCTTTCTACATATGGCTAGCCAGTTTTCCCAGCACCATTTATTAAATAGGGAATCCTTTCCCCATTTCTTGTTTTTGTCAGGTTTGTCAAAGATCAAATAGTTGTAGATATGCGGCATCATTTCTGAGGGCTCTGTTCTGTTCCATTGATCTATATCTCTGTTGTGGTACCAGTACCATGCTGTTTTGGTTACTGTAGCCTTGTAGTATAGTTTGAAGTCAGGTAGCGTGATGCCTGCAGCTTTGTTCTTTTGGCTTAGGATTGACTTGGCAATGCGGGCTCTCTTTTGGTTCCATATGAACTTTCAAGTAGTTTTTTCCAATTCTGTGAAGAAAGTCATTGGTAGCTTGATGGGGATGGCATTGAATCTATAAATTACTTTGGGCAGTATGGCCATTTTCACGATATTGATTCTTCCAACCCATGAGCATGGAATGTTCTTCCATTTGTTTGTATCCTCTTTGATTTCATTGAGCAGTGGTTTGTAGTTCTCCTTGAAGAGGTCCTTCACATCCCTTGTAAGTTGGATTCCTAGGTATTTTATTCTCTTTGAAGCAATTGTGAATGGGAGTTCACTCATGATTTGGCTCTCTGTTTGTCTGTGATTGGTGTACAAGAATGCTTGTGATTTTTGTACATTGATTTTGTATCCTGAGACTTTGCTGAAGTTGCTAATCAGCTTAAGGAGATTTTGGGCTGAGACAATGGGATTTTCTAGATATACAATCATGTCATCTGCAAACAGGGACAGTTTGACTTCCTCTTTTCCTAATTGAATACCCTTTATTTCCTTCTCCTGCCTGATTGCTCTGGCCAGAACTTCCAGCACTATGTTGAATAGGAGCGGTGAGAGAGGGCATCCCTGTCTTGTGCCAGTTTTCAGAGGGAATGCTTCCAGTTTTTGCCCATTGAGTATGATATTGGCTGTGGGTTTCTCGTATATAGCTCTTATTATTTTGAGATACGTCCCATCAATACCTAGTTTATTGAGAGTTTTTAGCATGAAGGGTTGTTGAATTTTGTCAAAAGCCTTTTCTGCATCTATTGAGATAATCATGTGGTTTTTGTCTTTGGTTCTGTTTATATGCTGGATTACATTTATTGATTTGCGTATGTTGAACCAGCCTTGCATCCCAGGGATGAAGCCCACTTGATCATGGTGTATAAGCTTTTTGATGTGCTGCTGGATTCGGTTTGCCAGTATTTTATTGAGGATTTTTGCATCAATGTTCATCACGGATATTGGTCTAAAATTCTCTTTTTTAAAGTGAATGTTTAACAGCATCAGGAATGAAAGACTTCACGAAAGTTTCTCAGGTGGTAAGTTTCTTTTTTTTTTTTTTTTTGATATGGAATTTTGCTCTTGTTACCTAGGCTAGAGTGCAAAGGTGCAATCTCCGCTCACTGCAACCTCTGCCTCCCAGGTTCAAGCAATTCTCCTGCCTCAGCCTCCGAATAGCTGGGATTACAGGCATGCGCCACCATGCCTGGCTAATTTTGTGTTTTTAGTAGACACAGGGTTTCTCCATGTTGGTCAGGCTGGTCTCGAACTCCCAACCTCAGGTGATCTGCCCGCCTCAGCCTCCCAAAGTGCTGGGATTACAGGTGTGAGCCACTGCACCCAGCCTGGTGATAACTTTTAAAGGTTCTGTTTGTATTGTTCTTAATAATGAAAAAAAATGTATTTTTTCCAGTTTTTTCCCTAAATCTTGATAATGTGTTCCTATTTATTTTCATATATTTTAGGAATCCACTCTATGATTTTAAAAGTCTATGAATCTTTTTTTCTCCACATTTAAATAAACATTACATAATTTGACTTAACCTTGATCAGGTCCAAAGGTTCATGTGGTATCATTATGTAGTAGTTGCAAAAGGCTATATAAGTAAACTTAGACATGCTATTTGAAATACGTTTAAATGTATTATTACTCAATTCTTAGGTGAACATTTGATTTATTCTCTATAGTTTCATATAAGGTGATGAGGTGATGAATTCACTTTCCCTGAAATATATGGTTTTATATTTTATGCTGCTGGACTCCCAGTAGAGTGTAACATTTGAACACATATTTCCATAAACTTGTTTTCTAAGGTAAACACTTAAAATTCCAAGACAAAGTAAATGCCTAGTTAAAATTTGGGATTACATTTGAAGGTATAAAAATAGGTTGTTGGAAATGGTAATCAACACGTCCCTCCTCTTCTTAGAGACTCCTCCTCTGACAATAACCCATGTTTGTCTCTACACCCTTTGTAGTTCAGCCTTCATAGTTTGCCTGACCTGGATATCTGCCTCAGCACTTCATTATATCTGAATGAGCAACATAAATCCAGTCCCCAAAGCATTGTTGAGTAAGTAGCTCCTTGATAATAGAGGTGAGTGTAACATTAAAACCCACAGCACAAAAGTGAATCAGTTCTATAAAGGTGTCTGTTTTCTCATTCTCCCAACTTATATTCATCTTTCTCTATTTCAAAGAGTCACCTACACTTATCTCCAGCCTTCCTGTAACCTATATCTCCCTGCAGCTTGCTACACCTTTCCCCAGCTTCCCAATCCCATTTCTTTTCCTAATCCCATTTCTTATGTAAAATGAGTTAATTCTGTTAAAAGGACTCTAATTTGCACAGTTGCAGACATTACTACTTTGCATGATTAGGATCTTTCAGTTCTCCCTTTTTTTTAGAAATAAAGAGGATTCTAGCAATGCCCAGTGTTTGCACTAGTATACATTCTTTAATATTCATTTACATACCAAATACTATCCATTATAAGGGGGTGTCATGCCCCAGAAAACAATATTTTCTTACTAGTATTTACCAATCCACACTGAGAAGAATCTGTCACACAAAGTCATAAGATAATATTATCTATCCTAAGAGCAATTATCATATCACAGTGGGACTAAGACTTGGACCTACATATTTGACCTCTTGGAGCAATTGAGTTTGGTCTTCCTAGATTCTAGTCCCTTCTTTTTCCTTCATGGCTGGCTTTACACAGAATCTGTTTCACGTTCTGTATCACTGATGTGTTTGGATTCCTTTAGCATCAACTTTTTCCAGAACACCTGGATACATTTTACTCTTTCCCTCTTGAATAATCTACATCGGTGGACTACATTGGCCAGACTTCAGCTGGCTGGGTCTCACTATGTATTTCAGCCCATTTCAGCATCAGCAATTTTGCATGACAATATGGCTAGAAAGACCTGAGAAGTAGCTCACCACCCAAGGTAAAAAATACTTACCTAAAGCTTATAAATTTCAAAACGTGTAGTCTTCTAAAATGAAAAATGCTTAAGCTATATGATATGGTTTGGCTGTGTCTCCACCAAAATCTCATCTTGAACAGTAACTCCCACAATTCCCATGTGTCATAGGAGGAACCTAGTGGGAAGTGACTGAATTATGGGGGCAGGTCTTTCCTGCGCTGTTTTCATGATGGTGAATAACTTCCACAAGATCTGATGGTTTTAAAAAGGGGAGTTTCCCTGATCAAGCTCTCTTCTCTTGTCTGCTGCCATGTGAGATGTGTCTTTCACCTTCCACTGTGATTGTGAGGCCTCCTCAGCCTGCAGAACTTTAAGTCTGTTAACCCTCTTTCTTTTTTAAATTGTCCAGTCACTGGTATGTCTTCATCGGCAGCACAAAAATGGACTAATACAGCAAATTGGTACAAGTAGAGTGGGGCATTGCTGAAAAGATACCTAAAAATGTGGAAGTGACCTTGGAACTGGGTAACAGTCAGAAGTTGGGACTGTTTGGAGGGCTCAGAAGAAGACAGGAAAACGTGGGAAAGTTTGGGACTTGCTAGAGACTTGCTGAATGGCTTTGACAAAAATGGTGATGGCTGAGGTGGTCTCAGACGGAGATGAGGAACTTGTTGGGAACTAGAGCAAAAGTGACTCTTGTTATGTTTTAGCAAAGAGACTGGTGGCATTTTGTCCCTGCCCTAGAGATTTGTGGAACTTTGAACTTGAGAGAGATGAGGTAGGGTATCTTGTGGAAGAAATTTCTAAACAGCAAAGCATTCAAGAAGTGACATGGGTGCTGTCAAAGGCATTTGGTTTTTTAAGGGAAGCAGAGCATAAAAGTTCAGAAAATTTGCAGCCTGACAATGCGATAGAAAAGAAAATACCCATTTTCTAAGGAGAAATTCAAGCCAGCTTCAGAAATTTGCATAAGTAACACGGAGCCAAATGCTAATCCCCAAAGTTTGGGCTGTGGCTTCGGAGCATGCAAGCCTCAAGCCTTGGCAGTTTCCATGTGGTGGTGAGCCTGCAAGTGCACAGAAGTCAAGAACTGAGGTTTGGGAACCTCTGCCTAGATTTCAGAGGATGTATGGATGTCCAGGCAGATGTTTGCTGCAGGGGCAGGGCTCTCATGGAGAACTTCTGCTAGGCCAGTGCAGAAGGGAAATGTGGGATTGGAGCCCCCATACAGAGTCCCGACTGGGGAACCACCTAGTGGAGCTGTGAGAAGAGGGCCACTATGCTCCAGATCTCAGAATGGTAGATCCACTGACAGCTTGCACCATGCACCTGCAAAAGCTGCAGACATTCAATGCCAGCCCGTGAAAGCAGCAGGAGGGAGACTGTACCCTGCAAAGCCACAGGGGCAAGGCTGCCCAAGACCATGGGAACCCACATCTTGCATCAGTATAACCTGGAGTCAAAGGAGATCATTTTGAAGCTTTAAGATTTGACTGCCCGGCTGGATTTCGGGTTGCATGGGGCCTATAGACCCTTTGTTTGGGCTAATTTCTCCCATTTGGAATGGCTGTATTTACCCAATGCCCGTACTCCCATTGTATCTAGGAAGTAACTAACTTGCTTTTTATTTTACAGGCTCCTAGGCAGAAGGGACTTGCTTTGTTTCAGATGAGACTTTGGACTGTGGACTTTTGAGTTAATGCTGAAATGAGTTAAGACTTTGGGGGACTGTTGGGAAGGCATGATTGGTTTTGAAATGTGAGGACATGAGATTTGGAGGGGCCAGGGGTGGAATGATATGGTTTGGCTGTGTCCCCACCCAAATCTCATCTTGAATTGTAACTCCCACAATTCCCATGTGATGTAGGAGGTACCCGGTGGGAAGTGATTGAATTATGGGGGCTGGTATTTCCTGCACTGTTCTTGTGATAGTGAGTAATTTTCACGAGATCTGATGGTTTTAAAAAGGGGAGTTTCCCTGAACAAGCTCTCTTCTCTTGTCTGCTGCCATGTGAGACCTGCCTTTCCCCTTCTGCTCTGATTGTGAGGCCTCCCCAGCCATGTGGAAATGTAAGTCCATCAAACCTCTTTCTTTTGTAAATTGCCCAGTCTCAGGTATGTCTTTTTCAGCAGTGTGAAATGGACTAACACACCGTAAATGCTTTGGTCATTTATCATTGGTAAAATAGAGTGTCTCACATCTAGTTCCCAGGCCATAGTTTTCTCATCTTAAGCTATAGTAGTGGATTGAATAATCTTTGATGTATCTTTCAGCTATAAAATGTGATATTTTCATTTTGCTGGGCTGTGCGTCACTCTGTATATCTCACCATCCAATCGTTGCCTGTCTTTTTGACATAGAAGACTGACATTTGCTTTATGTAGCTTCATGTTCAAGGAAAAAGGGAGGGTGGTGAGAAAAAGAGAGAGGTTGAGATTTTCAATTTTTCTGTGATAAGCTTTTCCCAGAGAGAATGAAGCCATTTCATGATTTTCCCCATGTCTATACCTGTCCAGCCCCATGCCTTTTGAAGCTGTATTTCAATTTCATAATAGAATCAAATTCTTTACTAGAAAGTATCAGTCTCCTATTTGTTCCATACAATTCTACAAAGAACAAATTTCTTAAAGGATCAAGATTTCCATTTTTATAGAACAATAAAAACACAAAAGAAGAAACGATATGCTTTTATTTTTCTTTTTGTATTACCTGCTGTTTATTACTGTTTGGTTATTGTTATTATTTTTAAGTTTAAATAAAGGCCTCACATTAATGACATATTTGCATTTATTGCTTTATAGTAGCACAACTGAGCTACTCATCTTTCACTAAGGCCTTGTCACCTCTTCTTAAACTGTAAACCTCAGAGTCCTTTAAAAAGAAATTCTATCCATCTATCTTTTGCCTTAACTTGTCACTTTTAGCTTCATCTCATCTCCCAAATTCTGCCCCTTCCTCATAACCCCTACTGTAACTGTCTTTGGTGAGTCTGTCTCAGTATTCACAATCACTGTCATTCATATTTCATGTTGATGACACAGACTGATTGCTTCCTGTATATAAATGGAAAGGAAAAAAAAAACCCCACAGCAGAACAATACCTCTCTAAAAGCTACAGCCTATAATTGAAATCCAGTTGCATTTTCAGTTTGGTAATTTCAAATTTTGAAAAGGAGGCCTCTTTGCTGATAGCTCATGCCAGGCTGATCTGTCCAATGCTGTTATTTCCCTAGAGTTTACCTGTCTGACACATTGTATAAAGCTATTCTTTGGTAAGTGTGCACCTTTGCACTTGGGCCAGGATGGATAAAATTAAACTTATTACAGAGAATCATTTACTTATTATTTGATAGCTATTACAAGGATAAGGTCATACCTATAATATATAAATGTGCTTCAGTTAATGAAAGTTGTTTACACAAATTACAAATTTTAATTAAAGAATAAACTGTTACATATGGAAGGGATGATTCATATCACAAAAGAAGTCTCTGTATCGTTCCATTAGAAAGTTAGTAGTGCTTTTAAAATTATTCTTGTGCTCAAGTCAATTGATAAGGACACTCAGCTACTCCAAGACTACATAGAGATTTCCTCCCAGCATTGTTCCAACTATACTTTATTAGTTATTTGTACAACTAAATATGTATGCTTTCAGCAAGAAGATAGATATTATATGGATGCAAAGATAACTTAACTATAATACATGGTATATTGAAGGAAACTAGTTCTCACTTTAAGTTTTAAAACATTTTTGCTAGAATGTTAAGATTAATGAGAATTAACTTTTATGTTTATATTAGCTTTGCTATTTCTATAAAGTAAAAGAATACTTAGAATCAGGAATAAAGTGAGAGCTTGGGATAGAATCAGATATCTAAATTACTTTTTAATAATAAAAGTAAAAGGCTGGATGTGGTGTCTCATGTCTGTAATCCCAACACTTTGGGAGACTGAGGTGGGAGGATTACTTCAGGCCAAAAGTTCGAACCCAGCCTTGGCAACCTAGTGAGACTCTTTCTGTGTCAAAAATACAAATAAAAAAAACAACCAGGCATCGTGGTGTGTGCCTGTAGTCCCAGCTACTTGGGAGGTAAAGGTGGAAGGATGAATCTATCCCTGTAGGTTGAGGCTGCATTGAGTCCCATTGTACCACTGTAATCTAGCCTGGGTAACAGGGTAAGACCCTGTCAAATAACAATAATAATAATAAAAGTAGCATTAGTATACAGATCTATTAAATTTCACACCCAGGAAAGAAAATTTCAGGAGCTCCTGTAACTAAAATAGGCCGAAGAGAAAAATTACAAAGAGGTTTCAAGCTTCTTTGGACAAAGCTTTTAAACTTGAAGATATCTTTACAGTAATTTTCAACATTTTTTTTTATTTCACTGGGCTCCTTGAATAATTTCTCAGTTTAATGTGGATTTCAAATAAACTCTTTAAAAAACAGTTTGGTTTTATGGAATTTGCTATACTGTATTTTGAATCTCAAATCTGTGTTCAATGCTTCCTTGAAGATGAGATGGCTATATTCTGTGATTCTTTTGTCATTATAGGAGACAAATTTTCCAGATGATTTTCAACAAAGACCTGACTCTTAACAAATTTAATTATCTAGCAACTGACAGTAAGAAGAAGGTGATGTCCCACTGCATCACTTTGATGCTTTGAGTCAAACAAAAATACTATAGACTCGGGATAAGGATATCTGGTTTACTGTCACTGTAAACCATGAAAAAATTACCTTAAGATCTCTGCCTTTTATTTTTCACATGTATTAAGCAAGGACTATACCAGCCCTACAAAGCTCACAGATTGTTGTGATAACAATTAGAAGACTGATTTGAAACTATTTGAAAGTAAAATGAGCATTTCTGAGAAATAGTCTGAAATAAGGAAAATAATATTAGCAGCAATTTAAAGAGGAAGCCAACACCTTGAGTGCATTTTAAATCTTTTATAGAAAGATCTTCACTGCAGGTCATCTTTGCAGTATACTGCTATGATTAGCCCCTAAATAATCTCTTTACAAATTAAAACTGAAAAATAGAAGCTCCATATACTTCCTCAATCCCTCGATATGGTCTGTAAATGCATAGAAAAAAATCGCATGGAGTTACATTTTACAGGAATGTTCTTGGTATTAAAATTTAATCACAATTTACTAAAAACATAGGCTCTGGAAATTGTACACAAACTAAACACACCTACCATGACAGAGAAAGTAAAACAAAACAAAATGGCATCCAAGGGACAACAGATGGGGTAGTTGATGAATTCATCCCCCTATGATTTTCTTTACCGTTGTTTCCTGTTTATTTGCAAATTAAATGTCCTGATTGATGAAGCATACTGGTCTTTCAGATTTACCTCAATTGATTAGAACATGTTTCCTGAGAAGCCAGAATTAAAAGTTAAAGATACCAAGTATCAGATGGCTTTTCACTATTCCATAGCCTGGAGGGAGGATCAGGACAATACCAGTATCAACTTTAAGAAAGGAGGTAAAATCAATAACCTGCCAACACTGGTCCATGGCATGTACAGAATTTAATGCAGGATGATGCAGCATAAACCCTCTCATTCTTTCCACTCTTCTCATCTACTTTACATATATCTCCAGAGGCTGTTTTTGAGGTTTATATTCCAATGATATTCTGAATAATTGTCCTTGATAGATGTAAGCTCTCTGTATTTTCTGTGCTTTAACCAACTCACTCAGTGCTGATTGACTTTTCTATTTATCACTGAAATTATGTTACCTTATCTTACATAATTTTTATTAGGATAAATGTGTAATATGTATATGTGTATATACATATGAAGCTTATATATTTCTGTGTGTATGTCTTGATTCTTTTTGTATCTTTATATGTATTCTGAATATCATATATGACATAATCTATGTATACTTATTTTATATATGAATATATGTCTTTCATTCTCTGTGTATATATATTTGCCATTATAATTGAAAGTAAATGTGTGTATAGATGTGAAACCAATAAATTGATAATCACATATGCATCAATTTATAAATAAAATATTTTACAAATAAAATAGGCTTTATAAATGAAAATATACCCTGTAATTTTATCTTTTGATTTTTTCCTACCATGTATATTAAAAATAACTTACTTTTGAATACAAAATTATTAACCCCATTATCTTTGGTGAAGAAAAATATTTCTTTAATAATCTTAGCCTATAGAACTAGTTTTGTATAGGTGTATGTATATGTGTGTGTGTTTTAATATATAAATGTGTATTCATTGGCCCTGCTATAGACAGACATTCACATCACAAGATACCTGTTACGATTTCATAAAGAATGTCTTGATTCCCTTTTCTTTCTTTCTCATGTTGAACCAAATAAGTAACGATTCTTCTCAGTGATTCATTGAAAATACAGTTATTAAGTCCGATTCTCACACCAGATAATATTCTATGTAAATATGTCTGAACCATTGGCTTCTTATTTATTTCTATATAAGCTTCTAGAGGTTTGGAAGTGATTCGTCTCCTTTCTTATCGCTGGTCTTTTGAGCACATATTTTCCTAAAATCCTTCCTCAAACAGATTTTTGTGGTTTGTTTATTTGCTGATTTCCTTTTACTTATTAGAAAGTTCTTCAAAATCTTATTTATTATCAATTTAAAACATTAAGTTAATTGTCACATGCATTATAGTTTTTCTTGGTTATTACTTTAAATATATTATTGGTTTAAATGTACTGTGTGTCACATCGTAGATAATTTGGAAAATACAGAGAAAGAAAATGTAAGCTTCCATGTAACCAGGACTAGGAAATAACAACTGTTAACATTTTTGCATATTTCCTGATCTGTTTCAATGCCCATAATACACTAGTCTGAGGATCCTAAAGGTGGAGGATGGCAATGGCTCTGAGCAGTAGGTACCACAAAGTTAAGTGCTGCTCCTAAAGAACATAATTGCACACTCCTCCAGTAGTTTGTCCAGGGACGTGAATCTTGGGGAACAAATATAGAACCACAGGTCAGCATATTGCATGATCACTTTGGGAGTTTGTCTAATAGGGGTATCCTAGATAACATAGGACGATCTAGCAGAGAGAGTCTAAGAGGAGTAGAAAGACAGAAATCAGAGTCTGAGGGGAGAATAGGAGAAGCGTGTTGAAGCAGAGTGAGTTTGGGCATCAATATCAGAGGGTCCCACCTAGAATCCTCCATAGAAAACAGGAATATTCCCATGTAAAAACGTTTCTACCTTAATTAACAGCAAACCCCAAAGAAGGCAAAGACAAGGCAGATGGTAAAGACATGCTGCCTGGCTTTCCTGCTTTCTTCCCTATACTCCGAAACCAGAAAGCTCTGGAGTAAAGGAATTAATAAACTAAGGCCAGTCCTAGTTGGGAAGTCTGGGTCAGTGGTCTTTCCTTTGAATGAAAATCAGATAATAAATAATGGACTCATTTTATAATCAAGAATATAACCAATTATTTGTCAGTTAAATTGAAATTTAGTTTTTTATTACTTATGAGTGACGAGAAAAGATAGGGGGTCCTGTCTTTCCTTCAGTGTTTTTATCCAATGGCAGAGGAAAAGTTTTTCTCTCTTAATAAATCCTGAAGTGACAATGGTGACAAAAATCAATGGCTTTCATGATTGTATGCAAAACTCAAGTTTTTGTAACATACTGGTTGCAAATACATATATCGATACTTATATTAATTGAAAGCTAGTTATAACTATAGACATAACTTATAGGACTAAGAGTATAATATACCTATCCAACCTTTCATCTCCAGTTATATCCAAGCCTTCTTAAATTTTCTACCATTATCTGTTCTCAGAAGACTTATTTCCATCCCTTAATTCCTTCTGTATAAAGGCATGTTGGGTTTCTAATGAACATGTATACACACACACACACACACACACACACATCTTCAAATGTATAACATGACATTTTATGGTAATCTCTTCTTCAAATATTAGTAAAAATTTATCTACAGTCATCACACGATAGAACATAAAAATAAAAGCATTATTTGTTTTAATACCAAGAATCCTTCAAATGTGGTGTAAGGACAAGAAATCATAGTTTCTGCTCTCTGTGTTAGTTATGTTCATTAAGTTGCATGGAACTTAACATGTTCAGGATCTACCCAGAATTGACATGAATCCGGGAACTTAACATGTTCAGGACCTACCCAGTATTAACAGGTTCAGGATCTACACAGTATTGACATGGAACTTATTGTCTTATACTTGGGTCTGGAAAACAAGTGTCACTTCATAAAATGTTTCCCTTTTTATTATAAAGTTATATCTTTGATTAGTAGTATCCTGTACTCTTAAATATAAAACAAGTTGATGGCAATTGACTTTAATGCAAGACTTTGGACCCAAGTGAAAAGGCTGTGTTTCAATTGAGTGCATCATGGATTTAGAGCTACATATTGTAAAATGTTACCTCTGCCTAGGTAACCTGATAGCCCCTAAGTGCTGGGCTGTCTAATTAGGAGGCAATAAGAAACCAATAATTGTTAGACACATGGAAGCCTAACGGCCATAACTTTGGAGCAGCCTGAGATAACACATTATGTCCCTAGTCTTTGCCATTCTTCGATACCTAGTGAGACCAAGCTATCCAGTTAGGAATGAGGGTAGGCATCTATAAACAGAGGCCTCAAAATACTAAATTAAAAATATCTGACTATAAAAACAGAGAAGTCTTTTTTCTTTGCAAGCAGAAATATGAAGGTGGGTGGATTCTGGCTTTGGTTTAGCAGCTTTTTAAACATGAGAGATCTGATTTGTACAAGTCTTGGCCTTCCACTCCCAAAAATGGCTGAAGGCACTTAAGCCTCCATAACGACATTCCAGGCAACAGGCAGAAAAAAAAAAAAAAAAAAGAAAAGGGAAGGACAAAGAGAGTTTCCTAAGAACCCCCACCTCCTACTTGTGTTAATGTCATATTGCCCACATACATTTGCAAAGAAAGCTGGTAAAAACTACTTTTTAACTAGACAAATTGCTACCTCCAATAATTTTGTGTGATGGTGGTGGTGGTGGTGGTGAGGGTTCTCTTAGAAAGAAGAAGGAGAGGCTGGGCGCCATGGCTCATGCCTGTAATCTCAGCACTTTGGGAGGCCGAGGCAGGCAGATCATGAGGTCAGGAGTTCGAGACCAGTCTGACCAACATGGTGAAACCCCGTCTATACTAAAAATACAAAAATTAGCCAGGCATGATGGCACACACCTGTAATCCCAGCTACTCAGGAGGCTGAGGCAGGAGAATCACTTGAACCTGGGAGGCGGAGGTTGCACTGAGCTGAGATTGTGCCATTGTACTCCAGCCTGGGCAACAGAAGAGACTTCGTCTCAAAAAAAAAAAAAAAAAAAAAAAGAAAGAAAGAAAGAAGAAGTAGAGAATGACAATGATAACATAATTACTATTCTCTTCCATTAAGCCAAGCCTAATGGAAGGCCCTGGTTTGGTAGTCACAACTACTCTCACCACCACGGTCTGTCTATTCCCAACTTTATTACTCTACTTGGTGTAGAAAAGCACCAACCCTCCATAGTATTACTGTCTAGCAGGCTCCCATTTCTTCACTAATGGTTCAAGGAAAGACAGGAGGCAACAATCAAGCTTGGAATTTTTAATCCATACCCTTTGCATTCATTTAAATATCTCCATTAAAATGTCCACCCAATTAGAGAACAAAGTCTGTTCTTAGATGAAACTTTGAAATAGATAAATTGTTTCATGCTGATCTAACATACTCAATTAATGGCCATTCTAATAAGGATAATAGAATAAGAGAGAGTTCAGAATTTCAGAGCACACCTTTATAAAACTGAAGTAAAATTCAGTAGCATTCAGGATCTTTTAAGCAAAGCAATAGTGTAGTGATATGACAACTTGTCATCTTCCTGAAACCTGTGTCCATTGCTCTCTATTTTAGCCAACTCTATCTGTTCACCAATTGTGGGCGATTCAGTGCCTCTCCATTTTTGAAAAAATTATCTTTATCTCTGTCTGTCTCTTTCTCCTTCATATTCTTTTCAATATTTCAGCATTGTATACACTGTATTCATGTTAATCTAGTATTTTATGATATGTTAACAAGCTGATATACAACATAACTTGAAATCTACAGGCAACATTTTCACTATTACTCTCTATTAAGATTCATAATTCATATTTTTACTTTCAGTATTCTGAGAAGGCTTGCAGTTTGAAAAACAAATTCAATGTAATTTAACCCAGCATTTTCCATATTTGTGTTATGATGCAATCGTTTTTCTTGTCTATGAATACCATGTGAAAAGTTTTATGGAAGGCATTTGATATGAAGTTCACTCTAAGTTTCGTGCTTATTTGTACCTTCCATTTTCTTATGACATCTATACATTTTAGATTTAATATTTTGCTACTAGTTTAATTTCTTCCTTTGTATTTTAAGACAAAATCCAAGAAGACAGTTGCATAGCCTATCAGAGGGTTATCTTTTTGTCCATGTCCAATCATTTACTGTTTGAGTGATGGAGCCTCACATTAGAAAGTATGCTAACCTATGTATTAGACACATCTTGAGGGAGGAAGCTTTACAGGGGACCTGTGGTGAGTGTTGCATTCACTCAGGGGATCATTCACTTCTTTCCGATACACACACTCTGATATTCCCAATAAATCTGAGGCCACAGTCCTCATGATGCTCTCCTATGAAAAGCAAGTCAGATTTAGGAGAATAAATTGAATGAACTGTCACAAACATTTCTCAATAAAATAAGGAGAAAAGTGTAACTGTAGTCTGCATAAAAATTACATGTAGATTTACTAAGCTTTGGGGTCCTCTTGGTTGGAATGCATTTCTGAAGGGAAAAAAGTCAATATTAAACTACATTTGATGTATTTCTTTGCTAAAAGCCACAACTTTCAGTATTCTAGAGAGGAATGATTTATAACTATTACATCCAACAAAATGTTCTTTTTGGCCCTGAAATCTGATAATTTGGTTTTACATGGTGACTGTGCTTCCAGATATAAAACTCCTGTCCATCACCATTATTATTATCAAGGATAGCCTGAGAATTTCTGTAGAAAGCATAGCACATTTTCACTGCTTTACTCATGTGTGATAATTGCAGAGTTTTGGAAATGTGTTAGCTACAAAAAAAGAAGAATTAAGACCTTAAAGGTGTTTTAGGTAGAAATAAGCAAGGAACCTTGGTTTTCTATCATTGGAGCACTTTTCTTGTTGTACTCTGCATAAAATATTTCCTTTTGGCCTTGCAGATGTATTTTTGAATCTATTAGTCTGAACACATTTTCACTGTCTTGCAAATGTTTTATCAGCCTGCCTCTCTCCCCTACCAGAGCCTGATGTATATTGCAAGTGAAAGACAGAAAATGAGAATATAGTACTCATTTTCCATTTTTATTTCTTTTTTTCAAGGGTGTGTGTGGGGGGTTCTCTCTGAATAGGTTACGTCGTGTGGTTGCATACAGATACCGTGAACCGAAAAGACACTGTTAAACAGATATTCTACTATGAGAAATGCAAAACCTTTAGGCCCTCATACAAAAATTATTAAGAAATCTAGAATTGGCTGCAAAATGAAAAAAAGGGGTAATTCTTCTTATACTGCTATGTACTACTATATAACAGCCTTGATAGCCCACGTGATGGTGAGCTGCAGCTGCCAAGAAAGGTATATAATGATTTTGCTTCAGAAATTGGATCTCTTCCATATTTTTCCCAATAGGAGAATCAGTTTTAACTCATATTCCAATTAGGAAGTTCCTCTCCTTCAATAATAGGAGATTATAGTACCCTTCCTGTTCCCACTGAACCAAAGAACAGTCCTAACTTGGGTACAAAACCCAGGAAATTAACCCTACAGAGAATGAAGTGTTCAGTTACAGAGATAACAGATGTAATAAGTAAACACAGCGCGATACAGCTTCTCAAGTAATTAAGTTGATGATAGAGAGTTAGTAGAACACATTGAAGGGAACTGACATATTTTAAAACATTATTGATAAAGGACCAAATTTTAAATAAACCTTAAAAAGATCATATGAGCAAAGGTGGAAATTCTGTTCAAGAATTAATGAATAGTCCAATACAGATATATGTCGTTTTATTGCACTTTACTTTATTGCACTACATAGATATTGGGTTTTTAACATACTGAAAGTTTGTGGTAATACTTCCTTGAGAAAGTCTCCTAGTGCCATTTTTCTAACAGCATATGCTCACTTCCTTTCTATTTATCATATTCTGGTAATCCTCACAATGCTTTAAATTTTTTCACTATTATATCTGTTATGATGATCTGTGATCAGTGATTTTACTACTGTAATTAATTTGCAGTGCCACAAACTGCACCCATATAATATGTCAAACTTAATCTATAATCTATAAATGTTTTGTGTGTTCTGACTGCTCCACCAATCAGCCATTCTCTGTATCTCTCGTCACAGAATGCTCCTTCCCTGAGACACAACAATATTGAAATTAGGCCAAGTAATAACTCTACAATGGACTCTAAGTGTTCAAGTAAGAGTTTCAAGTGTCTAATTTAAAATCAAAAGCTAGAAATGATTAAGTGTAGTGAAGGGATGTTGAAAGCTCAGATAGGCTGAAAGCTAGGCCTCTTGTTAGAAACAGGTAAGTTGCGAATGCAAAGAAAAAAGTTATGGAAAAAATTAAAATTGCTACTCCAGTGAATACACACAATGATAAGAAAGTGTAATGGTCTCATTGCTTACATAGAGAATGTTTTAGTGAACTGAATAGAAGATTAAACCAACCACAACATTCCTTTAAACTAAAGCCTAATCCAGAGAAAGGCTGTAACTCTCCTTATGCTTTGAAATCTGAGAGAAGTGAGGAAGCTTCAGTAGAAAAGTGTGAAGCAAGTAGAAGTGGGTTTATGAGGTATAAGAAAAGAAATCCACCTTTGTAACATAAAATTGCAAGGTGAAACAGCAAGTGCTGATGTAGAAGTTGAAGCAAGTTATCCAGAAGACCTGGCTAAGATTGATGAAGGTAGCTAAACAAGAGATTTTCAATGAGACAAATCAACATTATATTGGAAAAAAAATGCCATCTCAGATTTTCATAGCTAGAGAGGACAACTCAATGCCTGTCTTCAGAGCTTCAAAGGAAAGACTGACCTCTTGTTAGGGGATAATGCAGCTGATGACTTTAAGTTTAATCCAATGCTCATTTACCATTATTTACCATTCCAAGAATCCTAGGACCCCTGAGAATGATACTAAATATATTCTGCTTGTCTTCTACAAATTGAACAGCAACGCTTGGATGACAACACATCTGTTTTGCAGTATAGTCTACTGCATATTTTAAGCCCATACTGGATATTTTAAGCCCACTGTTGAAACCAACTGCTTAGAAAGAAAGATTTCATTCTGAACGTGAGTGCCCACTGACAATGTACCTACTCACCCAAGAGCTCTGATGATACAAGGAGGTTAATTTCTTTTTTTCACGCCTGCTAACACAACATCCATTTGCAGCCCATAGATCAAGGAGTCATTTCAACTTTCTAGTCTTATTATTTAAGGAATACATTCCATAAAGATACAGCTGTCATAAATAGAAGATTAAATTAAATTAATTTAAATTAAATATTTTGATCTTCCTCTAATGTATCTGAAATGGAAAACCTTCTGGAAAAGTTCCAACATTCTAGATACCATTAAGAACATTCATGATTCATGAGAGATGGTCAAAATATCAACATTAACAGGAGTTTGAAAGAAGTTAATTCCAACTCTCATAAATAGTTTGAGAGGCTCAAGTGTCAGTGGAAGAAGTTTCTGTAGATATACTGGGAATAGCAAGAGAACTAGAACTAGAACTAGGGCCTGAATATGAGGCTAAATTGCTACAATCTCATGCAGAACTTGAATGAATGAGAAGTTGTTTCTTATGAGCAAGTCAAGAAAGTGGTTTCTTGAGATGAAATCTATTCCTGGTGATGTTGTGAACACTGTTAAAATAACAACACAAGATTGAGAATATTATATAAACTTAGCTGATAAAACAGCAGAATTTGAGAGGATTGGCTCCGATTTTGAAAGAAGTTCATCATAGGTAAAATGCTATCAAACATTATCCCATGCTATAGAGAAGTATTTTCTGAAAGGAGGAGTTAATACAGAAAATGTCACTGTTGTCTTGAGAAATTGTAGCAGCCACACCAGCCTTTAGCAAGCACCACCCTGATCAGTCAGCAGCTGTCAGCATCAAGTCAATACCCTCCACCAGAAAAAACACATATGACTGGCTTAAGGTTCACATGATTATAGGACTTTTTAGTAACAAAATATTTTAATTAAAGTATATACATTAATTTTTAGACATGACGATATTGAATACTTAATAGACTATCATACAGCAGAAACATAGCTTTTATATACATTCGGAAACCAAAAAAGTATTTGCTAACTTTATTGTAATTTTCACTTTATTCCAGTTGTCTGGAACTTGGCCTCCTCTATCCCCAAGGTGTCTCTGTAGTAGAGAATGACATCCGGACATACAGTGAAGTGAAGTGAGAAAAGTACAACACATAGACCTATATCAAGAAAACTTGGAACACACAAATAGAAAAATAATTCAGAAAAGAACAAAAAAATACATTCCTTTAGAATCTCATTTTAAAGATGTATGCCAATTCCAAATAAAGAAGTATTGATAAATTTATGTCAAATTTAAGGTAACTCAATATTCATTATATATGATTTTTTGTGTGTGTGTGACAGAGTCTCGCTCTTGTTCAAGCTGAAGTGCAATGGCCCAATCTTGACTCACTGCAAACTCTGCCTCCCGGGTTCAAACTATTCTCCTGCCTCAGCCTTCCGAGTAGCTGGGATTACAGGCACCCGCCATCACACCCAGCTAATTTTTGCATTTTTTAGTAGAGACAGGGTTTCACCATGTTGGCCAGACTGGTCTGGAACTCCTGACCTCAGGTGATCTGCCTGCCTCGGCCTCCCACAGTGCTGGAATTACAGACGTGAGCCACCACGCCTGACTTATATATGATTTTATTTCAGATTGTGCCTTCAGTCAGTTTTATTTATTGGTTTATGTATGTACGTGTGCATGGTATGTATGTATGTCTTTATCAGTCTCATGTTACAAAAGCACCTTTATGCATCATTACAGAGAGATTATCATATCTAAATAGAAGACAAATACTATTACAGTCAAGATTCTGAGACTAAGTGAGCAAAAATTCAAAAATCCTGGCTCATGTATTTTGATCTGTATCTTCTCCATAGTGTATAGATTGATTTTAACAGTTAATATTGTGTCACACTAACATGCTACCTTAAAGTCCCTTTGTGTTGAGGGGGAATATAACACAAGGATTAGAAAAATGCAGCCAGTTTTTTAAAAAATATATGTTTTATTAAAAGACAGCCACAAACATCCCTTTATGTATTATCTATGTCTGCTTTCTAGCCACAACAGCATCGAGTAGTTCCATCAGAGTTGTTTAGCCTGCCAAGCCTAAAATATTTACTATTTGACACTTCACAGCAAAACTTGCCAATGTCTAACACAGCACAATGAAAATGGTCTTTGAGTAAAATAGACTCATGAGAAACTGTGTTCTAGGTTAAGCTTTACGTTTTATGCTACGTTTTATAATCCCCAACATGTTTTTCAGATTAAGCAACTGAATTTTCTCTTCTGAAAAAAACAAAAAAAAGACTCTCTTTATTCCCCCATCATCAGGACCTTATTGTGATATCAAACATTCAGAATTCTCCACCAACTCTGAAACTAAGACAGTCCTTAGCATTTATGGTCTCTCAAGGCAAGAGTTAAATGGAGGCACATATGTGATTCATTTTTAAATAATAAATCAATCCCCCAAAATCATTCAATTAAGTATGTTGTATCATCCTATTTTGATAAGTATGCCTTCACATTGACCTAGAAAGTCAAACTTGAAATTAAAATTTTCAGACTTTTAAGTTTCTTCAACAAAAAATGGCAGTATGGGGAGGACATGGCCTCAGCTCCACTCTGTGACTTCCCATAGGCTTTTCTTCTCCATTTCAATTATTCATATGCTGCGATAGAACTGCATCCATGTGGACATCCCAACACACATGCCTCAGCTCTGTCCACCCATTTTCACAACATCTCTCCTTGGCCAACCCTGCTGAAAGCCGAGGGTTACATATATGCCCAGTGACATACGCACTCCTTGGGGAAACTGATCCAGTACACAGGGCACCATGAATTTTGGAAGGCAGTCAAGATCATGTTAGCAGGAAATCCCCAAGTTTTAGTTACCTAGAGCATCATCAAGTAGGGAAGCATAGGCTTAGGATGTATCCTTCTCATAACCCAGAGAATTCTTACTCTGTGGAAAAGTGAATTAAATATGGAGATACCAGGTGGAACCCTCGAAAGATCTCTCTCCTTAGAACCAGCAGCATCAGCATCTCCTAAAACAGTAGTTCCCAAGTGGGGGTAATTTTGTCCCTAGAAGATATCTGACCTTATCTGGAGGGGCTTTTAACTGTCACAACTGCTCAGGAAAGTGTTAGTAGCATCCAGTAGGTAGAATCCAGAAATGCTGCTAAAAAAAATCTACAGTGCACAAGAGCGGTCCCTGAAACAAAGAATCAGTTGGTCCAAAATGCTAGTAGTGTTGAGCTTAAGAAACATTCACCTAGGTTTTCATAAGAAATGCAGAAGCTCAAGCCCGCCTCAGACCTACTGGACTAGAATCTGAATTTTAAGTGGATCTGTAAGTATGCCCATTAAAGTTTGAGAAGCACTGCTCTGAAGCAAGGGATGGAGGCAGAGGCTCTTCTTGCCCTGTGAAATGTGGTGCTTTTTGGAACAGGCAACTCACAAGACTTTTGATGCTGATGTTTGTTGTTATGAATTTCCCTCATTCCAACATTAGTTTTTCCCTTATAGTTTTACTCCTTTTACAAGAGTCAGAAAAATTAGATATATTTTCTATTTCTATTATTTCATAAAGAGTACAGATATCAAGTTCAATCTATAGGAAGACTTTTGAAGGATATTTTAAAGGTTACATCAAAAAAGCTCAGAATTCCTAATGAGTCGTTGCAGGCTTTAAATCATTAAGATTATCTCAAACTGAATTCTCCTGGTTGCCTTGACTCATATCCTGAATTTTACGAATTGGATAAAAACATTTCATAGATGAAATACATCATAGCATTTTTAGAGGATTTCATTATTTGAACAGGGCACGTGGAGGCTTCCGGGAGTAGATGTTAAATGTCTGGCCTCTTCTAACATGACTCATTTAGTTTTAATACCGGGTGCATTTCTCAGCCGAGATATGCTGGGGAATGAATGAAATAGAATTTCATTTTAAAATTTAGTCTGAATACCTTAATCGATTGATAGAAAAAAAATGTTTGTGCTTAGGTTGATTCTTGTTTTATCCATGCATAGACAACATAAGGAGTTCTTCCAGTTTAAAGGACAGAAAGAGGAGTGAGATGTTTGTTGCATGCACAAGGAGAAATTTTCCAGACAGGAAAATAATGAGAGGGAGCTGTACAATGTTTACAAAGAGGCCTAGTATTGATCATTTTCTGGTCCACAATCATATTGTAAAGAAGGCAGGTCTTGGATTTAGCACACTTAGTTTTCTTGTTCTCATGTGTACCCCTGACACAATGAACTTAACGCACCCCCTTAAGGAACACCATCATTTGGTACTTTCCTACCAGCCTGATTTCTGATTTCTGTTTTTATATTTACCCTATATGAAAGTTACACAAATATTCTATGAGAATCCACAACATTTCAACCAGTAGGCTAATAAATACAGAAAGAAAAATTAAACAAAATGTTTCAACATTTCTATGACTGAAAAGAATTTCAAGTACTTTTTATTTTATTATTATTATTGTTAATTCATAGAAACACCATCTTCCCCATCTTCCTTCTGGGGATCTGCAGTTTGGCAAGAAAAAAATATATTATTATCAACTTGTGTTAAATGGATAAATGAATGTAATGTTGAAGGATAATATGGAGTTTTGTTGAGGCTTTTGTGGCCCTTGAAATTATCCAGTGTAGAAAGTCACTTATTCTACCTGTTCATTGGGGCTGATACTTCTGGCACCCTCAATAGTTATTCTTTTCTCAGTATATTGTAATCAACTGCTTAGAAGGATATTTTCCAGGGACGTGTATTTCATTAACCTTTAAAAACAACATATCTGCCTGCTTGTTTTCCAAGCACTACTCAATCATGAAGCTGTTTCAAAGCTGTTTGGTACAATTATTGACTTAGATGAAGAAGGGTTCAGTCATCCATTGGTGCTGTACTGACAGACAGCCCAGAATCTGAGATTCCCCATCTAGTGACTCTTAATGATATGGCAGCCCTGGCTTTTGCCCCCAGATCTAATCATTGAACCTTTTATTCATTCCCAAGAATTTTACTTTGCTTAGATTTTTAAATCTTATTTCAAGCAAGAATTTCTAGTTATCAGTGGGTGTAGCTAAGAACATGTTCTTTACCTAAAAAATCACTGCATACACACACACACACACACACACACACTCACACACGTATAGATATATTCAAACACTGCAGCCTCCTTTTTTGCTCCCATTCCCAGGGTTTTAGTTTCTGGACAAAAAGTTGCTTTATTGACTTGGGAGGCTGAGGCAGGAGGATCACTTAGTCCAGGAGTTTCAGGCTGCCTGAGGTATGATCATACTACTACACTGTAGCCTGGGCAAAACAGCAAGATCCTGCCTCTAAATAAATAATAAAAAATAATAATAAAAAAAATTTGCCTTATGAGGTGATTTTATATAAATATATATATTTTTATAGCATTACTGTGGTCAGATACACTTTTATTTCTATTTTACAATTAAAGAATTAATGTTTCTTGACATAGGTTTGGGTATTAGACATAGAGTCATCAAGGGAATTTGAAAACTAGCATGTGGTTGACAGAAAATCAAAATTCATATAGTAATTTTTAATATTATTTTAAACATTTATAAAATAGGTATTATCCTTTTTCTACATAAATTGGAGGTGGCATTAATCAGCCCCACTAAATTGTGTTTATACTAAGAATACTAAGTTTGCAAGATGACACATATACAATGGAGTATATATTGTTATTTTTCATGCTGAGTTTGTTGCTATTCTCTCTCTCATTTTTCTCTACATATCTCAAGAGATGTTGGGGGCAGATTACATTAAGAACCTGTTGAAACTTGAAAAAAAACTACAGTAAACACATGGTTCTAGATCATAGGGATAAATTATATGAGGCTTTCTTTCTGCTTATCTCAAACTTAAAATTTTTAAATGTGGCCAAGGAAGTTGAAGATAAAAAATTAAAATAAATAGACCATCTTGAGGCAGTATCTTTTAAAATAATATCAAGGACCAATGAATTATCAAAACAAACAAACAAACAACAACAACAACAACAAAACTCCTGTTTTCTGTGGGGAAGAAATCTTGGAATTAATTTTTTTCCCTACAGTACTGACTTTGGGTCTGCCACTGAAAGGCATATACACTAGATTTGTAAAGGAAAAGATATAAGAAACCATGGGAACTGAGAAGCATGCATGAGTGTGAATAGGATTGTCAACAGTATCAAATTTGTATTTTGCAGGAGAAAGTCAAGAAACAATCCTATAATACTGAGAAACAATCCAGGGAAAAATATCAGAACACTGCAGAAAAGTAATAGGCAGTTTGAAAATTATTTCAATAGAAAATATTCGTAAAACTAACATTTGGATTGCACAGTATGCATATTAGGTCTGAATAAAAAAGAAAATAGAAGAAACACTGAAGACTCCTTAACGGAAGAAAAAAAATTTCTTATCTTGAAAACAAAACATACAAGATCTGTAGTGCCAGTTAACTCAAGTGGCAGAAGCAGGAGGATCAGCTGAGCCCCAGGAGTTCCAGTACAGCCTAAGAAATGTAGTGAGACCTGTCTGGAAAAAATAAACATTTAAAGAAGGGAGAAAAGTTTAAACAAAGAATAATCAAAATGTTTTAGGGCAAATATAGAATTAAATAGGATATACTTTTTAATTTTAATGTCAAAGCAAAATTTCTAAAAATTCCAAAAGAAGAAAAGAAAGGTTTTTGGAAGCATACACATCAACCAGATTTTTAGAAAACCCAGCAAACAAAGTAAGTAGAGAATGTGAGTGGGCCTGCCATGTACCGACATCCTTATATCCAACCAACTTATTACTTTGGAAAAGAATAAAAACAATCTCATATGTGAAGCTTCAGAAAACATTTCACCCAGGTATGCATCATGAATAAACTACTCATGAAAGTTCCAAAATTTTTTTTAAATATTAAGTAGAACTCAAGAGAGGAAAACTAAAATTAAAAAATAGTAATTTATCAGGGGAGGTGGAAAGATGTTTAGTTTTGCTTAAAAGAAAACTATGGTTACAGGATTTTTTAAAAAAATATTCTGAAAAGACCTAGCATGTGGTTGACAGAAAAACCAAATTCATATAGTATTTTTAATAGGATTTTAAACATTTATAAAATAGGTATTATTCTTTTTCTAAAGAAATAGGAAGTGGCATAAATCAACCCCACTAAATTGTGTTCATATTAAGAATCCTAAGTTTGCAAGATGACGCGTATACTTTGGAGTGTATGTTGTCATTTTTCATGCTGAATTTATTGCTGTCGTCTCTGTAATTTTTCTCTATTTATGTATCTGAAGAGATGGTGGGGGCATACTGACAACAACGTAAAAGACAATACAATAGCTGGAGTCTTGGAATCTGACAAAAAAATCAATCCCGGTTATTTTTTAAAAATGCACAGCTTTTCTCTTTTGTAGTCATGCTTCCCATCAACTAACAAGAGAGCTGCCTATATTTAGTCTTCTTTTCCTCACCTCCTTATTCCACTCAATTTAGATTTTCTTCCCCATCATTGCATTGAAAGTGATCTTATCAAGGTCACCAATGACTACCTTTCTAAATACAAAATTCAAATATCTGTTCTTATCACACTTGAACTCACGTCTCTGATACTGTTAACTTCCTTTCAACTCAAAATCATTTCTTGGCATACGTAAAATCACAGTCTTCTTTTACTTCCTACTATACTAATGACTCGTTATTTTCCTTTCCTAGCTTCTCCCCCTTTTTCAGTTCTTTAAATGTCTATGTGTCTCGGGGCACAGCTTACATCTATCTTTTTATCACCAGCAATACTCTAGTCTAGATGACATTATTCAGACCCTTAGTTTACAATAAACTCTACACTATTGATTTCTTAAAATATCTTTCTGATCTCCAGACTCTTTTCTCTCTCTGCTCACTGTCAGTATTTGAGTATCTAATGACTGTTTCAAGCACTACATGGCTGAATGGAATTTTTGATTTCCCCCTTAAAATTATTCTTCCCTAGCCTACCAAAGTTTATAATGGTGTCACAATTCATACAATTGCAGAGGACAAGGACCTAGGGGGTATTCTTGATTTCTCTGTTTTTCATAGTCTTCTTTTCCAAATGGAGTTGTCTATCTCCAAAGTTTATTCCAAATTCAATCATCTCTCAAAACCTCCACCACTGATATTCTAGTCCTATTTTCTGCCTGGACAACTATAATAGACTCCTAATTACCTCCTTGCTACAGCTCTTTCCCCTTCATAGCCTATTCTGCACAAAGAAAACCTTGTAGTAATATTTTTGAAATCATGAGCTAGGTGATGCACACAATTATACATAGAATCTTTTAAAAAATATCTTCTTAATGACAGCAAGCCCTACATGATGTCAACTTATCTTTCTGACCTTATTTATCACTTTTCCTATCATTCTTTAAGCCTTACATATATTGGCCTACTTCCATTATTAAAATAAACCGGGCTTGTCTTTGTCTCAGAACTATTATGTTTGCTATTTTCACTACTTGAATTCTTTTCCATAGATATTTTATATAGCTAGTTCTTTTCTACCATTCAGATCTCTCCTCAAATATCGTTTCCCTAGAAAGAATTTGTAGGCCATTCTCTCTAAATCCACATCCTCACAAACATCTTATTGCATAATTTTCTATTCCATGTTGAGAAAATATAATTATAAACAAAATCTCCTTCGAGCCCAGAAGTCTCTCCACCATCATGCTCTTTTGGTTACTGTAGCCTTGTAGTATAGTTTGAAGTCAGGTAGCGTGATGCCCCCAGCTTTGTTCTTTTGGCTTAGGATTGACTTGGAAATGTGGGCTCTTTTGTGATCCCATACGAACTTTAAAGTAGTTTTTTCCAATTCTGTGAAGAAAGTCACTGGTAGCTTGATGGGGATGGCATTGAATCTATAAATTACCTTGGGCAGTATGGCCATTTTCACGATATTGATTCTTCCTATCCATGAGCATGGAATGTTCTTCCATTTGTTTGTATCCTCTTTCATTTCATTGAGCAGTGGTTTGTAGTTCTCCTTGAAGAGGTCCTTCACATCCCTTGTAAGTTGGATTCCTAGGTATTTTATTCTCTTTAAGCAATTGTGAATGGGAGTTCACTCATGATTTGGCCCTGTTTGTCTGTTATTGGTGTATAAGAATGCTTGTGATTTTTGCACATTGATTTTATATCCTCAGACTTTGCTGAAGTTCCCTATCAGCTTAAGGAGATTTTGGGCTGAGATGATGGGGTTTTCTAGATATACAATCATATCATCTGCAAACAGGGACAATTTGACTTCCTCTTTTCCTAATTGAATGCCCTTTATTTCCTTCTCCTGCCTGATTGCCCAGGCCAGAACTTCCAACACTATGTTGAATAGGAGTGGTGAGAGAGGGCATTCCTGTCTTGTGCCAGTTTTCAAAGGGAATGCTTCCAGTTTTTGCCCATTCAGTGTGATATTGGCTGTGGGTTTGACATAGATACCTCTTATTATATTGACAAACATCCCATCAGTACCTAGTTTATTGAGAGTTTTTAGCATGAAGCGTTCTTGAATTTTGTCAAAGGTCTTTTCTGCATCTATTAAGATAATCATGTGGTTTTTGTCTTTGGTTCTGTTTATATGCTGGATTACATTTATTGATTTTCATATGTTGAACCAGCCTTGCATCCCAGGGATGAAGCCCACTTGATCATGGTGGATAAGCTTTTTGATGTGCTGCTGGATGCAATTTGCCAGTATTTTATTGAGGATTTTTGCATCGATGTTCATCAGGGATATTGGTCTAAAATTCTCTTTTTTTGTTTGTCTCTGCCAGGCTTTGGTATCAGGATGATGCTGGTCTCATAAAATGAATTAGGGAGGATTCCCTCTTTTTCTATTGATTGGACTAGTTTCAGAAGGAATGGTACCAGCTCCTTCTTTTACCTCTAGTAGAATTTGACTGTGAATCCATCTGGTCCTGGACTATTTTTGGTTAGTAAGCTATTAATTACTGCCTCAATTTTAGAGCCTGTTATTGGTCTATTCAGAGATTCGACTTCTTAGTGGTTTAGTCTTGGAAGGGTGTATGTGTCGAGGAATTTATCCATTTCTTCTAGATTTTCTAGTTTATTTGCCTAGAGGTGTTTATAGTATTCTCTGATGGTAGTTTGTATTTCTGTGGGATCGGTGGTGATATCCCACTTATCATTTTTTATTGTGTCTATTTGATTCTTCTCTATTTTCTTCTTTATTACTCTTGCTAGCAATCTATGAATTTTGTTGATCTTTTCAAAAAATCAGCTCCTGGATTCATCGATTTTTTGAAGGGTTTTTTGTGTCTCTATGTCCTTCAGTTCTGCTCTGATTTTAGTTATTTCTTGCCTACTGCTAGCTTTTGAATGTGTTTGCTCTTGCTTCTCTATTTCTTTAAATTGTGATGTTAGGGTGTCAAATTTGGATCTTTCCTGCTTTCTCTTGTGGGCATTTAGTGCTATAAATTTCCCTCTACACACTGCTTTGAATGTGTCCCAGAGATTCTGGTATGTTGTGTCTTTGTTCTCACTGGTTTCAAAGAACATCTTTATTTCTGCCTTCATTTCATTATGTACCCATTAGTCATTCAGGAGCAGGTTGTTCAGTTTCCATGTAGTGGTGTTGTTTTGAGTGAGTTTCTTAATCCTGAGTTCTAGTTTGATTGCACTGTGGTCTGAGAGAGAGTTTGTTATAATTTCTATTATTTTACTTTTGCTGAGGAGAGCTTTACTTCCAACTATGTGGTCAATTTTGGAATAGGTGTGGTGTGGTGCTGAAAAGAATGTATATTCTGTTGATTTAGGGTGAAGAGTTCTGTAGATGTATATTGGGTCCACTTGGTGCAGAGCTGAGTTCAGTTCCTGGATATCCTTGTTAACTTTCTGTCTCGTTGATCTGTCTAATCTTGACAGTGGGGTGTTAAACTCTCCCATTATTATTGTGTTGGAGTCTAAGTCTCTTTCTAGGTCTCTAAGGACTTGCTTTATGAATCTGAGTGCTCCTGTATTGGGTGCATATATATTTAGGATAATTAGCTCTTCTTATTGAATTGATCCCTTTACCATAATGTATGGACTTCTTTGTCCTTTTGATCTTTGTTGGTTTAAAGTCTGTTTTATCAGAGACTAGGATTGCAACCCCTGCCTTTTTTTGTTTTCCATTTGCTTGGTAGATCTTCCTCCCTCCCTTTATTTTGAGCCTATGTGTGTCTCTGCACATGAGATGGGTTTCCTGAATACAGCGCACTGATGGGTCTTGACTCTTTATCCAATTTGCCAGTCTGTGTCTTTTAATTGGAGCATTTAGCCCATTTACATTTAAGGTTAATATTGTTATGTGTGAATTTTATCCTGTCATTATGATGTCAGCTGGTTATTTTGCTTATTAGTTGATGCAGTTTCTTCCTAGCCTCGATGGTCTTTACAATTTGGCATGTTTTTGCAGTGGCTGGTAACAGTTGTTCCTTTCCATATTTAGTGCTTCCTTCAGGAGCTCTTGTAGGGCAGGCCTGGTGGTGACAAAATTTCTCAGCATTTGCTTGTCTGTAAAGGATTTTATTTCTCCTTCACTTATGAAGCTTAGTTTGGCTGGATATGAAATTCTGGGTTGAAAAGTCTTTTCTTTAGGAATGTTGAATATTGGCCCCCACTCTCTTCTGGCTTGTAGAGTTTCTGCTGAGAGATCCACTGTTAGTCTGATGGTCTTCCCTTTGTGGGTAACCCAACCTTTCTCTCTGGCTGCCCTTAACATTTTTTCCTTCATTTCAACTTTGGTTAATCTGACAATTACGTGTCTTGGAGTTGCTCTTCTCGAGGAGTATCTTTGTGGCATTCTCTGTATTTCCTGAATTTGAATATTGGCCTACCTTGCTAGATTGGGGAAGTTCTCCTGGATAATATCCTGCAGAGTGTTTTTCAACTTGGTTCCATTCTCCCTGTCATTTTCAGGTACACCAATCAGAGATAGCTTTGGTCTTTTCACATAGTCCCATATTTCTTGGAGGTTTTGTTCATTTCTTTTTATTCTTTTTTCTCTAACTTCTCTTCTCACTTTATTTCATTCATTTGATCTTCCATCACTGATACCCTTTCTTCCAGTTGATCGAATCAGCTACTGAGGCTTGTGCATTCGTCACGTAATTCTCATGCCATGGTTTTCAGCTCCATCAGGTCCTTTAAGGACTTCTCTGCATTGGTTGTTCTAGTTAGCCTTTCGTCTAATTTTTTTTTCAGGTTTTTAACTTCTTTGCCATTGGTTCAAACTTCCTCCTTTAGCTTGGAGTAGTTTGATTGTCTGAAGCCTTCTTCTCTGAACTCATCAAAGTCATTCTCTGTCCAGCTTTTTTCCGTTGCTGGTGAGGAGCTGCATTCCTTTGGAGGAGGAGAGGCACTCTGGTTTTTAGAGTTTCCAGTTTTTCTGCTCTGTTTTTCCCCATCTTTGTGGTTTTATCTACCTTTGGTGTTTGATGATGGTGATGTACAGATGGGGTTTTGGTGTGGATGTCCTGTTTGTTAGTTTTCCTTCTAACAGTCAGGACCCTCAGCTGCAGGTCTGTTGGAGTTTGCTGGAGGTCCACTCCATACCCTGTTTGCCTGAGTATCAGCAGCGGAGGCTGCAGAACAGCAAATGTTGCGGCCTGATCGTTCCACTGGAAGTTTTGTCTCAGAGGAGCACCTGGCCATGTGAGGTGTCAGTCTGCACCTACTGGGGGGTGCTTTCCAGTTAGGCTACTTGGGGGTCAGGGACCCACTTGAGGAGGCAGTCTGTCCGTTCTCAGATCTCCAGCTGTGTGCTGGGAGAACCACTAGTCTCTTCAAAGCTGTCAGACAGGTACATTTAAGTCTGCAGAGATTTCTGCTGCCTTTTGTTTGGCTATGCCCTGCCTCTAGACGTGGAGTCTACAGAGGCAGGCAGGCATCCTTGAGTTGCGGTGGGCTCCACCCAGTTCAAGCTTCCTGGCCGCTTTGTTTACCTACTCAAGCCTCAGCAATGGCGGGCACCCCTCACCCAACCTCGCTGCCTCCTTACAGTTTTTTCACAGACTGTTGTGCTAGCAGTGAGCGAGGCTCCCTGGGTGTAGGACGCTCTAAGCCAGGCACAGGATATAATCTCCTGGTGTGCTGTTTGCTAAGACCGTTGGAAAAGTGCGGTATTAGGGTGGGAGTGACCCGATTTTCCAGGTGCCATCTGTCACCCCTTTCTTTGACTAGGAAAAGGAATTCCCTCACCCCTTGCACTTCCTGGGTGAGGTGATGCCTCACCCTGCTTCGGCTCATGCTCGGTGCACTGCACCCACTGTCCTGCACCCACTGTCTGACACTCCCCAGTAAGATGAACCTGGTACCTCAGTTGGAAATGCAGAAATCACCCGTCTTCTGCATTGCTCACCCTGGGAGCTGTAGACTGGAGCTGTTCCTATTCAGCCGTCTTGGCTCCACCCCAAAAAGATAGAGTTTCTATATGGCCCCTGACCACACACATGCACACAGTCCCCCACTATCAACATTCTGCATAAGAATCATATGTTTGTTACAATCCATGAATCTACAGTAACACAAAATTAATACTTCAAGGTCATAGTTTACATATTTGCCTAGGATATATTTGCATAGTTTACATTAGGGTTCACTGTTGGTAGTGTACTCATTTTATGTGTTTTGACAAATGTATAATGACATTATCCATCATTGTAGTATCAGACAATATTTCACTTCCCTGAAAATACTCTTTTCTCTGCTGTATTAGTCTGTTTTCACACTGCTATAAAGAACTACCTGAGAATGGGTAATTTATAAAGAAAAGAGGTTTAATTGATTCACAGTTCTGCATGGCTGGGGAGGCCTCAGTAAACTTACAATCATGGCAGAAGGCAAAGGGGAAGCAAGGCACATCTTATATGGTGGCAGGAGAGGGAGGGAGCAAAGAAAGCCACACACTTTTAAACCATCAGCTGTTTTGAGAGCTAACTCACTATCACAAGAACAGAATGGGGAAAATCTGCCCTGATGATCTAATCATCTCCCACCAAGTCTCTCCCTCAACATGTGGGGATTACAATTTGAGACGAGATTTAGGTGGGGACAGAGAGCCCAAAGCATCTCATCTGCCTTTGCATCCCTCCCTCTTCCTAAGCTCTGGAAACTACTGATCTTCTTTACTTCATAGTTTTGCCTTTTGCAGAATGTCATAGTTGGAATTATACAGTCTATAGTAGTTGCAGTTTGGTTTCTTTCAGAGTGATAAGCCATTAAGTTTCCTCCAGTTCTTTTCATGGCTTGATAGCTTTCTTGCTACTGCTAAATAATATTCCATTGTCTGAATGTACTACAATTTCTTTATCCATTCACCAACTAAAGGACACTTTGGCAATTATGAATAAAGTTCTAGAAACATTCTAATGCATGTTTTATGTGGACATATGTTTTCAATTTATTTGGATGAATTCCAAAGAGTATGATTGCTGAAGTGTATTTTTTTAAACACTGCCAAAATGTTTTCCAAAGTGGTTATATCTTTTTTTTTTTTTAACATGGCATAGCAGACTAGGGACATACATACTAGTTCTCCTCAGAAATTAGATCAAAGATACCAGTGCATGGCCAAGTTTTAAACAGAAAATGGAGGGAGGAGAGCCAGGATCCATCAGAGCACCCATGGAAAGAAGCTGGGGTGTAGAAAAAAAGCAGCAAAACTCTAGCTGAGACTGACCCCTAACAAACTCAAAGCCCAGCAGAAAGGGTAGGTGGGAGTGCTTCTCCCCTCCCGGAACCCTCTGCCAAGCTGCTGACTACTAAACTGTTGGGTGCCCCTCTGCCCTTGCATTCCATGGTAGCACTATCAGTAGCAATCAGAGAACTTCTCATAAACAGAGAACTGAGTGGGCAGCTTGTGCAGCCCTGCCACATACCCCTCAGACCCAAGTTGAGAGGGTGGGCACCATACCAGTTGGGTACCCGTGGTGCAACTCTCCTTCCTGGGGATCCTCTGCTCTTGAACCACTGCACCACCGGAACACTCACAAACAACCCACTCCGATTTTGGCAAGCACAGGGAACTGGTGGAGCCCAGGAAGTTGTGAGTCTCCTGGGGATCTAACCCTTGGTGAAGAACACGGCCTGGCAAAGCCCCTCCTGGGGCAAAGGAAATGCAGGTGAGGCACCAACTGCAAAAGGGGTCCCTTTGATGACTAGGAAGTGATGTGGAGATCGGGTTATATTTTGTCCCCCACCTCTCCATACACTGTGTCAGATGCAGTAGCAGTTCTTCCTATCAGGGCCTGGTGAGTGAGCAATTAAAAGAAACCATTTATTTCATTTTTCTGGTGGCTCCATCCTCAAAGAAAGTGAGCACACACCAAAAAAAGTGCTTCTCATGCTTTTCCAGTGAGCCGAAAACAAAGGATGGTGCCCAACTACCTCTCCCTACACAGAGTTCTAGCACCCCTGTAAGGGAGGACAGAGTGCGAAGTTACCTGCCCTGGACAGGGAAAAGTGGCTCTGCCACCAACCCCATTCTGTGATATCCATAAGGGAGATGCTCCTTTGCCCACAGCCAAGCTGCAGCTGGGTACCAAAGATGAAGGCTTCATAAACAGAAGACTGTGAACCCCATGACAGGGATGTAATAGGGAAGCTGATTGTTCTCTTGCTAGCTCAAGATGAGGAGCTTGTGCATACCTCCCCAGGTTCTTCCCTCTGTGCTTCAGTGCACCACAACAACATCTCTTCCTGCTACCTCCATCAGAGCATGTATATGGACAGGGCATCAGCTCATTTGCCAGCTCTTACTCTTAAGCACCATCTACAGGACTTCAGCATGAATTGCACCACCAAACCAAAAAAAAAAATAAATTATATCAACAAGCAGGATCTGAGAATATCACCGCAACGAATCTATTTGCAACCAAGGAACCCCTTCCGAGCTTTGGTCCTCTGAAAGCACTCAAAACCAAAGCCATTCAATTATACACAACATACACCACAGTCAAACCCTCAAGGGAAAAAAAAGAATAAAAAAATTAAAACCCCATCCAAATGATAGAAATCTCCAAAAAAGAAGCAAGAGATCCCTCAGATAAGAATAAATTATAGCAAGAAGTCTGGTGGCATAAAAAGCCAGAGTGTTTTGTCACCTCCAAAGATTATATATACTCCTTAGCAATGGGTCCTAACCAGATTGCAATGTCCGAAATTGTTGATAGAGAGTTAAATATATGAATGGTGAGGTTACTCAGTGAGATCGAGGAGAAAGCTGAAATACAAAACAAAGAGACAAACATGCACAAAAAAAGATTCAAGATACGAAAGATGGCATGGCTAAACAAAAAAGAACCAAAAAGAACTTCTGGAATTGAAAAATTCACTACAGGAATTTCAAAATGCAGTTGGAAGCCTAAACAATAGGCTAGACAAAGAAAGAGAAAGGCTTTTACTGCAAGAAAACTGTTCTTTTGAATCAAACCAGTGAGACAAATTTTTTTTAAATAACTTTAAAAACTGAACAAAGATTTTGAGAAACATTGGATTATGTAATATGGCAAAACTTATGACTTATTGGCATTCCTGAGAGAGAAGATGAAAAAGTAGACAACTTGGAAAATATATTCAAGAGTTTAATTCAGGAAAATTTCCCTGATTTTGAAGAGGTCAACACGCAGACCCAAGAAATTCAGAAACTCCTGTGAGAAACTATACCAGATGACCATCCCTAAAGCATATAGTTATCCAACTATCCAAAGTCAACAAGAAATAAAAAAATTTAAAGGCAGCTTGAGAAAAGGGTCAAATTACTTATAAAAGGAATTTCCTAAGATTGACAGTGGCTTTCTTAGCAGAAACCTTACAAGCCAGAAGAGATTGGGGATCTATTTTTTAGCATTCCTAAAGAAAAAAATTCCATCCAATAATTTCATTTCCTACAAAGCTAAGTTTCACAAACAAGGAGAAATAAAGTATTTGCCAGACCAGCAAAGACTAAGGGAAATCCTCACCACCAGCCTGGACCTTTAAGAAATATTTAATGGAGTTCTAAACATGGCAACAAAATAATGATGCTTGCCACTACAAAAGCACGTGTAAGTACAAAGCCCACAGACCATATAAAGCAAATACAAATCAAGACTGCAAAGCAACTAGCTAAAAACACGAAGACAGGAACAAAATCCCACATATCAATATTAACCTTCAATGTAAATAGTCTATATGCTCCACTTAAGAGACTTAGAGGGGCAAATTGGATTAGAAAAAAATAACTCAACCTTCTGATGTCTTCAAGAGATGCTCTCACCTTTAATAACATGCATAGGCTCAAAGTAAAGGAATGAGCAAAGATCTATAATGCCAATGAAAAACAAATAAAGCAGGGATTGCTATTTTTATATCAGATAAGACACACTGTTTGCCAATAGCAGTAAAAAAAAAAAAAAAAAAAAAAAAGACAGGGCAAAATGAGACTCCATAATGATCAAGCTTTCAATTCATCAAGAAGATTTTACTATCCCAATTATACATACACCAAACATTGGAGCACCTAGATTTATAAAACAATTACTATAAAACCTATGTACAGAGTTAGTCAGCTACACAATAATAGTGGGGGTCTTCAGCACCCCACTGACAACATTTAGACAAAACATTAAGGCTCAAAACTAACAAATTCAAGACTAAAATTGGACACTTGGCCAAGTGGAGCTAATAGACACCTTTACAATATTCCACCAACAACCACAGAATATACATTCTTCTCAACTACACAGGGACACACTCTTAAGATTGATTACATGCTCTGTCATAAGGCAATTTTTAACAAAGTCAAAAAATTTAAAATCATACTACACATCTTCTCAGAAGACAGTGGAATAAAATTTAAAATCAATACCAGCAGGAACTCTTAAAACCTGACAAATACATGGAAACTAAACCACTTGCCCCTTAATGATTTTGGGGTAAATAGCCAAATTAGGGCAACAATTTTAAAAACGTCCTTGAAACAAATGGAAATAGAGGCACAACATACCATAATCTCTGGGATACAGCAAAAGCAGTGTTAAGAGGAAATTGTACAGTACTAAATGTCTACACCAAGAAGCAAAAATATCTCAAATTAACAACCTAACATCACACCTAAAGGAACTAGGAAAACAAGAACAAACGAAACTCAGACCTAGTAGAATGAAAGAAATAACTAAAATCATAGCAGAACTAAATTAAATTGAGAACAAAAACCATACAAAGAATCAATTTTTAAAAAGTTGATTATTTGAAAGGATAAAGAAGACTGACAGACTGCTAGCCAGACTAATAAAGAAAAATGATCAAAATTAGCACAATCAAAAATGACAAAAGTGACATTACAACTGATCCTACAGAAATGCAAAAGGTCTTCAGAAACTACTTTGACCATCTCTATTTGTACAAACTAAAAAATCGAGAAGAAATTGTTAATTTTCTGGACACATACAACCTCCCAAGGTTAAACAGAAGGAAATTGAAATCCTGTACAAACCAATAATGAGTTACAAAATTGAATCTGTAATAAAAAAAAAACCTACCTACCAAAACAAAACAAAACCTTATAGTACATGGATTTTGATTCATAGCCAAATTTTATCAGACATAGAAAGAACAGCTGTGCCAAGAGTCATTCCTAACTCTTTCTGCAAAACCAGTGTTATGCTAATACCAAAACCTGGCAAGGACACAACATAAAAAGAAAAGTGTAAGCCAATATTCCTGATGTACATAGATGCAAAAATCTTCCACAAAATACTAACAAACTGTGTAAAGCACCATATCAAAAAAAACAATTCATCATGGTCAAGTGGACTTTATTCCTGGAATGCAAGGATGATTCAACGTACATAAATCAATAAATGTGATTCACCACATAAACAGAATTAAAAACAACAACCATGTGATCATCTCAATAGATGCAGAAAAGGCATTCCATAAAATCTAACGTATCTAATCTGTCTTCATAATAATAGCCCTTAACAGAGTATGCATTGAAGGAACATAACTCAAAATAATAAGAGCTATCCATGACAAACCCACAGCCAACATTATACCAAACAAGCAAAAGTTGGCAGCATTCCCCCTGAAAACTAGCACTTCTCACTTCTACTAGTGAGAGTGGACATCCTTGTCTTGTGCCAGAGACAAGGCACAACGAATTTGAACCAGGGCAATCAGGCAAGCAAAAGAAATAAAAGATATCCAAATAGGAAAAGAGGAAGTCAAATTACTTCTCTTTGCTGACAATATGATTCTATACTGGGAAAATGCTAAAGATTCTTCCAAAAGACTCCTAGACCTGACAAGCAACTTCAGTAAAGTTTCAGAATACCAAATCAATATACTAAAACTAGTAGCATTTATATACACCAATATAACACTCATGCTGAGAGCCAAATCAAGAATTCAATCCCATTTACAGTAGCCACAACAAAATAAAGGACCTAGGAATACATCCAACCAAGGAGGTGAAAGATCTCTAGAACTGTTAACAAAGCACTGCTGAAAGAAATCATAGATTACACAAATAAATGGAAAAGCATTCCATGTTAATACATTGCAAGAATCAATATGGTTAAAATGTCCATACTGCTCAAAGCAATCTACAGATTCAATATTATTCCTGTCCAATAACCAATGTTATTTTTCACAAAATTAGAAAAAACAATTCTAAAATCCATGTGGAACCAAAAAGTTCCCAAATAGCTAATGCAATATTAAGCAAAAGTTATGAAGCTGGAGACATTATATTATCTGGCTTCAAACTATATTACAAGGCTAGTAACTAAAAGAGCATGGAAGCGGTACAAAAATAAACACATTGACCAATGGAACAGAATAGGAAATCCAGAAATGAAGAATAGGAAAAGGACACCCTATGCAATACAATGTTCTGGGAAAACTGGTTAACCATATGCAGAAGAATGAAATTGAACCCCTACTTCTCATCATAGACAAAAATGAACTCAAGATAAAGACTTCAAAATAAAATGTCAAACTATAAAAGTCCTAGAAGAAAACTTTGGAAAAACTTCTTTGGACATTGGCCTAGGTGAAGAATTTATGACTAAGACCTCAAAAGCAAATGCACCAAAACAAAAATTGACAAGTCAGACCTAATTAAACTAAAAAGCTTCTGCACAGCAAAAGATGCTCTTACTATCCAGAGTAAACAGACAACTTAGAGAAGGGGAGAAAATATTTGCAAACTATATATCCAGCAAAGGACTAACAAACAGAATCTAAAAGAAACATTAACCAATCAGCACGAAAAAAACCCCATTAAAAAGTGGGCAAAGAACATGAACAGACACTTCTCAAAAAAAGACATACAAGCAGCCAATAAGCATATGAAAAAATGCCGAACATCACTAGTCACCAGAGAAATGCAAATCAAAACTACAATGTTATATTATCTTACTTCATTCAGAATGGCTATTATTAAAAAGTAAAAATTAACAGATGCTGGTGAGGATGTGGAGAAAAGTGAACACTTACACAGTGTTAGTGAGAATGTCAATTATTTTAGCCTCTGGGAAAAACAACATGGAGATTTCTCAAAGAAATGAAAATGGAATGACCATTTGACCTAGCAATCCAATTAGTGGGTATCTACCCAAATGAAAATAAATCATTCTACCAAAAAGACACCAGTGCTTTTATGTTGTCACAGCAGTATTCACAATAACGAAGACAAGGAACCAACCTAGATGTCCATCAATGGTGGATTGGATTAAAAAATTGTGGTACATATACATAATGGAATACTACCCAGCCATAAAAAAAAAATGAAATCTTGTCCTTTGCAACAACCTGGATGCAGGTAGGCCGTTGTCCTAACTGAAGTAATGCAGAAACAGAAAATCAAATACTTCATCTTCTTACTTATACGTGGGAGCTAAACAATAAGTACACACAAACATAAAGATGGAAGCAATAGGCAGTGGGTATTCTCAAAGCAGGAGGGAGGAAGCAAGGGGAAGTTTTGAAAAACTACTATTGAGTACTGTTTTCATTATTTCTATGATGGCATCAATAGAAATCCAAACCCCAGCAATATGCATATATCCATGTAACAAACCTGCAATATACCCCTGAAACTTAAACAAGCAAACAAAAAAGGCTAGACCATTTTGCACTCCTGCCAGCAATAAATGAAAATTTGTGTTGTTCAACCTCCATGCCAGCATTTAGTGTTGTCAGTGTTCTGACTTTTCACTATTCTAATAAGTGGGTAGTGGAGAATTTAGTGTTGTTCAAAATGAATCTCTACTTTTATTTTATAATAAAAAAATTAAACTGAGTAATTGGGTCATTGTCTTGGAAAAAGGTGAAGGCAGTATTTGAATCAAAAGTATCTATCTCCGGGCACGGTGGCTCATGCCTATAATCCCAGCACTTTGGGAGGCTGAGGTGGATGGATCACGAGGTCAAGAGATTGAGATCATCCTGGCCAACATGGTGAACCTCGTCTCTACTAAAAGTACAAAAATTAGCTGGGCATGGTGGTGCATGCCTGTAATCCCAGCTACTCAGGAGGCTGAGGCAGGAGAATCACTTGAACCCGGGAGGCAGAGGTTGCAGTGAACCGAGATCACGCCACTGCACTCCAGCCTGGCGACAGAGCAAGACTACGTCTCAAAAAAAAAAAAAAAAAAGAAAAAGAAAATGCATTTATGAAGAGTATCTCCCACTACACCAATTTTTCTTAACATATTTATTGATTTTTTTTCTTCACATTAATATACTAATGTACTTGTTAAGTGTTTTGTCATGGTTTATCCTTGAGGATGACATCTGACTGGGTGTGCAAGTTGATCACTGGGCAGAAGTTTGTTCATGTCTGTGTCTTCAGAATAACAGGAATATATAGTATTCTATACTCAGACTCTGCTCATATAGTTCATGTTAAAACTCCTATTCATTTGGCTCACCAGCTACTACTTTCAAAGATGCTTTAAAAGGCTCAAACTTATAACACCATTTCTTTAACAAGTTATTATGTCTACTGCAAGAGCATCAAAGATTGTAGATTTTTTTTTTTAATGGAAATGGCAGGAAACATGAACTGATCCCATTGGGTGCATATTAAATAAACACGTAAAACGTCCTAAAATCAACATAATTTTAAATTAATGGAATTTTTTTCTGTCTGTCTTAGTTCTGCATGTTCCATGTCTCTCCCTCATTTTATTGTATGCCAGAGAAAATAAGCATTTATATTTTATTTTCCATTCAATGTTCACAAACTTCAACTTATGTCTCAGGATAAGTTGAAATAATCTCCTATGTATAGTAATACAAAATATTACATTTATTGAGTTCTAATAGTAAACTCACCTAGAGTCAACTGTGTAGAAATTTTACTGTTAACTCAAAGCCGATCTTTTTCTCTTCCATCTGTTAATCTAGCTTACTATTTTAGAAAATTGCTATTAATACCATACTTTTGTGGCCCTAATAAAGATTTAAAGTCCTCTTTCATATAGATAAGCCACATAATTTGGGATCCTCAAAAACAAGATATGCTTTTTTTGTTCACAGAAGATTTCAAATGATCAAAATTATCTGGAAGTAATTTGGATATCATGAAAAACATAAATTTGAGAGTAATTAAAATAGTATGACAACTATTGCTTATGAACCCCCTGAAGAGAATTTTTATTGCAAGAAATACATTAGATAACTAACTTTTTGAAAAGTTTAAATTGGAGAATTATATTATCTTGAAGGACCAGGATCCTAGAATTTTGGTACAGAATAAAGGAGTTATTTATTTGAATAAAATTGGAGTCTGGATCAGAATGGTTGTGTCTGTGAGTAAGAAAAATTCGAATGTGTTGAACTGTGTCCCTCCAAATAGGTACGTCTAACTCTTTTCCCCCAATTTCTGTGAAGGTGACCTTATTTGGAAATAGGATTTTGGCAGATAGAATTAAATTAGAAATCTCTAGGTGATATTACTCTGGATTTAGGGTGAGCCCTAAGTCCAATGACTAATGTTTTTATAAGAGGGAGGAGAGAGATTTGACACACAGAGGAACACTTGAAAGACATGAGAAGTCTCAGTTAGAGACTGGTGTGATGTGTCTACATACTGATGAATGCCAAGCATTGCTGGCAGCTAACCAGAAGCTAGGAGATAAGCATGGAACAGATTCTTTCACAGAGTCTCCAGAAAGAAGCAACTTTGCAAATACCTTGATGTCAAACTTCTGGCCTCCAGAGCTGTGAGGGAATATATTTCTGTGTTTGAAGCCATCAGGTTTGTTATAAGGTTTGTTATAATTTGTTACCAGCCCCTGGAAACTAATAGGCCCACCCAAACTGTAAAAATGTGGAAATGTATCAGTTCACACAAATAGTAATTAAGAGAATTGACTCTCTTCCAAGGTGAGTTGCTCTTATTCTGTTTTCCTACAAATTTCTTGGATTTACCTTCTTACTTCAAAGTTTCATTTTCACTACAGTCATGAGATGGCCACAGCAGCTACGAAGCTCATATACATGACTATAATATCCAGTGAAATTGAAGCAGAGATTAAAAAGCAACTTACTTCTGATTGCCCTCTCAAAATGAATAAATAGCATTTCCAAAAAGATCCACAAATACTTTTATTAAAATTCATTTGGTTAAATTAAGTCATACACTTAAAAAAAAATAAAATGGGGTATCTTAAGATAACTAAACAAGTTGGGTTTATATTCAAACAGGGAATGGATGGTAGGTGTTAGTTGGGCAAATAATTGTAACTACAAAGTAACATGGCCACTGTAATGCTTCTTCTCCAGGGACAAAATCATTAAGCAGTTTAACTGCTTTTATAGTAAATAAAATATCAAGTGATTAGATTTCCCCTGCAAACTTTTAAAGCTATATATTTCTCTAATATCTACAATTCTTGAAACTTTGCTATTATAAAGGCATTTGTAGTTACATGTGGTAATGCTGCCACAGTTGGAAGGACAAAGACCGAAAATAGTATTGGCTTTCTCGACTATAGGAAAGATACATAGTCCATCACTACATATACAGAATAACAATATCTTTAATTCTATACCTTTCAATCTTGCACTTTCTTAACATTCCCTGTCTTTCCATGAAAAATTAATAGTGAAATTGGCATGACCTAACCTACGTGCAATAAAGTAACATAGATGATACTTTTGGCAGATTAAACATTTTCAAGCAAGTAGACAGGCGGGTAGGACAAAGAGAAATATTCATAACGAGAAATTCTATGAGCAAAGCATAGGCTAGACAAATTCATGTAATGTCTAACACATCCCTATAGGGATTAATTCCAATGGAGTTGAAGAAACAAGCACTGTAAAAGACTAATTAAGTTTCCCAATGTTGCACAGCTAATGAGCAGCCAGGCTGACTTTGAATGTTTCTCTGACTTCTAAGCCCATGTTCTCTCCAAATGCAACTCCAACAAAATCATTATTTAAAAAATTAATTTCTAATAAAATAAATTATTTATGTATCATTCTTTACTGGTAGACCAAGAATTATACTGAATAAGCAAATATTGAGGTATAAGACAAGCTGTTTTAGTTCAAGTTCCCCAGAAGTACAACTCAAATTGAGCATTTGTATTCAAGTGAATTATTAGTAAAAACCCAAAAGATAAACTGAAGAAACCAAGCAAGAATAAGATTTGAGGCAAAGTTACATGGAAGAAAATTTCAGCTAATTTCACTGGAAAAAGTTGCTGTGACCTGAGGCCAGAGACCTAAGCTCTCACACTCCAATATGTCAGTCTTTGTATCATTGACTAAAGACTGTACCAAAAGGATACAAACTCTCTGTGCTTGCAGGGCAAAGTGGCTCCTGTAGCCTGAAGGTAATCTACAGGCAAAGACCTGCAAGTATAGACCATGAACAAAGTACCGTGAAGCTCAGGGAAGGGTTTACAGAAAGATAATAAATCCTAGAGAATCTAAAGAGAATGATTTTGTTGTTGGTTACTTCAGTCTGATACGAAAGAAAGGATGCATGGATAGAATAACCAAATCTGAAACCTTCCCAAAAACCCAATTAAACAGTATCCTTGTGTTAATTTTAGGTTACTGAATACCTCATAGTTATATAGACTGTAGGTTGATAATTTGTTCATAAAGGAAAAGCAAACTAAATGTTTCCTCCTTTAGCTAAAGGATGAAAGATACATCCATTTGGGTGAGAAATGAATTCCTGGGTGTTATTAAAATTGGATTGATTTAAACTTCCATCTTTACCTCCCAAGGCTCAGTAAGAATTGTAGCAGAGGGAAAATTAACAAAATAAATGGATTTGAGGTCACATTTATGATATGCAGTTGGTAGTTTATGTTGTATAGAAATGTCTGGGTTGCTGAAAATTGATAATGGAAATTCATGTAGCCCTTTAAATTCGTGGTTTGGCTTTCAGGCCATTCTGGAAGTAATGCCCCATGGTGCACTGTTATAAACATCAGCTGATATACAAGGATTGATACCATACATATACTTAGAGTTTTTTTAAGCAATGTATTAGCTTCAAATTGAAAAAGAAAACCACATAAATTTCCTTAATAAATGTAGTTCTGATTGAAACATATTGCTAATATTAAGTGTCCCAGAGAGTAACTGACATATCATATTTACTTGTATTCACACTGCCATTTTTGTTGCAGATGGCTTGTAAAACACTTACAAACACATTACTGTATGCAAAACATAATGCTGTTTCTGGAACTCTGGTTTTTATGGACTTTTATGGCTGAACAATTGATATTTACCTTTGGAGATTGGCTTAGAAGACCCTAAAGCAGCACGACAGAAGATAAACTATGACTATTTGCTTATAATATGAGAACAGCAAAATAGCTAAAAGGCCTCTTTAAATATTCCTGGTATTAAAGCAGCATGACTGTTTAAAAGTTCAACATTTTACTTTCATACTAAGCCGTCTAGGTTCTTTCCCAATCCTGTTTGGTAAAAGAAACCCCAAGAGAATCTTTCAGAGAATTATGCCTTCTGTTGTTACTAAATACACTGAGTCTACTTACTCTTCATGTCTGGGGCTGTCTTTATCAGTGTGATAGTTACTACCTGCATTCATAGGTGCTAATTGGTGTTCAATAGTTTCAGAGGGACTGATACAGACCTAATATAAAGAATGTCTTTAAATAGTGATTCAGTTACAAATGGTTCTCTCTGGGAAAAACAATAACCAAAAAAAAGGCTATTTTTTAAATTCACTGTAAAGTTAAAGGCTATCTCAGAAAGGGTAAACTCTCAGTCCAAGAAAATTAATCAGACACTATATTCGAACATCTAAGAGAAGATAGTATGTCAGCATTTAAGCAGTTAGAGACAGAGTAAAGGACAAATTTTTTACTAGCAGAGAAAAAAATAATAACATGTTGGAAAAATAAAATTCACAATAAAAAGATTAATTTAGGAGCAAGTAAGTATTACAAATAAAGAAATGAGGCATCAACAAAGCCCAAGATAGTTTGGAAGAAGACTTTGGGAAGAAGGTGGTATATTAGCATGTGTTGAAGGACAGAATTCACATAAGTAGAAGGGGTATAAAGATATAGTCATAACTCACACTGGGGCCCAGAGGGCGGAGGATGAGAGGAGGGAGAGCACCAAGAAAAATAACTAGTGGATACTAGACTTAATACCTGGGTTATGAAATAATCTGTACAACAAATCCCCATGACACACATTTACCTATCTAACAAACCTGTACATCCTGAAAATGTACCTCTGAACTTGTACTAAAAGTTAAAAAAAAAAAAAAAAAAAAGGATGAGCTGTAGGATTTGCTTCTGGGGAACAAAGAACAGTTTTGGCATAAGCTAAGAGTTACAGACAGACAGTGGTGAGAACAAGACTGTGAAGGCTAGCCAGTCTCTATCATTCAGGACCGCAGGCAGTGTTGAAGATTTTAACTTGTTGGCACTGAGAATCCATTAAATGTGTCTGAGCAGAGAGGTGACAATTGCAGGCTTTGCTCTACTCTGTGCCAGAACAGAGACTATCAATTACCAAAGATTCTATTCTCTCTCCTAGCAGAATGGAGGCTTGATGGGACAATTTCTACTGTGGGCAGGGAGTGGGAGGAGAGAGGAATGGAAGCCTTTCTGAGTAGTCAATACTCCTAAAGTTTGCACAGCTTGTGCTTTTCTGTACATAAAAGGGAATAATTAGGCCCAGTGGGTGTTACATCATAACATGCACTTTATGACTGGGTTTACACAATGCCAGATGACTGGTGAGCTTTGTTTTATTGTTGTAACTGCTCATTTTTGTTCAACGCAAGCTAAGCCTACGGCTAATGCTTCTAACAATGCAGCTGGGGGCATTTGTATGGTGGAACTTTCCATGCCAACTTTTAAAATTACGTAAAACAAGGAGTCTTTATGTAATGTTTTCACATTGTAAGCACAGGGTGCTACAAATATATTGGAAAGGGCCTTCTTTCAAATGGATGACAAAGCCAAAATGAATGAGTTATTTAACCTGCAACATTAACCTTGTTTTTAGAACTTAGAGTGATTTGTCTGGGTCAATGACATGCATAGAAATAATTGGAAATGCTGTGTGAAAAAAGTAAGCCAATGTTCTGTAGTGGGAGCAGCATGGGATTCAAAAACAGAAAAAACAAATTTTATTTTTCTTTTTCAATACTCATCAGCTGCATGACCTAAGTAGTTGCTTCTCTAAGCCTCATTACAGATATCTTTCCGTAGAGAATTGATTAAATATTTTAAAGTGAATTTGCACAAAATAATACAACTATTAAAAATTATATATATGCATATTTCTTGAGACAAAATGTTGTGTACAGCATATACACAATGTATATGCTATACATTCTATACACAATGTATAGAAAATGTTCACAATGTTACTCGTATAGTATGAGATGTGTGTGCTTGTATATGTGTATACATATACATATGCATACAATCATAGTGCCGTGATTTTAAAAGAGATTGTCATGTCAATGGTTTATCTTTCCTGATGATTAGATGTGGGTAAATTTTTTCTTCTTTGAAATTGTTTATATACTGTTATTTATTGCTAAAACTTGTGTGCCTTAAAAAGTACATTACGGCTTTTAAACAAAAAACGAAAAAGGGCATTGACTAGGGCACATTCGCTTCAGCCTTTTGCATTTCATCCACAGGATCACTAATTACACACAATTATCAGTGAAGACGCACAAGGTGATTTATCTATCTTACCCAGAACTTTGGACTTTGCTGCATAATAGGATAAGAGCCAGAAGTCTATAGTAAGAATTCCATAGGGAATCTTTAGGCTAGAATTATATGTAAATAGTATTTAATTAATGGATATATCTAGCATTTTATTTCTGGAATATGTTAATTTTATTTCATTTATCTACAAAAGTAAAGCAAAAGAGAGAGAAGGTTGTGGTAGAGAAAGAAACAGGTCTTAGGCTAGCTTTCCAACCAAATAAGCACCTTTAATTGGTGATGGTGCTGATAAGAAGGATGGTCATTACCAAGAAAATGCAAATGAAAAGACAGGAAAGGGCTAGAAAATCCTCTACTTCCCACAAATTAACTGCAGTTCCAAAACACCTGAGAATTCATTCCCACTATATTAAGAAGTAATTTTAATGTGTAATACATAAAAATATACCACCTATATCTAAAATAAAAGTTAAAATTTAAAAAATATAAACTTCCAAAATAAGAGTATTCATGTAAACTATTAATACATGCAAAGTTAGATAAGTCCAGTTCGCAATAATGAAAATAGCCACCACCTCAAAAAGAAAAAAAACACAGCTAAAGCACCAGAAGTAACAAAAAGGCATCTTTGTTGAATTGAAGTTAATAGAGGAGCAATAAAAAGAGATCAGAAGTCTGTGAGCATTCAGAGACAATTGTTATGTGTCTTAATGTGTATGTTTTAGACCCAATTTAGCTCTCTGCTAAGATTGAAAAATGATGGATTTTTCCAGTGTTTAACTACATTACCATGTTCTGATCCTAGCATTGGATGTTTCTGGATATATTGCTGCTTAAGAAACAGCCAAATACTGTGGGCTTACTTGGTTTGCCATTTACTTCTTAAACATATCAGTTCTCTAGTAATGCTGCTTTTCATAGGTAAATGGCTCCTCCATCAAAGAGCACATCTGCATACCTTTCAAGTCTCATCACCCTAAAGTAATCATCACTTGATCATAAAATACCTTTTCAAGCATTGAATGATGACACTGAGTGGTTCGTCACCCAAAATTTATGGGAAATAAGCAAGGAAATGTGCTGTGTGTCTAAAAGACTTCTTTTAAAAAGAATATTTCGGCTTCTAGTAGATTTCTTTGCAATCTGTCCTTTAAAGACGTATTTGTGGCTTCTGGCTGATATAATTTAAATATTCTATAGCTAAATTTCTTTGTTTATGCACTACTTTATTTGCATGCATGAAATCACTCTCCAAAAATGCTTCCAAATAAGATAAAAGCACTCTAACACAATGCTATTTGGAGGCCAGGGTTTTCTGTTATTTTGCATTATGTCCTTCTGTACAAGGTTAAAGAAAAGTCTGCAATTTTAGACATATCTAGAATGTGTGAGTAATTGTCTGTAAAGGAATTTCTAAAAAAGAAAGTAAATAACATAAACCCTCACATATCTTTTTAAGGAAGCACAGAACACACTAATAGCAATTTGGTGGTATAACGGAAAATACCTCCTTCAAGGATATTAGGTTGAGACCAACCTAGTTTTGAATTTTGTATATTTTACTTATTAGCCATATCACTTTTGGTAATATACTTGAATTTTTAGTCTATTTCCTCATATGTAGCATAAGAATTATAAGAGTTATTTCTTGAGTCTGATGTAAGAGTAACATAGCACTAAGTCTGTCAAATGTGTTGCACATTATATAGCACAAAAAAGCACTTAACTGCTGTTAGTTTGCTATCCTTCTAAATTAACATTTAGAAGAAGTAAAAATACTTTTACTATGTTACAATAAAAATAGGAATTATGTGACACCAAATTGTGTAATATACTCATTGAATAGTGACTGTCATTCTGATTATTAATTATATTTTCCTCTCCCAATTATATTTCCCTATCTTCTTTATTTTGAGAACAGCATTTTTGCACAATATTGCCTAAAATGTGTTAAGTAACCTTCTGGAAGTATGTCAGAGACTGGCAGGTACTTTGCAATATTTGTTCACTCCTCTTCTGAGCACACAGATCAACTCCACTTTCCATGCATGCCATGGTTTTCATTTACCAAGAAAGAATGTGAACATCTGCAAGTTCTGGCCCCAAACTCTCCTGCATGTGGTGTTCTCTGTCTTTGTCTTCTTCATGGTGGTTGGGATAGAGATGAACCAGTGGTGATCTCCAAAGTCTTAAGTAGAATATAGTGAAGACACAATGGAAGTAATGATGTGCAATAATCTGCAGTAATGAAAACTTCCAATGATTATCACATCTGATAATCAAGCTTTTGTGTAGTCCCTTCATAAATTGAATCCAGGCTGAACTGTGTGACACATACAATACTGTGGAAGTGATGTTGTGTGACTTCTAAGGCCGTATCAAAAACTGCAATGCAACTCCCACTTTTGTTTCTTGACTTGCTTCTTCTACTTGGATTTCATGGTGACACTCAAGAAACGCCATGGAGAAGCCCATTTGGGGTGTAATGAGAAACCTGCCAACAGTCAGCATCAATTTGCCAGCTATGTCAATGAGTCCCTTGGAAGCTACTGAAAGCTTTCATCCTTCATCAAGCTCACAGATGACTACATCCCTGGCCAATATGTGACTCCTCATAAGAAATGCTTAGTTAGAACTGCCTAGCCAAGCTGCTTCCAAATTTCTGACCCACAGAAACTGTAAGGTATAGTACATGTGTTGTTATTGCTACTGTTAATGCACTTACATTTTGGGGTTACTTACATTTAGGAGTAACTTGTTCCATAGCTTTAGATAACTAATATACCTGGGAATCTGAACCATAGCTTGAAGGAGATTCTCCCAATCAGGAATAGTTGCTTCAGAATTCAGTTGAACAAGGACATATTTTCATTATGTAAGCAATTAAAATTTGTTTTAGCATATGCATTTGCTTATCTAACATTGTTATCATCTATATCTTCTTAACCTCTGAGTTTTGGGCTTATTAACATTTTGGACTGAATAATGTTTTTGCTGTGGGAAGATGTCCTGTAATTTGTAGGATGTTTCCCAGCATCCTTGACCTCCACTCAGCAGATAGTAGTAGCAACCTTTTTCCCAAGTTATGACCATCAAAAATGTCTCTGAACTTTCTCAAATGTCCCTGGGAGTACAAAATTAGCTAGTTGAAAATAGCTGAGCTAGAGAAAGATTGGTATTAATTTCAATACTAAGCTAATGTGTTATTGGTCATGTCAGTTAACCTTATTTTCTTCATTTATAAAATCAAAGTGAATTAGATAGATGAGGTTTAACTCCGAAACTTGACAAGTCTTCTTTAAAGCTCTTCTTTAAAGAAGACAAGTCTTCTCCTTATGACTATATCAGTATCATAAAATTATTTAGTAATAGCACAGTATATAATATTTTTTAAAGGGAGATTTTAAAGAGAAGTCTTTTAGAACAGATTAGGGGAAAGGAAAATTCACAAACTTCAGATGTATTACACTTTGCCATAGAGATCATGCCTAGGGAAAAACACATCTTCTTGGTGCATCGCAGAATATTACTTGAAAAAAAGTGACACAGTATTTTTCACATTCTGATACAATCTTTAGCATGATTTAATAGTTTCATTTAAAATTTGTGTTTCCAGATCTCATCCTTCATTGGATATCACAAAACTAAGCTAAACATTAGTCTATCTATTTTTGAATCAAGAAGGTTTTCCACTTGCTGCACTCTCTCCAAAGTTTTTGAAATTCTACAAAATATGATACTTCACATTCACTGAAACAAGTATGTCTTCCATATCAGTATTTCAACAAGGGAAATTAAGGTATCTTTTGGTGTCAGAATGAACCAATCTGGTTAAAGAAGGGTCCTTGAGGAAAGGAATAATTTTTTAACTGTACTTTCTGGCAACTTCACTAAGGCAATACAGCATAGTGGTTAAGAGTATTGATACTGGAGGTAGAATTCCTGGTCAAAATTGAAGTTCTACCACTTGTCATTGGGAAAACCATTAAACCACTGTGTACATGAATTATCTCATATGTAAAATGAAAACTAGTTTTCACGTTGGCCAAAAGAAAATGAAGTCCCACCATAGTTTCTAGACTATCAGAAATTCTGAGGGGTACCCGTTTTTACCTCCATTTTCTTAATTCTTCCTTACATACGAGAAAAAGAGATGAATACTGTGTTTCCACTAAGTACTTCAAAAACAGGACCCTCCAACCTCTGGCCTAGATCTCACGCTATTGCTCTATCTTACCTGTTGCAATTAAATAACTTATTTTGGATTATGAGAGTCTTAAGTTCTATGTTGCTAAAGGGAGATATTAGGCCATGTTTTATTCTCCAATTTAGTTTTTCCTGTAAGATACCTGATAAAATTTTTTTTTTTGAGTTTTTGTTGTATTTGAATAGAAAGTGAAAAGTCCCATAGTTTCCTTTATTACTTTTGCGCTCACTGGCTGTCACTCCCATCACCACATATTAGATAATCCCAGCACGTGGGTATCCTTTCCCTAGAACTGCACTCAGGCTACCCCAAATCACTTTACCTGTAGGTACTGTGAGTGGGAGTGTCTACATTTGTACATCCACTGGAGTTAGAGGTTAACCACTGAGTCGCCTATTAGAAAATATAAACCCAAGTTTTCTTGTCTCCTGATTAATATGTGATCTTCACTCTCTCCATGCCTATCCTGTGAAATAGAGCCAAAATTTATTTCTGTAGGACTTTTTTAGATGCCAAAAACTTGGTCTACTCACAGGGAGATCTTATTTCTTCATGTTTCTTCTGGTTTTGTACTGTGAACAATTCCTGTAATCACTTTCACAAAGTCATTATGTCAGTATCTACTTCTGGGGAATCCACCATAAAATGAGTAGAGTGACAAGAGTGAGAAAGTCTCCACTGAGAATGAGTAAACATTCTTCCCAGTCTTTAAAACAAAAGCAAGCTTTGGTGGTTTGACCTACCTCAGTTCCACCAAAGAAGGCTATGTATTTTTCAAGGAAAGAGAAGAATTTTACCTTTTCTCAGTAAAAAGACAAGGAAACATGATAGCAGGCCCCAGCTCCTCTCTTGCTTTCTACCTTTGCCCACTTTTCTTTTTTTAAAATTTATTATTTTTTTTTTATTTTGCTTTGAGTTCTGGAATACATGTGCAGAATGCGCAGGTTTGTCAGTGACCTCTGTCCCTCACCTTGATTAGCTGATTGACTGCAAGGCTTGCAAAATGATTCTCAGAAAACATTTTTTTGATGTTTATCGGGGATCTTAGCAATGAATATGAAAACTCGAATAGTCCACAACAATATGAAAACACGAATCATCCACAACAATGTGGGTGTTTTGGTTAAGTAAAAAATGAAACAAAACAAAACTGCTTGAACCAAAACTGCTAGACAGGTGAGCAACTATCCCGTGTCCTGTAAAAATCCTGTCACTGTTTCTTCTGGGATTCAACTGGTATGCAGGTGCTTCCTGATCTATATCAACCGAATAAAGCCTTTCTTCTCCATTTAAGTCGCTTAAATTAATTTCTTTTTATATCTCACCTTGATCACTAAAAAGCAGAAAAAAGAATCTGGAAACCTTTCTAATGCAATCACAATGGTGCCAAGGCACAAGAGCTAGTCTGTGTTTCTTCATAAAATATTATAATGACAATATATATGCCACTCCTCTCACTAGGATCAATGAATGACTATAATCTATTTTCTAAAATTATAGAAATGGACAAACTCATAGCTCATGGTTAATATGTGTTAAAAATTGGGTAGACTTTCCTTTTGATAATTTCTTCCCTTTTATTGTCATAGCCGTTTGAAAGTTGGTAGCTGTCTTATAAGAGCAGGGCCTAGGCAAATCATATTTCCCCAACTGATTCACTAACAAACATTTGTCTCCCACATTTTTCAATCAACATAAAACATTACAGTGGCATCAACCTCATGTCATTTACCAAGCCTAACTAATGCTTGGCTCAGATTTTACTCAGGAATCAAGGAAAAATATTTACTGCAACAAATGTTCTTTGTGCATACAGCAACTGATTTACTGTTGGAAGTAGACATCCATCCAAGTTCTATCTCAGAAAGAGTAAGAGAAAAGAATATAAATTTCAAAAAGTCAGCAGAAAGTACATGAAAGTCCAGAATCTTGGCAAGAAAGGCAGAGATGAGTTTGGGAATAAATTTTCACATACCACAAATTCGAGAATCTCTTAAGTCACTTTCTTCTGCTTCCATTAGTTTTATTTCTAAAAGAATGGGCCTATGTGGGAAGTGAAGCATTGACACTGAAAATAACTTGTAATTCCCTCAGGGTACAGGAGAAAAATTGACATTATAGATATAGTTGAGGTAAAAAGAAAATCAGTCAATGAATCATCTTATATGATTATGGTATATTCTGACAAATTTGCTCTTTTTAGGTTTCTTCTGCATCATTGCTTAGTCTATTTATATCACATTTTCCTATAAGGTGCCACACATAAAAGGAAGGTAATTCAGTAATGAGATATAAAGTAGGATAGCTATATCATTGAAAGAACTTAGATTTTGGTTTTAATGAAAACTAATTGAATCAAACAATTAACTCTGATCAAACATACACTTGATATAAATGGCCTGTTTGAAGTATAAAAATAAACCCTGGCTTCAAAACTTTAAACACAGGCCTAAAACTTAACAGATAAGTGATACTAGGCAACTTCTTAAAATTACTTTGTGGTTAATTTCAGTCTCTGAAGTAAAAATTAAATATCTTAGCAATTTTTATGTAAGTAATATAGTCTAATGTGTTTAACAATAAGTAATTCACTAAATGTGTATTGATTTATGTTGTAACATCACATACATCTTCTTTATATACTGCCCTCAATATATTTACTATTAATTTTGTCTCATCACATCCACAAATAATATATAGCCCAGCACTTATGTTCTAAATTAGAAAGTAAATATTGTTCAAATATATTTATGGGCTTCAAAATAATTTGTCACTCATACCTGACTGAAAGGGATAGAACTTTTTGTTAAAGTAAAGAACATTTGTTTCTACATTATTACATATGGGGTAAAATTAATTTCTTCTTATAAATTAATTTGTCAATAGATGGCCCTAGTGAATATTGGAACATATTTCAAAGGACAAATCTTTGAATAAAGGACATTAATGTGAGGTTAGGAAAAATCCAGTCCCAATGTACTGGACACTTAATGCAAAACAAATTGTCACTATAATCTTATTCTTCAACACATGATTACTCCAATTACCTTTGAAGTTATTCATCACATAAAATTATTTTGTTCTTTCACTCAATCTTGCCTTCATTTTAAAAATTACCTATTATATGTCAGACAATGGGTTAGTATCCACACGTATATCTCCCTGCTCTCTCTGTTTAAAGAGCCTAGAAGCAATGAGATTCCGGTAGCAATACGCATATCTAGCACCCAGATATTTGTTTCTAATACCATTCCCCAATAAAGGGCACCAGGGCTTCTTGAAAAAAATGTCTGAATCTAAGACAAGGGACAAGAAAAACACGAGATGAGCCCAGGGCCTCTTGTTGTTCCAGAAAGTAAGGATGTGCTCAAACAAGTAAATAACAATACCACTCACACACAGACACAATGGTGTCAGAATGTGAAAGAGACACTGAAACTAACCAAGAAAGTGCCGAATGACCAAATCTAGACAATTGGAGCAAGAAAATAAATAAGGTAATTGTATTAGTCCATTTTCACACTACTGTAAAGAAATGCCTGAGACTGGGTAATTTATAATAAAAGGTTTCGTTGACTCACAGTACTGCATGGCTTGGGAGGCCTCAGGAAACTTAGAATCATTGTGGAAGGTAAAGGGGAAGCAGGCACCTTCTTCACAAGGCAGCAAGAGAGAGAGCGTAGGAGAAACTGCCATTTATAAAACCATCAGATGTCGTGAGACTGACTTACTATCGTTGAGAACAGCATGGGAAAAACTGCCCCCATGATCCAATTGCCTCCCACTGGATCCCTCCCTCAACATGTTGGGATTGCAATTCTAGATGAGATTTGGGTGGGTACACAGAGCCAAACCATATCAATAATGTTATAAGTAAAACAGATACCCATAAATCCAAGCTGATATAAATAAATGCTTTAATAATTGAAGAATAGACAAATCTCTTATATAGAAGAATTGCTACTAATATATTTTGAGACTCTGTCTTTAAAGAGTCCCATTGTGGAGCAGCACATAATGATTTCCAAAAAGTTATGGAAACAAGAAAAAAAGCATATAGTGGAGAATCTTGACAAACACTACTTCAGACAATGAAGGTCAACATGAAAACTGCTAAAAAAATTGATAGCATGTACCCTGGATATGATGTGATAAGATATTGCAACTACAGAGATGTTTTCTCACCCAAAATTCATAACTTCAATATAGTTGTGAGAATAATGACAGACAAATCCCAACTGGGGGACATCCTACAAAATACCTTATAAATATTCCTGAAAGCTGTCATGGTCATTAAAAACAAGGAAGTCTGATAAACATTATAATTAATAAGAGCCTAAAGTGACTTGCCAACTAAATATAATGTGTTAACCTAGATGAGATCCTGGAACAGAAAAAGTACCTTAGATAATAATTAAGTACATGTGAATAAAGTATGGATTTGACTTAGTTATGGATAAATATTGATTCATTAATTGTAGAAAAAATACTATACTAATATAAGATGTTAACAATATGGGAAATTGGATGTCAGATATATGAGATCTCTTTGAGCTATCTTCCCCATTTTCCAAAAATCTAAAACTTTTCTAAAGTTAAAACAAGGTTATTTTATATATATATATATATATATATATATTTGCAATAAACTCTACCTAAGGGCATGACTGATGAGGAATCATCTAAATGGAAGCTTCCTAGGCAGGGAGAAAATAATTCAGAAATTTAAAGAAAGAAAGAAAAACAAATGATGTTGTTAAATTATTATGGAGGCTGAGAATAAAACTTAAGAGCAGATCATGAAGTGCCCAGTTACATAAAGAACTTACACCATTTTTTTCCTATTAGACTGAAGAACTGATAAAAGTACTGGCATTAAACAGGGGATAATCATCAAACATATAAAGTATTTTAAGTTAATATTTCTAACCTCAATATTCAGGTCATAGAGTGACCAGTTGATGCGGTGAATATGATGGCTCAACAAAAGTCAGTAGGACAGTAAGTTGGGGGCCAATTGCTAGGACATGATGACTTTCAGTGATGAGAAAAAGAAAATAGTAGAGTTAGAGCATCATTAGAGTTGAGAATGAGATAGGAACACTAGTAAGACAGAATATATGGAAGGAAGATACTTTGAAAGTGGAAGAGATGAATCTGTGACTACTCAAAGAGCAATTAAGGGACAAATTGCTTTCAGGTTTTGGGAATGGCAAAACAAGGACATTTAATTGGCTTTTATAACTCTTAAAAATAGAAGAATGGCCCATACTCCCAGCAATTTGGGAGGCCGAGTCAGGCAGATCACGAGGTCAGGAGATCAAGACCATCCTGGCTAACACAGTGAAACCCCGTCTCTACTAAAACTACAAAAAATTAGCCAGGCGTGATGGCGGGCCCCTGTAGTCCCAGCTACTCGGGAGGCTGAATCAGGAGAATGGCGTGAACCTGGGAGGTGGAGCTTACCTTGAGCCCAGATCGCGCCACTGCATCCCTACCTGGGTGACAGTGCGAGACTCTGTCTCAAATTAAATAAATAAATAAATAAATAAATAAATAAATAAATAAAAGCATGTAATCCTTCTTTAAAAATTCTGTATGACATTTATGGAATATTGGAGGTAATATAATTTAAAAATACTTACCAAAGTGGTCAACAATAGTTTTAAAAAATTAAACAACAATTTCTGGTATTTTTTTAAAAATATCCATGTCTGGTCCGGTGTGGTGGCTCAAGCCTGTAATCCCAGCACTTTGGGAGGCCAAGGCGGGTGGATCACCTGAGGTCAGGAGTTCAAGACTAGCCTGGCCAACATGGTGAAACCCAATCTCAAATAAAAATATCCATGTGTACCCAATGTTTAGCTTTCACTTACAAGTGAAAACATGTGAACAGCATTCCCTTTTCTCTGCAACCTTGACAAAATTTGTTATTTTTTGACTTTTTAAATGGTAGCCACTCTGACTGGTGTAAGATGTTATGTCATCATGGTTTTGATTTGCATCTCTCTGGTGATTGGTAATGATGAACATTTTTTAATGTTTATTGGCTGCATGTATGTTTTCTTTTGAGGAGTGTCTGCTCATGTCCTTTGCCTACTTTACAAATGTGTTGTTTTTTCCTTGTTTTGTTTGAGTTGCTGATAGATTCTGAATATTAGTCCTTTGTTAAATGCACAATTTGCAAATATTTTCTCCCATTCTATAGGTTGTCTGTTTACTCTTGATAGTGTCATTTGCTGTGCACAAGCTCTTTCGTTTAATTAGGTCCTACTTAATTGTTTTGGTTGTTGAATTTGCTTTTGAGGATTCAGTTATAAATTATGTGCCTAGGCTAATGTCTATGAGTATTTCTTAAGTTTTCTTCTAGGATTTTTACACTTAGAAATCTCACATTTAAGAGTTCAATCCATTTTGAGTTAATGTGTGTGTATGCTGAGGTAGGGGTCCAGTTTCATTCTTCTGAATATTGTTATCCAGTTTTCCCAGCACCATTTATTAAATAGGACATCTTTTCTTTATTATTTATTTTTGTCAACTTTCTCAAAGACCATTCAGTTGTAGGTGTACAGCTTTATTTCAGGGGTCTCTATTCTGTTCCACTGGTTTATGTGTCTACTTTTATATTTCTAGTATAAAATAAAAAAGTGCCATGCTGTTTTGGTTACTGTAGCCTTTCAGTATAGTTTGGAGTCAGGTAATATGATGCCTCTGGCTTTGTTCTTTTTGCTTAAGATTGCTTTGGCTATTGGGGTTCCATTTTGTTCCATATGAATTTTGGAATTGTTTTTCCTAATTCTGTGAAAAATAGCATTGTTTATTTGACAGGAACAATGTGGAATCTGTAGATTGCTTTGGGAAGTATAGATATTTTATTGATATTGATTCTTCCCATCCATGAGCATGGAATGTTTTTTTATGTGTCATCTGTGATTTCTTTCAGTACTGTTGTGTAGTTCTCATTGTAGAGATGTTTCACCTCCTTGGTTAGATGTATTTCTAGGTGTGAGTGTGTGTGTGTGTGCGTGCATGTGCGTAGCTACTGTAAATGGTACTGCATTATTTATTTGGTTCTCAGACTGAATGCTATTAGTATAAATAAATGCTACTGATTTTTGTACATTGATTTTATATCTTACTGAAGTTACGTACAAGGTCTAGGAGTCTTTTGGCAGAATCTTTAGGGTTTTCTCTTCTTTTCTATTTTATTTTATTTATTTATTTATTTATTTATTTTGAGATGGAGTCTCACTCTGTCGCCCAGGCTAGAGTGCAGTGACACAATTTTGGCTCACTGCAACCTCCGTTTCCTGGGTTCAAGCAATTCTCTGTCTCAGCTTCCCGAGTAGCTGGGATTACAGGCACACGCCACCACAGCTGGCTAATTTTTTTGTATTTTTAGTAGAGATGGGGTCTCACCATCTTGACCAGGCTGGTCTTGAACTCCTGACCTCGTGATCCACCTGCCTCAGCCTCCCAAAGTGTTGGGATTACAGGCGTGAGCCACCACACTCAGCCATCTTTAGAGTTTTCTTAGTTTAGAATCATTGTCAGCAAAGAGAGGTAATTTGACTTTCTCCTTTCCTATTTGGATGCCCTTTATTTCTTTCTCTTGCCTGATTGCTCTGGTTAGGACCTCTAACACTATATTGAGTAGGAGTGATGAGAATGGATATCCTTGTTATTTGACAGTTCTCAGGGGGAATGCTTTCAACTTATGCCTGTTTAGTATGATTTGGCTGTGTTTTTCTGGTTTGTTCAGAGATGTTTCTTATTATTTTTAGGTATATTCCTTCAATGCTGAGTTTGTTAAGGGTTTTTATCACGAAGGAATGCTGTTTTTTATGAAATGCTTTTTTTTTGCATTTGTTGAGATGATTATACGGTTTTTACTTTTAATTCTGTTCATGTGGTGAATTACATATATTGATTTGTGTATGTTGAAATATATTTGCATCACAGGAATAAAGTCTACTTGATCATGATGAATTTATATTTTTGATGTGGTGCCAGATTCATTTTGCTAGTATTTTGTTGAGGACTTTTGAACCTATGTCATCAGGGATATTTTCCTGTAATTTTATTTCTTTGTTGTGTCTTTGCCAGATTTTGGTGTCAAGATACCCGTTTCATAGAATGAGTTAGAGAGAAACCTTTCCTCCTTGATTTTTTGGAATAGTTTCAGTAGGATTGGGACAAGCTCTTATTTTTATTTTTATATCTGCTAAAATGTGGCTAAATCCATTTGGCTCAAGGGATTCTTTTTTTTTTTTTTTTTTGGTTGGTAGGTCTTTACAGTTTCAATTTTAGTACTCATTATTGTTTTGTTCGGAATTACTGCTTCTTCCTAGTTTAACCTTGGTAGATTGTGTGTTTCTAAAAACTTATCAATTTTCTCTAGCTTTTCTAGTTTTTAGGTTTTTTATATAGAGAATTTTATGGTAGTCTCTGAGGATCTTTTGTATTTCTGTGGGATTGGCTGTAATGCCACTTTTGTCATTTCTGATAGTGCTTATTTGAATATTATCTTTTTTCTTTATTAATTTGGCTAGTGGTCTATCAATCGTCTTTATCCATTCAAAGAACCAATTCTGTTTTATCAATCCTTTGTATGATATTTTTGAGTCTCAATTTCATTTAGTTTTTCTCTGATTATAGTTATATCTTTTCTTCTGCTAGATTTGGGTTTAGTTTATTCTTGTTAATTCAAGATCTTTCTATCTTGTTAATGCACGGTCGAGATTATTCTGATGTTACCCTTTGTGTGGTATATTTCATCACTGGCACCAATTTTGCACATCTCTCTATCCATTATCACCCTTAGCTATTCTTTTCAATAAAAGGGACAAGGTATAAATTGTAGCTCATTGCAATTTTGTTAGGGAGCAATGGTTTACTGACACAAATATGGAAAGTAGTTGCATTTATTAAAAGTCAATCGATATCATTCAATTTTCAAGTTAAAAATAGTATTCTTTTCAGTGGTTTTAGACTCACAAGAGACTGTCAAATGTTGTTGGTTGGCAGTGATATTCTCTGTACACATGCTTCACATAAAGCATGCAATAATATTTGAAAGGTTTCTGCATTTTCCTCCAGATAAAATCACCACAATAGATCATGAAAGAGGTAATTTTTCTTTCATACATTTCTGTTGTGAAAAACACCACATCAAATCATGAATTCTTTTCTCTAATAAATGCAGTGTTCCAAACAAAATAGTCAACTGACAATGAATTAGTACACTCCAACATTCTGGAGATGAATTGAAAATAGATCCTCTTTGCTTTGGGGTAATGCTCCCAGATGTTATCTAAACATAACTACAACAAGCAGTTTGGCTTATATTTACAAAAAATGCAACTGCAGAATTTAATTTTTTTAAGGAGAGTAAAAATAAAAAATATAAAATCTGTTCAGGAGTAGAAGCATAAGAACTATTACAGAGTGAGTGCAACGTTAATGATGTTGAGTGTGGAGCAATGATAAATATTATTTTAAAATACCACTCACTATATTGGCAATAGTTTTTAAATAATTATGTACAGAATATGGTTTACCTTGGATTTTTTTTTAATTGAAAGCTCAATACATTGCATGCAGGATGTATGAAATAAATGGTCTTTAACAAATAAAAAGTACCTTATATGTTGTATTACACATTCTGTTAAATTTGGAAATAAATTTACAACCAAATAATCAGTTTAACATTAAGTATTTATTTCTTTCTGTGGGGAGTGAAACGTGCATTTTAAGGTTTGTAAATGAAATGATATGCATTACTATTCAGCTTTTAAATAAGAAATTTATGTTTACCAAAAGCCTAAAATATCTAATCACTAGTTGTTGTTTCATAAGCTATCATTCTGCAATATACTATAACATAATTTTAGAACATTACCAATTAAAAATTTTATATGATAATAAAATTTCATTTATTTCTCCTAGTATTAAACTATTCTTTTATACCTAATGATTATCCAATTGTTTACATATCAAAACCTTTTTGGATTAAAAATTGGTAAAATAATTTCAAAGCATTATTTTCACATTTTATTTGGTTTTTATGTATGTATTTTTTAAAGAATTTTCTTTCAGGGCTGGGTGCAGTGGCTCATGCCTGTAATCCCAGCACTTTCGGAGGCTCAGGCCAGCAGATCACCTGAGGTTGGGAGTTCGAGACCAGCCTGACCAACATGGTGAAACCCTGTCTCTACTAAAAATACAAAAAATTAGCTGGGCGTGGTGGCGCATGTCTGTGGTCCCGGCTACTCTGGAGGCTGAAGCAGAAGAATTGCTTGAACCTGGGAGGCGAAGCTTGCAGTGAGCCGAGATGGCGCCACTGCACTCCGGCCTGGGCAACAGATTGAGACTCCATCTCAAAATAAATAAATAAATAATTCTTCCTAAAAGGGAAATTATACTACCCTTTGAGACATCAAGCCTTACTGTACTCATGGCTTTGTACGATGCCTGATGATCTAAAGTGTTTATATTGCTTGATAAAAAATAATGTCTGTTTTAACCTTACTATCATTTGAACGTTACAATATCTCTAATTAGTTGAGAATGTTTTTCTTTCTTCTGAAATAAAGAGGCAATGCTTCATGTAACCTTTAGAGTCCTTTAGAATGAAAACATGAATAATCACTGTTCATATTTCATATTATCATTTAAAGACTAAGGATGGTAAAGGCAAGAGTAATAGTAGGCAGGTGACCATTATGGTAATACGTAAGATAAATGGTTGATCTACAATTGAAACATGTGCCTTAAGTTTGTTTTATATATTTAAAAACAGAAACCAAGTATATATTTATAAAATAGCTTCATTAGTTAAATTTCTTGAAATTTATTTTAATGGGATGAATCTGTGAAGTGAGGAGAGGATAGTAAAAACTATTACATGAAGGAGAAAGGAAAAATACTGGATTCTTTCCAACCACCATCTGCTGTCAGTTTCAGCTTCATCTATAAAACATATTTTAACATAAAATAAAGGCAATGCAAAGGTTACTATAACTTTTCTGTTTGCAAGCAGCATTCAGAGACTATTAAGATGGGGGAACTCAAAATTTAGTGATCTAAATATTTTCAAGAAAAATAATGGAGTGATTGTACAGAAATCCAGCAGTAATAACCTCTGTATGCCTCAGTTATTCATTCATAAGTTGGGGTGATAAATATAACCAACTTCTACTATTACTCTGAGTCTTAAATAAGTTAATGTAAGTAAAGGGCTTATAAAGACAGGTGTCATAAGAAAGTCACTAAGCACTTTATTGCCATATGTTGTACTACTAAACTCTCCTTGGAATTAGTCCTTCTCTATAGTGTTGTTCCACTTTGGTGAACACAAATATAAAGTTTACTCTTTAGAGTAAAGCTGAAACCATTGTAATTTTTCTAGTAATTCAGAGTATGCTCTCTGTTTCACTTTTAAACTTGAACTTAATGCTATGTCTCCTAATTAGAATATATATATATAATATACCTAAGCAATAAATGCCACCTTCAAATCATGTGAACAATTTTGTAATCTTGCATATACCTATCACAGAACCATACTTACTGTCTACCAAACTCGACTCCTTATGTGTTCCTGTATAGCTGTACGTTGTAACATAAACCACTCCCCAAGCATCATCTTGCCTTTCTAAACTCTCTAATTCTAGCACTTAAACTCTTTCTCTAATTCTAGATTACAGTTATATACTGTATTATGTATTATAGTACCCAGTTGGTGTGGTTTAGAATTGTGTCCCCACCAGAATCTCATGTCGAATTGTAATCCCCAGTGTTGGAGGAGGGGCCTGGTGGGTGATGATTGGATCGTGGGGGAAGGTTTCCCCCTTTCTGTTCTTGTGATAGTGAATGAGTTCTCACAAGATCTGATTGTTTAAAAATGTGTAGCACCTTCCCACACTCTCTCTTCCTCCTACTCCAGCCATGTCAGACTTGCCAGCTTCCCTTTCATCTTCCACCATGATTGTAAGTTTCCTGGGGCCTGCCCAGCCCTGCCTCCTGTACAGCCTGTGGAACCAGGAGCTAATTAAACCTCTTTCCTTTATAGATTACCCAGTCTTAGGTAGTTATTTATGGCAATGCCAAGAACAGGCTAATACACCACTTATAGTTGCAGCCCAAGGAAAAAGAAGAAAAGTAATAATGGAATAAAAGTACTACTAGACAATCCATAGCAATTCAAGTTTGAACAAAAAGATACATGAAATACACAATTTAGGCTGGGCGCGGTGGCTCACGCTTGTAATCCCAGCACTTTGGGAGGCCGAGGCGGGCGGATCACGAGGTCAGGAGATCGAGACCACGGTGAAACCCTGTCTCTACTAAAAATATAAAAAAATCAGCCGGGCGTGGTGGCGGGCGCCTGTAGTCCCAGCTACTCAGAGAGGCTGAGGCAGGAGAATGGCGTGAACCCGGGAGGCGGAGCTTGCAGTGAGCCGAGATCGCGCCACTGCACCCCAGCCTGTGCGGCAGAGCGAGACTCCGCCTCAAAAAAAAAAAAAAAAAAAAGAAATACACAATTTATAGGAGACATTTTCGTATAAGTTATGTGTCTTTAGACTTAAGCAATATTCTGTTCACTCACTCAATACTAACTCTCCACCTTAACAAAATATTGGGATTTTTTTAGAGTTTAAGAAAATTTGAATCCACTTTATATTAAATAAGAATTACCAGTTTGTTTTCAGTTTTTTTCTTAACCTTATTAAATCTTAGGTGACTCACAATAATTCCCCAAGTATGCATTTCCGTATTTAGAAAATGAATGTGTTGTACAAATTTAACTCTTTCTAGGTTTCGACTTCTCTGAGTTTATATAATGTAAAAGGTCATTATTTTAGGGGCTCAAGGTAAACAATGAGAACAGAGGGCATTCACCTGTATACATAATCTTGGCACATCTACTCTTAATTGCTTAATTCAGTATCAAGTGAAGAACACTAACATAATTGTTTTCACTTTCTAGGCATAGTTATTTTTACTTTTACTTTTCAGTTTTCCATTTTATGAAACTAGACATTTAATAGTTATTTTCATTAATGAATACATTTTTTCTAAGGGTAACTATATTGTTAAAAAATATATATTTACTCAATTATGCTAATATGAGAAGTTTATTTTGGACTCAATCTATCACATAACTCAATAAGTAGAGATGACATGGTGGACTAAGCCTGGGCTTTGGAATATGACTGATAAGTGCTTGAATCTTGACCCTTCCACTTTCTTAATGTCATCTTAGGTAAGGATTTTACAGCTCAAAACCTACTTTTTCCTGAAGCTAAAATGGAAATAATAGGTAGTCATTAGTTTGGGATTATAAGTTATAACATATTTAATTCTGACTCATGATAGCGCTTCAAAATATATTGACTGATTTTCACTTACAATTATTTCATAGTATAATAGGATTATTATACATAACGATTCATTTCTTCTGTGCCATTCTTAGCAAGCCATTTTCAAATACATAATCAAATAAGGCTATTCATATATACTATGATACTCCTCATATTAAATATATTATTTAAGAAATACAATTTTACACAGAGCTAAATTTCTTTTAACAAATATTTGCCTAATAGGACTCATATGCCTTTCTCTGGGGAAGGGCATTATTTTATTCATTATTTACCTTTGTGTTCCTGCACAAAAATTTGATCATACTGGTCAGGGAAGCTATTATTTGATGATATAGAGGATTGCATAATATACTATTGTTGTAATAAATTGAAAGCCAATAGGTATTACAAAAGATGTCTGTTATTTGTTCAGAGCAGAGGAAAAAAACCTTTCTTTCAGCTGCTATCTGTACCGTCATGCAGATTTTAGTTTTAAATTGATTGAGCCACAAATGAGCACTTCCCTAAGCTTTCAGAATTGCAGATTATTAGATCTGAGGTTCAGAAATAATTGCTTTCAGAGAGAGAATTTAGTTTGTCATCTATTCGATTCCATATTTTTATGACAGCCTGCTTACTTTGGTTTAGAATTAAGGTAGCCTTATTACCTCCGCTATCACTGTCTGTCACTTAACATGTCTGGCTAGGGATAAGAACTACCAACAATGCAATAAAAAAGAAGAATGCCTAAATCTCAGAGTTTATTGGGCTATTCACTTTTCACAGATACGGAGGACAAGAATAAATTTTGAAAATATGTGCAATGAATGGAGGACTGAGAATATAACAAGGAAAAAAAGAGATTTCAGTAGATTTTCAGAGACCACAGTCTACATGAAAAGAACTTCAGAAAAAAATTATGTTTTCTCTGTGTGGAAAAATGTTCAGAAGAAAATGACAGTTTGCACAGTGATAGCAGGGAGCATCAATGACCAGGTTGAAACCTCGGGTATAATTTCTCTGCTAATGTTTCATGGGGATGAAGAAACACTGCTCTGGCTACAAGGCTGAGAGCCATCCCTTAAAAAATTTGGATCAGTAAAGAAAAAAAGAAAGAATTCTGGATCACTGATGTCAAAATTCAACTTCATGAGTTTCTCCAGCAGTATTGCTCTACTCATTATTCCCTGAATATGCCAAGGTTTCCTGCCTTGTATATTCATGCTCAGCAACAAAACTGCATCAACTTACCAGAAGCTGTTAAGAAATCTATTTATGCTACCCCAAACCCTAAAAGGATGAATTGTATGTCAAAAAAAAGCAATTCATTTATTTATACTGGCTAATCAGCTTGTGTGATGAGTTAGAAAGCGGTGTCACCTGAATAAGCACAAATTCTATTTTTCTGCAGGAAAGCCTACTTAGAAACCAAAGAGTAATATAAACATGCATTACAAGTAAGAGAGCTGGATGTATAAAGAGGTAGAGTTAATGGTTGATATTAATTGAGTAAAATGGAATTATCACCACCTGATATACCCATGTCACTAATGCTGTACCTTATTAAGTGCCTTAAAATTAGGTGACCATGCATCCCAGGTGTGCCAAGGAAAGTCCTGCTTTATATCTACCATCCCAGGACAGCTTTAACTCAAATCTTTCCCACTTTAGATTGTTAAAATATTCACCCATATATGGTTTTGACTACAATCTGATAAATTATGACTTTTTTTTTTTTTTTTTTTTGACAGAATCTCACTCTGTCACCCAGGCTGAAGTACAGTGGTGCTATCTGGGCTCACTGCAACCTCTGCCTACTGGGTTCAAGTGATTCTCCTGCTTCAGTCTCTCGAGTAGCTTGGACTACAGGTTTACCATCACACCTGGCTAATTTTTGTATTTTGGCCAGGCTGGTCTCGAACTCCTGACCTCAGGTGATCCTCCTGCCTCGGCCTCCCAAAGTGCTGGGATTACAGGTGTGAGACACTGTGCCCGGCCAATTGTGACCCTTTATATTTGTTTTTGTTTGCATGAGACCATACAAGCAAATCTCTAAACACTTTTTAGTGCCTGGTTACTATTAAGTGATTAAGTTTCTCTGCATTGGTAGTGTTCTCATTCCTTTATTTTCCATGGAGACACAGACTATGATGGGACTCAGGAAGACATTAAATTTGAATTTACAACATATGTATGACATACATTATTATCTGCTTGAGGTTTACTCCTTCTATCCTCTAACTTCTCTAGGTATTGTATACTTGAATATTACTTGATTAGTTAGACTGTGAATATCCACCTCTTAACAACCTGTTTTTCCAAGCAATATGCTCCTTTTGTGTACATTCTTCTCATTTATATTCTTAAGCCCACTTTCTCAGCGCTAGTTACTGCATCATTTTTATATGTGAAAATATTTTTCTCCCTAAGTAGTTACTTATATTGCCAAGTATCTGGTAGACAGCTCTGATTATATACCTTGCAGATACCTAAACTCAACATGTTGAAACTAAATTTTTTATTTTGGGTTTTCTCCAATAATTTTGAAAAAGTAAATAGTTGCACAAGCTGTTAGACTATTTAGTCTTCCCTGAACATACTTTGACAAATAAAACTCCGAGAAACAGGGAAAGTAAGGCTAAAATTAAATTAGATAGACACAATATATTTGGAAAAAACAGTCAGGGAGGCATGGAAGGAGAGATACTCTTCAGTGAGAGCCAGCATGTGGTATTAAAGTCCGTAGGGGGGGAATTATGAGCTTCAAAGCTCAATAAAAACAGAATAAAAAAAGAAATCCATCATAGAAATAAAGACAAGACATACTGAAATATGTAATTTAAGCAACATTTTTGAAAATTAAAAGAAGAAAGTTATAAGTGTGCACCACAACGCACAAAAGAGTAAGAAAGAACAGTCAACAAGATTAGGCACATTAAATTATCAGACATGTAAGATAAAGAAACATCTTTTCTAAAACTGCTCAGAATAATAATATTATTTTATATAAAATGGTTGTTTCCCATGCAGATCTTACAACAATGACTATGTATGCATCAATTTAAATAAATCAATATTTATTAGTTAAAAATAAAGTATAACAGTACAATAAAACAGAGAGAAATATCTTAGTTGTCATATAATTTAATTCATCTCTTCAGGTCATAATTGATAAAATAGACCAAAAATTAATAAGGATATATGAGACCAGGAATATAATTCTTTAGATTTATTTAATTAATAAATTTTTAATGATGTCCTATAAACATAAACCATATCATTTTTTAAGTACTCCTTTAGTATTCATAAAATGTGATGACATATTCTAAGTACCAAATAAAAATTTAATATATAAAAAAACAAAATTAATACCTTGAAATATTTTATAATCAGAGTCCAGTAAAACTGCAGTAGAATTGTTCATAGTAGTCTCTAATGATCCCTTTGTATTTTTGTGGTATCAGTTGTACTTTTTTCTTTTTAATCTCTGATTTTGTTTGTTTTGGTTTTCTCTCTCTTTTTCTTAGTCTAGGTGAAAGTTTATTGATTTTGTTTATCTTTTATAAAACCTTTTTTGATCTTTTTTTTTCAGTCTTAATTTTCTTTATTTCTGTTCTGACCTTTCACTTTCTCTATTAATTCCACATTTGTTTTTTTTCTTGCTTTGGGTGCATCATTAGGCTATTTGAAGTTTTTATGGTTTTTATGTAGGTGTTTATTGTAATAAGACCTCTTAGTACTGCTTTTGCAGTATCCCGTAGGTTCCAATGTTTCTATTTGTTTTAAGAGAAACATTTTTAAGTTTCTTTTATATTTTTTCATTGACGCCTTGGTTATTCAGAAACATGTTGTTTAATTTTAATGTATTTGTACAGTTTCCAAAGTTCCTGTTGTTGTTGAGTATAGTTTTATTTTGCTATGATCAGGAAAGGTACTTGATATAATTTTGACTCTTAAATTTGTTGAGACTTGTTTTGTGGCCTAACATATGGTGTATCCTAGACAGTGTTCTGCATGCAGATGGGAAGAATGCATATTCTGGAGCAGATGAATACAATGTTTGATTACTGTCTATTAGGACCATTTGGTCCAGAATATAGTTTAACTTCAATATTTCTTTGTTCATTTTCTGTCTGGATGATCTGTCCATTGACAAAAGTGGGGTGCTGAACTCCTTTAATGTATTGTAATTTATGTCTCCTTTTAGATCTATTAATATTCGCTTTATATATTTGGGTGCTACAGTGTTGGGTACATATATGTATATGTTTATGTTTATATACACATATGTATTTAGTAGTATTATATCCTTTTGCTAAATTGACCCTTTTATCATTATGTAATAACCTTTGATATCTCATTTTACAGTTGTTGATATAAAGTCTATTTGGTCTTATATGAGTGTAGCTACTCCTGCTTTTTTTTTGTTTTCATTTGCATGGCACATATTTTTTCATGACTTCACTTTTGGCCTATGTGTGTCTTTACACGTAAAGTGAGTTTCCATAGATGGCATATAGTAGTCACATATTTTTAATCTATTCAGCCAGTCTATGTCTTTTAATTAGAGAATTTAGTCCACTTACATCCAATGTTGCTATTGATAGGTAAGGACATACTACTGCCATTTTGTTATTTGCTTTCTGTTTTGTTATGTTTTGCTTTGTTTTGTTTTAACTCCTCTCTTTCTTCCTTTCTTATAGTTTTTCTTTGTAATTATTTGATTTTCTCTTGGAGTATGTTTTAATTTGTTGCTTTTAGTTTGTAATGTCTCATTATAGGTTTTTACTTTTTACCATGAGGCTTACAAAAAATATCCTATATTTATAACTAGTTATTTAAAACTGATACCAATTCAACCTTGATCACAAAAAAACTATAAAACAACTGCACACATTAATTCCTTTCTAGTCCTACATTTTGAATTTTTGATGTCACAATTTACATTTTTTATATTTCCTGTCCCTTAAAAGTTTTTTGCAGTGATAATTTTAATATTTTGCCTTGTATTCTTCTTAGGAAGGATAAAAGTGGCTTATGCACCACCATTACAATATTAGCATAACAATCACATTAGTGGTTTTTTTCTTCAGTTTGAAGAACTCTCTTTAACATTTCTTGTAGTATAGATCTAGTCATAATAAATTTCCTCAGCTTTTCTTTGTCTGGAAAAGCCTCAGCTTTTCTTTGTCTAGGAAAGTCTTTATCACTCCTTCATTTCTGGAAAATAGACTTGCTGCAAACAGCATTCTTAGTTGGCAGATGTGTGTGTGTGTGTGTGTGTGTGTGTGTGTGTGTGTGTGTGTGTTTTCCTTCAGTATTCTTAATATATTATCTCACTCTCTCCTGGCCTATAAGGTTTCTGCCAAGAAGTCTGCTGCCAAGAATATTTATTTATTTATTTATTTATTTATTTATTTATTTATTTATTTATTTTGAGATGGAGTCTCGCTCTGTCACCCAGGCTGGAGTGCAGTGGTGCAATCTCGGCTCACTGCAAGCTCTGCCTCCCGGATTCACTCCATTCTCCTGCCTCAGCCTCCTGAGTAGCTGGGACTACAGGTGCCGACCACCAAGCCTGGTTAATTTTTTTGTATTTTTAGTAGAGACGGGGTTTCATCTTGTTAGCCAGGATGGTCTCAATCTCCTGACCTCATGATCTGCCCGCCTGGGCCTCCCAAAGTGCTGGTATTATAGGCGTGAGCCACCTTGCCCGGCCACCAAGAATATTTTAACTCAGTCATATCTGAGATGCTTCCTTTCTCCCACTGCTTTTAGGATCGTCTCTTTGTCTTTGAAATTTGAGAGGTTGATTATAATATGTCTTGAGATATTCTTATTTTGCTTTAATCTGATTGGTAAACTTTGATCTTCTTGTACCTGAATACTTATATATTTCTCCAGGCTTAGAAACCTCTCTATTATTTTTTTTAATATGTTTACTATCCTTTTGTCTTTCTCAGTTTCATCATTAATTCCATTAACCCAAATATTAGATCTTTTGATGTCCTGTAGATCATGTAAGCTTTCTTTATTTCTTTTCGTGTTTTGTTCTTTTGTCTTTTCTGTGTATTTTCCAATCGTCTGTCTTTGAGCTCATGCTTCTTTCTTCTGTCCGATCAATTCTGCTATTGATGCTCTCTACTGCATTTGTAAATTTCATTCATTGTACTTTTCAGCTCCAAAATTATTGTTTGCTTTTTTGAAATTATTTCAGTCTTTTTGTTAAATTTCTCTGATACATTTCTACACCGATTTCTTGTGTTTTCCTGAAGTTGTTGAGCTTCTTTAAAATAGCTATTTTGAATTCTTTGTCTCAGGGATGACAGATTTTCCTTGCTTTAGCATTGGTCTCTGTCACATTATATTGTCTATTTGTTGAGTTCACATTCCCTGACAGTTCTTTGATGCTTGTGATGACATCTGTACATTGATGAATTAGGGTACTTAATGTGGTCTCAGTTGGTTTTTATTAATTTATTTTTTATTTCAATATGTCTTTGGGGAAGAGATGGTGTTTTGTTACATGAATAAGTTCTTTAATGGTGATTTCTGAGATTTTGGTGTGCCCATCACCCAAGAAGTGTACACTGCACCCATTGTGTAGTCTTTTATCCCTCACCCCTTCCCACCCTTTTTCCCAAGTACCCAGAGTCCATTGTATCATTCTTATGCCTTTGCGTCCTCATAGCTTAGCTCCCAATTGTGAATGAGAACATATGATGTTTAGTTTTCCATTGCTAAGTTACTTCACTCAGAATAATAGTCTCCAGTTCCATCCAGGTTGTTGTGAATGCTATTATTTCATTCCTTTTTATGGCTGAATAGTGTACCATGGTATATATATATACCATATATTCTTTATCCACTCATTTATTGATGGGCATTTGGGCTGGTTCCATATTTTTGCAATTGCAAATTTTGCTGCTATAAACATGCATGTGCAAATATATTTTTTGTATAATGACTTATTTTCCTCTCAGTAGATACCTAGTAGTGGGATTGCTGGATCAAATGGTAGATCTACCTGTAGTTCCTTAAGGAATCTCCACACTGTTTTCCATGGGAGTACTAGTTTACATTTCCACCAACAGTGTAAAAGTGTTCCCTTTCACTATATCCAGGCCAACATCTATTATTATTATTTTTTGATTATGGCCATACTTGCAGGTGTAAGGTGGTTTTGCATTATGATTTTGATTTGCATTTCCCTGATAATTTGTGATGTTGAGTATTTCTCCATGTTTGTTGGCCATTTGTATATCTTCTTTTGAGAATCATCTATTCATGTCCTTAGCCACTTGTTGATGGGATTTTTTCGTGTTTTCTCACTGATTTGTGAGTTCTTTGTAGATTCTGGATATTAGTCCTTTCCCAGATGTATAGATTGTGAAGATCTCCTCCCACTCTGTGGGTTTTCTGTTAACTCTGCTATTTCTTTTGCTGTGCAGAAGCTTTTTAGTTTAATCATTAACTCTGCTATTTATTTTACTGTTCAGAAGCTTTTCAGTTTAATTAAGTCCCACCTATTTATCTTTGTTTTTGTTGCATTTGCTTTTGAGTTCTTGGTCATGAAGTTGTCATCTAAGCCAACTTCCAGAAGAGTTTTCCAATGTTAACTTCTAGAATTTTTATGGTTTCAGGTCTTGGATGTAAGTCCTTGATCCATCTTGAGTTGATTTTGTATAAGGTGAGGGAAGAGGATCCAGTTTCATTTTCTACGTGTGGCTTGCCAATTATCCCAGCACCATTTGTTCAGTAGGGTGTCCTTTCCCAACTTTATGCTTCTGTCTTCTTTGTCGAAGATCAGTGGGCTGTAAATATTTGGCTTTATATCTGGGTTCTCTATTCTGTTCCATTGGTCTGTGTGCCTATTTTTATGCCAGTACCATGATATTTTGGTGACTTTGGCCTTATAGCATAGTTTGAAGTCGGGTAATGTAATGCCTCCAGATTTGTTTATTTTGCTTTGATATGTGGGCTCCATTTTGGTTCCATATGAGCTTTGGAATTGTTTTTTCTAATTCTGTGAAGAATGACAGTGGTATTTTGATGAGAATTGCCTTGAATTTGTAGATTGTTTTTGGCAGTACAATCATTTTCACAATATTGATTGTGCTCATCCACAAGTATGGGATGTGTTTCCATTTGTTTGTGTCATCTATGATTTCTTTCAGCAGTGTTTCACAGTTTTCCTTGTAGAAGTCTTTCATCTTCTTGGTTAAGTATATTTCTAAGTACTCTTTTTTGGCAGCTGTTGTAAAAGGGGTTGAGTTGTTGATTTGATTCTCAGCTTGGTCATTGTTGGTGTATAGCAGAGCTATTAATTTGCATACATTAATTTTATATCCAGAAACTTTGCTGAATTTATCTACCAGTTCTAGGAGCTTTATGGATGAGTATTTAGGGTTTTCTAGGTATAAAATCATATCATCAACAAACAGCAACAGTTTAACTTCCTCTTTACTGATTTGAATGCTTTTTATTTCTTTCTCTTGTCTGATTGCTCTGTCTAGGACTTCCAGCACTATGTTGAGTAGAAGTAGTGAAAGTGGGCATCCTTGCCTTGTTCTAATTATCTGGGAGAATGCTTTCAACTTTTCCACATTCAGTATAATGTTGGATGTGGGTTTGTCATAGATGGCTTTTATTATCTTAAGTTATGTCCTTTATATGCCAATTTTTCTGTGGGCTTTAATCATAAAGGGATGCTGGATTTTGCCAAATGCTTTTTCAGCAAGTATTGAGATAATCATGTGATTTTTGTCTTTAATTCTGCTTATGTGGTGTATCACATTTATTGACTTGTGGATATTAAACCATCCCTGCATTCCTGGTACGAAACCCATTTGATCATGGTGGATTACCTTTTTCATATGCTGTTGGGTTCTGTTAGCTAGTATTTTGTTGAGGATTTTTGCATCTGTGTTCATCAGGGATATTGGTCTGTAGTTTACTTTTTTTTGTTATGTCCTTTCCTGGTTTGGTATTTGGGTGATACTGCCTTCATTGAATGATTTAGGAAGGATTCCCTCTTTTTGTATCGTGTGGAATAATGTCAACATGATTGGTACCCATTCTTCTTTGAATGTTTGACACAATTCAGCTATAAATTTGTCTGGTCCTGGACTTTCTTTTTTTGTTGGCATTTTTTTTAAATTACCATTTCAATCTCACTGCTTTGTATTTTTCTGTTCAGAGTTTCTATATCTTCCTGGATTAATCTAGGAAGGTTGTTTATTTCCAGGAATTTATCCATATCCTCTAGGTTTTCTAGTTTATGCATGTAAAGGTGCTTATAGGAGCCTTGAATAGTCTTTTTTAATTCTGTGGTAACAGTAGTATTATCTCCTGTTTCATTTCTAATTGAGCTTATTTGCATCTTCTCTCATCTTGGTTAATCTCATGAATGGTCTATCAATTTTATTTATCTTTTCAAAGAACCAGATTTATGTTTCACTTATATTTTGTGTTGTTTTGTTGTTGTTGTTGCTGTTGTTTCAATTTCATTTAGTTCTGCTCTGATGTTTATTATTTCTTTTCTTTTACTGGGTTTGGGTTTGGATTGCTCTGTTTCTACAGTTCCATGAGGTGTGAAACACAATAGATTGTCTATTGTCTCTTTCAGTTTTTTTTTTTTTATGTAGGCATTTAATGCTATAAACTTTCCTCTTAGTACTAATTTTTCTGTATTCCAGAAGTTTTGATAGGCGGCGTCACTATTGTCATTAAGTTCAAAGAATTTTTAAATTTCCATCTTGATTTCATTCTTGACCTAACAATCATTCAGAAGCAGGTTATTTAATTTCCACGTATTTGCATCATTTTGAGAGTCCCTTTTGAAGTTGATTTCCAATTTTATTCCACTGTGGTCTGAGAGAGTACTTGATATAGTTTTGATTTTCTTAAATTTACTGAGACTTGTTTTTTGGCCTATCATATGGCCTATCTTGGAGAATGTTCAATGTGCTGATGAATAGAATGTATACTCTGTAGTTGCTGGGTAGAATGTTCTGTAAATGTCTACTAAGTAGATTTGTTGTAGGGTATGGTTTAAGTGCATTGTTTCATTGACTTTCTGTTTTGATGACCTGTCTAGTGCTGTCAGTGGAGTATTAAAGTTCCCCACTATTATTCTGTTGCCATCTATACCTTTTTTTAAGTCTAGTAGCAATTGTTTTATAAATTTGGGAGTTCTGGTGTTAGGTGCATATATATTTAGGATTGTGATATTTTCCTGTTGGACTAGTCCTTTTATCATTATATAATGTCCCTGTTCTTTTTAACTGCTGTTGCTTTAAATTTTGTTTTGTCTGATATAAGAATAGCTACTCCTGCTTGCTTTTGGTGTCCATTTGCATGGAATATCTTTTTCCACCCCTTTACCTGAATTTATATGAGTCCTTAAATGCAAGGTGAGTCTCCTGAAGATGGCAGAAACTTGGTTGGTAAATTCTTATCCCATCTGCCATTCTATATATTTTAAGCAGAGAATTTAGACCATTTACATTCAGCATTAGTATTGAGATGTGAGGTACTATTCTATTCATCATGCTATTTGTTGCCTGAATATCTTGTTTTGTTTTGTTTGTTTCATTGTGTTATTGTTATACAGGTCCTGTGAGACTTATGGTTTAAGGAGGTTCTATCTTGGTGTATTTTGAGGATTTGCTTCAAGATTTAGAGCTCCTTTTAGCAGTTCTTGTAGTGCTGACTTGGTAGTGGTTCATTCTCTCAGCATTTGTTTGTCTGAAAAAAAATTATATCTTTCTTTCATTTGTGAATCTTAGTTTAGCTGGATACAAAATTCTTCACTGATAATTGTTTTGTTTAAAGAGACTAAAAATAGGACCCAAGTCCCTTCCAGCTTGTAGGATTTCTGCTTTTTCTGTGCTAGGTTTTAGGTTTTCCTTTGTACATTACCCGATGCTTTTGCCTCACGGCTCTTAACGATTCTTTCCTTTGTCTTGAATTTAGATAATTTGATGACTATATGCCTAGGTGATAACCTTTTTGCAATAATTTCCCAGGTATTTTTTAAGCCTCCTGTATTTAGATGTTGAGATCTCTAGTAAGGCTGGGGAAGTTTTCTTCAATTGTTCTCTCAAATATGTTTTCCAAACTTTTCAATGTATCCGAACACCAATTATTCCTAGGTTTGGATGTTTAATATAGTCCCAAACTTCTTGGAGGCTTTATTTACTTGTATATTTATTTTATTTTGTCTTTTATGGATTGGATCAATTCAAAAGATTTATCTTTGAGCTCTGAAGTTCTTTATTCTGCTTGTTTGATTCTATTTCTGATACTTTCCAGTGCGTTTTGGATTTTTTTTTTTTTTTTTTTTTTTGAGACAGAGTTTCGCTTTTGTTGCCCAGGCTGGAGTGCAGTGGCACAATCTCAGCTCACTGCAACCTCCACCTTCTGGTTTCAAGCAATTCTCTTGCCTCAGCCTCCCAAGTAGCTGGGATTACAGGTGCCCACCACCACACCCAGCTAATTTTTGTATTTTTAATACAGATGGGATTTCACCGTGTTGGCCAGGCTGGTCTTGAACTCTTGATCTTGTGATCTGCCTGCCTTGGCCTCCCAAAGTGCTGGGATTACAGGCATATGCCACTGTGCCCAGCCTGCATTTTGTGTTTCTATAAGTGTCTCCTTGATTTCCAGAAGTTGTGATTGTTTTTTATGCTGTCTATTTCACTGAAGACTTTTCCTCTCATAACCTGTATCATATTTTTGATTTGTTTAAGTTGGACTTCACCTTTCTCTTGTGCTTTCTTTTTTTTTTTTTTTTTTTTTTTTGAGACAGAGTCTCGCTCTTTCATCCAGGCTGGAGTGCAGTGGTGCAATCTCGGCTCACTGCAGGCTCTGCCCCCCAGGGTTCACGCCATTCTCCTGCCTCAGCCTCCCAGGTAGCTGGGACTACAGGCGCCCGCCACCTCGCCCAGCTAATTTTTTGTATTTTTAGTGGAGATGGGGTTTCACCATGTTAGCCAGGATGGCTCTGGTGCTTTCTTGATTAGCTTAATAACCTTCTGAATTCTTGCTCTGGCAATTCGAAGATTTCATCTTGGTTTGGATCCATTTGCTGGTGAGCTGGTGTGATTTTTTGAAGGTGTTAAAGAAGCTTGTTTTGTCATATTACCAGAATTCTTTATCTGATTCCATCACATTTGGGTGGATTATGTCAGAGAGAAGATCTGGGACTCAAGGGATGCTGCTCAGATTCTTTTGTCCCAAAGAGTGCTCCCTTGATGTGGTACCCTCCCCCTTCCCCTAGGGATGTGGCTTCCTGAAAGTTGAACTGCAATGATTGTTTTTGCTCTTTTGGGTCCAGCCACCCAGAGGAGCTACCAGGCTCTGGGCTGGTACTGGGGAGTGCCTGCAAAGTGTCCTGTGATGTGATCCATCTTCGTCTTTCAGCCATGCTACTCCAGTGGAAGCAGCAGGGGAGTGAAGTGGACTCTATGAGGGTCCTGGGTTGTATTTTTGTTTAGTGCACTTGTTTTGTTTTGGTTGGCCTCCAGCCAGGAAGTGGCACTTTCAAGAGCACATCAGCTGTGATTCCACAGGAAGGATGCAAACTTGCCCTATGATTGCCTGGTTAAGTATTCAGAGGCCTCAGGTGGTGGGAAGGGCCACAGAGCCTCCAAGAGATTCTGATCTTTGTCTTTGACAACGAGGGTGGGTAGAGAAAGACCACCAGGTGGGGGCAGGGATAGGAGTGTCTGAGCTCAGACTTCCCTTGGGTGGGGATCCCTGCAGCTGCTCTAGGGGATGGAGGTGTGGTTTCTAGGCCAATGGAGTTATGTTCCCAGGAGGATTACGGCTGCCTCTGCTGAGTCATAAGGTCACCAGGGAAGTGGGGGAAAGACCCCAGCCTCATCCCACTCCCACACAGCCCACAGTCTTTAAGGCCAATCTCATTCCCGCTGTTACCCCGGAACAGCACCAAGTCTATTTCCAGGCAGCTGGTGGCCAGGGCTGAGAAATTGCCCCAGACCACCAGCCTCTCCAAAGCAAGCAGACTCACAGTTTTTCAGCATTTCGGGGAGGCTGCAATGGAGATCCAGTTCCTTCAAAGGGTCTGTGGATTCTTTCAGCTTTCCTGGTATTGTATCTGGAATTGGTGGGTTCTTGGTCTCACTGACTTCAAGAATGAAGCCGCGGACCCTTGCAGTGAGTGTTACAGTTCTTACGGTGGTTCGTTCCTCCCGGTGGGCTCGTGGTCTCGCTGGCTTCAGGATTGAAGCTGCAGACCTTCACGGTGAGTGTTACAGCTCATAAAAGCAGTGTGGACCCAAAGAGTGAGCAGTGGCAAGATTTATTGCAAAGAGTGAAAGAACAAAGCTTCTGCAGTGTGGAAGGGGACCCGAGTGGGTTACCGCTATTGGCTCGGGCAGCCTGCTTTTATTCTCTTATCTGGCCCCACCCACGTCCTGCTGATTGGTAGAGCCGAGTGGTCTGTTCTGACAGGGCGCTGATTGGTGCGTTTACCATCCCTGAGCTAGATATGAAAGTTCTCCACATCACCATCAGACTCAGGAGCCTAGCTGGCTTCACCCAGTGGATCCTGCACCGGGGCTACAGGTGGAGCTGCCTGCCAGTCCCGTGCCGTGCGCTCGCACTCCTCAGCCCTTGGGTGGTCGATGGGACTGGGTGCCATAGAGCGGGGGGCGGCCCTCGTCGGGGAGGCTGGGGCCACACAGGAGCCCGTCGAGGGGGTGGGAGGCTCAGGCACGACGGGCTGCGGGTCCTGAGCCCTGCCCCACGGGAAGGCAGCTAAGGCCCGGTGAGAAATTGAGTGCAGCGCCGGTGGGTCGGCACTGCTGGGGGACCCAGCACACCCTCCGCAGCCGCCGGCCCAGGTGCCAAGCACCTCACCGCCCTGGGCCGGCAGGGCCCGCTGGCCGCTCCGAGTGAGGGGACTGCCAAGCCCACGCCCACCTGGAACTCCAGCTGGCCCGCAAGCACCGCATGCAGCCCCAGTTCCCGCTCACGACTCTCCCTCCACACCTCCCTGCAAGCTGAGGGAGCTGGCTCCCACTTTGGCCAGCCCAGAAAGGGGCTCCCACAGTGCAGCAGTGGGCTGAAGGGCTCCTAGGTGCCTCCAAAGTGAGAACCCAGGCAGAAGAGGCGCCGAGAGTGAGCGAGGGATGTGAGGACTGCCAGCACGCTGTCACCTCTCAGTATGTTCCTGTGGCAGTTTTGAGAGCAAAAGTTCACAGTGTTACTCTCCACAACCTGCTCTGAGTGGTAGCTGCAAGCTAGTCTTGCCTCCTATCTGCCGTCTTTATCTTACCTTTCAGTCTGGGTTTTTTTTTTTGTACCTGTTCTTCAGAAGGTTTACTAGGAATTCTAAGTATACTAACTATTTTATTTCCTGATCCTCTAACCACTGTAGCCATCTCAGCACTAAAGGATGCTCTAAGCCAAGATGTACTGTATCATGAAGACTTACTTCATGATTGACACGGATTTTTGGCTGAGATGGACTTGCAGAAAACCCAAGAATGGTACTGTGGCTGTGTCGAAATGATCTGCTGTGGGAAGGACACCCAGCAGGTCCCTGAAAAATTAAGGTAGTTCCCCAACTACAAGAGGGGCTAGAGGTTAGATTAGGCCCCTTGGGATCTACTGTCAAATGGAGGCTGGCATCTTTGTAAATCGATGCAAATCATAATAGTACACACACTTAATACACAGTCAAAGAAATGTTTATTAAAAAATAAATATTAATAAATGCAGACATGTTTATGCTCCCTACATATTATATTCATATATTGGCTTCTTTATTTTCTACAGAAAAACATTTTATATTCCAAAAATGCATACATACGGAGCCCGCCCCATTTATATTCCTTGTATCATTCTTTTTTTCCTCTCCTCTTTATAAACAAAATTTTGTTGTAATTCCTTGACTATGTCATGTTTTAGACATACTGTTCCCTATTTCTGGAATATACTGCTCAACTGTTCTCCATCTGGCAAAGGTATGATTATACTTCAAAGACCAGTGAACACATTACTCCATACATCACCAATACCAAGCAAAAATAAAACAACACCAAAAACAGCAACAAACAAGTAGTTTCAGGGCAAAATTACATTATAGCCTTATTTTTACAGCTACATAATTTGCATACAGTTATGTAAAAGCATATTTGACAATAAATTAATTTTTTTGAGAGGGGACCTTTCTCTGTCACTTAGGCTGGAATGCAGAAGTGCAGTCATAGCTCACTGCACCTTTGAACTTTGGGGCTCAAGCGAGCTGCCTGCCTCATGCTCCTGAGTAGCTGGGACTACAGGAACATGCCATCACACCTAGTTAACATTAAAAAAATGTGTTTTTTTTTTTTTTTTACATCTTGCTATGTTGCCCACACTGGTCTCAATTCCTTCCCTGAAATTATCCTCCTGCTTCAGGCTCCTGAGTAGCTGAGATTACAGGAATATGTCCTCTCACCTCGGTTGAGTTAATTTTTTACATGGATGAATTGTCCCCTTCAGTGATTGGTGAGACACATTATATATAAATAAAAGCATAAACATTTTGTGGTTAAGGCAGGCTTGTTCGAAATATGTATCAGCCAATGGCGGGTTAAATACCTTAGATAATTTAATCAACATTTTTGCATCTTCTTTCCACATCTTTAAAATAATTATATTCATGAAGTTAATGTAAAGATTAAACAGAGATACATGCAAAATGCAGAGTTCAATGTTTGAGTTTTCAATAAATGCTAGTTGTCAGATCATTCCCTTTTCAAGAGTAAGACTTTTTTTTATTAATTTTTATGTCCTTGACACAGCCCTTGGCACATATCGAGTACACATTAAATGCTGAATAATAAACGATATCATATTATTCTGTCTCAACTTCCTCCTATTACTAGATTCTGGAGAGCGAAGACACCTGGTTGCTTGCTATTTGAACTCCTTTAACCCATTTGATTTTATGTTATGCTGAGTTGAGTTTCATGACATCTCATACTGTGAATGATGCAAGGTTTATGCCAAGATATACAATGTCAAAACACTGTTGCTCTTTTCAATTCCAATATTACACTAGCTTTTCTGACCTGAATTTAAAACAAGTCTCAGAAAAGAAAATATCCAAAAAGCTATGATATTCTCAATCCTTCTGCAAATAGGTTTTGTATTTTTCACTACCTCTGATGAAGCAAAGTGCAAATCTTTAGAAAATTGCTTACACTTTTTCAACACCCTGGGAAAACATTTGGGTGGTACTTACGTCATAGAATGGAAAGGAAGTTACATAAACTGGTCATTCCATTTCACCAGTGTGTGTATGCCTTGGAAAGCAGACTTGGTACCACAAGAGTTTTGTAAATTAAAATGATAAATAAGAAGCAAATGCGAAAAATAGAATAAACCCAACAAGTTGTTATCCTGAGCATAAAGTATACCAACATTTCATTTACTTACCTTCGTTTTGAGCCCTCTCTTTCTTCCTATCTTGGAAATCTTATTGTTGGCCACCTGTTTATTCTTCTTTTCATTCAAGTTGCTCTATCACAGGGAATTTTCCTGGGTTTAAGAGAAAATAAAATGTAGCAATTCAGTTGCCTAAAGCAATGGTAAAACAGAAACATTGTTTTACCAGTTGTTTTTCAATAATATTTCAAATTCTGAGATATAAAATATGTGTGTGTTCTCACTATATGTCCTAAAAGATATTTCTCTTTCTATATTTTCTAGCTCTTTTATGTTTAACTTTTTATATTTATATATTCAATAGGAATTTGTTTTGTCATAATAAAATATAATAAAAATAATAATAGAATATTTGCTAGGTAGTATTCTCAGTGGTCAAGGCTGGTATACATTCACATACTTTTATATTTATCTTATTTTTATATCATTTATGTTAAGTAACCTTGCTATCAAAATATTCTTGTGTATTTTTATTGTGTACAAAAATCATTAAGTAACAGTCCTGAACCTTTCTGAAATGGGAGATGAAATCCAAGTTATAAAAACAAAAACAAAATAAATCTAATGTTAATTGCTTTAATATTAATAAAATGAATGCATGTTGTGCACATACTGGCAGACAGAGCTCTTTTAAACTCAGTGAACATGTAATCTTGGGTCCTTTCTGAAGCAAATTCTATTACTATTCTGATTTATAGGTTTAAAAATAGTAATTATATTGAGGCAAAAATTTACACAGGCAGACACAGAAAATGTAAGATCCAACACCAGGCTGGCTGACACTAGTGGCTATGCTATTAATTACTACACTATATTTTCCCATAAATAAAAAAAATAAGAGAGAGGAAGAAAGAGGAGGAGGATGAAGCGGAAGGGAAGAGGGACAGAAGAAGGAAATGGCAGGGGTAGGGAAAAAAGAAAAGAAAAATAAACTCAATGAATTTATAAATCAAAAACATATCTTCCTTTTTTTTTTCTTCCTTGCAAAGACCTAAAAAGACACACACTAGAAGTAGTTAGCATTAAAAATGAAAGCATGTTCTCAGACAAGTTTGGTCAAAAGCAAAGAGAAGCAATTTCCAAAACAGACAAGAATGTAAGTTATTAGTGGTCTGATTTACAAAATGTTGCTAAAGCATGTATAACGATTAAGGTGATATTAGATTAAATTCTTCCCCTAAATATCACAATAGATATTTCAATATAGTGAACTTTTGATCAAGATGAATATTTTAGTGCATCAGCATCAAATAAAAAGAGATTTTTAAAGTTGCTAATTGTAGAATATCACAGAAGTATTTCTCAAACATGTTTCTACTTTAAAACAATAATATTCACAGCTACAAGTTATAAGCTGTTTCACAGAAAAATCAGTAATTAATGTAAAATATTCTGAGGAGGCAACAGGAACAGGACAATATATAAATATCCAATAATATAGAAATCCAATAATATATTAAATAATATATAAATATATCCAATAATATATTAAATAATATATAAATATATCCAATAATACACAAATATTATATATTGTTGTACAAATATCCAATAATATATAACATTTGCTTTGCTTAATGACAGAGATATGTTCTGTGAAATTAGCTAGATGATTTCATTGTGAGTACACAGTAGTACTTACAAAAACCTAGAAGGTAGAGTCTACAATACAAATCTAGGCTATATGGTGTATGTAGTCTAATGCTCCTACAAACCTGTACAACATATTACTGTACTGAATAATGTAGGCAGTTGTAACTGAATGGTTATGATATATTTAGGCATTAAGAATTTTTCAGCTCCATTGTAATGTTATGAGACCACTGTTGTATAAGAAGTCCAAAATGTGATAATGTGAGACATGACTGTAAATTAATCATTTTATGAATCCATCAAAATAATAATTGTGTGAAAATATTATTGGTATGTAAAAATGCTCACAAAGGGAGGAAGTATGTTATAAATGGGTACATATAGAAAGATTCCAATTTAGTAAAATTAAATAAATGTATACATAGAAACTTCATATTTGAAAATGTATTTAAATCATAGACACGCTGATAATATTTGTTTAGTTTCTATTGGAATTGTTATTTTACTTTTGTTCTGGAAAGAATATTTACCATTTTGAAATAAAACTTTAAAAAAGTCTATGTCATGTTAGGCCTAAAAGTGGAAGATAATATAAAAAATAGGAAAATAAAATGTAGCAATTCAAGTCAGGCAGGCCTGGTGTTAAAAATGCTTCTGTCACTAATTGGCAGTTAGGCCAACATTTATTTTACTATCTGAACCTCAATTATTTTAAATACAAAATGGACCTAAATTTTCAAATGGCACCTACCAAATCTACCTGTTCTTTCACTTTCTCCCTTTTATTAACATGACAAATTAATTATTTCTGTGGTTGTTAATGAGCAATGAGTCCCTAGAAACACTGCCAGATATTCAACAGTCACAATGAGCTTGATGTATAACATGTTGTATCGCTTGTTTGAGAGAAAGTGCTACAGGTACTGTGTTTCATAAATTCCAGAAGAGAAAGCTTTTAAAGTTGCCTATGTTTTTTAAAATATAAATTTAAGAAGTACAAGTAAAGTTTTGTTATGGATATATTGTGTAGTGATGAAACCTAGGCTTTTAGTGTAACCATCACCCAAACAATGTACCTATTAAGTCATTTGTCATAGCTCAACTCCCTCCCACCCTACCCTCTTTCTGAGTCTCCAGTATCTATTACTCCACACTCTATGCCCATGGGCACGCATTATTTAGTTTCTACTTATAAGTGAGAGCATGAGGTATTGAACTTTATTTCTGAGTGTTTTTGTTCAAGATAATTGTATCCAGTTCTATCCATGTTGCTACAAATCATAACATTTTATTCTTTTTTTAATGGCTGAATACTATTCTGTTGTGTGTGTGTGTATATATAGTATATATATATATATATATTCTGTATGCATACATATATAGCTCTTTTGTAAAAGAGCTGTACATATGTATATATATAAAAGAGCAGTATATATGTATATACAGCTTTTACTAAAATAGCTGTGTGTGTGTATATATATATACACATATATACATATATGGCTTCTTTGGTTTTTCTATATTACCTTTTACAATGCATTGATTTATGTTTGCCTGTTTACCTGTTGAAGTTTTCAGCTCGTTTTTTAAATAAAAGAGCTATATACATATATAGCTATATATATTTATATATAAAAGAGCTATATATGTATATATGTGTATATATATAGCTCTTTTATAGTATGCGTATGTATACATATATACATATTTGCATGTATACATATGTATACATACATATATTCATATTTGCATGTATACATATGTATACATACATATATACATATTTGCATGTATACATATGTATACATCTATACATAGACATACTATAAAAGAGCTATATATACATACATATGCATACATATATACATACATACGTATACATATATACATACACAGTATACATATATACATACACACGTATACATATATACATACACACGTATACATATATACATACACACGTATACATATATACATACATACGTAGACATATAAACATACATATGTATATGTATACATACGTATGTATACATATTTACATACGTATGTATACATATTTACATACGTATGTATACATATATACAATACATATATGTATACATATGTGTGTGTATATATATAGCTCTTTTATTAAAATAAGCTGAAAACTTTAGTAGGTAAACAGGCAAACATGTATCAGTGCATTATAAAAGAAAATATACAAAAAAACAAGAAAATGAAAGCACTTCCAGCATCACCAATAATCAAGAAAATGCCAATCAAATCCCTAGGATAGTTTTTTTTTAATTAGATAGTCAAAGCTATTCTTTTTTACACAGTCTTATTCACTTTTAGCAATAATACGGATTGGGACATGGGTGCTGTTATATCCTATTGATGAAAATATAAATGGTTAAAAACTTTGGGATAATAATATAACAACATTTCTGTAACTTGAGAAATGTACTGATATAATATGTGAAGTGTATATGAAATGTATATAGAAATGTGATATATATATTACATTTTCTTTATTCAATCATTCATTGATGTACACTTAGAGTGATCCCATATCTTCACTATTGTGAATAATGCTGTGATAAACATATGAGTGAAGATCTCTTTTTACATAATGTATTTTCCTTTGGGTAGATACAGATCATATGTTTTTCCATTTGTATATCTTTTAAAAAAATGTCTATTTGTGCTCTTTGCCCACTTTTAAAATTCTCTTACATTTCCCAGCATCATTTATTTTCAAAATAACCTAACTTTGTAAAACATGTCATTGTATAATAGGCTCTCACTTTGAAATCTATGCAATTTCTGAAATTATATATATGAGACTATATATGTGTGTGTGTATACTTAAATGTACATATGTGTATTTCCATATATACACATACACACATTTATTTATTTATTTCAGTTTTAACAGATTTGGCTTATACCATGTGTATTTCTGAATACTTAAGAATATCTCAACTAAAATGTTCACACAAAAGTTTGTGAATGATTGCTTAGACAACAGAGTTCTTTCCAAGACTTTTTTGACAAGAGAAATGCATTTAAATGAAGACATTTAAATTTCAATGATTATAGCCAACCATATATGGTTTTGTATACATAAAATTTGTGTATTCATTGTTACAGAAGAAAGCTTAGTCCAAAAATGTTTAAACTCTCTCTATAAATTTGATTCAATTACAATATAATAATATTCATGTGTAGCCTCTTTAAGTAAAAAATTTGGAAAATAGAACCTAATTTTCATCCAGCATTCAATTATTCTGGAATTTTAATGTTTGACTTTTATTTCATCAATGAATTATTGATTTCCTGATATTGACTCACTAAGTTCTTGGGCTTTCTGTAATTCTATTGAAGATAATGTTTTATAGTCCACACTGGAAATTGCTTACCCAAATATAGTCATGCCACGCGTAACAATGTTTTGGTCAATCATGGACTGCATATACATCAGTGGTCAAATTAGATTATAATACCATATTTTTACTGTACCTTTTCTGTATTTAGATATATTTAGATATACTAATACAATTGTGTTACAGTTGCATACAACATTAAGTACAGTAATATCCTGCACAGATTTGTAGCCTAAGAGTAATAGGCTATACAGTATAACCAGCATTTTTAGTAAGCTCTACCATCTAAGTTTGTTTGCACAACCAATGACATTTGCATAACCATAAAATTGCCTCCTAATGATGCATTTCCCAGAATATATCTCAATTGTTAAGAAATGTGTGACTGTATTTATATTGCCTTATAGGAAAACTGAGTCATTCAATTTTCAATCTCTATATATTTATATAGAGAGAAACTGATAGATACAGAGACAAAGATAGATAAAAGGAAGGGGCTAAAAAAATTGAAAATAATATGCTTTCTTAAAGGATTTAATTTGAATGGTTTTATAATAATTCTTACAAGAGTACGCCCACACACACTTGCAGGCTGGATTACTCAGCCTATGCATATGGGTTTTAAACTCTAGTTAGCTCTATCTGTGAGGTACCAGGAAAGGAATCTATCTACACGTATGTCACCTCCATTTCCTGGAAAATACTTGCTTCCTATTATATAGCTCCAGAAGAAAGAAGAGACCATTAATGTGTTTCTTTTTTTCTTAGATGATCATATGCCCACTGCCATGATTTTCTCCTCTGGCAATTTTGAAATTACTGAATGAAAACTAGTAAATAAATATATATATAATTAAAAAAATTAACTTCAATAAAATTCTGAAAATTTATCTTTAAAGATGACACCCCTAAATTTAAAAAAAAATCTTTAATGACTCTTAGCTTTCTTATAAAACTCAGCGTCTCTATTTCTTAGGAAAATCAACAATCTGATCTTAATTTCTGATCTACCACTCTTCTCACTGTGAGGCATGAATCTGGCATGCTTGATGCTGAATCTCCTAGGGTGTGATATTGGTTTCTGTTCTTTACCTGTCTCTCCTGGATTTTTCAAGTCACAGATTCTTAGAGTTTTCTTTCTTCTCAATTTTCATCTCTCACTGATCCCAGACTCACATAATTAATTCTGTGACTTCTAATATGGCTTCTGTCCTATATCACAAGTTATTTCTGTAACAAATAGTATACGGCTGCTAAGCTGATGTTAAACATGCTTCTCATTCTTGACCCTTTTTAGCTTTTTAGAGAAGAGTTTAAATACTCTCTGACTCAGTGAAGAATATTGACTAGTCTCTAGCTACCTTAGATGTGTGTCTAGAATGAATCAATCTAAATACTTAGGTTCTGACAGTCTATAGATTCTGATAGTCATATAGTTTGGGCAGAATTATGGTAAGTCATATGTTTTCTAAGTTTCTCATTTGTGACATTGTCACACTCTCTATTTTGTATGAGCATAAATACTTTCCCTGTATGTAGTTTATGGTCTTTGATTGCAGGAGACATACCTCATACAGTGAAATTCCTCCAATTATTTTAACACTTAAACACATGCACACATACATATGAACACACACGTCTGTAATGGAGCAAGCTCACCTCTCCTATTCACCAGTCTTATAAAAACTAGATATGCATGAAGGAAGGAAATAAGTTAATAATTCTAAATCATAGTAGACTAAAAATGTGCAAGTCTTTAGCTATAAACAGAATTAGCTTTCCGCTGTTCTGCCATTTGCAAGTTTGGTAAGGCAAATTACTTAACCTCTATAAATATCAGTATTTCAATATCTAACAGGAAAACAGTGATCTCTAACTAAAAAGGATTGTTATTAAGATTAAATAACAGTATATAAGTCACCTTGCAAATCTATTTCAAACTCCACTTGACGCTTCACTCAGAACCTCAGTTTTCTCATCTTTAAAATAGTCATAATATGCACCACATGGATATGTCAAAGAGGAAAAATAAAATAATAGTCCCTGGAAATAGTACCTGGAAAATTGCAGGTGCTTAATAAAACTTAGCTTACTCTTCTCATACAACAGAAACTTAAACTCATTTTATATCCAGTAACAGATGGGAAAGTGACTATAATATGATTGTACAGTTTCTGTCAGTATTGAATGTAATGTGTTTATATTACAAAAGACTAAATAGAGCTTTTGATTGAAACTTCCTGGTAAAGATGTTATTTTACATTTCTGTAAAGTAGACACCTAGTAGAATTAAATTAAGCCTGAGTTGCCAACAAAATATCTACATATAGAATAGCACACAAATGAGTAATTCTCTCCATATGTCTTTTTAAATTATATTCACAAAATATTTCCTAAGCATATTTATGAGAAAAAATAATATCTGGAGAGAGTAACAGTTACAAAATGTCAATTCTGGGTTGTCAAGTTATTCCATAATAAATTGTAGAATGTCGCTAATTTTATGACTTTTTAGTTGTTCTTGAGTGATTCTCTTAAATCTCAGAAATGAGGAAGTTCATTACATTTAAAGTGATAGAAAATGTTTCTTTCAGTACCACCTTGCCCCCACAAAAAATCAATCTGTAAACTTAGAACCAGAAAGTTAATGTCAGGAGAAACATTTTACTCTCATCAACCCTTTAGAGATCATAAATCTGAAATTCAGATAGATTTTGTATCTCGCCCAAAATCATGCAAGTAGAAGATTTTTCATAGTTTTTTAATCATTTATTTTATCACCTAATAATAACTGGAAATAAAAAATTACAAACACATAAAAAGAAATGACAAACACAAAATGCTTTCAATTGCTCTAAGACTAATAGAGACTGTTATAAAGAGGGCTGCCTTAATCAAGTGAAAATTTTACAGAATGTATGTGGACACGAAGCAAGAAATTGCAATTATTTTTGCAAATATTTCTAGCTGTTTAAAATCAATCTAGAACTAAGGGTCTTGGTCAAATAGTGACAATAACCTGATGCACTGTTAGGCAATAGAGAAAATGCACATGCACACACACACACACACTCCACTATGCATTGGAATATTCTCTTGAATATGGAGGGAATAAATAGTGCACTTGAAAATATTTGTGTAAATCCTATACAGATTTTAATTTGTAATTATGCCATTCATGAATAAGAGCTATACTGTTTACAATATTGTGTTGGCTATGTGTGTAAAGTGTGTGTGTCTCCTCTTGACTTTAGAAAGATTTGAAGACTATACAAGGGGGTCTTCAAAAAGTTCGTGAAAAAGGTTATGAAAATGTTATGAAAAAAACTGCATGGATTTCAAAATCTTTTTGAACCAAAACAAACTCATACTAAGTTATATCATGTCTGAAAAATATCTAGTTTATGGTTCTAAGACGGTTAAGACATCAGTTTGAAAACAGCTCCTATCAGAGTAACATACATTCTGCTAAAATTGAAGCAGTAACAAACATCAAATTTATGGTGAAGCTTCGGTGAAATTATTGATGCTTTGAAATGTTCTATTCAAAAAGAAATGATAAATGCTTCATGTGATGGATACCAGAAATTAAAAATACCTAATTAGGATTAATAAAACAGTGACTTAGTGTGTGAAAAAAGGAGAGAGGTTTATGGGACAATGCCCCCCCGCCCCCCTGCCACCCAAAGAAATCAGTAGTTTACAAACTGATAACTCATTTTAAGAAAATGATGCCTGGACAAGCTTCATCACAGAGTCCTTCTCCTCGAGGATAATGATTCTGCTCATTCCTATCATCAAACAAGAGCAATTTTATGAGAGTTTTAATGATAAAGTGGTAAGTATACACCTTACCATCCTGAATTGGCTCTTGCTGACTTCTTTTTGTTCCCTAATCTTAAAAAAATCTATAAAAGGCACACACTTTTCTTCAGTTAATAATGTAAAGAAGACTGCAGGACATGGTTGAATTCCCAGGACTTTTAGCTCTTTATCAGTTAAATAAATGGCTGGTGTCATCGTTTGCAAAAGTGTATTGATCTTGAAGGACCTTATGTTGAGAAATAGTTTGTATTTTTTTACTTTTATCTTTTAGTTCCATTTATCCACGAACTTTTTAACGTCCCCTCATATGTTTCAAAATCCTGGCTTTGCTTCATTATATACTGCACTACACCTGTAAAAGCACATATATGAGCCCCAAAATGCATTCTCAATAGTTGCTTACTCTGTTTTTGCATGTTATTTTCAACTGTATTTCTGCTCCATTAGTGTCTTACATACTATTCCATTTCAAGCTGTTTCCTGTATCTCCTATTGTTACTTCTTAGGTAGCAACCATATTTCCACTTCATTTCTCCCCAACAAAAGTTGACTCTGACATGTAAACAGAGAAAAAGATTAAATAGATACTGGGTTGTTGTGAAAATGTGTTAGATGGCTTGGCAATTAGGCTCAAACTACAGTTCACAACTAGTCTAGAGAGGAAACAGCTGCTCCTGCCAGCAGGCTGGAGCTTGGCTCTGTCTCTACTTCTGCTTCAGGATGCGACTTTCCAGTTGTGTTACTATCCTCACAATAAGGAAAAGACAGCTTCTCACCCTTTCTTTCTTTTGAATCATCATCCCCAGAGTCAAAGTCTATCATAGGCCTCATAATTTTGCCCTAGCTGTAGGGAAACCGGAAAGAAGAGAGTACAGTTTTCAGTGGACCTAAAGAGCGATGGTCTTTGCCCTTCAGTAGGATTCATGTGAAGAGGAACTTCACAAATGTAAATTGGAGCTCAGTTGTGAGCAACCAAACTGAATCAAAATGTTCACCCTGCATATTATTATTATTATTTTCATTTTTGATGGACTAGATTATACTTTCTCATCATTTTTTAAATATATAAAATTAAAGTGATTAACATAAACATTTTATGAACATCTTACTCAAATCTGACACATTCTAATACTTTGACATATGTGTTGCCCTCATTTTAAAGAAATAAAACATGAAAAATATTGTTAAATTCTTGCTTACAACGTTCATTTTCCCATCATTTCTTGCACCCTGTCATTGATATGTGTAATTGTTATGCAGACTTTTCCAATTTTAAGGCATATGCACCTGCCGTGTTTGGTATGTTCATAAACTTTAAATAAGTTATAATAAATTGAATGTATTATTCTGAATTTTTATTTTGTTTCTCAGTATTATTAATTTATGATTTCCCTGATGATATACGTGTGTCCGCTTCACTCATTTTTTAACCATGACTATACAACAATAATAATACATACATCCTATTGATGCATGCTGACTAGTCCCAATTTACTTCCTAGTGCAAACAATATGATGCGCATGTTTTCCTGTCTTCTATGCTGCGGAAGTTTCCCCAAGGTTCTACAAGTGGAAGAGACATAGGATATACACATTAGCTATCTAATAACCATCCTCCATCTTTCGGTATAACACTCTAACTTTTAATCCTTGTGGAAGTGTGCCCATTCAGAGACTACATTTCTTAGTCTGTTCTTTAGTTAAGAATGGCCAATTAAACATGAATGGAGCTTTTTGGGTGTGATCTCTGTAAAACAGCCAGAACAGCATAATGGTTGAGCAGATGGACGCTGAAGTGAGATGGCCTAGACTTTATTAAGCCTCTAAGACTTAATCAGCTGTTTGACCTGGAGGTTATTATTGCTTCCTTTACCTTACTTCTATCATGTGTAAAATAATAGTATACGATCATAATTTTTTGAAAGAATTAAATAAAATGATACATGAACAGCATTCGTAGCAGTACCTGGCAAGCATATCTGAAAATGTGAGATTTATTAATTTACTTCCTTGTCAACATTTTATGTTTCCAGACTTTTAATTCGTTCTGAAATAATAGATGTGAAGTAATATTCCATTTGTTTTTAATTTTCCCCCTGTGATTACTAGTGTGGTTAAATATTTTTTTAAAAAATTTATTCTCTACTAGGTTTACTTTTTTTGAGAATATCTAATCACATTCTTTGTCCATTTTAGGTGAGTTATCTTTTTATTATATATTTATATGCCTTATGTATATTTATGAAATTTTTGCATTAGAAAGATGATTTCTAACTTTAATGTAATAGTGTTTTTAATAGTTCTTGCTTCTGTATATACATCTGCACTACATGTTCTTTAAAAAAATGAGATATATATATGTATCTATACATTTTAAGGTATATTTACCTTTTTTTAGGCATATAATTCCCTAAATTATTCTTTTATATGTGGATTGTGATATATATATATATATATATATACACACAGTATATACATATAGTATGTAGTAAACACACACACATATATAAATATATAATATATAAGCCTGTTTCTTAGAGTGCCATTTGTTCAATAGTTCAACTGTACCTGTGAATTTGTAATACTACTACTCTGTTATATATCTAATTTCAATATGGTGGGTTTGTTCCTGAACTTTCCATTCATATGGTCTATTTTTCTATTTTCACACCAATATTATGTTGGGTTAATTATTATAGATTTAAAATAAAATCAATATGACTTTACAAAATAATTACAGCAATCTTATTTCAAAGCTATTTTTATTTCCTAGACCTTTTATGTTTCCATGAAGTTTTAGAGTTACATTGTCATGTCTCAGAAAAAAAAAAATTCTTTTGAAGATGGATTGAGATACACTGAGTTTAAAGGTATATTTGGGAAAATACATTTTATTGTATTAATTTTCCCATTTATGAACATGTATCTAACTTGTTCAGCTTCTCATTTTTATCATTGAAATGTTTTACATAATTTTCTCTATAAAGATCTTGCATGTTTTACGTTAACTTTACTTCTAGATACCACAGACTTTTATGGCTATCAGACTGAATATCACATTGTAAAAAAAGCTGTTGCTGACTTGTACAAAGGACATTTAAATTTTAAGTAAATTTATTACATTAAATCAATAATTCGGTGCAAAATTGCTAACCTGGGGCATTTTTTATCTTAAATGAAAAAATTATTATTATATATTATACATCAACTTAAAAAATCCCAAACTGATATAAAAAGTGTAACTGAAAAACATGTACAGAAATGACTATATGTGACTTAAATACACGTCTCAAAATAGGTAATAATTAAAAACTACTCCCTGATTAACAATCAATATTTTGTTATGAAGTAGTTACTTTGTATAAAGTAAATTTTAAAATTCACGTGCTATTTACAAAATGGTGCAATAAATAACACATAAAGCTAGGAACATTTATTTGCCAAACACAGAGCCAAAATTAATAATGGAAAATGTATTCATTTCCTGAAATAAACTTATTCATCAAAGGAAGTAGTGACTTACGTTTTAAAGAATATTAAGAAAAGAGGAAGAAATGGGACTTGAAGGAATCCTTATTCACTGTTTGAGGAAGATGATGTAAAGTAAGGTAAATTAAGGGCAATTTCAGGCAAACGACAGGACTAAGAGAAACTGATATGGATTTTTAATAAATCATTTTGGAGCTAATATAGAAATTATGTAGTAGAGAGGATTTTAGAGAAGGCAGTTAAGGCTCTAGAATAAAATTCTGTCTGTCTATCTATCTATGTTCTATTTGTCTATTATCTAGCCATCTAATGAATCCCTATTTTAACTTTTACATAAATGTCTTTGAATAGTGCTATAAAAATATTAGACTATTAGGCAAAATAAATAAATTTCATCCTACGTGATACATTCAAATACTATATCATAACGCTGGCAAAACCCAAAACTCTTAAAATTAGACATGTCCAGGGGACAAAGTCAAGACTTCATCATCTCTAATTGAGGCAAAAAAATTGTGGTGGTTATAATAATCGGGGGAGATTTGGAATGTAGCTTTGGTGGGGAGTCAAAAATTATTATTGAATGTGGAAATGTCCAAAGAGTATGAAGTTTCAGTTAGATAAGATGTGTACATTTTAGAGGTATGTTGCACAGCATGAGAACTATAGTTAATTATAATGTATTGTACTTTTTAAATTGCTAAAAGAGTAGATTTTAAATGTTCTCACCATAAAAAAAAGTGATAAGTAGGTAGGTGATAGATATGTTAATCAGCTTGATTTGATCATTCCACAATATAAACATACATTAAAACATCACATTATACCACATATATTTCTGCATTATTTGTTAATTAAAATAGAAAATTAGAAATATATATTCATTTTTACAATCCTAGAACTATTTATCGATGCTTTCATTAGCCAAGACTTTCTGTAAATGTGTGGATGCCACATTTTTACTAGTTTCCAATTTTCCTAAATAGATGGATTATTTGATAATTTCAATTTCATTGTTACTTAATGGCCCTAAGAGGAAATGAAAGACAAGACAAAAACGTACATCTGAAATATTCAGAATGACCATGAGTTTTTATATTTTACTAAAATGTCACCTTATAAATTTTTTTATCCAAGTAACCTTTGTACATAATTTAAGTCATTAAACAGTAAAAATTATCAGACTTATAATGGAAACAGCACAACCCTATATACCACCATTTCTCATCCCCAACACCATTTCCCCACACTATTTCTTTAATTTTTGAGGTTTAGATATTATATATCATGATGGCTAATCTTATGTATCAACTTGGCTAGAACAAGGTACCAAACTATTTGGTTAAACATTATTCTAAATGTTTCTCTGAAGGTCTGTGTTAAATGAGATTAGCATTTAAATCATGAAGCACATTACCTTTCCTATTACGAGAGGGCTTCATTCAGTCAGTTGAAGGCCTTAGTAGAGAAAGACTGAGCCACCCAAGCAAGAAGAATTGCTCGAATTGCAGTTCTTCCCTACGTCTCCAGCCTGATGGCCTAACCTGCAGATTTTGGACTTGCCAAGCCTCCAAAATCAGTAAACCCAACCTTAAAACATATCTATCATTCTGTTTATCTGGAGAACCATGACTAGTCCAACTTTGTTGCCCAGGCTTGAGTGCAATGGCTCGATCTCGGCTCACTGCAACCTCTGCCTCCCAGTTCAAGCAGTTCTCCTGCCTCAGACTCCCAAGTAGCTGGGATTGCAGGCATATGCCACCACGCCCGGCTAATTTTGTATTTTTAGTGGAGACAGGGTTTCTCCATGTTGGTCAGGCTGGTCTCGAACTCCCGACCTCAGGTGATCCACCTGCCTTGGCCTCCCAAAGTGCTGGGATTACAGGTGTGAGCCACTGCGCCTGGCCCATTCTTTCCTTTCATAAACATTTCCTTTCCTCATCCTTGTAATATGATGACATCACAATTGTTATTTAAACCCTTATTTTTGGTGAATGCATTTTTTAGGACTACATAATTACTGTTCCCAACCATACCATATAATGAACAATAAACATGATTTCATTTTTATACAATATTTTGTTTCTCCTAGTATTGATTTTTGTCATAGTTGTTTTGTTCGTTTTGTTTACTTCTTTTTCTACACTTTCTATCAATGTCAGGAGACACTTTTCAATATGCGCTTATGTCACTGCCTCTGAAAAAATAAATGTAATTACTACTGACTCTCTCATCATTGCCAGAATGTTATGCACATATTTTCTGCTTGTATGTATCTTTGGCTTACAAGTCTGGACTGGGTGCATCTGATTGGTTGAATCAAAGTTGTGTTCATATATTTTAAGTGCAAGTGGAGCTTGTAAGAAAAATATTCAGCTTTACAGCTTCTAGCATGAGTGGGACTCTGTTTCACAGGCCTGAGAATTTCCAAAATTACGGAAGGAGCTTTAATTTATGAGTGACCAAAACAAATCATCAATGGTAAATTCATTCTGATACTGGCTTCATGTTAGGAAAGTTCTTGGCCTTGGTAACCAACTGCATTCATTCACATTTCACGCATAGCAGCAGCATGATAAATGGAAATAATTTGGGAAATTAGATTTAAATCTCATCTCTAATGTTTATAAAGATTGATCTAGACTATTGTACATAAAGACAGCTATTTCTAGTGAAAGTCAAAGTCTAGCTTTCATTTTCACTTACCAAGTTAACAAAGTTTTATAAATTATCAGTATTTTACAAACCTCAGAAAAATGTTACAGCTCAAAAAAGACCAGATATCTTCTAAGAATATCTTGAAATTGTAAATTTTCAGTTTCATCTTCTATGTCAGTCATATATAGAAGGGGCAAATATATGGAGGAAATGAAGAGACATGAATTAAAAGATTTATTTTTTGGTATCCAAAACTAAATGAATCTAATATAAGTCCCAAGTGAAATTATATTAGGTTCTAACACGTGCGCTCATCCATAATGTACCCACCTGTATTTTTTAAGACATCAGTGAATCTTAGATTTCTCAAAGAATCCCATATGTAAGTGAATAAATGAGACAGTTAAATGGTAGCAACCTTAATTTAGAAAGAGAAACTCCAACCACAAAATGTTTTGTTCTCTGAGGAATGAGAGCATTTATCTTTAATGTACACGTCATAAATTTCAATTGTTTCAAACTTAATCATTTTCATGTGTGAAGGTGTTTTATTTTCTCATGATGCAAGTCAAAATAATTGCCTACAAAACCAAAGGGAACATTTTAGCTCCATGTTTACCTGTCCATTAATTTTTTAAAATACATAATTTTAAGAAAATAGCATTGGTAGAAAATGACTGAAAGCTTAGAGAGGTGTTGCTTTACTTCGTTTCCTATTAGTTATTTTGAAAAGCTGGATGTCAGATTAGAAGGTTTCATTCATGTTTTGAACACAAGACTGAAGCAATTAAATACTGGGCAGAATCATATTTAGGAAACTAATAAAAAAAGTAGTTGTACACATACATACAACACTTTTCATTTGAAAAAAATGTGTCATGCTATTTTTAAAATATACATTAAGCATAAATGTCTTCAGGGAGAACAATCTCTTAATTGCTAACAAAAACTGCTGAAGTAGACTAATGTTTTCAGAGTGCATTCATTCACCCATCTAAGAAATATTTTGAATATCAACTAAATGCTGTGTAAAATGCATGCACACTACTCTGCTTAATCTACTGTAATTCAATATTATACACAAACACATATACATTATAAATCACAAGTTTGCCTATCTTAGGTAAAATTTTGAATGGTTCCTGCTTTTTGCAAAAGAGAAATACTAATTTTTTTTTCTGCGAAGGAAAATGAGGTCTATAATCATCCACCATAGATCTGATGTACATTTATATTCAATTTGGGAAAAAGTTCTATGAACAGATAATATTTCATATACCTAGGATACAAGTTCAGACTGAAAAAAATAGCATTCTGTGATGATAATATGTTAAATTTGAAAGTGATGCAATTTGTATTGACAGCGTCTGTTCCTTGTCCTGGCCCAGAGGGTGTCAAACTAGGTATAAATTACAAAATGCAAATTTTATTGCTTTCTTTCAAAGCTAAATTTTCACATTATACCTCAAAACATGAATACATTCTATAGATTTACACTTTCTTCCCCATCATCTCTTCATTAATCCTCTTTGTACAAGAAAAATATGCTTGACTCTGTAAGTGTATGTATTTTAAATTTCCATTCAGCAAAATTATGGAACAGAGGTGTATTTGTAATTCTGACAACAATGATCACAATGATAATAGTGATAAAGAAAATTATATTGATGATAATTGTTATAATGTAATTTCTGACAGTAGTTCCGAATTCTTTCTTGTGTCTGCATTATTTATTGGAGAGAAGCTATAGAAAACCATTAGGATTATCAGGCAATTGTAGATAATTGGTAAATCAGAGAAGTTACTATCATAAGTAAACTTCATATCCATTCTTTTCATTGTCATCATTAATTTTTATACTCAACGATTCATTCATTCAGTAGACACTAGGCACAAGTAAGTGCTGGAATACCACATAGAGCAAATAAGGGGGTGGCTATTACCTTCATAGATCCTCAATTTAGTGGAATACATAGATATTAATTCCATAAAAATAATTGGAAAATAGACACTATGATAGGTGGTATGTATGAACGTGACTTGATGCTATGAAGCTTATTAAAGTGGATGTTGTTTTGTTTCTTTTGTTTTGAGACAGGGTCTCACTTTGTTGCCCAGTCCGAAGTGTACTGGCATGATCACTGCTGACTGCAGCCTGAAGCTCCTGGGCTCAAGCTATCCTCCCACTTCACCCTTCCCAGTAGCTGGGACTACAAGCCTGCACAACTGTAACTAGCTAATTTTTTTTTTTTTTTTGACAGAGTCTCACTCTGTTGCCCAGGCTAGAGTGCAGTGGTGCGATCTTGGCTCACTGCAACCTCTGTCTCTCTGGTTCAAGCAATTTTCCTGCCTCAGCCTCCTGAGTAGCTGGGATTACAGGCACCCGCCACCATGCCTGGCTAATTTTTTTATTTTTAGTAGAGACCGGGTTTCACCATGTTGGCCAGGCTGGTCTTGAACTCCTGACCTCAGGTGATCTGCCTGCCTCGTCCTCCCAAAGTGCTGGGATTACAGGTGTGAGCCACCACACCTGGCCTAATTTTTTTTTTTTTTTCATAGAGACAGGGTCTCACTATGTTGCCCAGGCTGGTTTTGAACTCCTGGCCTTCAGTGATCCTCTCATCTCTGAATCCTGAGTCAATGGGATTGTAAGCATGGGCCATCATGCCTGACCAAAAGTGTATTTTAATATAACTGTAAGCAAGAGATTAAATGACCCATAAGAGCTAAAAAGAAAAAGAGAGAAGAAAATATATCCCAGTAACAGCATTCAAGAAAAACGTAATTTAAATCCATTTTGTCTGACTTACAGAAAATTAAGGAAGAATGGTTCAAGACATGGCTACCAAAGTCGGTTAGACTATTCCAAGTAGAGCCAGATCCTCCTTGTGTTAAGTATAAGAGGAAGAGATCAAAATATTTAAGACTTTGCTGATAAGATATGCATTTTGAAATGCTCACTCTGGTTTGACTGCTGCCTAAAGAATTACTTGGAAAGGAGTATACTTACTCTATAACAAGTTATAAATTAAAAAATTATATTTTTTTTTTTTTTTTTTTTTGAGACGGAGTCTCGCTCTGTCACCCAGGCTGGAGTGCAGTGGCACAATCTCGGCTCACTGCACGCTCCGCCTCCCGGGTTCACGCCATTCTCCTGCCTCAGCCTCTCCGAGTAGCTGGGACTACAGGCGCCCGCCACCACGCCCGGCTAATTTTTTGTATTTTTTAGTAGAGACGGGGTTTCACTGTAGTCTCGATCTCCTGACCTCGTGATCCGCCCGCCTTGGCCTCCCAAAGTGCTGGGATTACAAGCGTGAGCCACCGCGCCCAGCCAAAAATTATATATCTTTATGCCTGGGATTTTTCATGGCCAGCTGCTAAGTTTAATTATAAAGTTTGAGAGATAAAGTAACTTTTATAATTAGTGACAATGGATTTAAAACAACCAAAACTTACATTAATTCCAAATATGTTGTTTTCATGATATGTTGACATATGTTATTAGATATTCTATCCAAACTAGCTAAAATGTTTGTGCTCTTTGATCATTTGTGTCATATTTTACTTTTGATGTTTCTTCACATAGTTTCTTATGGCCCTCCACTTCTTGCCTCTCTATCCACTGCACAAAAAAAGGGGTGTCTTAACACTCTCAATGTCAACGCAATTTGTGTAGGTTCTACTTGCGCACTTCCAATATGTGATAACTTATTCAAAAAACAGATTAATTTTGTCTAACACACTGCAAATTTTATGGGCATAGCGGTAATAATTTGATGTTTTCCTTCCACTGATCCTGACTTGATGTCTCGATATCATAGGTAGTTAAAGATAATGCTTTACAAATTGTTAATATTCTTTACCAATACATTACTTTATATTATTGTATATTTCTGAAAGCATTACCTCCTACATAAAACATTTCCTTATTGAACAATATCAAAAAAGACGTGACCAATTTTACCTAGTACAAAAGTTTACCAGGCTGAGTTTGGAAATCCTAGAGAGGAGGGAGGAAATGAATTCGGGACATATATTCCTCCTATTTAGGAAAAATAGAATTTTCAGTTTTAATAAAACCATTTGGGGTCAGAAAGGTTTGTCAATGTAGGCATATATATTTTTAACCATTTTGTAATTGTGAGAGAATCATAATACAGCCATAAAATTCAGTTATTCTAAAAGCCAGCACAGTTTTTTTTATAAATGTGAATCAAGTAATATTGTTCTACCTAAAACTCTTCACTAAATTATCATTACACATAGATTAAAATACACATTTGTTACTACATGTAATACGATCCTACACGATGAAGCTCCTGTCTCATTCCTTACTACTCTCCCCACAATACGATGCTTCAGCTGCCAGGTCTTAAATATGTCAAGTTCAACTCTGCTTTGAGACCTTGGCACTTGCTATTTCCCTCTCTGAACTGTTCTTCCGACAGAGCCTCATAGGTCTGAACGCTTATCACTTACACCTAAGCTGAAAATAAGCTGCCTTCCTTGAGCCTTCCATGAGCACTTCCAGTCACCCTTTATCACATTACACTGCTATATATTCTTCCTAGTGTGTGTGGAATTGGTGGGTTCTTGGTCTCACTGACTTCAAGAATGAAGCCGCGGACCCTCGCGGTGAGTGTTAAGCTCTTAAGGTGGCGCCTGTGGAGTTTGTTCCTTCTGATGTTCGGATGTGTTTGGAGTTTCTTCCTTCTGGTGGGTTCGTGGTCTCGCTGTCTCAGGAGTAAAGCTGCAGACCTTCACGGTGAGGGTTACAGCTCATAAAGGCAGTGTGGACCCAAAGAGTGAGCAGCAGCAGGATTTATTGTAAAGAGCAAAAGAACAAATCTTCCACAGTGTGGAAGGGGACCCAAGCGGGTTACCACTGCTGGCTTGGGCAGCCTGCTTTTATTCTCTTATCTGGCCCCACCCACACCCTGCTGATTGGTAGAGCCAAGTGGTCTGTTTTGACAGGGTGCCGATTGGTGCGTTTACAATCCCTGAGGTAGACACAAAGGTTCTCCACCTCCTCACCAGATTAGCTAGATACAGAGTGTGGACACAAAGGTTTTCCAAGTCCCCACCAGAGTAGCTAGATACAGAATGTTGATTGGTGCATTCACAAACCCTGAGCTAGACACAGGGTGCTGATTGGTGTGTTTACAAACCTTGAGCTAGATACAGAGTGCTGATTGGTGTATTTACAATCCCTGAGCTAGACATAAAGGTTCTGCAAGTCCCCACCAGAGTAGCTAGATTCAGAGTGTCGATTGGTGCATTCACAAACCCTGAGCTAGACACAGGGTGCTGATTGGTGTGTTTACAAACCTTGAGCTAGATACAGAGTGCCGATTGGTGTATTTACAATCCCTTAGCTAGACATAAACGTTCTCCAAGTCCCCACCAGACTCAAGAGCCCAGCTGGCTTCACCCAGTGGGTCCCGCACCTGGGCTGCAGGTGGAGCTGCCTGCCAGTCCTGCGCCCTGCACCTACACTCCTCAGCCCTTGGGTGGTCAATGGGACTGGGCACCCTGGAGCAGGGGGCGGGCCTCGTAGAGGAGGCTGGGGTGGCACAGGAGCCCACGGAGGCAGCGGGAGGCTCAGGCATGGCGGGCTGCAGGTCCTGAGCCCTGCCCTGCAGGAAGGCAGCTAAGGTCCTGCGAGAAATTGAGCACAGCAGCTGCTGGCCCAGATTCTAAGCCCCTCACTGCCCGGGCCAGTGGCGCCGGCCAGCCGCTCCGAGTGTGGGGTCAGCAGAGCCCACACCCACCCGGAACTCGCGCTGGCCCACAAGCACCACGTGCAGCCCGGGTTCCTGCCCACACCTCTCCCTCCACACTTCCCCGCAAGCTGAGGGAGCCGGCTCTGGACTTGGCCAGCCCAGAAAGGGGCTCCCACAGTGCAGCGGCGGGCTGAAGGGGTCCTCAAGCACCGCCAAAGTGGGAGCCCAGGCAGACGAGGCACCGAGAGTGAGTGAGGGCTCTGAGGACTGCCAGCACGCTGTCACCTCTCACTAGGACTTTGCATTATTTAAAATTATCATATTTATATATTTGCTTATTATCTGTCTTCTTCCATAAATAGATGTTCCCTAAAAACAGACAATGTATCTATCTGGTTAACTATTTTACTTCCAGAGTCACCTGTCCTCTAGCAAGACTCAATAAATATTTGTTAGATAAGAAAACGAGTGAATGAGTAACTAAATGAATCACACCATTCTAAGGTCTCCTCTGTACCACTACTTCAATACAGTTGCAGCCACACATGATTACAGATCTTTTCATTAACAAAATTCACAGTGCTTATTTACTTTTCAGTTTATCATTAAATATGCTCAGAAATAAATATACAGAATTTTATGGCATTATCTGATAAATAAAACAAAGAGCTTCAAATAACTATTTTTCTCTGATGGGAGTGAAATTTATATCAATATACTTCAGACAAATCTAATTATTTAGTAATCCGTGCCTTTACAGAACGACAAAGGACAGCTATTTTTAAAAAAGTATGTTAGTTTGGATATTAGCAAGTGTAAAAGAAGAAAGATTGAGAGGGTAAAACATTGAGAAAACACTTCGGGTTACCTGCTATACTAGATTAAATTAATATTCAAGCTGTGATTGATCACGATTGTTTGAAAATAAAATGGTGACTTAAAATTTTCCTAAGTATCAAATTAATTGTGATATTTTATTCATCGTGTTATAGGTAGATAGGCATGAGTGGAGCAAGAGAGGGCTCTCCCCTCACCACCCACTAGAAATGTTGGGTAGTGGATTCCACAATTTATTGCGTTGCCTCTCCAAAAGTGATAAACTGGCTGTGGCGCCAGAAAGAGGCCATTTCCTGATGGTCCACACCTGTTAACATCAAAAAATTAATTGAATGTAGGCCCCAGGCAGAAGCAACATCCTTGGCAGCCACATTAAGATACAAAAATGGCGAAGTATGATCTTCCGGGTACATGCCACTGGAAAAGGGAAGAAAGGCCTGCGTATAACTCGCTACACACACTGCCGTGCTCAATTCCAAAGGGTGAGGAACACACTGTGCATGTGGGAAGCCCACCCTAAGGGAAGAATCACGTGAAAGAGGCAAGCCTGTAAAAGTCTTAGGATCACGGATAAACGGACACTTGACCAGATCTCACTTTAACCTTCAGGTGCCCTCTTGGATCCCTTCCAAGTGAACTTTCCTTTCTTCCTGTTCTAAAGCCTTTTAAGTAAACTTCCACTCCTGCCCTGGAATTTGCCTGGTCTCTTTTTCGGCTTTATGCCCCTCGGTTGAATTCTTTCTTCTGAGGACACAAGGGCTGAAGTTGCTGCAGATGCCTATGGATTCCCTGCTGGGAACTCAGGATAATTTAGATCTCTTCCACTGCTAATAATCCTATTCACATTAACCGGAGGGCCAAATGGATCCAGTGGATCCCTAGCTAGATAATCAGTCAGCAGCCACCCACTGACTAATCATTACACAATCTGTTTCGTTTACATGAGAAAAGCAAATGTTTACATATGTGCCAGTTACGGTTCTAAGAATGTCGCATATATTAACAAATGTAAACTTCATGACAACCCTTCACAATAACTATAACTATCCCTATTAACAGACAAGGCTAAGTGACCTGCCCAAGATAAAACTCATCAGAGCCAGGATTTGAATTTACGCAGTCTGACTACAGCTTCACACTCTTTTTTTTTGAGACGGAGTCGCTCTCTGTTGCCCAGGCTGGAGTGCAGTGGTGCGATCTCGGCTCACTGCAAGCTCCCCCCCCGGGTTCCCGCCATTCTCCTGCCTCAGCCTCCCGAGTAGCTGGGACTACAGGCACCTGCCACCACGCCCGGCTAATTTTTTGTATTTTTAGTAGAGAGGGGGTTTCACCCTATTAGCCAGGATGGTCTCGATTTCCTGACCTCGTGATCCGTCTGCCTCGGCCTTCCAAAGGGCTGGGATTACAGGCGTGAGCCTTCGCACCCGGCCAGCTTCACACTCTTGATCACTGTACTATCCAACTTCTCACTCAGTCCTCTTTTTTCTGAAAATCAAAATAAATAGCTGAAGAATAAAGTCAGATGTAGCTGAGAGAGCTGGAGACTTTTAAAGTCATATCCGGAAAGTCAGAACATTGGGAAATAGAGAAATAAGAGTAATTATGTACACTTCTAAATGATTCAAAGAAATTTAATTGAATTTCGAAGAGATAGATTTTTGGCTGTTTTCTCTCCACCTAATTTTGCCCAGCATTATTTGAGCTTGTAGACAGATTTGTCAAGTTCTACAAAAGACAGCAAATAACTTTCGGATAACAAGTAAACTTTGCTGTATTTTTTTAGGCAAGTTCATCATGCATGAATTTCACATCCTCTTTTTAAAAAGTACTGCAGTCTAAACACATTTATGAAACGTCTACAGCTAAAGAAATCATGTAGCCTAGTTTACATGGTTTTACACATATTTACACATTTGTTGGACATTATAAAAACTCTACTTTTATTAAAAGTGCATTTAAAATTCTATAGTGACATGTGAAAACAAAATAAAGATATGGATACCAGTCCCAGCAATATTACCATTTGTGAATTAAACTTTTACCAAAATGCTTAGTTTCCTTAGAAACTATTTTTCTAATTTTATGACGAGGTATGGTACACTGCCACTGCTTTCATCTGCTCAGTATCATGTTCTCTGGGGAATTTTCCAAGCTTATTCTTTTTAATTCTGGTAGTTCTTATAAGTCAGTCTCTCTCTTTCTCTCTCTCTCTCTGTCTTTCTGTTTTTCTGTCTGTCTGTCTCTCCCCCTCTTCTCTCTCTCCTGGAAATGTTAATCTTTAGGAATTTATCCAATGCCAGAAAGCAGGCAGCTGATGACGAGTATTTTGTAGCACGTAGAATAAGGTACACTAGTCTCTGCTACTAAGATTCCTGAAGCAGTTGTGTGTCCTGTCTTTTCCAAACATGACTGGACAATTTCTCCAGTACTGTAATTTACACTGTATCTTCTAAAAGTCTACATATTTATGCTGGTATCAGAATTTCTTTAAACCTTCTTATATGGTTTGGCTGTCTCCCCACCCAAATCTCACCTTGAATTGTAATAATCCCTATGCATCAAGGGTGGGGCCAGGTGGAGGTAATTGAATTATCGGGGCAATTTACACCATCCTATTTTGGTGGTAGTGAATAAGCTTCACAAGATTTGATGGTTTCATAAGTGGGAGTTCCCCTGCACAAGCTCTCTTGCCTGCCGCCATGCAAAACATGCCTTTGCTTCTCCTTTGCCCTCCACCATGATTGTGATGCCTCCCTAACCATGTGGAACTGTGAGTCCATTAAACCTCTTTCCTTTATAAATTACCAAGTCTTGGGTATGTCTTTATTAGTAGCGTGAGAACAGATTAATACACCTTCCATTTTTTTAATTGATTAATAACAGAGGTAAATTAGAAGATGTGCTTTGGTAATTACAAGACTCTCAGTGATTTTATAGTAGCTTATTTACCTTGGGAAAACTATAAGGAAAACAGAAAACTTAGATGTATATTTTATGAACAAATAAATATAAATATAAATGTCTTAATTATCAGACTAAAGATATATTTCATTCACAACTACAAGATTTTGAGTATTTATAATGTTGAAAATAAATTTACTAAAAACTTTGATTCTCAATCACTAGCTCTACAGTACTGAAAAAGATAAAAGATTTTTGTATGTCTTTTTTCTTATACCTCAAAAAACTTCAGTTTTTCACTTTTTATCTCACTGGCAGTGGTGATAATAAAATGTGAATTTCTTGAAAATGTGGAAAACCCTATACAAGTAAGGTAAAAGCAATGTTGTTGCTCTTACTTTATTGTAATTATGTTCCTATGTCACTCTCTAGATATTAAATGCCCAAGATGAAAGCAGTAAGCTAAAATTGTGGTATTTGAAGTTTTTGCTAAGACACATTTCATAAAAGAATTAGAGAAAAAACTTTTTTGAATGCTTTATAAAATCCAGCTAATGAGACATATCTTTCTAAACAAAGATTGTGTTTTCTTTATGTGAAAATATGAACAGTGGCTAGCACAGTATTAGGCATGTAGTGCTAAGTACTATAAGTAAAGTTTTGCTCCCTGGCACGTCCAAAAATCTAACTTTAAAATGATTCCTTGTGTTATATATGTGTTAATATGTGTTAATTGCCTCTGATATATTAATTAAATACTTACCTAGGAGCTTTGAATGCTTCCTGTTGCTACATTTTGATTTGCCATTGATTTGCCAATTTCTCTTGGTTTGCTTTTATTTTTGAAATGCAGGGTTAAGTTTCTTAGTTTTTCTAAATGTAGGTAGTATAAAAGAGCATTGTGGGTTTCTATTTTTCATATGTGAGTTAACACCATTACATGCTGCCATGAAAGTGGTTGAGCCACCATTAATCATAGAATCATGCTGCTGGAAGGAAACTCCAAAGGTCACGTAGTTAATCCTCTTGACTCCACGTAGGCTGCCTTGAAATTAACCTAGACAAATAGGTGCCTGTCTAAGCACTTAAAGGTTGAATGGCACCATGAATGTATAAACAATCATAACCAAGTGGAGAATGAGCTGATCATTTAGATAATTCAATCAGCGTATCTTCACATTGCTTCAATCCCCTAAATATATGAATATTTCTATTTGAACAGTGGTGTAGTTTAGCAGGAGAAGATGACTGGGCCTTCAGAAAAATTATCTTAGAATATTTTGTTGAGAATGAAAGGAGAAACTACATATAAAGTGTCTTGTATCAGTTATTAACATCCCAAAGCTTAAAAAAGCTTAAAACAATATAAAGTAATTTAAAACAACCATTTATTTGTTGATCATATAACTTGGGCTGGACTCCATGGAAATGGATCATCTCTACTCCAGTGGTGTTGCCTGAGGTATGTTGACTTGGGTGGTAGTATACAAGACATTTTCATTCATATGTCTAACACAATGGATGGTGATATTACGAGTATTAGTATAGGCACACTTAGCCTCTATGTTTTTGTATCCTCTGTAGAAAGAGAGTCTTTTTGTTTTTTGAGGCAGAGTCTTACTCTGTCACCTAGGCTGGAGAGCAATGGCGTGATCTCAGCTCACTGCAAACTTCACTTCCCAGGTTCAAGGGATTCTCCTGCTTTAGCCTCCCCAGTAGCTGGGATTACAGGCACCCACCATTATGCCTAGCTAATTTTTGTGTTTTTGCAGAGACAGGGTTTCACCATATTGGCCAAGCTGATCCTGAACTCCTGACCTCAGGTGACCCGCCCACCTTGGCCTCCCAAAGTGCTGGGATTACAGGCCTAAGCCACCGCGCCCGGCTGAGAGTCTTCTACACGAGGCTGACTAGCAAGAGGACAAAAATAGAAGCTACATACTTTCTAAGGTCAAGAGATGGAACTGGCAGAATGTTGAAGCCAGTGCATTTTAATTGGTCAAACAAGTCACAAGACTGATGGAAGGCAGGCATGTACAGGGATGAGTCCAATTTCTGGAATAAAATCTCAATAGAATCTGCCACAAAAATGTATGCCCCTCTCATGTGAAAAATCTACTCACCCACTTCTAAGCCACCTCCGAAACTCACCCTACTGGAGTGTGAGACTTGAAGTTTAGTATCTTGTGATCTACATCAGGTCTGTGTTTGGATCTGGCTCTCTGGGTGCTAGTCTTGTTCTTCTTAAGTATCGATAATTAAAATGACTGGTCATCTGCACGTAGTATCATTCATAGGACAGGGGCAGCACAATAGAGACTCTCTTTGAATGAGAGGAGGGAAAACAGGCAGCATATTGCACTCTGCTGTGTTGTAGTTCTGAAATTCATCTGTGGCTTGCTCTCAGAGTATTCCTGCAGGGAGGGAATGTCCTTTGAATAGAAGTCAATTGTGGCATATGGGAATCGATCATCAATCTATATGGAGCTCTACCTTGGTTCTATTTGCTTTGCTCTCTGAGATACCATTCCTTTATCATACGAAACAACTTTTATTTGTTGCTGAGTAGCTTTTTCTTTCTGATAACTAGACAGTTCGTGGCCAGAAGCTTCATTTCATTTTCAACTTTTTTGATACCTTCTAGTCCAAGCTGGTATAAGTCCTGTAATAACTTCATAGCAAATTATTCATTTTATTAGGCAAAAGTCATACCAACCAATATCTTTAAGTCAGGCCCTTTGTATTTTTGGGTTGCAAGCCATGGTTGTCCTAAATATTCTTAGATGCCCTTTTTGTCATGCTGAAGTAATGTAAGCTATAAGTTTTCAAGTCTCTCTGAGGTTCTAAAAAGGGGTCTTATGTCTGTACCCTTTATTTGATCTTGCCCGTGAGACCATGTTTTATTGAATTTGATGGATTTGTTTGCCCTGGATTTGATGTTTGCTTGAGGCTATTTCAACTTTATGTCTGAGGATTAGAAATAGATATATATTCCAACCTATCAAATCCTCAGACAGAAATATTTCCTCTGAATTATGTATTAAAACTGAATATTTCCTTCTTATTTACATCACTCTCTTCTTATATTTTATCATACACAGTAAATAAAGTCAATTGGCACTTTTGATCCTGGATATCTCCTTAGTCAGATATCTTTTCTCTATTTCACGCTAATTTAATCAGCAATTTTGCCAGTTTTTCCACCAGTACAAGGTGCTGGTTTTCTTTCCTTGAGCCTCCCACTGCAGCTGCCTCATTGCCCCTGCAGTCTCTACCAACAGTCTCTTCTTACCCACATAGCCTCTTCCAGCCACCTAATTCCAAGCCAACACCACATATTTTAAGTTTCTGTTATGCAGCACTCCACTGCTGAGTGTTAATGTCTGTCTCATTTATCTATTGCCGAGTAACAATTGCTGAATAACCACCAAATACTTCAAAACAACTACCATGTACTCCCACAATTCTATTGGAAAGCAGGACTTTGATGGAGAGTTCTTCTGCTCAGCTTCACCTTGGCTGTGGTTACCATTGCTGTACCATTTGTTTTGGAAGCACAGTTGACGATGGATCATCTAAGACAGATTTCATTACATATCAAGTTTCAGCTAGGGAAGGTGGAATGTTGGGTATTTGGCTGGGCTTTTCTTCACATATTTACTCACTATTAATAATCTAATCTGAACTTTCTTACATGGCAGCTAGACTCCAAAGAGGGAAAAGTGGAGGTTGCCAGACTTCTGGAGACTTACATCCAGAACTAGCAGAGCATTTGTCTTCACTGGATTTTATTGCTAGAAACTAGTCATGAGACCAACTCAAATTCCAGAGGAAGACACCACACCTGTCTATTGATGGGAATTGTGATATGTGCATACAAAGATTAAAGGAATTCTTAGAAGTCATCTTTAGAGACAACCTATTATATGCCAGTATAATTCTAGACATATACTGAGTAATCAATAAGCATCAGTTGTTGTCCACATCTTCCAGATGACATAGCATTACTCCTTTTGTACAAGGAATGTATTTATTATGTAATCATTTATAAAATAAAATGAATTTTACCCTCCCAGTTTACTTATTATAGTGATTACAATTTCATTTTTAAGTTTCTTTTTTTCAAAATAAAGGCACCATCTTCAATGACAAAAGATTTTGGGAGATCAAATAGTATGATGATAACAAAGACAATGCTGGATTTTACAACTGCAAAATGTTATTGATACACATCTTTTTATATGGCTTAGAACCCTCTTCCTTAGTTTGAGGACTAAAGGAGGATGAGATATAGTAGAATCGTGAATAAGAACTTTTCAAGCTTAGGTGCTTAAAATAATATGGGATGTGGGGGAGAGAGATTGTTATGAGGGAGGTCTCTTTCTACTGTCTTAACTTTACGTATATGCAAGGAATTTAAATTTAACAATCTAAAACTTTATATGTGCTTCCCACTCTCTCTTTTTTCAGCCTTTGATTACTTGTTCCAGCCAATAAAGATATATGCAGTGTAGGTGAGATGAAGTCATCATCTATATTTTGTATAAGTGCAGGTAACACATGCAGATTAGATGGAATTTTAAACTAATACCATATGGTCTGATTGTTTACATTTTTTTTAATAAGAAGGGAAATGTTTCCTTTTCTAAGAGTTTCCTTAGAGTATAGGGCAAGGAATTTCTGGATGAGTACATTCAGGCATATTGACATCTTGCTCCTTTGGTGTGAGGCTTCAGGGAATGAGTCTAAAAGGCCCTGGAAGCACCAATTGTTGGTAAACTTGAGCTGACATATTGACTGTGACAAAAGAAGCACTACACACAGTGTCACCAGTTGTGGAAGTACACCACTGCTTCTGGCAGGGTGGTCTCTACTGGAAAATAACTGGGTGATGATAGGAGGCACTTTTATCTGTATGAGTTTCAGAAGCATTTCAGAAAGTATTTTCAAAGTTCTTTTTGTTGGCAATAGTGAGAAAAAGGACATGAAAATGTGTTTTCAAGAATGACAGTGGAGATTCCTCTGGTCACCAAAAGCTTCACAAGGAGGGATGAAGAGAGTTGTGTAATCTTGTCTTTTACCCCAACTGCTTCACTCAGTCAGCACAATAGTGTTCACAGAGTGAAGAGGAAAAGGAAGGGAGTAAAAGACATCTTACCACAGGGCCAAGGGTAGTATTAGGTGCCAATGAAAGTCCTCAGTGAATCCAATTCATGTGCATAGATCAGAAGAGGCTTAGAAAGATTGTAATAGTGAATTTTAGGTGATTGAAAAACAAAGACTGGGAGGACATTCCTATAGACTTGGAGTGAGACAAAGAATGAAGCTTAGTTACATTATTAGAGGGAAAGAAAAAGTTTCATACACTAGTCTCTGTGTTTATGTAAGTAATATGGTTTGGATCTGTGTCCCCACACAAATCTCATGTTCAATTGTAATCCCCAGTGTTGGAGGTGGGACCTGGTGGGAGGTGATTGGATCAGGAGGGTGGTTTCTCAAGAATCATTTCGCACCATCCCATTGGTTCTGTTCTTATGATAGTGAGTAAGTTCTTGGGAGATCTGGTTGTTTAAAAGTGTGTAGCACCTTCCTCTCTCTTGCTCCTGCTCCCACCATGTAAGATGCCTAGCTCCCGTTTTGCCTTCCACCACGATTATAAGTTTCCTGAGGCCTCCCTGGAAGCCAAGCAGATGCTAGAATCATGCTTCCTACAGAGCCTGCAGAACTGTGAACCAATTAAACCTCTTTTCTTTATTAATTACCTAGTCTCAGGTATTTCTTTATAGCAGTGTGAGAATGGACTAATACAGTAATATGTTAAACCCTGTAGGGGAGGATCAACATGGGATGTGAAAGGAGTGGTGAACGGATTCCACCAGACTATTAGAAATAAAATGCACAATGATAAAACAAAAGATAAAAAGAAAAATGGGAAGTGCTGAAAACTTGAGTCACATAAGGGCTCAAGTTTTATTCAGGCAAAAAAATTATTAAGTTCTTCTTTTATATCAAACACTTTATTGAGCAAAAAGAAGAAAGACCTTTAATTTTGAGGTAAATTATTTTTTATATTGTGAAAACAGGCACTCATATAGTTATGACACAATACTCAGATAAGTAGATCATTTAATATTGTAAGTTACATTCATCCTCAGTTTACATCTTTATATATATATACACACACACAAATTAATGTATTACAAATTAATGTATCCAGTACTATTAAATTTTTGTTTTTTAGTATGAGCAGCATGTTATAATTTCTTTCATTTTTCAGTCAGTCTGCTAAATTTTTTGATAGCTCATTCAATCCATGGAGTGTTTTCCTCTGAGATAGATTTCTTCTTGAAATTTTCCTGCATGTATTGTAAATTTCTGCCCTTATAAATATTTATATCCTTTTAATTCATCACATATACATTTAATTCTGCTGTTCATATTACCACTTGAACTTTCCTGAAACTTTCCACTGTCAGTTCAAGCTGCCAATTCAAAAACACACACAGAAAGGCACAAAGGAAAGAACCAGATAAGTCGTATAATAATAACAATATTGCCATATACATTCACCATAATCTGTAATAAGCTCATAAATTCACATGCAGCACTGTATTTAATATTCCCATTAACCTGTAAATTCAATTTTTTTTCCAATTTTATGTATAAGGAAATTGAAGTTTGATGAAATAAAGTAACTTGACCAATATTAAAGATTCAGTAAACGACACATTGAATTTAAGAACTTACACTCTATGTCATAAAAGGTTACCTATTTTGCCAAGCTTAAAATGTTTTTACATAAAATGGAGAATATATAAAAGGACTTATATTGAAGGATATTTTATATTCATAAAAAAACAAACTATGGAAAATTTGAATATAAGAACTTACATGCTATGTCATAAAAGGTTACCTAGTTTGCCAAGCTTAATATGTTTCTACATAAAATGAAGAATATATAAAAGGATTTTTGATACATTGAAGAAGAATATTTTATATTCATAAAAAATAAATTATGGAAAGCTTGTATCTCTAGCAGTAGCAGCACAATTTAGGTCAATGAAGAAAAGCATTTGTCCTTCAAAACAAAATTTTCAGTTAAAGATAAAAAGAGCTATCTATTTAAAAATGGTAACAGGTTTCTCCTTCTAGGACTATGAAGTAGACACACTTTTCCCTATTTCTTCTACTAAGTAGCCCTTAGTTTTAGCTCAACTAAAAACCTTGGACATTATATGAAAGAAAACAAAGGAAGAAGGAGAAGGAGAAGGAGAAGGAGAAGGGGAAGGGGGAGGAGGAAGCGGGGGGGGGGGGTGGAGGAAGAAAAGTGGGAGCAGGAGGAGGAGAAGGAGGAGGAGGAGAAGAATCTGAAAAGTGGAGAAAAGGAAGACCAGCGAGGACTATCAGGACCCAAAGAACAACATGGTAGTGATGATTTCCTTGTGTTTCCTTTTTTGCCTCATATATTACAGACTTGGAGTTACAGAAGCTGGCAATTTAAAAACACCAATGGACACAGACAACATAAAGCCCTACCAAAAACCTGCTCTCTCTAGTCAAACTAGAAAAATAACTGCCTAAGAAGACAAAAAACTTCTAGATCATAACTGCTCAACTCCACCCAAACTCCATAGAAAATTCTGTCACCTCAATTAACCCTGGCAGAAAGGCTGTGTAGGTAGTGTGAAAGAAAAGTAGAATCTTTGGACCCCAGACTTGCTATGCCAAAACGAAAGTTAAGCTTGGAAGCTGAGCCACACAAAAGCTGCCTTTGTTTTGTTGCCAAACAGACAGCTGTTTTCACGTTTATCTTATGTAAAATGTAGATTTATAGAGCTCCAGACAAATGCATAATTGACTTCCTTCCACTCCCTTCTTTTCTTTTCATGTGTAAAATGTAGATTGACCACTAATCAGAGCCTCACAGGAATGTAACCACTTTCCTCATTACATAACCTCCCCCCACCCCGACCCTGCACCCCGGCTTTTTCTTCTTCCCTTCCTGCTTACTGTTTACTCTTTAAACATTACAGTTCCCAAAACTCTCTTTGGAAAAAATGTAGGTCACAGATCTTACTGTGATTTGTGTTTAATTTTTCCAATTATGTCTTCAACCTTGGGAAAATAAACCACTAACTGATGGAAATCTGCCTCAGTCACTTTTTGGTGGATAGTAGTCTAGACCTGTACCCTTCCCAGGCTTTAACTAGATGCTCCAATCCCCCACCAGGTTAGAATTAGGGAAAGCCAAGTGGGAAGCCTGGACTTTCATTCCTGCTGCGCAATGACAAAAGGCCCCCTGTGCAGGGTCAGTGGAGTACACATAAGGAGCCTTACCTTTCACCCCAGCAAACAGTAACAAATTGCTACTCCTCCTTCAGACATTAGAAATGTCTAAAGGAGAGGTCGGGTGCAGTGACTCATGCCTGCAACCCTAGCACTTTGGGAGGCCAAGATGGGCGAATGACTTGAGGTAAGGAGTTCAAGACCAGCCTGGCCAACATAGTAAAACCCATCTCTACTAAAAAAATACAAAAAAAAAAAATTAGCCAGGAATGGTGGTGCATGCCTGTAACCCCAGCTACCTGGGAGACTGAGGCAGGAGAATTGGTTGAACCCGGGAGGCGGAGGTTGCAGTGAGCTGAGATCGCACCACTGCAGTCCAGCCTGGAAGACAGAGTAAGACTTAGTCTCAAACAAAATAAAAAATTAAAAAATTAAAAATAGCAGCACTTTTGCCACCATCTAGCAGAAATTAAGCAACTGCAAACCACTGTGCCAGTAGAGACCACATGTGGAAATAAAACTTCTATCCTTGCTGGGCAAAAATCAAGAGCCACCCTCTCCCTTTCTCTTGAGTGTCATAGGAGGCTAAGTGGAAAATATGGACTCCTGTTCCTCCTCAGTAATTAGAGTGACATTCTACCCCCTACCCTATCTCCTTTCCTGCTGGAACAGTGTCAGTAAAAGCCAGTGATCAAAATGTCCTCAACATTTTCCTTAGCTTGACCAATTTTGTGACTAGCTTCTTCCTGCCTCTAGGCCCCTGACTTCCTTTTCCTTAGAGCATTTACTGGAGGAGCCTGTCAATTGCAAATTCTTCCCTGCCATTATGAGATGTACATTTTTTTTAAAAGCCTCCTGCCTTATTTGCAATTTTTCAAGGACTAAGAGCCTTCTCTTTCAAATGTAATCATCAAGGAAGAGATCATTCTTGTGTCCCAGTCTCTATGACAGGGTAGGGGACTAAATTAGGTGCCTGGTAGGCAACTTGCTCCAAGTTGTAAAACTGCCTCCTTTCATGAGATTCCAGAAAGTTTACTTTGCCTTTGGTAAGGCCAATTAGCAAACACAGATTGACTAAGCACCTACCATTCCCAGTTATTAAAGACTCTCCAGCCCTTCACTTCCTGAGTTGAATTTAGACCAGGTTCTGATCTCCTCTGAAGCAATAGCCTTGAATAGACTTAAAGTATCACTTGCCTGTTTCATGTTGTTGGGTGGCTTTTGTTTTGAAACCAGCTAAAATAGAACCTGTCTCAAAAAATCATTCATTATACAAAAAAAAAAAAAAAAGATTTGACTTAATAGTAAAAAATCAATAGATGTCAGCAGCATGATGGTAGAAATGTTAGAATTATCTTGTAATGATTTCAAAGTGTTACTGAAAAGACATCCCAATCCAGACGCCAAGAGACGGTTCTTGGATCTTGCACAAGAAAGAATTCTAGGCAAATCCATACAGTAAAGTTAAAGCAAGTTTATTAAGAAAGTAAAGGAATAAAGAATGGGGCTTGCTGCTTGCCCATTTTTATGGTTATTTCTTGATTATATGCTAAACAAATGGTGGATTATTAATGCCTCCCCTTTTTAGACCATATAGGGTAACTTCTTGACATTGCCATGGCATTTGTAAACTGACATGGCACAGGTAGGCATGTAGCATTGTGGACAACCAGAGGTCACTCTCGTTGCCATCTTGGTTTTTGTGGGTTTTAGCCAGCTTCTTTACTGCATCCTATTTTATCAGCAAGGTCTTTATGACCTGTATTTTATGCCGATGTCCTATTTCATCTTGTGACTTAGAATGCATAGCTGTTTGGGAATGCGGCCTACTAGGTCTCAACCTTATTTTATTTAGCCCCTATTCAAGGTTGAAGTCACTCTGGTTTGAGCAACTCTGTCAAAAGTAGCCATGGTTTTTAAAAAATGCTTCAGTGGGCAATTAAGAACATGCTTGAGGTAAATGAAGGAACAATCAGAAAGTCTCATCAAAGAAATAGAAATTCTTAGCAAATAAACAAACTAGATAAATATGAACCAAAAGGAAATTTTAGAACTGAAACACACAAAAAAACTTACATACGATTTAGCAATGGATTCATCAGCAGAATGGAGATGTAGTATTGTATGTTTTAGAAACTTTCTAATTAATATTAATTATATACTCTTTTCTAACAGTTAAATTTCTTCAAATAACTTTGTGCTGCTGGTCTTTATTTTATTATATCAGACAGATGTCTGAACGAGGAATACTATATCTGGCCTATGAAACGAATTAGATTGTTTATTAAAATAAAGTTGAATCATTCTAGAAACAGATCCCAGTAAGATTACTTTATTTAACTGGATTGGTGACAATCTTTAATTTAGTAAAATTAACATCTTGGGTTTGTATCACACTTAAGTTATAAGACATTTGGCAGGTACTTTGTTAAACCTTTTATGTTTATCATTCAAATATTTCACAAAGTTTGGTATACATAAAATTGTTGTTATAGGGATAAGTGTTTTTTTACCTTAATGTTAAATAGCATTGAATCACAGAGAAAGAAACATATTATTTTTCATTTCTCTTCCTGACTTTCTTATTACACCAAAGAGAACATTTCTGTTTAATACCACTATTTCTTTATAGTTTCTCCCTCTTTTAACAAAGATAAAGCCCCAGGCTCAGAATTTTCAGCTGGCACTGCATCTATCTAGGATTTATTTTAACATTGCTTTGGTTTTAAAGTGTTTTTTTTTGTTGTTGTTGTTATCTGGTTTTTATGCAAAGCATTCTTGTTTTCCATGTTAAAGTTGACATAAAGTTTCTTTTTAAAAAATGTTTAATTTTTTAAGCACTCAAAGAAAAATAATAAGTAATAAGAATACATATGAAATGAAAACATAGCCAAACTCATGATGGCTTCATACTAATGCAGAATTTTAATTATTGTGCTTTAACTCATTGGCTCTCCCAAAAGACGTTAGATTAATGTCAACTGTGGAAACTGAGGGCAGTGATTTATTCCAAGTTCTAAATATCATTGTAAACAGATCCTAGGTTTTACACTTTTAGCTTCTCAACCAGTGTCTCTTATGAAACAATGCCTCCATAAATTAAGAAGTCACATTTTACTCCCATAGGGATTCTAGTCCAGGTTGTGTAATTCATTGTCTCCAACACTGACAGAATATCTGTGGGAATCTTAAGTCATTCCCTCTATTAAAAACATACATTTTTTAGTGGTAATCACAGAATTGGGATTTTAAAATTAAAGTAGAAATAAGGTAATTTTTAATCTCCTTAAAGACACCTCTGATGAATTTATTTTGTTGATCGTTACAATAAAGATTTTATCAGCCTGGCAGGAAAATAACTTAAGGGATTCTCTTGTTCTTTATTCTGGTAAGTCATCCATTTATAAAGACTGTAACTCAGAAAAATAATGAAAGAAAAGATGTGGTTAAATTAAAAGAGAAGACCTAAATAAATCTAAAATGCTACATTTAATAAAATGGTGCAATAAAATCTACAAGATTGAAAGGCATGGGCTAGGTTGGTTAGGAGAAAATGCAAAGAAATATATTTACGTAAGTTTTGCTTTAGAATTGAATTAAATATTATGGCTTCTCAAGTTTCAAGGCAAAAATGACAGATATAGCCATAATTAAGAAATAAAAATGGATAGCTTTTATTATTCAAAGAACTATTGTGACATGAATCAAAAGAAATCAAAGAGAATGCATTTTACTTATTTGATGAGCATAGTTGGACAGAATTTAATGTTTAGAATGGGTGTTAGCACATTAAAATGTTCAATTTCCTCCACCCCTAATTCTATGGATACATACATCATTTTTGGTTGGGACATTCATTTACGATATTCATCTTTCAGATTTTTCTGAAAAAAATTGTAAAATTGTACATAAAAGGACGTTTTTAATGGTTTGATTTTTACAATATTTCCAAATATTCTCTTCTAGGACTAGCATTTTGATGCTTTTCAGGATGATATAAAGACAAAAAAAATGCATTTGTAGTTTCCAAATATTTCTTCATCAAATCTTGTTTTGCACAGAAACAGAAAACAAATACCCCATGTTCTTACTCATAACTGGGAGCTAAACATTGGGTACACTTGGATATAATGATAGGAACAGTAGACAATGGGGACCACAAAATGGGGAGGGAGTAAAGGGGGTAAAGGTTGAAAAAGTACTTATTGTGTACTATGCTCATTACCTGGATGACGGGTTCAATCATACCTCAAACCTCAGCATCACACGGTATATACATTATAACAAACCTGCACATATACCCCTGAATCTAACAGATGAATTGGAAAAAAGAAATGTTTATAAGCATTGCTTTAAAGTGATTAAAGGCTCTGCCCACATGAGAAAAATAACTGAAGTACGAAAGCAAATTAGTTGTTAGATTTCAGTAAGTAAAGTTAAAATTTTCTATTATGTTAATATTTTCACCTCGGGTGCTATTCTTAAGATGCATGTTATCAGTTTCTGGATATATAGACTAAAATAAATCCATGATCTAACTTTCATAAGTCTGTAAACTAACATTCATAGAATCCATCTGGAAGTTAGAAATAATTCATTAGACAGTATAGTGAATTGACTTTATTAAAGAGTCTATAGTTAATAACTGTATTGTTAGTTAATTTGGTCATAGCACATCTATATAATCAAAGTGAGATTCAAATGTATTAAAATCTAATTAATGTTTCCAATGTATTCTCCAAAAATACTAAGACAAATCTAGAATAATTATGAGATCAATGTTTTTATGAGATCAGTGGACTCACAGAGATGTTTGAACAGTTGATATTTATCATGCTTTCATAACATACATTGTGATGCAGACATGCTCAATCTAATTTTCAGAAACATTTGCAATTTAAGCAATTAAATGAAGAAGATATACAACTGATATGTAAAAATTTGTGAAAGACTACTCCCAAAATAATGTTCCTGCTATTTGAGTTACAGGTGAGTATTTTCTGAGGGGTTTCATGTGCTTTGATGTGTATCCTATGCTCAAGCTTAAAGATTTTGTGATGAGCTAGAATTTTCCAACAAAGCGAAGATAGAATCAGTGAGGATTTTAGGCACATATCAAAAATGTTCTTATTAATAATCAAATTTTGGGCAAATTAGCCAATGTTTCACCAAGACAAATAAGTTAGAAAATGTATACGTCATATAAAAATGATTGGTATTCATTCTATTTGAATCATCATGACAGAAAACACAAATGAGCTGTCTCACCCATGTCTTTAACTGAAGATTTCTCCTGTTATCACTGTTCTAACAAATGATAAGTAATTTTCAGTTGTGTATTAATCTGATAAGATACATATCTCTTGGGGCCCCAGAAGGGTCATTTTATATTAAAATATTAGGGGAATCTCAGATTTGATCTGTAATTGATTACAGGTGCCTTGGTTATGATTCAACAAGACAGATGGTGAGAGATGAACTATAAAAAACTAGCCTCAGGCACAGCAACATGCTACAGAAGGTTATGATTTTACATCTTGAGAGATTTCTAGGGAAATGTTACTTAGAGTTAAGAAAAATGATTAGTTTACCATAAAATTATGCAATATTTTAAAGCTCTGTTATAAAAACCTTCCTAAAATGTTGGGAGCTATAAAATGAAGGATGGACTTACACAGAATTGTCTTGGTTACAGAAAAAAGGAATGTTTAAAAACAGATATAATGTCATCAGCTACAAAACTGTTTATCAACAATTTATTATATTGTCTGCATTATAAAATCTTAGATTAAATATTGATTAGGATGAATTAAAATGCAGAACAACTTTTCAGTAATAACAGCATCACTTAATATATTTTATATTTTGGAGCAACAGCAAACAAATTCAAAATCTAGAAAAAGACAAGAAATAACTAAGATCAGAGCAAAACTTAAGGAGATAGAGACACGAAAAACCCTTAAAAAAAAAATCAATGAATCCAGGAGCTGTTTTTCTTTGAAAAGATCAACAAAATAGATAGACTGTTAGCCAGAATACTAAAGAAGAAAAGAGAGAAGAATCAAACATATGCAATAAAAAATGATATAGGGGATATCACTACTGATCCCACAGAAATACAAACTACCATCAGAGAATACTGTAAACACCTCTACACAAATAAACTAGAAAATCTAGAAGAAATGGATAAATTCCTGGACACATACACTCTCCCAAGTCTAAACCAGGAAGAAGTCAAATCCCTAAATAGACCAATAACAAGTACTGAAATTGAGGCAGTAATTAATAGCCTACCAACAAAAAAAGTCCAGGACCAGACGGATTCACAGCCAAATTCTACCAGAAGTACAAAGAGGAGCTGGTACCATTCTTTCTGAAACTATTCCAAACAATAGAAAAAGAAGGAATCCTTCGTAACTCATTTTATGAGGCCAACAACATCCTGATACCAAAACCTGGCAGAGATACAACTGAAAAACAAAATTTCAGGCCAATATCCCTGATGAACATCTATGCGAAAATCCTCATGAAATACTAGTAAACTGAATCCAGCAACACATCAAAAACTTATCCACCATGATCAAGTTGTCTTCATACCTGGAATGCAAGGGTGGATCAACATACGCAAATCAATAAATGTAATCCATCACATAAACAGAACCAATCACAAAAACACATGATTATCTCAATAGATGCAGAAAAGGCCTTCAACAAAATTCAACACCCCTTTATGCTAAAAACTCTCAATAAATTGGGTATGGATGGAACGTATCTTAAAATAATAAGAACTATTTATGACAAACCCACAGCCAATATTATACTGAATGGGCAAAAATTGAAGCATTCCCTTTGAAAACCAGCACAAGACAAGCATATCCTCTTTCACCACTCCTATTCGACATAGTATTGGAAGTTCTTGCCAGGGAAATCAGGCAAGAGAAAGAAATTAAGGGTATTAAATTAGGAAAAGAGGTAGTCAAATTGTCTCTCTTTACAGATGACATGATTGTATATTTAGAAAACCCCATAGTCTCAGCTGAAAATCTCCTTAAGCTGAGAGGCAGCTTCAGCAAAGTGTCAGGATACAAAATCAATGTGCAAAAATCACAAGCATTCCTATACACCAATAATAGACAAGCAAAGAGCCAAATCGTGAGTGAAATCTCTTTCACAATTGCTACTAACAGAATAAAACACTTAGGAATACAACTTACAAGGGATGTGAAGGACCTCTTCAAGGAGAACTACAAACCACTGCTCAAGGAAATAAGAGAGGACAGAAACAGGCAGGGCATGGTGGCTCATGCTTGTAATCCCAGCACTTTGGGAGGCCGAGGCGGGCAGATCACGAGGTCAGGAGATCGAGACCACAGTGAAACCCTGTCTCTACTAAAAAATACAAAAAAATTAGCCGGGTGTGGTGGCGGGCGCCTGTAGTCTCAGCTACTCGGAGAGGCTGAGGCAGGAGAATGGCGTGAACCCAGGAGGTGGAGCTTGCAGTGAGCCAAGATTGCGCCACTGCACTCCAGCCTGGGCGACAGAGCAAGACTCCATCTCAAAAAAAACAAAAAAAAAAAAAGAGAGGACAGAAACAAATGGAAAAACATTCCATGCTTATCGTTAGGAAGAATCAATATTGTGAAAATGGCCATAGTGCCCAAAGTAAGTTATAGATTCAATGCTATCCCCATCAAGCTACCACTGACTTTCTCCAGAGAATTGGAAAAAACTACTTTAAATTTCATATGGAACCAAAAAAGAGCCCTCATAGCCAAGAAAATCCTAGGCAAGAAGAACTAAGCTGGAGGCATCATGCTACCTGACTTCAAACTATACTACAGTAACCAAAACAGCATGGTACTGGTACCAAAACAGATATAGAGATCAATGGAACAGAACAGAGGCCTCAGAAATAACACTACATATCTACAACCATCTGATCTTTGACAAACCTGACACAAACAAGCAATGGGGAAAAGATTCCCTATTTAATAAATGGTGTTAGGAAAACTGGCAAGCCATATGCAGAAAACTGAAACTGGACCCCTTCCTTACACCTTATACAAAAATCAACTGAAGATAGATCAAAGACTTTAACAGAAGAACTAGGACCATACAAATCCTAGAAGAAAACCTGGGTAATACCATTCAGGACGTAGGCATGGGCAAAGACTTAATGTCTAAAATACCAAAAGCAATGCTAACAAAAGCCAAAATTTACAAATGGGATTTTATTAAACTAAAGAGCTTCTGCATAGCAAAAGAAACTATCATCAGAGTGAACAGGCAACCTACAGAATGGGAGAAAATTTTTGCAATCTATCCATCTGACAAAAGGCTAATATCCAGAATCTACAAAGAACTTAAAGAAATTTACAAGAAAAAAACCAAACAACCCCATCAAAAAGTGGATGAAGGATATGAACAGACACTTTTAAAAAGAAGATATTTATGCAGCCAACAAATATATGAAAAAAAGCTCATCATTGCTGGCCATTAGAAAAATGCAAATCAAAACCACAATGAGATACCATCTCATGCCAGTTAGAATATCGATCATTAAAAGTCAGGAAACAACAGATGCTGAAGAGGATGTGGAGAAATAGGAACACTTTTATACTGTTGAGAGTGTAAATTAGTTCAACCATTGTGGAAGACAGTGTGGCAATTCCTCAAGGATCTAGAACTAGAAATACTATTTGACCCAGCAATCCCACCACTGGCTATATAGACAAAGGATTATAAATCATTCTACTATAAAGACATATGCACACCTATGTTTATTGCAGCACTATCACAATAGCAAAGACTTGGAACCAACCCAAATGTTCATCAATAATAGACTGGATAAAGAAAATGTGGCACATATACACCATGGAATACTATGCAGCCATAAAAAAGTATGAGTTCATGTCCTTTGCAGGGACACGGATGAAGCTGGAAACCATCATTCTCAGCAAACTAACAGAAGAACAGAAAACCAAACACCACATGTTCTCATTCATAAGTGGGAGTTGAACAATGAGAATACATGGAATAGGGAGGGGAACATCACACACTGGGGCCTGTTGGGGGAAGGGGACTAGGGGAGGAATAACATTAGGAGAAATACCTAATGTAGGGGATGGGTTGATGGGTGCAGCAAACCACCATGGCACGTGTATACCTATGTAACAAAACCGCACATTCAGCACATGTACCCCAGAACTTAAAGTATAATAAAAAAAGTAAATATATAAATATATTGTATTTTAATTTGTAATAATAACACCTACATAAAAATGTTTTTGCTTCATTTTATATTTGGCAATACTAGGTAAAGAGAAGAGACAATTACTAAAAAGAAAGCTTTTGCACTTTAACAGAGAAGTAGCAAAAAATAACAAGGAAAGAGAGAAAGTAATTTTGTTTAAACCATGGAAGGTTTATGTGATCAAAGGAATTATACACTAATTTTTTTAAAATTTAGGATATCAAAAGAAAATATAATGTATTGCTATACTTTAGATTAGTTATGTTTTAAATAATTTGGGGTAGAGATATTTTGGTATTTGTGGTATGTGTCACATAAACGCTTATGTTAACAATAAAAACATAAACAACTTAAGTTGGCAGCTATCTGCACATTCTCCAAATTTTGTTTTTCCAAGGAAAAGAGCAAGGTGGAAGACTTTTCAACTTGGAATGAAAACCACGTGTCTTAGAAAGTTCAGGAGGCTATAATAGAATACCATAGACTGGGTAGCTTAAAGAACAATCAATTTCTTACAGTTCTGGAGGCTAGAAATTCCAAAATCAAGATGCAGGTATCTGATGAGGGCCTCGTTTCTGGTTAATAGACAGCAGTCTTATCACTGTCCTCACATGGCAGAAAAAAATCTAGAGAGCATACTGGGATCTCATGCAAGATCTCTAATCTCTTTCATGATGGCTCCACCTCATGACTTAATTACAGGCATACTTTATTTCATTTCATATCATTATTCTTCACAGATACTGCATTTTTTTTGTTTGTTGGTTTTTCACAAATTGAAGGTTTGTGGCAAGCGTATCTCGAGCAAGTGTGTTGGCGCCGTTTTTCCAACAGCATGTGGTCACTCATTTTCTTGTGTAACATTTTAGAAATGTGTGCAATATTTCAAGCTTTTCTTATTATATCTGTTATGGTGATATGTGATGAATAATCCTTGCTATTATTATTGTAATTGTTTTGAGGCACCATGAATTATGTTCATATCCAACAGTGAACTTAACTGATAAATATTGTATGTGTTCTGACTGCTCCATCAACCAGCCATTCCCTGTCTCTCTATCTCTCCTTGGACTTCCCTATTTCCTGAGTCACAATAATTTGGAAATTAGGCCAATTGATAACTGCACAATGGCCTCTAAGTGTCTAAGTTAAAGGAAGAGTCACAAATCTCTCTTTTTAAATTAAAGGCTAGAAGGGATTAAGCTTAATGAGAAAGGCATTTCGAAAGCCACGATAGACCAAAATCTAAGCCTCTTGTGCCAAAGAGTTAGTCAAGTTGGGAATACAAAGGAGAAGTTCCTGAAGGAAATTAAAAGTGCTACTCCAGTGAACACACAAATGATAATAAAATGAAACAGCTTTATTGCTTATATAAAAAAAAAAAAGCCTTAGTGGTCTGGATAGATCATCAAATCAGCTGCATCATTCCCTTAGGCCAAACCCTAATCCAGAGCAAGGCTCTTACTTTTTCCCATTTTATGAAGGGTGAGAGAGCTGAGCAGCTGCAGAAGAAAAGTTTGAAGTTAGAAGAGCCTAGCTCATGAGTTTGAAGGAAAGAAGCTGTAGCCATACCATAAAGGTCCAAGTGGATGCAGTAAGTGCTGATGTGAAAGCTGGATCAAGTTATCCAGAGGTTCTAGTTAAGACAAATGATGAATGTGTCAACACTAAATAATAGATTTGCAGTGTACATGAAACAGCCTTATATTTGATGATGCCATCTAGCACTTCCATAGCTGGAGAGAACTCAATGCCTGGCTTCAAAAATTCAAAGGACAGGGTGACTCTCTTGTTAGTGGTCAATGCAGTCAGTCATTTTAAGTTGAAGCCAATGTTCGTTTACTTTTCCAAATATCCTAAGGGGCTTAAAGATTATGCTAAATATACTGTCTGTGCTCTGTAAATGGAAAAACAAAGCCTGGATGATGGGACAGCATGGTTTACTGAATATTTTAAGCTCACTGTTGACACTACTTCTGAGAAAAAAAAATTCTTTAAAAATATTACCGTTCATTGAAAATGCACCTGGTGACCCAAAAGCTCAGATGGAGAAGCACATGGAGATCAATGTCGTTTCCATGCTGCTAACACAACATTCATTCTTAAGTCCATGGATCAAAGAGTCATTTCAACTTTCATGTTTTATTATTTAAGAAATATATTTTATAAGGCCCTAGCTGCCATATGTAGTGATTCCTCTAATGGATCTTGGCAAAGTAAATTGAAAACTTTCTGGAAAGGACTTACCATTTTGGAAGCTATTAGGAATACTCATGATTCATGGAAGGAGGTGAAAATATCAAAATACATGCTATGGAGACATTTTTGTGCTTGTGAAAGGAGTCAGTTGATGTGAAAAATGTCATTGTCACATTGACAAGAAATTGTCACAGCTACCCCACCCTTCAGCAACCACCACCCTGAACAGTCGGGAGCCATCAACTTTGAGACAAGACCCTTTGCCAGTGACAAGATTAGCACTCACTGAAGGCTCAGATGATTGTAGGAAATTTTTAACAATAAAGTATTCTTAATTAAGGTGTGTACAATTTTGGACATTATCCTACTACACACTTAATAGACTACAGTATACTGTAAACATAAATTTTATATGCATTGGGCAACCAAAAATTTTCTCTGACTTGCTATATTGTGATGTCTACTTTTTTGTGGTTGTCTGGAACTGAACCCATAATGTCTCTGAGGTATGCCTGTATATGCCAAGGGCTCTAACTCCTAATACCATTACATTAGGAGGTTAGGATTTCAACATTTAAATTTGTGAAGTCACCAACATTCAGTTCACAGCATGTCTTTTATTGACTTAAAAAATTGACCTATCTAAAAGTCTTTGAAGATTAAAAACAAAATGGAAACAAAAGAAATATTAATATTTTAGTAACCAAACATTATGTATCTAACTGATACATATTTAAATATTAAAAAAGAAAGAGCATCAAAAAGGAGAATCCAGAGTTTACAGTTTCAACTTTAATTTTTATTCTTCTGTTATGTTCAGCTATGTGTACTTTGTGTCTGGCTAGAATCTCATCACCCACAGGTCTATGCTGCTACATTTGAAGAGATCTAAGTAAGTTATATAAGATTATGTAGTACTGTTTTCAATGTGTCAAATTTATTTTTTGCAAGGTCACAAAGAAGAAAAACAAACAAAAAAAGACGTAATATAAAAACAGTATATTCTCTGTAATTTTTTTTAATATTACATAATTATTTATTTTGTCTACAAAATGATAAAAATAGAAAACTGCAACTTCAGAAAAAAGTGACAAGTATCTTGACTAATAATGCTACATATATTTTATTAATACAAATTAATTATACATATTTATAGGGTATATGTGAAATTTTGATACATGAATATAATGTGTAGTGATCAAATCAAGGTATATGGAATAAGAACATAAACTAGAATTGCATAATATATGTGTAAACTAACTGTAATATCACCACCCTTATAATTTTGTCCAGTTACTAGAGCATTATGAATACAATTTCAGCTATCCATATTTCTACCCCCTATTCTATCACCTGTTTCCCATAGAGCTTATTACCTTCTTGAATTCCATTGTTATCACTTCCTTTTTTAAAAAAAAATTGATTCTATGAATTTATATAAGGTATTATGTTTCCTTGCTTTTCATGTATATATATATATGTTGCATTATATTATAGGTTGTATTCTGTGATGTTTTCTTTAATAGCATCTGTATAAGATTATTATTATTATTTCTACCTTTACTTCATTTGTTTTCATGGTTGTGTAATAATCAAACCAGTTTCTATAATTTACTTTTCAATTTTGCTTTATAGTGTTGAGGTTTGTTGTTAAGTTTATCTGCTTTACTAAATAGCATTGCTAAGAACTCTTCAGGGAATGTTTCTTGGTGCTTACTTGCAAGAGTTCATCCAAAATGTACAATAAGAGACAATGCTGGGTCATAGGATATTGTAGTGCTAGAGCATGTGAAATTGTTTTCAAAAGTGTTCTAATTTATCTATTATTGACATTAAATGAGTATTCCCTTCAATTTGCAATATCTTCCTGAACAGGAGTTACTACATTTCTAATTTTTGCTTTTCATGTTAGTATAAAATACCGCTTATCATGTTCTTCATTTGCATATTCTTATAACCAATGAGGAAGATAAACTTTTCACTAATAGATTACCTATTTGTGCTTCCTTTTTAATAAAATTCACATACATGTCTTTTGTCTGTTTTTCTATGAGGTGCTTTTTCTTTTCTTGGTTATATTTATAGTTGTTCTATATTTGCAGCATGTATTTTAGTTACATAAAGTTCCAAATATCTTTTCCCATATTTTAAACTATTTTTTATTTTCTTCATGTTGGATTGTGATGAAACCAAAATCTTAACATTAATGTATTTACATTTTCTAATCTTTTTATTTGTGATTAGTTTTTATTGTGTATTATTAAAGAAATAAATTTGTTACATAAGATTATGAGATTATAAAAGTATACTTCTGTAATTTCTTCTAAAAGATAAAATTATTGCTTTTACATTTAAGTCTTTAATCTATCTTCAAATTTTTCACAAAGCTGTCAGTTATGGGCCCAAGATTCTATTTTCCTCACAGAAATAGTTATCCCACCATCATTTATTGAACATTTCCTCCTTGATCCAGTAATGTGCAATGCACCTGTATTAAATAGCAGGTTTCCATATATGACTGTATCTCTATCTGTGCATGTGTATCTTCACCAATACTACACTCAATATTTGTGTCTCATTAAAAGGTGAAGTACCTCTAATTAAAAAAAAAAAAAAACTGATTGTCTTGGCTGCTTTTCTTTAATTAGATTTTTTATTGAAGAATAGCAAATAAAAATGCACCAAATGACTAGATATAACTACCAAATATAAATGTCATAATATGGCATCATAAATATCACAAAGGGGATATAATCATCTAACTATCATGGATATAAATAAACAGATCATAATCAGTACTGGAAAAATATTCTGGTATTTTTCCACATTTTTATGGCACAGTATTCCACAAAGGCAACCATCATCTTGGCCTCTAATAACATGAATTAATTTTGCTTGATGTTGAAATCCAAGTTCATTAAATAATATGATGTTTGTTATGGCATGACTTCATTCTTCAAAATAATGCTTGCATATTTATCCATATTGTTGGTGTGTAACAGCAGGATATTCCTGAAATACACAGCTATATTCATTGAAGACATTTAGCTGTGTATTTATCCATTCTATTGTTTAGATATTTAGCCTACTTTGAGTTGAGGGTATTGCATATAACACTGCCATGAGCATGCATTTTTGTTAGGCGTATGCTTATGCCTTTAGTAGTACATTGTACCTGTTAGTTTTTACTTTTTATTTTTTTAAGTGAAAAACTGTTCACCAAAAATGCTCTCATTTTTTGATCAGCCTGGGGGCATCATTTTGCCTTTATTTTTTTTTAGAATTTTGAACTTTTATTTCATATTTATTTAAAAGCCTAACATTCAAGTGAAGAATCAGTTATGTTTTTGATTTAATAAGTAATAAATAGAAAATTTGTGGTTTTAAACTTTGGTCGATGAATATTATATATTTTTATTATACTTTAAGTTCTAAGATACTAATTAAAATATAAAACCTAGCACCCCACCCCCATACAGGCTCCAGTGTGTGATGTTCCCCTCCCTATGTCCACATGTTCTCATTGTTCAACTCCCACTTATGAGTGAGAACATGCGGTGCTTGGTTTTCAGCTTCCACGCCTCTGTCCTGGAGAGATGGAAGCATTTTTAAGATAAATTGTTGCATCTGATATTTTCATAATATCCAAAATTGAAACTAAACAACTACCCGTAATATGTAAACCTAATTTTGTGTTTCTTTTAGAAAAAAGAAGGATTATGAGGGCACAAACATTTTGACTGATAGAAAATTAATTTGTAATCATTGGGTCAAAAACGCATCTAGAAGATAAAATGTCATTGAAATATTAAATTTAACACGTTTGTAAGAAATCTGAAAAATATACAGATGTAGTTTAAAAACTTAATTCCATCTTAACATTTATAGCAATTACTCTTCATGGCTATAAAGAGACTGTTTAGAAAATAGTTGTGTTGGCCAGGCACAGTGACTCACTGTAATCCCAGCACTTAGGCTGAGGCACTTAGGGAGGCTGAAGCAGCCGGATCACCTGTGGTCAGGAGTCTGAGACCAGGCTGGCCAACATGGCAAAACCCTGTCTCCCCTAAAAAACTACAAAAATTAACCAAGGGTGGTGATGCGTGCCTGTAATCCCAGCTACTCGAGAGGCTGAGGCACAAGAACTGCTTGAACCTGAGAGGTGGAGGTTGCAGTGAGTTGAGATTGTGCCACTGCACTCCAGCCTGGGCGACAGAATGAGACTCTGTCTCAAAAAAACAACAACAAAAAAAGAAAATAGTTGTGTTGTTGAAGAAATAGCCACTCAAAATTAAGGGCTATTTTGTTTTATGTTTGTATGATTTCATATAGAATTCTATTAAATAATTTTTAATAAAAATAAAATATCATAAAAAATTCTGTAAAATAAATCCATTACACCGAAATATCTAATACTGAAATGTTTATCTGTCCCCAAATTATTGAACACATTTTTCAAATATTTAATGCAAGAAAGCCCCCTAAAACACTTCAGTATAAAAGCAGCAAAAAGACCACAGCAAGAATAATTTAGATTATCTTCACGTATCATAAACTTGGGTTTGCATATGAGCACCAGGAGCTATAGACCACAGTAAGTCTTATTATAGATAATATAGTCAACTCAACCATGTGTATGATGCTTGGTCATGCAGCAAATATACCAGCTCTTTAAAACTACAGATAGCCATTAACAGTTTTCTGACATAACCCTTTGGCTGAAATGCCAAGTAGCTGCTTTATATAATCGTAAATTAAATGACTATTTATTCACTATAGGTTTGATACTCTAAGGAGAAAGGATGCAACGGTTTTATCATCCTTCTTTATAAACATTGTTGCACTATTGGTATCTGTTGTGCAATCATTTCTTCCATTAATGATTCCACACGTTTTCATTAGAGCCAATTGCATGAATAACTACTGTTTAAACAAGGTCATTCTCCCATTACTGAGAGTCTTAGCCTCATTAATGATAATAGGAGAGAGGGCTGCTGGCCCTGCATCAGCATGAAATAGACTTAGTGGGAAACATTGAAAGATCAAGAATAAAATTATAGCTTTTTAAAAGTTATTATTAAAGAATTCATTCTCTCTAGGAGGCAAAAGTCAAAGCAATTAATTGGCCGATTGGGGGGGATATCAAAATATACAGATTCACTGGAAGTTACCACATTCAAAGGTTCAAAATGAATAGCAAGGCTCTTTTATTTTTATTGCCATCTCTGTGATAAAGGCAAAAGAGGAAATTCTTTTTTTCCTCCATCTCCCAACCCTATTTATGTTTTTGCTTTTTAATTCAATGTCATATATTTTGAGCCTTAAGATACTATTAAACTCTTGTGAGCTTTGTTTCTGGCCTGAGGCTTTTCTATGTAAGTGTTGTTTTTATTTTTAAGTCTAGATGTGAATTGAGCACACACAGATGGGGGTTAATGCACTGTGAGTCCTCATTGTGTGAAAGGAAAAGCTTCTTTTAATAAGGTGCCTATTAAACATTTGCCAGTTGCTGCATTTTTATGATAATTTAATCTGGCTGAATGTTAATTTTACCTTAGAAGTTTAAAGCATTGATTCTCAAATAAATAACACTGGGATCACCTGGGGTACTTGTTAATAATCTATACTTATAGGCCTCAAACTTTAATTTTGATTTACTAGGACATGAGACCAGAAATATAAAATCTAAAATCTATTCAGTGGAGAACTACATTTTGAGAAACAAGGGTATAAACTTGCAGTTGTTAATCTTTCATTACATATACTGAAACAAATAATGACGAATAGATTTAAGAGCCAATTTTATTACCATTCTTTTTCCTCATTTCTCCAAAATATCTTTTTAAAAATATTTATTATTTTTATTTTATTTTTGTACTAAAATATTACATGCGTGCCATACATATGTACCACTATTATGTATCCATAAACATAAATATAAAACGTTTTTTCTGATGACATATTTGACAACAAAGGCAGGTATTACTAAACTTAGCTAGTTTTTCCTAGGAAGCAATCAGTGTTTATAACAATCACCAAGTTTTAATAAACTTGTAAGTAACCGTTTTGAAAGAAATGATTTAATATTTACAGGTTTTGCCTCAATCCATACAAAAGTTGAGCCTCTAGCAATCTTTTTTTTTTTTTTTTTTTTGATACGGAGTCTCACTCTGTCGCCCAGGCTGGAGTGCAGTCCCGCAATCTCGGTTCCTGGCAAGCTCCACCTCCCAGGTTCAAGCCATTCTCCTGCCTCAGCCTCCCGAGTAGCTGGGACTACAGGCGCCCACCACCATGCCTGGCTAATTTTTTGTATTTTTAATAGAGATGAGGTTTCATCGTGTTAGCCAGGATGGTCTCAATCTCCTGACCTCCTGATCTGCTGGCCTCGGCCTCCCAAAGTGCTGAGATTACAGGCGTGAGCCACCGTGCCCAGCCCAATCTTTGTTTTTTAATATAAGAAGTGAATTTGAGTTTCTGATTATCTAGGTATTCATTTACCTTTCCTATTTTATGCATACATGGATAGCTTATTCTTGCACATTCAAATAATGACTAGTAATTTCTGATAATTAGAAAAGTTTTAGGCCAGCTCGGAATACCAGCCCTATCATTTACCAGCTGTGTAATAGTCTATATGTGAAGTTACTTTTCTAACTAGCAATTCTTTTAAATGAAATGAAGCTGATTATACGCTGCATTATATTATTGCTGTCAGTATAACTGAGATACTGTATGTAAAGCATTTTACACTGTTAAGGGCATATGGAAAATAAACAACTAGAATTAATATCATTGTCATTTTCCTAATTATCATTATGAAATATAATTTCATGATTATAATGAGTATTGTTTATAATACACATTACTTTACAAAACTCTTAGCATATTTCTCTTTTTATAATGAGCTGACATTGGCTTCTATTTTACTGAATGATCTATCTTCGACAGAAAGAGTATGTGACCTGCTTTTAGGTACAAACAAATAAAGGAAAGGTAAATTAATGCATAAGTCAATGACATTCTTACATGATAGTTAAGTAAATTCAAGACAAAAACTATTTTGTAGTGTTAGGGTTGTCTTTATAGTAAATTTGAAAATGACTGTGAAAACAATGAAGTCTATATTTGTACTAATTAAGATGGAACATGATAGAGGCACAGTAGGAATGTCAAAGAATATGATTCACAGAGCAATAAAATGCTCTTTGGTGGAATGTTCTGTTCCTGTTACAACAGTACCTGTAAGATCATACAGCTCAGAGGATGTCAGAACGTGTAGCCAAAAAGCACAGCTTGCCTTAGAGTGATATTTGCAGCAATTTGAAAAGAAAATTAAAAGTGAAGTAGAAATTACTGAAAACAACAGGATTCAACATATTCATATTGGGAAAGATTAAAAGCAAAAAGAACAACACTGAAAAATCCATTAACTAGAAGTGAGATATTCTATTAGTCAACACAAATTAAAGTAAAAACATAATCATTTTAAGAGATGTTCATGTTAAAACTTGCCTTTTCGATTTTCTTTCTAGATCTGGCTAATACAAGCACTCAGATAGATATATCCATGAAATTTCTGGCTTTCTCTCTCTCTTTCTCTCTCTATTGTAATATCATTAGAAACACATGGACTTCTACATATTCAATGTGCTACAATCAATTGCAGTTACTGTTTTTAGATATTTTAGCCAGTTAGAAACCTAACAATGTATTATTGATTCATTGTATACATATACACCCTAAACAGAAAATTTAGCAGTTTCTCCAAGGAGGCCTGGTTACTTCTCTTGGAACAAAGTATCCTTAAGTGTTAAACAATAACTCAGTTTTGCAAAGAGTAATTAAAAGAGCCAATATCATGAAGAAGGAGTCTGTCATTGAGTAGTTAATCCTAGAGCCGTGTTAAGTCTCCTGAGAAACACCTATCTACTCTTTTCTCCTATTCCAGAGACACAGCAGCATTTTAAGTGAGAGATATGACTGGACAAGAGGCTCTCAGAGACTAATGCCCAAAAAATGTCTCCTAGAGAGGATCTTGAACATTTTAAGCCTGTATGTCTGGGTAGGGGTCTGATAATTAAAACTTCAAGTGCCCTCAGGTGCCAAGATGACTTATACTGAGAAAAATATTCAGGAATATGTTTTGTATGTTGGTAATATCCAGGCAGCTCATACCCTAACAGACTCTATTCTTCTGTCTCTTCTCAAGCCTATTAAGGTCACAATTCTTCATGGTCCATTCCCTGTATCTCCTCATGAATGTTGGCTATTGCAGTTTCTGACAGCCATCTGCCCTCATTTTACTATCTATTCTAGATAATCTAAGTTCCAAGAATCCCAGAGTGTTTATTTAAAAATGTTAAATTTGAGGGCCATGGGAATATGTGAGAGATGGGGTTGGAAAGAGTGTTGGTAAATAAAAAGAAAGAGGAGAGTCATTAAATGTTTTGAGTGCTAATTTTCCAGAAAATGTGTTAAGATTTTTACATTGTTTAAACCTAAGTGCAAATCTTCTGAGATTGTCCCTAGGATTAATTATATTTATAGTAACATATTAATATTTTGTGTTAATTATTAATTACACAATAATTAATAATTATTGTATCTACTGTATTAAACATTATATTATATATTATGTTATAATAAGTGCAGTATATTTATCTCATATTTTATAATATGATATGCAGTATATTTATCTCATATTTTATAATATGATATGCAGTATATTTATCTCATATTTTATAATATAATATGCAGTATATTTATCTCATATTTTATAATATGCTAAAAATAAATATTTGAGGCTTAGATTGATGAAGTAATTTTTATAGAGTACCAACCTAAGATGTGAAGAACAGACATTTGAAAGTAGTATAGTCTGATCCCAGAGTGATCTTATAAAAAGTACAAGAACCTGAAGAGGATTCATGAAGAAAAAAAAAAAAAAGAAATGAAATGCTACCTGATTCTAAGAAGATAGATTTTAGTCCCTACAGCAGAAAAACTGGTTTAACTACAGCATAGAGGATAAAATTGAAAAAGTATTATGGCAAAAAAGACTGTGGCATAAACATTAAAATAACATTTTTTGTTTTTTGTTTTTTTTTTTGGAGACGTAGTCTCGCTCTGTTGCCCAGGCTGGAGAGCAGTGGCGTGATCTCGGCCCACTGCAAGCTCCACCTCCTGGGTTCACGCCATTCTCCTGCCTCAGCTTCCCGAGTAGCTGGGACTACAGGCACCTGCCACCACGTCCGGCTAATTTTTTTTTTTTTTTTTTTTTTTTTTTTTAGTAGAGACGGAGTTTCACTGTGTTAACCAGGATGGTCTCGATCTCCTGATCTCGTGATCCACCTGCCTCGGCCTCCCAAAGTGCTGGGATTACAGGTGTGAGCCCCTGTGCCCGGCCTAAAATAATAAATTTTTAATCCTTATACCTACGAATGTGGTGCTGGACATCTAAAATACTAATATTCTTTTAATATTTTACGTATACTCTAATTCAATAAATGGAATTACAATCTAAATATAAAACTCTTTCTTTATGAAGATTGCTACTGATGATATTAAGTCAAAGTAAAACTACTACTAATAGAAACATAATAGCACAGTAGAGATGATAATAAAATAGAACGAGTGCAGCTTCAGTTACAATTTCTCACCATAGACTGAGCATGCCAGGATCTCATTCATAGTCATTGTATAAAACAGGCTTTTTACAAGACAATATATTTGCTCTGTTCTCCTTTTCAACAAATAATTCTTTCTGATAAAACTTCGAGTCTTCCTATGGCTGTATGATACTACTAATCTCATGTGCATATTCAACTTTTCCTTCTCAAATAACTCACCACTTTTTTTTTCTCAAGTAACTCCACAACTCTACCAATTTGTAGAGCTTCCTTAAATTAAAGATTTACTGTTGACACATACTTAGAAAATAACTGTGACTTAATTCACTAAAGTACAGCTTTATTATTAAAGTCAACTTGTAAATATTAGTAAAGAATTTGGTTTCCTTTGAAACTTTCTCAGGCAAATGAAAGCCTTATACAAACGTATGACATTTTTTCAGAGATTTTTTTCAGGCATTCATATTTCAGTGTCTATCTCCTGCTGAGATATATCCCCATAAAGTTATCTTTTTCATGGTCCCAAACATATCTTATCTGTAAAAAATATTGTGGGTACATAGTAGATATATATATATATTTACTGTGTACATGAGATATTTTGACACAGGCATGCAGTGTGAAATAATCACATCATGGAGAATAGGGTATCCATCCCCTCAAGCATTTATCCTTTGTGATACAAATAATCCAAATACACTTTTTTAGTTATTTTAAGATGTATAATTAAATTATTATTGACTATAGTCATCCTGTTGTTCTATCAAATAGTAGGTCTTATTCTTTTTTTAACTACTTTTTTGTACCCATTAACAATCCCCATATTTTCCTCAGTCCCTGACTACCTTTCTCAGCCTCTGGTAACCATCTTTCTACTCTCTATGTCCATGAATTCAATTGTTTTGATTTTTAGGTCCCACAGATAAGTGAGAAGATGCAATGTTTGTCCTTCTATGCCTGGCTTATTTCACTTAACATAGTGATCTCCAGTTCCATCCATGTTGTTGCAGATGACAGGATCTCGTTCTTTTTTATGACTGAATAGTACTCCATTGTGTATACGTACAACATTTTCTTTATCCATTCATCTGTTGATGGATGCATAGGTTTCTTCCAAATCTTGGCTATTATGAATAATACTGCAATATTCTTGATAGACATAGATGCAAAAATCCTGAATAAAATATTAGCAAATTGAATCCAGTGGCACATAAAAAAGCGAGTCTATCATGATCATCAAGGCTTTATCCCTGAAATGCAAGGTTGGTTCAACATATGCAAATCTGTAAATGTGATTTATCACATAAACAGAAATCAAAAATTCTACCATGAAGACACATGCACATGTATGTTTATTGCAGCACTATTTACAACAGCAAAGACTTGGAACAAACCCAAATGCCCATCAATGATAGACTGGATAAAGAAAATGTGTTACCTATACACCATGGAATACTATGCAGCCATAAAAAAGAATGAGTTCATGTCCTTCGCAGGGACATGGATGAAGTTGGAAACCACCATTCTTGGCAAACTGACACAGGAACAGAAAACCAAACACCACATGTTCTCACTCAAAGTGGGAGCTGAACAGTAAGAACACATGGATACAAGGAGATGAACATCACACACCAGGGCCACAGGGAGTGGGGGACAAAGGGAGGGATAGCATTAGGACAAATATCTAATATATGTGGGACTTAAAACCTAGATGACAGATTGATGAGTGCAGCAAACCACTATGGCACATGTATACCTATCTAACAAACTTACATGTTCTACACTTGTATCCCAGAACTTAAAGTATAATAATAATAATAATATAGAACCTCACATGATAATCTCAATAGATGTGGAAAAGGCTTTTGATATAATTTAACATCCCTTTATGTTAAAAACCTTTGACAAATTAGGCATCAAAGGAACATACATCAAAATAATAAGAGCAACGTATGACAAACCCACATCCAAAATCATACAGAACGAGGAAAAGCTGGAAGCATTCCCTTTGGGAATTGAAACAAGACAAGGAGGCCCGCTCTCACCATTCCTAATCAACATAGTACTGGATGTACTAGCCAGAGCAATCAGGCAAGAGAAAGAAATAAAAAGCATCCAATAGAAAGACAGGAAGTCAAACTATCTCTGTTTGCAGATATGATGATTTTATACCTATTAAACCCCACAGTCTCTGCCCAAAAGCTCCTATATCTGATAAAGAACTTCAGCAAACTTTCAGGATACAAAATCAATGTACAAAAGCCAGTAGCATGTCTACATACCAATAACACCCAAACTGAGATCCAAATAAAAAATGCAATCCTTTCCACAATAGTCAGACATGACATACACACACACAAAATACCAAGGGATACAGCTAACCAGGGAGGTAAAAGTTCTCAATGACAATTATAAAATGCTGCTGAAGGAAATCAGAGATGACACAAATGAAACAACATTCCATTCTCATGGATAGGAAGAATCAACATAGTTAAAATGGCCATACTGCCCAATGCAATTTCAGATTCAATGCTATTCCTATCAAACCACCTATGACATTTTTTCAGACAATTAGAAAATACTATGTGAAAATTCATATGGAACCAAAAAAAGCCCAAATAGACAAAGCAACCCCAAGCAAAAAGAACAATATTGAAGGCATCACATTACTGGACTTCAAACTATACTGCAAGGCTACTGTGAACAAAGCAGCATGGTACTGGTACAAAAACAGACACAAACACCAATGGAATGGAATAGAGAGCCCAGAAATAATGCTATACACCTACTCACACAATCTGATTTTCAACAAAGTTGACAAAAACAAGCAATGGGGAAAGAACTCCTTATTCAATTTATGGTGCTGGGATAACTGGGTAGCCATATGCTGAAAATTTAAGCTGGACCCTTTCCTTATACCATATACAGAATAACTCAAAATGGATTAAAGACTTAAATGTAAAATATAAAACTATAAAAACCCTGGAAGATAACCTAGGAAAACCTATTCTGGACATAGGCCCTGACAAAGATTTTTCATGATGAAGATGTCAAAAATAATTGCAACAAAAATAAAAATTGACCGATGAGATCTAATTAAACTAAAGATCTTCTGTACAGCAAAAGAAACTTTCAAAAGAGCAAACAGACAACTTACAGAATGGGAGAGGATATTTGCAAACTCTGCCTCCAACAAAGGATCTAATATATAAAAAATCTGTAAGGAACTTAAACCACAAGCAACAAACAAAAGACCCTATTAAAAAGTGGACAAAGGACGTGAAAGACACTTTTCAAAAAAGATAAACACAACACCAACAAGCATATGAAAAAATGCTCAACATCACTCATACTTAAAGGAATGCAAATCATAACCACAATGAGATAATATCTCACATTAGGTTACAATGGCTAATATTAAACATTCAAATAATAACAGATGTTGGCAAGGCTGTAGAGAAAAGGGAATGCTTACACACTTTTGATGGGAATACAAATTAGTTCAGCCACTGTGGAAAGCAATTGGGTGATTTCTCAAAGAACTTAAAACAGGACTACCATTCTAACCAGCAATCTCATTATTAGATATACACCCAAAGGAGTATAAATCATTGTACCATAAAGACACGTACATGTACATGTATATATTCACTGATGTATTATTCACAATAGCAAAGACATGTAATCAACCTAAATGACCGTCAACATTAGACTGGATTAAAAAAATGTGGTACATATGCACCATGGAATACTATACAGCCATAAAAAAGAGTGAGACCATGTTCTTTGCAGCAACATGGATGGAGCTGGAGGCCATTATCCTAAGTGAACTAACTTAACAACAGAAAACAAAATACCACCTGTTGTCACTTGTAAGTGGAAGCTGAACACACATGAACATGGAGCAGGGAATAGTAGACATCAGTGCCTATTTCAGGGTGGAGGTTGAGAGGAGGGTGAGGACTGTAAAACTATTTATTAGATACTATGCTTATTACCTGGGTAATTAAATAATCTGTACACTTAACCCCTGAACACTCAACTTGTCTATAATAACGGACTGGACATATACCCCTGATAAAAGTTAAAAAATGAAAGAAAACTGAAGGACAATATAATAATGATGATTTATTTCAGTATTTCATCATTATTCCAGAAAATTTTATGATTCTACCATTTGTTTATTTTTAGTATTTTTTGTTTAGTTGGGAATAATTGATAAATAATAACGAAATAATTCCCAAAAGAGAAAATAGTAAAATGTTTTAAGATGTAGAAAAAAAAATTTCACTGTAACCTCATTATGAGTTTTATGTTCTTAGAAGGTATAATGGATTCATATGGTAAGAATCTTTGGTAACCTTCCTTTCTATCTTTATCATAGAGGTAAAATTAAATTTATTAAATAAAAATTAATTTTTTGTTTTTCTTTGAAATGACACACACAGAAATAAATAATAAAATATCACAGATGTCAAATTTAAAAAAAAAACTTCAAAAACTAAAATAAAGTCTAAAAGCCCCTATTGTACATAAAAGGTTAAGGAAAACTTTATTTGCTAACTCAGCACTTATGCCCATTTAGCATATATTTATGTGATTGCTTCGTGTATCTTCTTTTTATTTAAGAGGGATTTGAGAAAGATGAGAAGAAAATACATTTTGATAAGTATTTAAATCTTTTAAATCTTTTCTTGCACATAAATATCAAGGGTTTGAATGAGACAGGAAGAGGGTAATTGTCAGACTGGTTGGAGAATGGAGAAGCAATATCAATTCCTCTTTTTGTAACTTGAATTTCTGGCAAGTAATTTCTTATTAGAACTTTTGTTCTGTCATCAGCAGACAGAACATAAATCTATGGAGGCATCATAGTGTACTTTGATCATACTAAGCTGGAATGGAATCTGATACTTTTTGTTGATAACCCTAAGATTCAGAACAATAGTGATATTGCCTGCCATAGACAAATTTACCTGGTGTAGGGCTTATGACTCATTCCAAGAACCAGCTCAGCAGTAAGCTTGAAAGATTTGTTGAATATGCAACCGTGCTGAGAACTATGTATAATTTTTTTTTACTTGAATTATCTAAGATGCTAGATGGGATAATAATAAAACAAATGATTTTTTTTGAAAAAACGTTTTTTTCATTGATAGTGAGCATTAGTTTCACCAAAAGACTTTAGGGGCTTGATGGTTCAAACATCTGGCCTGGGGATACAAGGCTAACTATGGCTCTGACAACAAGAGGTACATAAAAGATCTTCAAAATTATTTATAAAAGAAAAAAGCTACATTAATAAATGCTTTCTCATTTCATATTGTATTTTTCTTCATGAAAACTAGGCGTATCACTCCCCAAATAGCATACTATAGCTGAATCATCCAGATACCCTGGTATCTTTGTTCTATACCATTTTTATTGCTATTGGAGAGCTCTTCTGCAGCAAATGGCTACTAGAGGAACAGCCTATTTAATAACTGTCGGTCTGCCCTGATTTTTAGTATGAATTAAATCAGTCATCAAACATTTGTAGGAGGTCTACAATGGCAGTGCTCTAAATACATAAATAAAACTGACTGATCTTATGCAGGAACAATAGGAGGTGATAGCTAAATTAATATAATTACCACAAGATAGGGACATTTGAAGTATTATGGGATACACAGAAGGAGTTTATTTATATCATCTGAAAATAAGAAAGAGAAAAGAAAATATTATGATGTAAACTCAGCTGGCCTCTTTTTTAACTCTTAAGCTGAAAATAGGACATGAGAAAACGAGAATTTGGATATGAAATGGAACACAGGAATTATTTTAGTTATTTGGACATTGCCTGGTGAAGACAGGGCTTGGTAAAGGTGCTAGTTATGTCTAGTTTTATATATATATATATATTTTTTTTTTTCTCTCATGGTTAGATTCAGCTCCGTGAAGGTAAAAGTATATCTTATTCATGTTTAAATCCCTGTCATCTAGCAAGGAATAGACTCAAATGTGTCCAGAATTGACTGTGACCTCTCCTTTTGAATTTTCCTTATCAAACACATGTCTTAAGGCTGAAAGTCTTCTTTCTGACATTAATCTCTGAGCATCAAGCTTAAATTACTTGAAACTGCTTTCTTTATAAGAAAGTATACTTCTGGGCTTATCTATCTATTTGGTTACGTCAGCATCTTGTTGAAAAGCTTGAAGATAGAGAAGTTCCATCTACCAAATGGAAAAAAAATGGAAAGGTAAAACAAATTATTATCTTGTGGTTTCGTCAGCTACTTTTATCAGATTCACAGATATCAAGTTTAGTTGTGACTGAATTGGAAAGATCTTGGAGGAGGCGATATAGGGCAGGGAAAAGGCTACAAAATGTGTAACCCTGGATTCCTCATATCTTAGCAGCTGATAGGTACACACTTGACATTAAGAGTAACAACAGAAACTGTATTTGTTTGTGTTCCTTCTGAATAATGCTAGTTGTCAAGTTCCTGCCTAGATGGCAGGAAACATGTGTGTTACAACATCCCCTGTACCTAGAACTGGTTAAGGCTCAGCACAAGCACTTCAGTATTTATGTCTTCATAATTGCATCGCGAGGTTATCTTTGTCAACTCTTTCTTCAGTCCTCTCATACTGTGAAAATAAGCACATATGCAAAAAGTGCACATAACAATACTGAAGGCTGATGAGAACTGGAACTTTACATCTCCTTCTTCACAAGTATCCCCAGGTGTCAGTACACAAACCACACAAACCATGTAATCACAGGCTCCTTAGATCATGCACAGCAATCAATGTGAATAAATGCTCAGTGCCACAGTCACATATGCAGGCCTGCAGGATGCCTTTTTAGGTTCAGTTATGACTCTATTGCTGAATATAGAAGGGATTAGATAACTCAGAAAGGGAACACTAAAAAAACAAACATTAAAATGTTATATTGCACTGGCCCTTCCTCGATATCTCTATTCATAGACACAAAACAGATGGGCATTTTGCCTTGAAAATGATCATCACTAAATATATACTATTGAATGAATCTTATGTATAATGATTCATACACAATGACAGATTTACAAAGCCACTTATCTACTTCTTGCATTCTTTGCATCTCTATTAATAATGTTTCACAAACTAAGGATATTTTCTATAAAAAGTAAAGTACACACAAACATAAAGTTTCATGATATTCATGAATTTCCTGGAGCTCATTTATACGTCGTAGACACCAAGATAAGATATCTTGATATAATTTAATTTTCTTATTTCACGGAGGAGCAAACTGAGACCTTGAGTTACTTGAAGGGTCAGTTCATTGCCTTTCCAACCATACCATTATATTGACTTTCCTTTTATGGATGAGAAATGACTTAATGAAATTATTCTTACAATGCCTCAGTAATAGAAGAGTCACTCAAGGCTACTTGGTCCTAAAGTAATATTAATTATTTTTATTGATGGCTCAGGATAATCTAGATGTCACATTATTCTCCTTTAAGCAGAGCAGTAACATACAACTGACTAGAATTTCCTGAACATCAGGAACTTAATTGATTGTGTCCATCACTATCTTATGCACTTAAAGAAGATTCTTCTTTTGCCAGTAGCAGGAGGTAGTAAGGGTATATTAAGATTTTCCTAGGTCTTATTTATTAATTTTTGCAGCTCCACCTCATATCGTATTAAACATATAGAAATTCACGCATATTCCACATGAAATTATATTTATGTGTAACTACATAAGGTTTGGTTTGTGGTTCAATAGTCTGATAAATATAATTTTTTGGTAAACATACAATTATATATTCATACAGTTTAATTTTGTAACATTTTTCCTTCTATGAACCAATGCTTTTTATTTTTACAGATTCAAAAATTTTTCTGCATCTGTGAAAAGTAATTAGGCCTAGGCCTGTGCTCAAATGACTAATAAACGAAGCAGTCTTAATAAGAGGTGGCTATTACCTGGAAGAAATCGCCAAAGACTTTGTGATTTAGTACAGATTGACATCCAAAACCACTGATAATTGGTATTTGAGAATGAATATTTTCTTCAGCTCAAATATTGGATCCAAAATTTGGTATTGATTTCAAAGCTTAGCCTGGAAAGGCCAGGGAGTTAAGCTGGATATAAGTTAGTGTTCTGAGCTATGAGAGCAAATAATATAAAATGTAAGTGAATCAAATACACAAATAGCCTGTTTGTTACACACCCTAATGTTAGTCAACTGAGTGCAGAGTCTATATATATTCATCACAGTTGATAGCATTCATCATTGTTTAGATTAGTTAATAAATATACGATGGATAAACGTGATTTATTTTATATCATATTGATGTGAATTTAAGGCACTCAGCTCCAATCTCCTCTTGATGGATGTATGATTGACATTCAGGGTAACCAAATGCCTTGGGCTTGTTTCGATTAACATTACTCTTACTTACTCTACACTAAGACTATCAGTGTCATTTGCCACTAAATCTGTGAGCACTGGCAAATTACTTTAACTTACTGAATTTCAAATTTTTATCAGTAATGGAAGGGTGTCTCTCTTGCCACGTTGTTGTGAGGATTAGAGATCGCACACACAAAGCAACTGGAACCATAATAGACACAGGAGACCAGACATGCAAGGAGGATGGCTACTATTTTTAGTCTGTTTTTCAGATGAGGAAATTTGGCCCAATGGAAGTTCTCTCCTCTCCTCAAACTGATTCTTTTTATTCTCCCATCGCTGATGGGCACCATACTTCTCAGCTACTCTTGCATGTGGGTGTGGCCTTATGAAAATCTTGCCAATGAAAAATGAGCAGAACATGTATGGGCAACTTTCAACTTACTTAATCAAAATGAAATTGCTTGCCCAGGGCATTATCTCTTTTTCCTTCATGCAGGCTGGAAAATGAATCAGGAGAGCCTGTTTTGACTATCTAGATAACACAGTATTTAAGAGGAGGAGGAATATTAGGGAAGAAAAATTAGGGTCCTGGATGATGTTATGGAACAAAGCTTGTCCACCTGCCCAAACAAGAGGTGAAAACTTTTTATTCTAAATCTAACTCGCTTCATTTTCTCATGACATTGAAATTATTTGCTCATCAGGTTTCTTAAAAATATGTTTTAAATTCATTTCTTGGAAGTTTATTGACAGATTGAAGTTGACTCTATTTCTTCTCTTATTTGTATCAGCAAAAAAAAATAATGAAAACAATGGATAGAATTTTTGAATATTCATTATACCAAAATACTGTACTATGTACTACATGTTATGTTATGTAATTTTTATAATAACTCTATATGTTATATAGTATTATTATCCTTATGCTGCATATGAAGAAATTAAGTCACAGAGATTAAATAGATTTCCACTGGTCATTTGGCTTTGAAAAGAATGGAACTAAGAACCAGGTTGCCTTGATTTAAAATCTTAGCTCTTCAGTTTTTAAACTGAGCCACTGGGAATTTGCTCAACCATTCTGTCAAATGAGCCACACCTATTTAAAAGACTCTGGTAAAAAATAATTTTATGCATTTGGTTTATACAATCTGAAGACAAGAAAAAGCACCTATAAGGCTTTGCGATATATAAATCTTAATCCTGGTGTGAAAGTGGAATTTATTTGTGTCATACCAGAGACCAAGAGCAGAATAAATGGTAAAATGACTGAAAAGGAGTTTAATAATGAAACACATTAATGAATTGTGTTCATAGAAATGGCATGCCTTACCTCAAAGTTGTGAGTTGCTCTGCACCATAAATATTTAAAGATAATATGAATGTCTTCAAAGATTTTGAAGATGAGTTCATTAACCAAGGAAAATTGACCTGAACTTTCCTTGAATTTTCATAATCTTAATTTTATACAAATTAATGTTTAATCATTGTCCCATCTAATATGGAGATATTATCAATCTGTGACTGTATATCACTTCCAGTTTTGTACCACATAAAGAGAACACAATCTTTGTTGTTTCAGTTGTATTTGCTTCCTTTGAACTGAAAGGACATATAACTGAAATAATTAGCATAGCTGTTTCTGGGAGATGAATTTTTAAAATTATTTTATCATATTTTTCTTTGTTCCTGATGTCTGTACTTTTTATCTACATGTGTATTTATTTATATACTGCAGTAAGTCATCACTAAATGTCACAAATAGGTACTTGAAAATTGTAACTTTAGGAAAAATGACATATAGCAGGTACTCACATAACACTGTTTTACTCGATGTCATTTTGTTATCATGCTGATTAGAAAGAAAAGATTGGTTTTGTTATACGCCATTTCATTTAAAGTTTCAGTATCTGATAACCTATCAATGGTATTAAGTGAGGACTTATTGTATGCATGTATGTGTTATAGTAATACATAATTCTATAATTATATATAGGATTCAGGCAGATAATTCATAATTTTTTCATTAAAACACTAATAGACTAAATTTCTACCTATCTTTTAATTTTATATTTATTTGTAAAAGTACATGTTTGTTATCAGCACTGCCCAGTTTACCACACTGCCGAATAATTCAGAGACATTTTTCCAGTATTTTATTTGCCTTGAATATGGTAGATGTCAGAGGAACTTAAACTAATTACTTCTGAGCTCACATAAGCACCAAAATATATTTTTTGAGTTAGCTTAAGCCTAAAACACAAGGTCTAGTTTTATTTCTTTGAAAGGATACACATATTGTTGAATGTAGTATATTTATATCCCCATATTATGTATTTTTCAACTGTATATAAACATGGAATAATCTAAGAATAAGTAAATACATACCTATTGCTAGCATTTTGTAATGCACAATAGTTGTTTTGTTCTGTCTCTGAACAACACACAGTCTCATAAAACACTTTATGGTGTATAGGGACTTTTTAATATTTTCAAGCCCATAGAAAGTCAATGGCACAAAAAGATATCTTTTATTCCCTTATTGAAAGTTTAATATCTGCTGAAATAAATTTTAGATTTCTTTACTTACTTATAAATGGACATTTCTATCCTATTCAAAATATAAAGTGGGAACAATTACATAATTTACAAATTCATTTTCCAAAGCGTCTCTCTGTTTAAAAAAATTAACTTTCCATGAGAAATCTTTTTACATTATAACCATAGAGCATTAGAATACCACAATCAATCAGTAAGGTTATCTGAACTCTACCCTGATCTCCACGTATGTCACTGACCACTCAAAACCACAGACGTCTAATCTCCAAAGTCAGAAGGCAAATGATAAAAAGTAAAGATAAGGATCAAAGAGTCCTGAAGATGCACTCCATTTTTCTCTAGGTCTTTTGAAATGTGAATTTTGTTGAAATTTTAGAAGTTAGGTGGATCAAAATGGCTGCCACAACAGCAGAGGCAGTAGTACATTGCAGTTTATTCCCTGTCCTTGTTAGCAGGAGAATCAAATTACTCCTATTATGGCCCCGTCTTTCCCCAACCATGCAGAATGGAGCTTCAATTATTTCAGCAAAGTGAATGTTTCATCTCATTGTTGAAAAAGATAGATACTCTATGTCTATTCTTTCATACGGCCATAGTCTTCTTACCTAAAATACTTTTTCACCAGAAGAAACAAATTTATATCATTCTTTTATATATATATATATATATATATATATATACACACACATATATACATATATATATACACATATATACACATATACACATATATATGTGTATATATATATATTTGTCAGGTTGAATCTGATTAATTAAAAAGTTAATAGGAAAAAATCAGTCTTCTTTTAGGGCTCTGAAATAGAAATGCATATGAATTCATAGCTACCTATCTTCACTGCCTCACATATATATACTCATGTGAATTTCTTCATTAATTTTGATATGATTATGCTGTGGTATTATAATGCTACCATAAATAAATGACTTACAGAGTTTAATTTTAAATTATGGTCTCTTAATACAAATAGAATTAATGAGTCTTGAAGGACAAGTTTTCCTTTAAATTTTTTTAATATACATTTAAATTTTTAATGAAGTCTCTGTTTGTCCATGTTTCCTGCCTAAGCATGTGTCAAAAATCCTTTCAGTAGAATTTAATAAATTTGTGATAAGCCTTATTGAGTGTTTGAGATGTTAGCTCTGTTCCAGTTAAATCAGAGCCACATCTCAATTAAGAGATGGGTTTTTTGGGGGGATGTGTCATTTTCAAAGACATAGTTAAGAAATTGATTCAAAAGTATTTGCCTTTGTTTGTAAGCAATTTATTTTATTGGTGATGTGAAAATTAACTCTCTTACTTACAATCTGTTTTTATTTAATATTTTATATTCTCAGTTCAATGGAATAGGTACCACACATGGATTAATCAATTTGAGAAAATAAGATACAAAGCAATCAAAAGACTTCTAAAGTTTAATATCATTGCAAAGCCAAGAGACTCTTTAAGTCTGACCACAGTAAGGTGATCTTTAGTTTCACACTGACAGTATGAAGTAGCTTGCAAAAGAGCTGAATTTTCGAAAGCTACTTAGTGGCTGTATTATCCCAGATGATTATCCACAAAACTAGAACAGGGAATTTTGACTTTGTTCTATAGAATTTAATATATGTTATAAAAACCATTCTACTAAGCAAGCAAAATTCCTGAGGGCCTAAGTACCTTTATTTTCATTTTCCCTCATTTCTTCAAAATTAGTGGGACTGTCTCTGCTTTTGAACCTAGATGTGAACTCAGAAAAGCCCACTCCATTTTCTGCCTGTTTGTATAATATCTCAAAATCCAACAAAACCCAGTTTCATGTGGAAATCAAAACTTTTAACTTTTCTTTTTAGGCTCCCTTGGCTCAGGCCAAATACAAATGGTAAGCCTGCCTTGCTCATTGCAGTTAAGGATGCATCTGGGAGTTGGAGACTAGGGTAGAGGTGGGTAAGAAATTATCAATGCCGTCATTCTGTGTGGAAAGTTGGTTTTACCATTGCTCTCTGGATATTTAATGATTATTTTTCCCTTGTGAACACTTTCGTGGTTTCTTTGGGGACGCCCTCATGGTTCTTGATCTCTAACCTTCTAAGAGATTAGTCTCTAAATTAATCCTTAATTAATCTGTATTTCAGGTCATCCCAAACTCTTCTTCCACCGCAACGATTCCCTTGACACCTGTTTAGCTTCATTTTCCATTTCAGGGTCATTCTTGGAGAAAACATATTATGGGTCTATATCAATTCTGCCTCTCCTGAGGACACATCTTTTATCCATGAAAACACTATTGCATTCTTTTCCCCTGTTTAAGACAGAAAAAGTGTAGCTCCCTCCCAGCGTTCATTTAATTTTACATAAATATGCACTTTGGCCAGCATAGTGGTTCACTCCTGTAACCCCAGCACTTTGGGAGGCCAAGGCAGGCAGATTATTTGAGGTCAGGAGTTTGAGACCAGCCTGGCCAATGTGGTAAAACCCCGACTCTACTAAAAATACAAAAATTAGTTGGGAATGGTGGCGTGGCCTGTAATACCAGCTACTTGGGAGGCTGAGGTGGGAGAATCACTTGAACCAAGGGAGTGGAGATTGCAGTCAGTCGAGATGTCACCACTGCACTCCAGCCTTGGTGACACAGCAAGACACACACACACACACACACACACACACACACACCACTTTGAGGTTGAAGTAAATCTGACTGATTTGCAATGTGAAAATAAAATATAAAAACTGTTCTTGGTGTTATTTCTAAACATAACTAACAACAGAATCGTCTGAATCATCAAAATCATCTATTTTGGAAAAATCAGATTCATCAAATGAACCTTAAGCCAACAACTGATCATCCGTTGAGAAGGATGTTTACATCACATGTAGGAATGCTACGTTTTCTAGGATTTGACATTTTTAGTGATTGAGAATTATTATGTTTTGTAAATAGAAATACCACTACTAAAAACAGAATGTTATAAATAGAATATCGTTTGTTTCTAAAGTCGATAAACTAGAGTCATGTGAAAATAATACAAGCAAGATATTTTGTGGCAAAGTTATCTGGGGTAAACACTGCAGCCACAAGTGCCGCTGGTGAGAATTTTCCAGGCAAATGGGAAAAGGGTTAACAAGTTGCTCAGTGAAGCAGCAGCTTCCCCTTTGCTCCAACAATAGCCAGCCAGTCACTCGTCCTTTGATTTCTCCGATATTTATATATTAATCAAATATGTTTCACAGAGCATTGAGTAATCACCTTGAAAAACCATGTCACAAAATTTCAGTTCAGCAGGAAGGATTAGGATGGCATATAGTTGTTAAATATGAATTTACACTGTAATAACTCTCTCCAAAGACCAAATACATTCCAGTTCAAAAGCCTCTAAAAAAACAGGTTCTAAAATCTCATAATACGTTTTTATTTTTTTTAACTTGGTCTTTTCCATTTCTATGTAAAATTGAAAACCTTCATTTGAATATAATATCTACTGTTTTCAAATCTTTACAAGTTTCTTCCCTTTTAACATCATAGATCATTATACACTAATGATGGGAGGGAGGTGAATGAATATTGTGAATTGAATTCTGTTCCCCTGAAAAATAAGTGAAATACTTGTGCTTATCACCTTATCTGAAAACAGGATCTTTTCATATATAATCCAGTTAATACAGTCATTCTACAGTGGAGTTGACCCTTAATTCATTATAACTAGATTTCTTGTAAGAAGAGAAGGAACACAGAGAAAGAGATAACACAGAGAGGAGACTGCTATGTGAAGACACATATAAACAGAGGTAAGTCAACCATGTGGGATGAAGGCAGATAGTGGGGTTCTGCCGCTGCAAGCCTAGGATTGCTCTTGACAACCTGAAACTCGAATAGAGATCATGACGTTGCCCATTTTTTTTTTTTTTTTGGATTTCTATTTTCCAGAACTGGGAATGATTTAAGCCACCCAGTTTATAGTAGTAATCCTGCAGCAATGCTAAGAAATGAGCACATTCCTCTTGACTAAACATTCAATGTGTTTTATTTTACTAAATTTAGTATAAAAGTAGCATATGAAACATATTGGATTACTTTTTATTTAATTACTTATTGAACCACAAGTTGGCCAATTGTGAGAAGTCAGTCATGACGGAAAAGTGTATCCATCACCCTGGTATCTAGGTTGAGAATTTGGATACCTCCTTGGGTAAAAAGTGAAATATTTTATTTTTATTTTTTGTGTGAGATGATCGAATGGTGTATGTGGCCACCTTTTTGAAGAATAAATGTATGGGATGATGGACTTATGTAAATATTTATGAGTTAAGAAATGAAACGTGAGGACATATGTTATGTTTTGGCCACTCAATGGTTGTTTCTTTTGGATAAAAACAGCCTAAATTTTTCTTTAGAGAACCTGTTTGTCCTTTTCCACTGTATACATATTTTGTTTTGTACTGACTGTGCTTTTAGCTTTGAGGGTACGAACAGGACCCTAGGTCTGGCTGATTAAGACAAAACAAAACAAAACCCCACAATTCTGTCCTAAAAAATGAATATATGTATAAATGGGCAAAGGACCTGAATAGATGTTTCTCAAAAAAAGACATACAATAGTCAATATGTACATGAAAAAATGCTCAGCATCACTAATTATTAGGGAAATGAAAATCAAACCCACAATTTGCTATAACTTCACACCTGTTAGAAGGGCCACTATCAAAATGATTAATGTTAACAAATATAGGACAGGATATGAAGAAAACAGAGCTCTTGTACATTGTTAGTGGGAATGTAAATTAGTACATCCATTATGCACAGCAGGGTGACACAGTCAATAATAATGTATTGTATATTTCAAAATAACTAGGAGAATAAATTTCAGATGTTTCACCATAAAAAGATTCTAGGTAAGGACATGATGAATATGTTAATTTGCCTGATTTAATCTCTCTGTACTGTATATAGATATCAAAACATCACGTTGTTCTCCGTAAAGGTAGACAATTATGATTTGATCATCATAAATAATATTATTAATATATTTTTAAATGTATGTACACGGTATGCTTTCAGATAAAACTGGTGATGTTAGCTGGAAGTTTTATTTTTTCATGCTAAACTGTTTTGCTTGCCCACAAATGGAGTTAATACAGAAAAATTTATTGCTGAGAAAGAGTAAAGAAAATGTCCCTATAACCTTCAAAGATAACATTTGATAATGACTGAGAACTTAGAACCCTGAGGTATAGAGCCAAACACATATTTTGCCTTTCCTTCTGTACCTATAGGAGAACTATTTATCTTCCTATCTGTGGTAAACTCCTACATGTATACACTTCATGTGAGAAGGAAAAATATCTTGATTGTTGCCTGATAAACACGCATGAGTTCACTCTAAAAATCAGCTTCCTTAAAGTCCAATGTATTGAGATTCACAGTTTGCAGCCGGGCGTGGTGGCTCAAGCCTGTAATCCCAGCACTTTGGGAGGCCGAGGCGGGCGGATCACGTGGTCAGGAGATCGAGACCACCCTGGCTAACACGGTGAAACCGCGTCTCTACTAAAAATACAGAAAAATTAGCCGGGCGTGGTGGCGGGCGCCTGTAGTCCCAGCTACTTGGGAGGCTGAGGCAGGAGAATGGTGTGAACCCGGGAGGCGGAGCTTGTAGTGAGCCGAGATCGCGCCACTGCACTCCAGCCTGGGCGACAGAGCGAGACTCCATCTCAAAAAAAAAAAAAAAAAAGAGATTCACAGTAATCAAGCATTTTTCTAAAATTAATAGGGAATCATCTATAAACTTTACATATGTTAGAATTCATTTTTTAAACAATTTTTATAGGATTGTTTTGTAATTTAAACGAATACATATTAAAACATCAAAAATGCCACCTCCATATTTTAAAAATATAGTTCATTTAATCTCTCTAATAGTTTGAATTTCTACTGTATGATTTAGTAATTTCATTTTTTCATGTAGGAAAATATAATGATACCGTTAGATTATTTCAAAACCCCAATTGTTCTAACAAATCAAAGATATTTTATATTTATATAATAATTGAACAAACCAATCTTATTTTATGTTTACATAAATTTTATCTGTATTTCAGCATGCATGACAGTACACATTTAAACAAGGACTATTCAAAGAATAAACTTTACATCATTTTTAATCTTAAAACAACAGACTCATGTATAAACAAACCAAATATCAGAAAGTAATTCCTTTTCCAGAACGACAGTGATATACACACACACATTCATATATTAGAAGGCAAATAGACGTTTTTTTCCTATTTTTACTACTTGGAGTTTTGTTTTAAATTTTAGGCAAATGAAGTCTTCTGTTTCAGAAGAAGAATTCAAAGGATATTTTTCACTTAAAACATGGACATAAAGTTAATAAAGTAGGAGTTTTATAAACAAAGAACATATATCTATATATTAAACTTATTTACTTTTTTTTACATAGTGTATTTTGTCTTTAAAAATCTCACTAACCATAGAATGAAGACATGGCAACAGTAGAATCAATGTTTACAAATCAATATTTCAACAACAGTGGTATAAAATTAGAGTTTTAAATTTTGTCCTTATAATTTTTTTCATACTTTTTGAAAACACTAGGCAGCAGCTGCATGCACTTTTTCTATTTTCTTTGAAAGGCACATTTGTGCTTGCTTAATTATACACACATTTCCAAAGCCCAATTTACATTTGGCATTAGATATCTCTTAGCAAGAAAGTCAATAATAGTTGTATGGTTAAATTAAAATGGTTGTAATCTAGAATTTTAAAATCAGGCAATAATAAAAATGATGTTACAGTTTTGTGTTTTAAGATATAGATTTTTCTAACACTTAGAAGGTATTTGGAGAATATTGTTATAAAATGAAATTAGCCATTGCAGATCAATATTTTAGGTAAATACCCTTAAATCATTTGGTGTAATTAGGTTTTAAGGACAGTAAAAATAATTAGATTTAGAATGCTTAGGTACTTGGCTATTTAAAAGTCTGGCCCTAATACAGCTAAGCATTTTACTTAAAAACCCAATAAATAGGAATAATTTTCATCGGTTGCTTCTATGTAGGCTGGTACACTTCCTTCAAATAATTGATTTGAGTATATACAGAAAATAATTTTCTCAAGTCATTGACAAAGTTAGGGCTAGTTGTGGGCATCTGAATCAAGAAAAGTTTAAGAAACTATCCCAAATTGCTTCACTTTTGAAAACAAAAGTATAAACTCAAAATTGCTAACATGTACTCCGTGAACATTATAGTGACTATCTTTATATAATACTGGATATTAGTAGTCAAATGAATAAAATATATTTTGAGTAAATTTAGTTCAAAAGTTTTGTTGTGTTTACCACAAGTCATAATGCCTAGTAATAACTAAATATATTCAGTGCTTATAGGTGTTTTTCTTCCCAGCATTTTTCTCAGGGCTTTATGTGTGTTTTCAAATATCACAACATTATTTTTGATATGGGCACACGTTATTATTTCATTTCGAGATGCATTCAGCTTTGGCTAAAATTTAGAAGATAATAAATGGCTGAGCCAAGGAAAACGGAAAAAACTGTGTTCCTGGCCGGGCGCGGTGGCTCACGCTTGTAATCCCAGCACTTTGGGAGGCCGAGGCGGGTGGATCACGAGGTCAGGAGATCGAGACCACAGTGAAACCCCGTCTCTACTAAAAATACAAAAAAAAAAAAAGAAATTAGCCGGGCGTGGTGGCGGGCGCCTGTAGTCCCAGCTACTCGGAGAGGCTGAGGCAGGAGAATGGCGTGAACCCAGGAGGCAGAGCTTGCAGTGAGCCGAGATTGTGCCACTGCACTCCAGCCTGGGCGACAGAGCGAGACTCTGTCTCCAAAAAAAAAAAAACTGTGTTCCTATTCATTGTGTTCTTAATAACTATCATATAATATTGTTCATCTTCCTGTAATATTATATGTTTAATTTTATACATTTAATACTACAAATAGCACGTTTAATATAAATAGCACAGAATGTATTCCTGCTCTCAAGAAGCATGTCATCCATTTGAAGAATTTGCAATAAATGTAGACTTGTAAGTGTGGCTGGCAAGATCTGCTGTTCATGACTTGAAAGGGGAGCAAACCTGGAGATAGAGGATACCCTCTACACAAGGTCATGTGCCCCAAATGACACAAACCAAGGCTTGTCTGAAATGAGTCAGATGGAGTGCATTAGAGCCTCTTCTGCTCAAGCATGATGCCAAACCCACCTATGGAAGGGGGTCCACTGGAACTAGCTAAAGGTTTTATCTCAACAATTTTATAGCACTGACCTCCTGCTTTATTATAGCCAAAAACACTGTTCCAAGTATCACAGAGTAATCAGAAAAAGTGATGGTAAAACTGGAATAGAAAGTGGAGTGGAAGAAAAGCCAGAGAGGTGGAAGCTGTTTTAACAATGGCACATTAATGATTAAGAAGTATTCATGGTGAAAGTATTCAGACTGGCACATGATTCTGGTTGTAACACTACAGAAAAAATATTGAGAAAAAAAGTAATTCCAAAAGGTAGGAATGTTACTTTTCAAATGAATACCCCTTCAGAATCTACACTGATAAGTTTTTCTTTAAGCATAACTTTTTTTATCAGAAAAGTGCCAAGATTTAATTGTGTAGTCACCTATCTACATAGAAAATAAGTAACTAATTCCATGCTCAATTACACATTTTCATGAGCAAGTGCCTAATTTTGCAAGAAACAGCCTCTAGCAGGTGCAAAAGAATATTCTTACAATACAGTAGAGGGAAAATAGTTCATTATAAATGTAAAAATATAGATGGTGGCCATTCTGAATATAAGCTAGATATTTAATGCCAAGTTGCTACCATCAAATAATTTTCATCCATCACTAGAAAGTTCAGGAGCTGACATTTTATACTATCGTGGAAATGCTGCAGAAATCCCAGCATATTTCAGAAGGTAAATTTGAAGGCCTCGGATTCAGCTATCACTTGATGGACAGTTGACCTCAGTTTATGGTTTTTTACCACTAAACTGTAAATCCCTGAGAGAACTTGAATTTAATGAATGGTGGTCACAAATCCATATGGCATACAAGAGTTAATAAGTTTCAAATTAAAATTCTAATTATAGAAATGATTCATAGTCTGATTTTTAAAATGGCATATGTTACATAGTAAAAAGTATAAGCCCTCTGATTCCTAGTCTGTTCCCACATTCCACTACACAGCGTTATGCACAATTGACATCTGGGTGTGTATTATTTTTTTGTTGGTTTGTTTTTTTTTTTTAGAGGGAGTCTCACTCTGTCACCCAGGCTGGAGTGCAGAGGGCTTGATCTCGGCACACTGCAGCCTCTGTCTCCTGGGCTCAAGCAATTCTCCTGTCTCAGCCTCCCGAGCAGCTGGGATTACAGACACCCAACACCACGCCTGGCTAATTTTTGTATTTTTAGTAGAGACGGGGTTTCACCATGTTGGCCAGGCTAGTCTCAAACTCCTGACCTCGTGATTCACCCACCTCGGCCTCCCAGAGTGCTGGGATTACAGGTATGAGCCAATGTGCCTGGCCCTGGGTATGTATTTTTATAAACTATATATTCACACACACACACATACACACACACACACACAAATGGTGTTCCATATATCCCGCATATGGCATTCTATAACATTCCACATATAGTATTTTATAACGTTATTTTCACATAGCAATATACGGTAGGTAATTTTCCATGGTAATACATGTACATTAATTTCATTATTTGAAGTAGCTGCAGATTAGTCCATTAATGCCAAGCTGAAAAAATTTTCTTAACCAGTCTTACATTCTAAGATTTTGTTGTTTCTTTGAATTTCTTATTGCAGAAAAGTAATAAAGTTTTTAAATTCTAAAAATCTATATTGTCAATAAGCTTAAATTTTATAATATAGGTGTAATGAGAAGGTCTTAGAAAACAACTTTCAAACGAAGTGGCTAACTTTGAAACATTCTAAAAGAGTGGAGCCCATGGTCAACAAAATTTCTCCCAAGTTCAAGTCATAGGTACTATTATGACTTTTCAAGGAGCAGAGAAATATATTTCATAGAAATGTGAATGGAGTTAATTACTCATAAAATATCAAAAGAGAACCTATAACTATGTATATTATTGTAATTGTCCCCCATCTCTAGACCTTCTTACATAAGCTTAAAAAAGAAGAAAATATCATTGGTGAATAATTATAATTTTTCACAATTAGATTAAAAATAAAAAATTAATCAATATACTGTATTCTTTAAATGATATTTAAGAACTTCTAGTTAAAGTCACATGGAAATACCTATAATAACTATCCTATACATTTTTAAATATTGTAGAACAGGAAAAAATAGACAAGATAATCCCATGTATTAGAAAAATCCCTGCATAAAGGAAAATTTTTGTTTATTCCTATAGTGAAAAACTATTATAAAAGTGTTCTTTTTTTTCTTATAAAGAGATAAAATCTGCTTAATATCCAGTTCCTTCAACAAATATAATTCAAACACAGAGTCCAGACGTGGTGGCTCATGCATGTAATCCCAGCATTTTAGAAGCCTAAAGCAGGAGAATCAATTGAGCCTAGGAATTCAAGACTAACCTGGGCAACCTGTCTCTACAAAAAAAAAAAAAAATTAAAAATGAGCTGGGCATGATGGTGCACACCTGTAGTCCCAGCTACTCAGGAGGCTGGGGTGGGGGGATCACTTGAGTCTAGGAGGTTGAGGCTGCCGTAAACTGTGATCATGCCGCTGAACTCTAGCTTAGGCAACAAAGTGAGATGCTATTTCAAAAACCAAACCAAAACAAAAGAAACACAGAGACAGTGGATGTCAAGACCAATGGTATTTGCTTTTTTTCCATGTGTATTTAACATTTCTATATTCAAATGTATGAATAATTTTCTAAATAATTATAGCATGTCAGTTATGTCATATTCTAGAAAAATAATGTTCTTACAAATTAGGTTCTGAGGAATTGATTTTCTGTAGAAATTACACTACAAAAAATTTTTCAGTCTGAGCTTTTTCAGATTTAAATACAAAATTTTTTAATAGTATTTTATCTCTAAATGTTCATGTTTGAGCATAAACCCTAACTGCCATTTAAAAAAATTCTAGTTATAATTTATTGGCACAGTAGGTATATATTAGGAGGATACATACACATACACAGTCTTTCCTTGGTAGTGCCTAGTGCTACAATCAGAATTCTAGCAAAAAGTTAAATTATACACACACACACACACACACACACACACAATCTTGCCCATATCCAGTGCATCATATAGAGATGGGAGAAGTATTCTGAAAAATGAAACAAGTAAATTCAAGCACAATGACAGAATATTTCATCACCAAAACAAGAGACAGCTTAAATTTGATTGAAGCATTTGCAAATTCCTAATACACTCCGTTATATTGTGTTTGGTGTAATTTTTAGTAGGTAAGCCTCCTTTCCCCCAGAAAAATTCAAAAGAACATATACAAAGCATTCAAGACTATGCTTTTTATTTCTGTATATTCTTCATCAGCCTTAGTGTCCTTGGTTGGTGTAAAAAAATGGAAAACTGAGTGTGTGGATCTCATCTTCTTTAGAGATTTTCAGACCTTAGGATTAGACTCTAAATCATGATACATCCATCAAGACAGTGGTGACCAGAGAGGAACGAACCCATTCTATTGCCCAGCTGCCCTTGCCCATCATGTATCATACGCTATTTCATTCAACCTTGCAGTATCAAGTTCAGTTTTAAAATCAGTAAATATTACTTCTAGACTTCAAAATATTGATCATTTTTACTTTTTTCTTGCCTGTGGTTTTCTCTTCCTTGAAGTCTGTTTTGTCAGATCTTTTTTTTTGCCTTTTTAAAGAAAAATTATATATCAGGAAAATTGTGGCATTTCTCATAATTTTACGAGAACCATAATGTCTAGAATACCCTAACACTTATTATTGGTTCTCAGAATATCAGCGTTTTTTCCAGGAAAAAAAAAAGCTATATTCTCCAAAAACAAAATACTACCTTCGGATTTTTCTAATTGAGTTAGCTCCTTTACTGAAATCAAAAATCTATATGATGGAGCTTCATAGTTGATTTTTAATTGTGATATGTGAAGCCTCATTTTTTTATCACCTAATTGGTAGATAACTCAGAATTTTGATTGTAAAAATCAAACGAGTCAATATCTCATCTAAATTGAGAAGAATACAATTTGATAAGCAAAATATTCCCAGAAAATGACTTTGCAGATTCAGACCATGGTAGGGGAATAGATATGGAGACATATCAATCTGTTAAAGGAGTTTTATGTGGAAGAATGTGGTTTTAATCGAAGTATAACAACTAAGGTCAAGAGAAGTAGGTGAAGTTGAACCACTTCATGAAATGCTATGCTGTGGAAAGAATTTGAGGGCTGTAAAGAGTTTGAAATGATGGTTTAAGCAATCATGGGAAAATTCTAGATAGAAGTGATATAAACTGCTTCACAGAGATATCTTTTTACTAGGACTTTTTAATGGTGTAGAGAAAGCCGACATATTGCTGCAAGGGAAAAAAGATTTGATTTCCTAAGTTTGACATGAGTGTATTAACACAGCTAGTCTATTAACTCTGGAGATATTCTCTTTTCACCAACCCCTTAAATCCTCAATTTTCCTTAAAAGTCAGCAGCTATAAATCCAAACTATTATTTAAGTGGACTAATCTAGGGGATAGAGTTGGGTAGTTGGTGTTAATAAACACATTTGGCTGCATATCTAACACTATATTATTAGAATAAATTGTATGAGTATTAAAGTTGCCTTTTGTACTTTCCCTAGGCTCTCTACTGTCTTAAATTTTGGTTGATTCCAAACTCTGGAAAAATGCTTTCTATTTCCCTTCAAATGTCCAGTGATTGGCCGGGTGCAGTGGCTCACGCCTGTAATCCCGGCACTTTGGGAGGCCGAGGTTGGCGGATCATGAGGTCAGGAGATCGAGACTATCCTGGCTAACATGGTGAAACCCTGTCTGTACTAAAAATACAAAAAAAATTAGTTGGGCATGGTGGCAGGTGCCTGTAGTCCCAGCTACTCAGGAGGCTGAGGCAGGAGAATGGTGTGAAGCCGGGAGGCGAGCTTGCAGTGAGCCGAGATCGCGCCACCACACTCCAGCCTGGGTGACAGAGGGAGACTCTGTCGCCAAAAAAAAAAAAAAAAAAAAAATTCCAGTGATTTCAATTCCTTATTTTAGGTAGTTGACTCTAGCAAAAGAGTAGAAAAAAACGTAGTTGGAATCACAAATAAATTAGAGATAGTGAGACCATAGGGTAGGTTACTGAACAAAGTAAGTGGTTGTGAGGGTAGAAAGAATTTAAAAGTAAAGAAACACATCAATAAATTGAATCAACAAGCATTTATTCAAGCAGTCATATTGGAAAGGGGAAGAACCAACTGCATTGAATTAAACCATATGGTTTTATAATTTATGAACATACCCAATAGCCTTAACCAATTTCAGCCTGAATATAGTTTTCTGAATCATCAAGTCATTGACATGAGCCCTAACTGAAAAAAAAAAAAAAAAAGTAAGGTAAGTGTTTTTTATCTGTCTTGTTTTGTTTTACTTAGAGCAAGAACAATTAGAGAAGGTAAAGGGAACGCACCTAGATGATTGTGGCAATATATGTGTGAACAGTATATCATCAAGTAATGTCATTCAGGTCCTATCTATAATACATTTGAATAAATATTGAGCTAAATAATTAGAATCATTTGCCTAAGCCCTTCTTGGTGGATAATTCAAAACTTAGTCCTTATACCCATTAGGCTGATTCAAGACCTCAAGGAAAATGCAAAGCAGAATTACATTAATTAATCAATTAATTAGTTCCTTACTTTTTCATATATATTACTCTCCTGAAATTGGTTTTATAATAATTTATTTTTACAAGAGGTTCATTGCTTTTGTCATGTGGGTTGTGCATTATGAAGTTGTTATTAAACTAAGGTATTTTAAACAGAAAGGGAATTAAATTTTATTTGGTATGCAGTTCTGGGGATTTTCTATATGCAACTGCATTTAATCACAAATTGAAGCATTATTATCACCATATTAAAGGTAACGAAACAGGTTCAGAGTTATTAAATGAATTACCAAAGCTCACAAGCTACTCTCAATATGGATACTAAGTACTAACACTAAAAATACTGGTATGATGAGTGATTGGATCAAATCAGGGAATTCTTTTTAATTTTTTTCTTTACTTCTTTCATCTGTTCATGTTGTATAACACTCTATTCTCTCTAAGCTACCAGCAAATTGTGTCAGAAAAAAAAGTGTAAGGAGCTCTATTAAGTTTCTTCAACTAAAATGAATGACCTATTATAATCTGCCTAGATTTTGAAGGCAAGTTTCAGCAATAGTTCATAATAGTGAAGAACACATTAGAGATAATTTTTCTTATGCTGACAACAGCCTTTCTGTTCTAAAATGATAAAATTTAGAGATGAAAAGGACAATATGAAGTCTGTAATCCATACTTCCCCCAAAATATTTCTGTCCTCACTACTGTTTATAACAGTATAAAGAAAAGTTATAACAACCCAAAGTAATCCAGTCTATATTTTTCAGTTGACTTCTTATTGAAACTCTTGCCAGATCTCCACTCCTACCCAGTGTTACACATATCAGCCAACCGCATACATCTGTACAATCTATCAGCCAAATCTGACAGACAGTAAGATTCAGGCCAAGATCCTGAAATAAAGCTTTTTCCTTTCTTCAGTGGTCTCTCTTTTAATTTATCATGGTGTTTTTTGTTATTTAACATCATTCTAAGTAAAGAAATAAAAATGTTAGCATGGATTTTTTTTCATTCAAATTTATAGTCTGCAATGTTGGTTTAAAATGCAAATATAAGGGCATTTAACTCATCTGGAAAAACTACAATAGCAGTTTATATTTCATATCTCATTTCTTGAGGATCCTTCTAGCGAGTCAGAGACATAAAATGCAACTCATACTAAGTGGGGTTGGAGGGAGGAAAAGAGAGTCGAGGCCAGGCATACAGCCACGTCGAAGGGGTGCTGCTTTGGGTATGGGAATACTGGGGATTGCCCCTTGGATGCCCAACTCAGGATTGGAGGCATCTAGCAGGCACTTGCTGGGACCTAAGTATATCCAGTTTCCTCCTTCCATGAATTGCCAGACTAATGCACAACACTGGGCTGGCAGCAGGCTGTGGGGAATTTGAGCTAGGCATTCCCAGCTTTCAGTAGTTTGCTGCTCCAAACTATGGTAGAAGGGCTTACTCCATCCAACTTTAAGACTTGGCCTCTAGCTGCCTACTGGATGTACCAGGGCATTGCACAGCCCTTGGCAGAGGGGAGAGGTACCACCCCCAAACTAACCCTGAGACATCCTGGAGTACATGCACCCGACTATGACCCAGGTCTTCTGGATTACACTCAGGTCCCCACTGAGGGCAGAGGGCAATGGCAGAATGCCCCAATTGGCAGAACAGACTCCCCTGTTCCCTATCCCCAGTCCCCTGACCCCCAGTGCCTGACAGGATCAGTTGCTTTCCTAGATGGAGGGAAGCAGAGGTAGTGGCCAGGCCTGAGGTGTTTGGGAGCCAAAACTGTATGTAAACTGACTGTGAGTTTCCTCTGCCTCCCACCCCCACCATGGTCTATTGTGTCATTGGAATTCACTTGAAAATACAAATTTAAATATATTAAAAATTTTAAGACTGTGACAATAGAGTATTAAAACAAGCACTGGGCCCTTTTGAGCTTGGGGCCCTGTGGGACTGCAGAGGTTGCATGCTCATGAGGACAGCCCTGGCTATAGGACAGTTGATGATTGATGTACACATGCATATGAACAAGTCATCAAGTCAAGCTGGTGACACGCCTCAGGGACCGAAGGCCAAGAGACCGGACACCAGAAGATATGGCTCTATTGAAAGATCTATCCCTCTCTCACTAAGTGGCTCATAAATACCTCAGCCAAATCATCGATCATATTTATACTTTGTTAGTTTACTACAGGTTTTGATACCAAAGAACTGTTGCCAGGTCTCGGTCCACAATGTTTATAAATGTCATCACATTTTGTAGTTTAAATACTGAGAAGTTAGGAGTCTAGACAAACTATTAAACAGTAAGCATGCTTAAGGTTTCTCTACATGATCCATAATCCAAGAACTTTCAGAAGTTCAGATGAACACAGATCCAAATTAACTATGTTTTCCCACTATGTTTGTATCATTGCCTTATTAGAGCTCATGTTATAGAGCATATTCAAATGATGATAAGCACCATTGGAAATATTTAGGTAGATACATTAGTTGATATTTTGATGATCATTAAAGCTCATTACAGTAATAGCTTATCAAAAAACAAATAATTGTATCAATTTTAATTAGGTCAACAAATAATTGTTACGTGCATTTGGCTGGACAAGGTACTATGGGGAGCTAGAAAGACAAAATAAAAATAATCACCATTCTCTAGAAGTTTACTGTATTTAGTTTCTGCCTGTATTTGATAGAAATGACAAAACATTTATGTGTTTTGTAAAAATCTCTTTCAAAAATGTCAAAAAAAGGCATTGGTAGAGAAATTTGATATATTTGAATGCCATTCTTTGATAATATATAAAATCTCTAATGGTATATACTTAAAAATTTTCCCAGTATTGGTTTTTCAGAAGCGGATACAAGATTTGGGAAAATCACAGGGGATAACGTGACTCAGCTGAATATATTTGATTCCATGTGACATTAATTTTAAATCAACAATGAATACAAATTGAAGGTGGAAAAGACACTGTAGAAAGATAATAAGCAACTTGTGCATCATAGTTGGAATGAGAGTTGAAATGTCTTCAACGTGTTGCCTTAGGGGACTTAGTCATACCTTGTGGATATTACCACTTTCTTCCTTCTCCACCCACTCCTTTCTCCTGGTATTGACTAAATCTCTGGGTATCTGACAGTCCCCTTCAATTTGAACCTAAAACAACAGTCCCGGTTATATTGAAATTAATCACAGCTCTGCCTATTTAGCTAATAGCTATGTATCAGAACAGTTTATTAAGTAAATAGATTTTTTAAAAGTTAATAAAGGAATAACCACTAAAATAGTACAATGTGTCAGTTAATTAAAATTGTTTTTCATTACTTTTTCAGAGTAATGTCTCCGATTGGCCACATTTTTTTAATATATATTTTACATCTATAATTTAGAAAATGTATGAAAACCAAGGCAACACTTGTGTATTCTATTGTAATTATGTGTCTTACCTTGTATATAAATTCATAAAATAAAAATGCCTCAAAATTAATGATTTATTCCTAACAAGGTGAATTATCAAATGTCACATGAAGCTAATAAACATAGGTCTTTGAGATCAAAAAGTCATATTTAAATCTGAACTGCATTTTCATACAGAAAATTAATTGTTTTCTGCTGAGATTGATAGTGTATTCCCTTAGGCACTTCAAAATATTTTCAAAAATCAGATACTGTCAAAACTCTGAATTTGAAAAACAAAAAAGGATGAATACACATTTAAGAGAAGAGAATAAACTACAATGCAATAACCTATTTCTAATCTCCAGATACAGATGGGAAATGGTGTTGCTCATGTCTGGGCATAAATGAAGCTTTAAGGAAGTTAGTTTAACCTATGTAGTTGGACACCAAAGGTCACTGTCACACTCAAACAACCTCCCTACCTGCCTCTTTTCTATCCGAGGGCTGATTTTTATCTAGGGATGACTTCAGTGACTTTCCCACAGGCAAGTTAAACCTTTCAGTGTACTCAGCATTATTTGAGATTTCTCAAAGACTTAGGCTAAATTGTCTTTTCCTGTTTATCACTGTAATGGTTTTTCTGGTACAATATTGCTGACATTATCTTTTAATTTCTTAGTCCCATGGGGTACATGCTGTCTGTGACTGTGTCTGTCATGAATGCATCAGACAGAAAAGATTGTGCTCAGAATCAGTGCCACAACAAGCTGTAGTTGTGCAATCACTTCATTAAGGAGTTGAGAGCAAGGACTTAACAATTTTGCGGAGCCATCTGAATTGGAAAATATAAATGACTACTTTTAGCATCACACCAATAAAAGGAAATATAAAATATTGAAAGGTGCTAGTAATGACAGATCTTACAGAAATATACAATAAAGTAAAAAAAAAATTCCAAATGAGGACTAATCCTCTGTGGGAAGTGATTTGATATGGAACAAACCACTGCGAATGTTACACAGTCTTTTCCTCTATGATTCTGTACTGGAAAGCAAGGGGGAAATCAATTTGCTTTTTATTTTCATTTTTTTGACACAGGGCCTCACTCTGATGCCCAGGGTGGAGTGCAATGGTGTGATCACGGCTGACTGCAGACTCTGCTTCCCAGGCTCAAGTGATCCTCCGGCCTCAGCCCCCCAGGATGTTGGGATTATAGGCATGAGCCACTACATCCAGCTATTTTATTTTTTAATCCACAAAATGTATTGATTTCCATTTTATAAAAATTAGTTTTGCATTATCCTCCTCTACTTGGCAGACTTTCAGAACCAAAGCACTTTCTTTATTCTTCTCTAAATCCATATCCTGGTTTTAAAACCGTTAATATCTGAATTTTGCTACATTTAGATCTAAGCCATAGTTCTTATAAATCATTATAACAAAACATATCTGTCTACACATTACATTTTTTCTACCTTGAAGAGGGCATTCAATAATAGATTGTAGTAGCAATTTTTCCATTGCCAACTTTCTGATAAATGTTTAGGTTTTCAAATACTCATTCTAAAGTGTCTAAAGCTCAAATAATTAGACTATTACTAACTAGACATAACTTTCTGTAAGCGCTAAGGAAAAAGAATGATCTAAAACTCAATTCATTTTTAATAGTGCTATAATCCAATCAGTATATAGAACATATATTTGAATTAAAATCAATAAGCAATAGGTATTTTACATACTAATTAATAATCAGATTAAATATACTTATAATGGTACTCAAATAGATTTTAGAGAGTTGGGTTGATTAAAGAAGTATTCAAGGACAAGGTTATAATCTGAAATTTTTAAAAAACACAATTTAATGGGCATTACAAATGAGGTTTACTTCATAACAAATGAGCAGTAATAAAAATGCAAATGCTAATTCAAGGATGAACAAGCACACAAAATTCAGCAAAATAAATGATATTAAAAAGCTGAAATTCAAGAAAAGGAATGGGTGAAATGGACAATAGTTATTGCAGAAAACTATGCATAGCTTCAACAGATTATTGCCTTGTAGGAATGTGGGCCCAAGTTGCCAAACTTCCTATGTTGTCATAGAGCTAAAGTATGGATGGTTGTAGGAAATCCTTTATAATTTAATTCAAACAATTTTTTTAAATGTGCAAACAATGCTAAATACTTTACTAAGCAAGATTACATGTGTAGACAACCACTTTGTCATTTCACTTGTATATGATCAACAGATGAGGTATTTGGGTATACAATGAAGTAACTGTCACTCGGTCAAGATATATAACTGTCCCATCACCCTAATGGATTCCCTTGTAACATTTCTAATTTAGTATCTACCCACCTTTCACAAAGAAACTATTATTCTAACCTGTGTCATTAACAATTAGCTTTGCTCCGTTAGCAGCGTTTCACTGTGTTTATTGTTGTCTAGTATTCCATTGTGTGACTACAGTAATATATTTATCCATTTTCTGCTCATAAATATCAAAATTTGTTATGAGTGGAGAGCAGTATTTAGAGAACTAATGTCAAAATGCATACATAAACATAAATCGGCAATATTTTTCGTAGAAATATAAAACAACAAGGAGAGACTTACACTATAAGGATGTATGTGTTAGGCAACAGGGGTACCTTAATGGCGCCGGTTCTGGGTTCTTCTCCCCTCCTTGACCGGGCACTGTCTGAACCCGCCAAAGGTGGGCCAATCAGAAAGAAGCATCTCCCGCCTTCCCTTGGGCCCGCCACACGTAGGCCCAAGGGATATAAAACCCAGCACACCAGCAGCTCTCTCTCTCTCTCTCTTCCCTTCCCTTCCCTTCCCTTCCTTTCCTTCTCAGCTCCATACCTCCAATAAAGATCTCTTGACTGCGACCGGTGTAGTCTGACCCTTCCCCGGCCTCTTTCATTGGTGCCGTGACTCGGATCAGGAACACCCCACCCTTCCGTGGGATCCCGATCCCTCTTCGGGCTCGGTCCAGACCCCGGCCGGTCTTCACCCATTTTCCTGTTCGCCAACCTCTCCACCCAACACCGGCCTCATCTCGGTAAGTCTCCCCTCCTGGTGTCCAACACCAGCCAAACAACTCCCGTCTCAGCCGCCCGCTCTCGGCCGCCGTAAATCTTACTCTAGACTCGGCCTGCAGGGAACGGAGTTTTCTCCCTCTCCCCCTCGAGTCTCCAGCCTGGGCCCCTCTCCTTCTCTCGTTAAAATCCTGGTACCAGGTGACCCACGGCCGCCCACCTCTCAGGCTTCTCAGTCCTTCCGTTTTGGTGACGATCGATCCGGAGGCTCTGATTCGCTCCGCCGCAAGCGGCTAGCAGGGGACGCCCTTGCCTAGCTCGTCGCTGTCTATTCCTTCCTCTCATTATGGGAGGCTCTGCATGCCTGCCGGCCGACTCCCCCCTACAATGTCTTTTAAATAATTTGTTGGCCCTTGGCCTCGCCTCAGACATTAAACCAAAACACGTAATTAAATTTTGCACTCAAAATTGGCCCACCTATCCCCTAGACAACCAAAACAAATGGCCTCCTTATGGCTCTCTGGATCCTGATCTTCTTCAGGATATCTGCAACTATTGCGTGCGAACAGGAAAATGAATAGAGATCCCATATCTTCATGGCCTCTTCCTCTTACGGGACAGACCCGACCTTTGCCTCTCTTGCAAGCCCCAACAACTTCTCACCGCCCTTAAACTGCCAACCCCTCCCTCTGCCCCTGACTTTGATCCCGCCGACGAACCTCCACCATACCACCACCCCCCACCTCGCCTTCCGGCCGCCGCCCAACCCCAACACCCAACAGCTTCCCCTCCCCCCATTTCCTCCTCACCCTCCTCACCACCCACCCTCTCCTCGTCGTTTAGCCCTCCCACTACTTGCTCAAAATCTTCCCACCCTGTTCTTGCCCACCTCAGAGAAGTGGCCAGGGCAGAGGGCATCGTTCGCGTCCACGTCCGTTTCTCCATAGCTGACCTATCTCCAATCGGAAAACGTTTAGGTTCTTACACCTCTAACTCTTCTTCATACATCAAAGAATTTTAGTACCTTTGCCAAGCTTATAGCCTCACCTTCCATGACACCTACACAGTCCCTTCTAACACCCTTCTTCCTGAAGAGCGTAGGCGAGTTTGGGAACATGCTCGCGCTCGTGCAGATGAGGTCCACCAAACAGCCCCAGCCCTGCCACTGGGGGCGCAGGCGGTGCCAGAACAGGAGCCCAACTGGGACTATAACACACAAAACGGCACAGCAGCCCGAGACCATTTCGCCACTTGCCTAATAGCTGGACTGCGTAAAGGCAGCTCAGAAGGCAGTCAATTTTGAAAACCTATAAGGAACATTCATAGACTTCACACCTGAGGAGGTGTTCATATATAGCGCCCTACTACTTGGCCTTATACTCCTACTGTGCCCTGTTCACAACCCTCACAGTCCTCCCATACCCCTCCCCCACAACACCCCTGTTCAGCAGGAAGTAGCCAGATGAACTACAATGCCCATTTCCCGACTTCTTAAAAAACAAGAAAGGGAGGAATGTTAGGCAACAGGGGTACCTTAATGGCGCCGGTTCCAGGTTCTTCTCCCCTCCTTGACTGGGCACTGTCTGAACCCGCCAAAGGAGGGCCAATCAGAAAGAAGCATCTCCCGCCTTCCCTTGGGCCCGCCCCACATAGGCCCAAGGGATCTGAAACCCAGCACACCAGCAGCTCTCTCTTCTCTTCCTTCTCCGCTCGATACCTCCAATAAAGATCTCTTGACCGCTACCGGTGTAGTCTGATCCTTGCCTGGCCTCTTTCAATATGCAAATATGATAAAACTACAATGATTAAAACATATGTAATAAGTCTGAATCAGCATATAGATCAATAAAACAATACAAATCTTAGAGAAGGAGCCCATAACATAGAAAATATGGTGTAAAATTTAGTCTCCCTTTCAATAAGAAGAGTTGGATTATTCCATAAATGATTCTCAAAGAAGTGAATAGTCATAAATATAGCAATAAAGTAGAATATGTTTTAAATAGAACAAAATTAAAATTGTGTGTTTTCTGTGTTTTCTAACAAAATAGAAAGTGACCTAGAGCCTGGAAGATATAAATAGGCATTTCAAAGAAAAGGAATTACAAATGGTATTATATATCATATAAGTAGTTTTCTATGTATATAATATATTATATCAGTATAGTATAATATACTATAATATTGTAATATATCTAGTTAAACATGATAAGAGGATAAATGCAAATATGTTATCTTTCCCCTATCAGATTTATGAAAAATAAAAAGTCTGATATTTCATTGAACTGGCAAGCATGTGAAAATAGCCATTATTAAAGAAAGGTCAATATAGTGATATCTATTAAAATGCAAAACATATATAAGTTTTGACCCAGTGCTTTTCTTTCTTAGATCTTATAGTTTCACAATGTGCAAAGATAAATGTAAAATATTTTTCTCTACACAACTGTTTGTAATATTTAAGTTCTGTATGGCTTTCAGTCCATTTTGGCTGCTAGAACAAAATAATCATAAATTGGGTAGTTTATAAAAACACCAATTTATTTCTCACAGTCTGGAGGCTGGAAGGCACAGGAGATCAAGTCACTGGCAGATTCAGTGTCTAATGAGAGCCCATTTCTCATAGCATAGCCTTCTGGCTGTGTCCTCACATGATGGAAAGAGCTCCTTAACTCTCTTGGATCTCTTTTATAAAAGCCCATTCACGAAGGCTCTGCCTTCATGACCTTTCACCTCCTAAAGGCCCTAAGTCTTAATTCTATTGCATTGAAATTAGGTTTCAACATATGAATTCCGGGAAGATACAAACAGTCATAGAGAGTCTGAGTATTTGTTAAATGGATACTGGCTAAATAAATTGTAATGCATCCATAAAATAGAGTACCATTCTGTGTCTATACATACTAATCTGGAATGTTTTCTAAGACACACAATTAAATAAAAATGCAAGGAGAAGCATATTGTCTCTAGTATGTTTCCCAAAGAGGAAAATTGTACACATTTAATTTTATATGCATAAATACTCTGAAAGACTACCATAAATTTCTAATAATACTGACTAGCAAAGGGGACCCAGCCATTTGAGGTCAAGGAAAATGATTTCACATATACTTTTGTATCCTTTAAATTTCAAATTATGAATGAGTCACCTTCAAAAATTAAGTAAGCATTTTTTTTCCAAATGGAATGTCATGATAAAGCTCTATTAACTATAAAATGCTGAAAATGTAAGAATTTATTTCATATTTTATTGCCAGTAAGCACTATCTGTGAAATTTGTTAAATGATTAGGCAATAGAATTTTAAATTACATTTATCTTATTATAAAAACTATATATACTCACCGCATGAAATGGGGAAGGTATAATGCTAATAACTTTAATACACAAAGGACTCTGCAAATTGCTAAAAATAAGAACAATTCAAACATATAAAAGGCAATTTATAAACAAGGAAATGCAAATGGCTCATAAGCATATGAAAAGATGTCCAAACTCACTAGTAGATCAGATAATGAAAATTACAGCAATAATATAATCCTTTTCACCCTATAAAATGACAACAAGTATCAAGATTAATAACGTCGAGTACTAACAAGTGTGCAGTGAAACAGGTAGTCTCATGAATTGCTGATAGAAGTTTAAATTGCTAGCAAGTATTAGAAAACTAAAGTTGGGAAGAACATTTTGTTTTCTTCTTTGGGGTAAGTAATACATACACATAATAAACATAATTCAAAATTCAAAATATATAAAGATGAATAGTGAAAATTATCCTTTACACTATTATCACCTGGCTAGTTTTCAGCTCTTCTCTTAGAAGGCAACTAATGCCATCATTAACTTGTAAGTTTCAGTGGAGGTGTACGTATGTATATGTGTGTGGATGCACATACATATATTTTATATATACATATATAATACACATATATATTTACTTATATATTTTCTATTCACATATACAACGCATTAACTCTCTTTTTTATGCCTATGATAGAATGTTACATTCATTATTTCACAATTTTTCTTTCACTAACCTATAGCATTCTTTTATTTGGTGGTGGTGTGGGAGTGGGTGCCTATTCCAATGTACAGAAGTACGCAGTTTACTTGCATTGTCATTTGTGACTATTGAAGCTCTTCACAATCTTTTGCTATTTTTCACTGAATAAAAGCACAGATATTTAATTTCAAAATAAAATAAGAAAGCAAAATTTTGCATTAAAAAGATATTGCTGAAACAAATTCCAGAGCTGATGAATGCAATGAATGAAATTTTAAAAATGCATCAGAAAACATCAACAACATGTAAAACACAGGAATTAATATAATATTTTTCTCAATTTACATTAATAGACTTTATGGATATATCAAAATATATAAAATACTAACATTGACCAACAATAACAGAAAAATCCATACAAGCAATTACTATAGAAACAGTTAAGAAATATATTTTTAAAATTTCCCTTTGTCTTTATTCACCATTTCAACTTTCAATTACCTCCTTTGCCAACATAAAAGACAACAGAAAGATTTTATAAGTGAATGCTCACAAATTTTTCAACGAACAAATAATTCTGAAGCTATTTAATCTATTTTAAGAAACAGAGAGGAAAGGAATGTTCTGAAACTATTGTTATGGAAAGGCAGAACAGGGACTGCAAAAATCTATATTTAATAACATTTATAAATATGATACAAAGAGCAAAATTATAATACCATACATGTAGATATTAACCATGTTAAACAATATTATTTGTCATTATGTGTAAATAGTGTACATACGGGTAAATATATTAAAACATGTCTAAGAAATTACACCAGGAAAATGGTGGAAAAGAAGTTTTCTACCATAACTCCCAATAGAAGCATCAATTTTGACAAACATCAATGAAACAGAAAGCCTTTATGGGAGCCTGGGGGGTCCAGCAGAGAAGTTCCAGTACACCATTGGAACCAAATTCTCAAGAATAGATGCACTGAAGAGGTTAAGAAGAAGAGTTTCACTTTACCTGTATCGATGAAAAGAGTCAAACTCTGTAAAATACTTTAAGAGATTTATTCTGAGCCAAATATGAGTGACTATGGCCCATGACACAGCCCTCAGGAGGTTCTGAGAACATGTGCCCAAGTTGGTCGTGTTACAGCTTCGTTTTATGCATTTTAGGGAGATAAAAGATATCAATAAAATACATTTAAGAATTACATTGGTTTGGTTCAGAAAGGTGGGACAACGCAAAGCGGGGGCTTCCAGGCTATAGGTAAATTTAAACATTTTTCTGGTTGACAATTGGTTGAGTTTATCTGAAGACCTGGGATTAATAGAAGGGAAATGTTTAGGTTAAGACAGGATTGCAGAGACCAAGTTTTATTGCGCAGAGAAATCTCTCAGATAGCAGACCTCAGAGAGAGCAGATTGTAAAATGTTTCTTATTGGACCTAAAAGGGTGCCTGGCTCTTAATTGCTTATCTCTTGGATCTGGAAAGAAAGAAAAGAAAACAAAGAGTAAAGGGGATTCTCTGTAGAATGTGGATTTTTTTCCCACAAGCGACGGCTTTGCAGGGCCATTTCAAGATACAGCAGAGAAAGATGTTTTGGGGCAAAATATTTTGATTTTCTTCCTTGTTATGCCAGAGTCAGATTGCAAAGTAAGTCACAATATACAGGGTTAAAATAAACCCCATCAGATGAGAATTTCTGGTTTGTAGGGCGTGACTCCCCAGGCCCCTTAGATCGGAATTTGAGCAAGATCAAAAAAAATCAGAGCTTAGTCCTCACCTGCCTCATACCTCCCACTAAGGTGGTACAGCTCCATACGAAAAGAGACCCCTTTTTGCCCACAATTTATCCCATGGCAATCAGTAAAAGCACAGTGAGGGGCACCAGTATGCCCAGCCATGCTGGATGCTGCCCAAGAGGCCCATTCTTTCCATGCCTCACCCAGAACACTGAGGTGATTAGCAGGGCTGAGTGGTTGGGAGAGTCTGAGAGCAGGGAAGAGAGGTGGGAACTAACAGAAATCAGGGTGCAGGACCAAACACAGAGCCATGGATCCTACTTACTGCTACAGAGACGTTTTCAGGAAGCCTGCCTATAAGCTGCTTGACATGCCTCACTCATGGAATGGCCCCCCTCCACCCCTGCCAATGCTCTGTGTGCCTCCTTCATACCTGTGGCCAGCTCCCCATGCACACCACCATGGATAGCAAGCATAAGTGTCTTGCAGATGGCCTGTGTACATGTGGTGACCACTAGGCTGAAGATGTGAGACTGGGAGAAGAAACACAAACTCAAGCACATTGGGGCACTCACCCTAAGGAAAACAAACGGAAGCTCTGAGGACCCAGCTTGCCTTTACAGGACTGAGAGGAAGCATACGAACTTACAAATTCTCCTCCAAGTGGAAACATGAGGTGTGGAGCAGGCATATCCATAGGAGAGATCCTAGAGAGCCTCAGAATCCCTAGCCAGGCTTATGATGAAAGCTGTCTCCTCTGTGGTCAGTCAGTGAAGACTGGAGGAGATGACTGCTTTTTCAAATGCAAAGACATCCACAATAATTCAAGTAACATAAAAAAATCAAGGAAACATGACACCAGCAAAGGAACACAATAGTTTTCCCGAAATCTATCCCCTTCCTCAAATGAACTTCTACAGATTGCCTGACAAAAAACATAACTGTTTTGAGGAAGCTCAGTGAGTTACATGAGAAAACAGATAAACAACTAAATGATTCAGAGAAGTAATACAGAGACAGAATTAGAAATTCAGCAAGTATAAATCATTTTAAAATAAAACAGAAATTCCAGGCCGGGCGCGGTGGCTCACGCTTGTAATCCCAGCACTTTGGGAGGCCGAGGCGGGCGGATCATGAGGTCAGGAGATCGAGACCACAGTGAAACCCCGTCTCTACTAAAAATACAAAAAAATTAGCCGGGCGTAGTGGCGGGCGCCTGTAGTCCCAGCTACTCGGAGAGGCTGAGGCAGGAGAATGGTGTGAACCCGGGAGGCGGAGCTTGCAGTGAGCCGAGACTGCGCCACTGCACTCCAGCCTGGGCAACAGAGCGAAACTCCGTCTCAAAAAAAAAAAAAAAAAAAAAAAAAAAAAAAAAAAAAAAAAAAAAAACAGAAATTCCAGAGCTGATGAATACAATAAATAAAATAAAAAAATGCAACAGCATAATCAACGGACTTAATCAAGCAGAATAAAGAACCTATAAACTTGAAGACAGGCCATTTTAAATTATCAGTCAAAGAGGAAAAAGAAGAGAGAACAAAAGAGAATTTAAAAAACCCTAAGAGATTTATAAAACATCATCAAGAGAACTAATTTACAGGTAATGGAACTCTCAGGAGGAGAGAGAGAGAGAAAGAGGACAAATTCTTATTTAAGAAACTATGACTGCAAAGTTCCCATAACTGGGGAGAGGTATAGACAGGGACAAGAAGCTTAAAGATTCTTAAACAGTTTTAACCTAAAGAGAAATTCACTGAGACACACTACAGTCAAACTATTACAATCAAACTCTCAACAATACAAGACAAAGAATTTTAAATGCAAAAAGAGAATACTTTACATACAAGAAAACCACCATGAGACTATCAATGTATTCTTAGCACAAAACTTGCAGGCAAGGAGAAAATGAGATAATATTTTTAAAGTGCTGAAAAACAAAACAAAACAACCTTCAAACCAAGAATACTGAAGCAGCCCTTCAGGAATGAAAGAGATTAATACTTTTCCACAGAAATAAAAGCTGGTGATGAACGAGTTCAACACCACTCAACCTGTCTTACAAAAAATGCTAGAGAAGTACTTTAAACTGAAAAAAGAACATTAATTACTAACACTAAAACATATAAATGTATAGAACTCACTGATAAAAGTAACTGCATTCTCAAATTTAGAATGATTAAATACAGTAATGGTATAGTATAAATCACGTTTAACTCTAATATAAAATTTAAAAGGAAAAAGTATTAAAAATAACTATTGCTACCACAACTTGTTAATGAATACACAACACGCACCTGTAATCCCAGCTATTTGGGAGTTTGAGGCAGAAGAATGGGTCGAACCAGGAGGTGGAGTTTGCAGTGAGCCCAGATCACGCCACTGCACTCCAGCCTCAGCAACAGAGCGAGACTGTCTCAAAAAAAAAAAAAAAAAAGTGTGAATTATGACATTAAAAACGTAAAAGGTGGCTGGGCGCGGTGGCTCACGCCTGTAGCCCCAGCACTTTGGGAGGCAGAGGAGGGCGGATCACGAGGTCAGGGGATCGAGACCATCCTGGCTAACATAGTGAAACCCTGTCTCTACTAAAAATACAAAAAATCAGCCGGGCGTGGTGGCGGGTGCCTTTAGTCCCAGCTTCTGGGGAGGCTGAGGCATGGGAATGGCGTGAACCCGGGGGGCGGAGCTTGCAGCGGGCCGAGATTGTGCCACTGCACTACAGCCTGGGAGACAGAGCAAGACTCCGCCTCAAAAAAAAAAAAAAAAAAAAAACGTAAAAGGCGAGGGGGAATAAAAGTGCAATTTATTTGTAACAAAAGAGCAACTATTTAGAAAAAAATTTAGAAAAACAGTTCAGAAAATAAAACTAGTTCATGAAACAGTGTTTTAAAAAAAGTGGCTTAAAAACTATTAGAAATAATGAACAAATTCAGTAAACTTACAAGATATGAACTCAGCATAAAATGTCAGCTGTAATTCTGTGCACTAGCAATGAACTATCTGAAAAAATTAAGAAAATCACATTTATAATAGTATCAAAAATAGTAAAATACTTAAGAATAACTTTAAGGAGGGGAAATATCTATACAGGGAAATCTATAAGACAGTGATAAAATAAATTGATAAATAAAACACAATAAATGAAGCATAGATAAATGAAAAATTCTTCTGTGTTCGTGGGTTGAAAGAATTAATATTAACCTCTTCATATTACCCAAAGGAATATACATATTAAATGCAATCCATATAAAAATTCCAAAGGCATTTTTCACAGGAATAGAACAAAAAAATCTTAAACCTTGTATGGAATCACAATAGACTTTGAATAGCTGAAGCAATATTGACCAAGAACAAAGTCAGAGGCAACATACTTCATAATTACAAATTTTCTGATTATATTACAAAGCTGTAGTAATCAAAATAGTATTGTGCTGGCATAAAAGTAGACATATAGACCAAAGGAATGAAATGCACAGCTCAAGAATAAACCCTTGCTTGTACAGTCAATGAATCTTCAACAAGGCACTATGCATAGTCAATGGGAAAAGAGTAGTCTCTTTAATAAATAATGTGGAAATCTGGATATCCACAGTCAAAAGAAAGAATTGGATATCTCTGTTATAACACTCACAAAAATTAACTCAAGCTGAATTAAAGACTGATGTAAAACTTGAAACCATAAGTCTCCTAGAAAAAAATAGTAGAAAAGCTTCTTTAAATTGTTGATATTGTTTTTGAATATGACAACGAAAGCACAGGCCACAAAAGCAAAAACATAAGTGGGGCTACATCAAACTAAAAAGTTTCTGCATAATAAAGGAAACAATCGACAAAATAGAAGATGAAAATGAAAGGCAGCCTATTAACTTGGAGGAAATATATAAGTCATTAAGATATAAAATATATATGAAACTTACACAACTTAAATGAATAAAAAAACCTGTTTATAACATGAATAAGAACTAAAATAGATTTGTTTTTTTTTTACAAAAAAAGGCATTAAAAATGGCCAACAGCTATATCAAAAGGTGTTAAATGTTACTATTCATTGGGTAAATGCAAATGAAAACCACAATGAGATATTACCTTACACCTCTTACAATGGCTATTATTAAAAAAGCGAAAAGACATCAAGTGTGGGTGAGCATGTGGAGAGAAGGAATTGTTGGTGGGCATGTAAACTGGTAAATTCACCATGGAAAACATTATGTGTGATCCTCAAGAATTGAAAAATAGAAATACTATAAGATCAAGCAATCTCAATTGTAGGTACATATTAAAAGAAAATATCATGATCCCAAAGAGATATCTGCACTCCAATATCCATTGCACTATTATTTGCAATAGTAAAGATATGGAAACAAATTAAGTGCCCATCAAGGGATGAAGGGATAAAGAAAATGTGGAATAAGTTCCATAAGATGTCCAACTAGAAGTTCCTACCACTCATCTTCCCCAATAAAAACAAACAAAACTACGAATAAACAACTACTTTTGGTGAAAGTAACTAAAGTACAGTACCAGTGTAGAGCAAAGAAGTAGCAGAAATTTTGAGGAGCAAAGAAAAACTGGATGGCTGCATAGGGAAGGGAATAAAACATTTTACCTCTTTCACCGAAACCCCAAGTCAGGATCAGCTTGGAACCAGGAGGGACTTCTCCCTGAGGGGAAAAGCTAAACAGGAACTCAGCAGATTTCATCACCACTGCAGATACCAACAGTCTTTTTAAGGACTCCTGCATTCCTCACATACACTGAGCCCAACTGAGATGCTCCCCAAAGTCCATATGGCTATGCTCCCAACAAAAAATGAGCCAATCTGTGCCTCTTCCACCACAGCCCAAGCTGCTATTGTGCTGTGCCATCTTAGAAGCAGAACTACAGTGAGTGTGTCCTGCCTTGGAAGACAGTAGCCACTTTACTCTTCCATTCCAAAGACTTTATCAACTCTGCACCACACCCACCCAGTGGCCCACCATCCTTAAGTTGAGCTGCTGCTACACCCTGCCCCCTGAGGCCAAGCTGCCATAAAGTCACTCAATCTTCTCCATTCCATTTTTTTGCTGGTCCCTGCCCTTCACTGCCTGAGCTGACGTGATGCCCCACCTCCCAGGGAATATATACATTGGCCAAGAAGAGTAGTGACACCTTCTAACACTTGAGTGAAAGTGGCACCTCCCTTCTTGAATGGGTGCTTTGTCCATCTAGAGAACTCACAGCCCCTAGTGCTTGAGTTGAGGTAGTACTCTGCCCCCCAGGAAACAGGTGCCTTTGGCAAGAAGAGCAGTCACACTCTGGTGCCTGAGTGACATGGCGCTCTGCCCCCTAGAGAGTAGAAGCCTTGTGCTAAATGAACAGGTTTCCTCCCAGGGCTGAGCTGATTCCGCAACCCACATGCGGAGAAATAGAGCCTTGGTTGAACTAGGTCGCTTTGCCAACTGAACTGAAACCTGTAACACTCTGCTTTCCACCAAAGGAATAAAATAATTCTCCAATAATGGTTTCAAAGACAAAGGAATTTACAAACTGTCAGAAAAGAAATTCAAAATAATGATTTTGAAGGAACTCAGCAAGATACAAGAGACTACACATAGACAATTCAAGGAAATCAGGAAAACAATTCATAATCTGAATGTGAAATTCAAGAAAGAAACTTACATAATCAAAAAGAACCTAACAGAAACCTTGGACTTGAAGAATTCTTTTTTTAAAATTATATTTCTGTAGAGATGAAGTCTCACTGTATTGCCCAGGCTTGTCTCAAACTCCTGGGCTCAAGTGATCTTCCTGCTTCGGCCTCCCAAAGGGGTGAAATTACAGGTGTGAGCCACTGGGCCCTACCTTGAATAATTCAATAGAAATAAATAAAGAGGACAACCAAGAGCTTCAACAGCAAACTAGATTAAGTAGAAAGAACAGTCAGTAAACTTTAAGACCCATCTTTTAAAATTACCTAGAGAGAAAAACTTGAAAAATAATGAGAAAGCATAAAGGAAGCCTATTGGACTTCTGGGACCCCATTAAGTGAAAACATACATTTTTGCATTATGGAAGTTCCGGAGGACAGAGACAAAAAAAGTACAGAAAGTTTATTTAATGAAATAATTGCTGAAAAATTCCCAAGTCTTGGGAGAGATACGAACATCCAGATCTATAAAGCCTTAAAGTCAGCAAACAAGTTCAACTCAAAGAGGTAATCACTGAGGCATATTACAATCAGAGAATTACAAAATCATCAAAAGAACACAACATGTCATATACAAAGGAATTTTTATTAGACTATCCGTAGACTCCTCAGCAAAAAAAAAAAAAAAAAAAAAAAAATCTTGCAAGACAGGAGAGAATGGGATATAAATTATAACATCAAAAATACAAATTTTGGGAGGACAGTAAAAGTCCAGACATTTTGTATGTGACCAAAGTTAAATTTTTATCAGCTTATAAGATGTTTTACAAAAGCTTCATGGTAGCCACAAAACAAAATAACATAGGGTATACATAAATGATAAAGAGAATAGAATTAAAAGCTTAGCAGTACAGAAAATCAGCAAATCACAAAGGCAGACCACAGAAGAAGAAAACGAAGGTTCTACAAAACAACCGGAAAACAAGTTACAAAATGGCAGCAGTAATTCCTTATATATCAATAACAGCTTTTAATGTAAATGGCTTACATTCTCCAATCAAAGGATATGGAGTGACTGAATGAATAAAAAAAATTCTAACTATATGCTGCCTATAAGAGGCCCACTTTAACTTTTAGAACACACATAGGCTGAATGTAAATAGAAGAAGGCATTCCATGCAAACAACTACCAAAAGATAGCAGGGGTGGCAATATTTATATCAGATAAAATAGATTTTAAGGCAAAAACTATCACAAGAGAAATAAACATTTACTAGTTAATGAGAGGGGTCAAATCATCAAGAAGTTATAGCAATCGTAAATATATATGCATCCAAAACAAGAGCACCTAAATACATAAGGCAAATATTAATGGACAAGAAAGGAGAAATGGGTAACAATACAGTAATAATAGGTAATTTGGATACTCCACTTTCAATCATGAACAGATCAACTGGATGCAAAATTAACAAAGAAATACTAGACTTGAATTACACTTTAGACAAAATCTATCCCACAGACATATACAGAACTTTTCATCCAATAGCAGCAGAATATATATTCTTATCTAGTGCACATGAAGCATTCTCTAGGATAGACCACAGTAGGGCATCAAACAATTCTTAACAAATTTAAGAATACTAAAATGATGTCACTATGATTTTCAGGTACAATATTATGAAAGTAGAAATCAAGAGGAGAAATATTGAAAAATTCATAAATATGTAGAAATTAAATAACATTCGCCTGAAAAATCAATGAGTCAAAGAAAGAATCAAAAGAGAAATTAAAAAATAACTTGAGACAAATGCCAATGGGAACACAATACCAAAATCTATGGGATGCAGCCAACGCAGTTAAAAAAGCAAAGTGTATAGCAATAAATGCCCACATTAAAAGAGAAAAATAGATCAATAAATAGCCTATCATTATACCTCAAGAAACTACAATTTATTGTTACTGTGGAGTAAGTTTCATATGTAAACAGTGTGTTAAATTTCTAACTATTCAAGAATTGGTATTGATTTTCTGTAGGGCTAATATTTGAATCCATTCCCTTTATCATTTCTGTATATGCCATATATTTTTTTTGGCCTTGTGGCTACCATGAAACTTACATAAAAACATCTTATATTTGTACTGTACCATTTTAAGCTGATTAATTTAATTTTAATCCCATACTAAAACTTTGGACTTTTACCTCCCCACAAAATTTACATTTTCAATGTCACAATTTACATCCTTTTATCTTGTATATTTATCAACAAACTAATTGTAGCTATAGTTGATTTTACTATTTTGACTTTTAACATGCATACTAGAGGTATAAATAATTTACACTTATTACAATAGTGGGGTATCTGAATTTGACTATATATTTATCTTTAACAGTGAGTTTCATAGTTTCATATGTTCTCATGTTAGCAATCAGTGTACTTTCATTTCTACCTGAAGAACTTCCTTAAGTATAGCAATATTTGCCTATTGCTGGATGATTATGGTGTTGCTTTGAAGATGTCGTATTTCCTTGCTTTTTCATGTGTCCTTCTGTTGGTATCTGGACATGTGGTATAAAGTCACTTCTTCATATGTTTAAATTTCCTATCATAGAGGAGGACTTTCCTGAAGACATATCTTTGGTGTTGGTTAAGTAGGGCACTTTGGCTTTTATTCAGGTTGTGTGCAGTAGTGTAATCTTTGAATTATTTCTTTGGTTATAAACAGAATTAGTGGTATCTGTGATTTCTGTGGTGGGTTAGGGTGCAGTTATTAGAGGAGGCTGTGGTGAAGTTACGCAGTGCACTGGGTTGTCATGTAGGCCAGTCTTCAGGCTTTCATGGTGTCAGCAGGGGGCTGAGCATACTTGTCCTTGTGCCCTAGGGCGTGTACGCTGTCACTGGTGTTGGTGATTACTGGGCTGCTCAGATGTCAGTAGTGGTAAAAGTGAATCCGGTGGGTGGGCAGGTTTTGGGACCCTGGGAAGCTGCTGTGGCCTGAGAGATGGCAGTAGCAGTGGCTGGATGATTCTGTGAGTCTCGAGCCTTGTGTATTGAGTTGGCAGTGGCTGCCAGGGGCTGGGTGGGCCAGTCTTCAGGCTCACGAGTGGTTCTTGCAGGTTGGTGCAGCTGAGATGGTAGCAGTGAGAAGTTTAGGCCCAATCTCAGGCCTGGAGAAAAGTGCCCAGGTGACCCAAATGGTGGATTGGTTTGGACAATCCCAGGACCCCAGCTATGTGCTCTATCTTGAAGCAGGGTAGGGGATGGTTAAAACCAAAACCAGGGTAGGCAGACTTATGTTCAGGCCCCCCCAGTGGTGACAGCAGGTACCAGCCATGGTGACCAAGGCAGGGCCATCCTCAGGCCCCAGGAGGAATGCGTGAGTCAACTACTACTGGAAAGGGCAGGGCCTGCCTCAGTAGCCACAGCCTGGGCTGGAGGGTAGGGAATGCCTGTCCCTCTCATGACCCATCCTTGGTGGCAGACAGTAGCCCACACCTAGTTTGCACCTCAATCCCACCGGCAGGAGTCCCTGGCCAGCTCACAACTAAGATCCAGAAACAACCTGTGGCCCTTGGCAACCCAGTCTAAGTCCCCAGGGTGCTTGCTCACTTCTCAGCCCCAGCTTTGAGAGCTCATTCCCTGCTTGTGCCCTCATCCCAGCAGTAACAGCATGAGTTTCCCTAGTGCCTCAGTCCTGGCACCACTGGGCCCCAGCACAGTGTCTGTTCTCTTAAAAGCTAGAATGCAAAATGGTACCTCACTCTAGCCACTTAGGTCTCAGAAAGGATGTGGGACCCAGCGTGAGCTGCCTCCCTGGAGCAGTTCTGTCCAACAGGCTCCTGCCTGCTCCATATGTTGCTTTCAGGACTTAGGAAGGTCCAGGGGTTTTCCCATGGCCAGGATCGCACAAATCCCCCCTGGGGATATGGGCCACTGGAGATCTTTAACTTACCTTTTCCTCATGTTGAGAACTCATTTTTAGCTCTGAGCTGATCCCAGCCAAGTGGTCTGATTTTCTTCCTTCTCCTTCCTTGCTTTTGGGGTTTCCTGTCACTTTGCTATTGAATTCCAGTGTCTTCTCTTGGATAATGTATTTGAAGTGTGATTGTCCATCCAGATTTTGGTTAAGTGGAGGATGCAAGGTGAAATGCTTCTAGTCAAATATCTTGAAGCCCCTCTCTAGTGTCTAATTGAATATTAAATAAATTATGTCCATTTTCACCCATAAAGCAGTGATTTCTATAGCAATTTTCCTCACACTGTAATCATGTAGCAAACAAAGTAAAACATATAGAACAAGAGGTTTCAGACATTAGATGAGAGGCAGTAAATTTCTGTGATTCTGGGGATAAGGATAACATTTAAAATCAGCCTTGCAATTGTTCCAGCTTACTGCCTAGAATGAGTTTCCAGGTACCAGCACAGGAGACAGGATTTCAGAAAGACCCTGACACACTTTCCTATACCAAAACATTTATTATAAGAAGTTTTTTAAAAATCATCTAACATTAACTCAAGTATAAGCTCAAATAGGGCATAAATATGCCACTATTTATCCACCCTCAGAATCAGGTTTTCCATGCAACACTGGTACTTGGTAGGTAACGAAGAAATATTTGATAGAAGAATAAAGTAAAATAGCCACAGTTTCTAGATAATCTATATATTTGTACAGTTGGCTCATGATTAATTGGCTTGATCGTACTGAAGAACCCCAGCACTACTGTTTTAAGAATGAAAATCTCGAAAGCGTCTCTTGCCAACTACAACGTGGAGGGCATGCATCCTAAACTAGAGAAAAAGAGACAGGGAGAAAGGAAAAAAAAGCAACATTTATGGAGCACCTAATATGTACCAGTAATTTTATATACATTGTTGTATTTTCCCCTCACCAGAATTTTTCATGGCCAATGCTAATATGAGCACCCCCAGTTTACAGTGAAGAAGCTGAGGCACAGAGAAGTGGCAAAGGCAATCTTGCCTATTACCATTTAGGTAGTAAGTTTAATAGATGGACTTTGAACCTATATTTGATCTATTTTTATCGTTTTAGTTTATAATCCAATTAAAATTGTCAAGTTTGAAACTTGAAAGGGTCATTTGTTAAAGTTAGTTATTTTAGCAAGAATTTATAAAGAACCCATTATCATAGCTCAGAAAGAGGTTTTCTACTTTAAAGCAAACACCTCATTTAGCAAAAACAGTTTTTTTTTTTTTTCAAGGAAACAGGCATTGCCACTTTAAGAGCTTTTATATGTTGTTTAATGGAATAAAGTGTCTCATTTCTATACAATCCATTAGTATTTGTGATTAAATTAGCATATAAAGAATAATGAGGTGACTGAGACCAGAATACCCCTGCCTTAATTGATTGCCTGAGTTCCTGGGTTAATAAAATCTAATTATTTTCTTATGTAATTGGCACAAAGTTTATTTGTATCTCCTTTTTAATAAGTTTGCTAATGATACAAGAAAGTAAACCAAACTAATTGTATGAATGCCAAGTTCAATTAAATCTTCAGGCCTCACCAAATATCCCTATGTACAGATTACTTCAAAATCCTTACTTATCTGTAAAACACACACCAAATGAATCACCCCTGCCGTCCTGACTTGTGTGTTGAAGTGGGAGCAAGAAAGTGTTACAGCTTTTTAAATAGAAGTGAAATATCACAGCACTCTGTTATTGCAGAAAGGCCAATCAGAGGGAAATCCCAAGTGTTTCAGAGACTGAACTTTAAGTAAGAGACTAGAATGGGCTAGCTTTCTTGAGACTGCTTTTAAGATGTCTCTCAAGTGACTTGAATGGTGCCTTCTGGAATCCTATGCCTATTAATAATCCTTGTTCATCCCTGTGCCTTGCTTGACCTTGCTGTCAGATTTGAGTATTCTCAGTCCAGCACTGCCAAAATACTCTCATATACAAACTCTAGGATCAAGTTTGGCAACTCCCAGACCACTTACAGTTATAGACTCTTGGCCATGGAACATAAACCTGTGACCATTTTCTTTCTTTCTTTTTCTTTTCAGTCCTTCCTTCCTTTTTTTTTTTTTTTTTTTTTTTTTGACAGCGTCTCTCTGTCACCCAGACTGGAGTGCCATGGTGTGATCTTGGCTCCCTGCAGCCTCTACTTCTCAGGCTCAGGTGATTCTCCCAGGTAGCTGGGACTACTGGTGTGCACCACCATGCCCTGCTAGTTTTTGAATTTTTTGTAGGGGTGGGATTTTGCCATGTCGCCCAAGCTGGTCTCAAACTCCTGAGTTTAAGCGATCTGCACACCTCAGGCTCCCAAGGGGCTAAGTCGGGAATCATTTCAGTTGGCGTGGGCCTTGGGCATCTGCATGCTTAGTGAGATCCTTTCATCAGATCATTATCTTTTCTTAGCTCATTCAGCTTGGTTTCTATAGCTTTATCCTTCTTAGTTTATATTTCCAGTGTTGCAACAGAAATCCTTTCTTAACCTCAAGCCACTTAGTTGAGGCTTAAACAAAATTATAGATCCCTTACAAGACACCTAAGAACTGTAAGGTAGTATGCTAGATATTATAGGTACTTTGAGCCTAGCACAGTCTTAAATAGAGTGGGTGAAGAGTACATATTTGTTTATTTAAATGTAATGGATTAATATGTTGTACTGGTAAAACTGTATTTGAGAACCATGCCCTGCATACTCATTGTTTTAAACATCCTTAAATGTCATGGTGATAACTCAACTATTTGCATTGTTACATCACACCTCCTCAGGAACATTTAGGCTGGTATGTAGGACTGCTTACTTGGCATCTCCACTTTAATAAATGTCCACAGCCAATCTCCTGGTCATCATCTAATACCCAATACTTTCCACGCTTTTGCCATTTCTAGTAATGGTCACTTATACATCATAGTTGCTCAGATGAAAAATCTGAAGGCAGGCTTTTTATTTCTCTGAGTTACGATCAATCCATTAGTCACTCTTATCAATTCTTCCTTAAAAGAAATTCAAACTTGGACAATTTTTCACCACCATCACATTTATGGCCCTGGTCCAAGGCTCCAAGCCATCATCGTACCTCATCTAAATTATTGCAATAATTTTGATACCCTGCCACTCCTTTGCCTGCCCATGCTCTATGCTCGATAGAACCGGCAGAATGAGCCTGTTAAAACTTATATCTGATCATGCTGCAATAACCTTGATTGCCTTTGCTTTCCTTCAGAGTAAACATCAAAGTCTTTATGGTGGTTTATAAAACCACGCTATATAGATATGTTATTTTACCTTTCACTTTTACTTTTCTGCTCACATCTCCTACTAACTCCCCCTCTTTGCATAAGTGGACAGGCATCAGTTTGGGGGTACTTTGCATTTAATTCTCTCTCAATTTAGATTATTTCCTGAAATCTCAGTTATATATATTAGTAGTCCCCTCACCTCCTTTGGGTCTTTAGTGAAATATTCCCTCCTCAGTGTGTCTTTTGCTCACAATTCTATTTAAAATATTACCTCTCAATACTCCCTATTCCTCATTCCTGCTTTATAGTGTTTTCTGCAGTATTGGTCATTACCTAATAAGTAAGTGTTTTACTTGTATATTTTATTTTCTCTTTCCCTCCCATAAAAGTTTAGCTCTGTGAGGCCAAAGAATTTTGCATTTTATTCCTAGTTGTATCCTCTGCACATGTATAGCTTTTGCAACATATTAATTTCTCAATAATTGTTTGTTAAGTGGATAACAGGATATGATTGTGACATTGCTATTGTAATTCTCCACCCTCTTCCAGTAACACGATTAGACATGCATACCTTTCTCCATGTATTTTTTGTAGTGATCTTCTGTGGGGTGGTGTGAGGGGGTTTCCCTTTCCTTAACTAGGGCTAAATCATGTATCTTGCCATGGCTAATGTGCTCGTAGCAGACATAGTACAAATACGGCTTTAAAAAGCACTTGAAAGTTCAGGTTGCACCTCTGCCATCAGAAAAGAACATTCACGAAGCTAGTCAGCCAAACCAAGCTAAGATCAGCAGAGCTACTCCACTGCACCTAGCTTAGATTAAACTATCCCTAGGAAACTTCCAGATTCATGAGTTAAATAAATGTAAATTATTTAAAACAATAAGTCACTGAGTATAGGAATATTTGCTATGCAGAAATAGCCACTTATACAATGGGCCAAAAGATCAATATTCTCACATTACAAAAATGGTACAATGTCTTTCTAATGAGTTACCGTGTGCCACATAAATAGGACTACGACAACTAAGTAATTAGGATTTTCCACTTTTACTTGGTTACTGGAAAACTCAAATTTTGTTATGTACTCAATTTTGGTTATTTGTTTCAGCCTATATCTTAGAATATAATAATTATCTTCTCCCATAAATATTTTATTTATTACATGATTCTTAATTTTAATCTTTTTTATATGTTTATTTTTCATTTTACATTAATCTATTTCAATTTTTTAATAAATAGAAGTTGTGTGAGTTAACAACTGTATCAATTAGAATAGCACACATTGTAGAATTTCTACATGAATGCTGTAAAAATATTATTTAGTGTAAAATTTAAAAAATAAATAAAAATTGATATTAATGCTATAAAACTAAGTATTTACAGAGTAAAATTTAAAAATTAATTAAAATATGTTGGTTGACTAATGTAAAATCAATTAAGTTGATGACATCAATTTTGTGGAGGCCACATTCTAGTCTATATAATGTAAGAAGGGAAAATTCTATGTCATCTATTTTCTATGTCTTAATAGCTAAGATTTGAGCTCAGCAGTAAAAGGCTTAGGGCCTCAGTAATGAAACTAAATATTTTACTTATCCTTAAATCAGTAATTTTTTGGCTGGTTTCTATATTGTGGTAGTAAAATTAGTTCCTATGATAATTAATATAATAAAACAGAGTGTCACCACCTTAAACAATAAATTATCAAATGAATAACAAATTATAATAGATTCTAAGTCACTTTAAGCCCAATTTTTAAATCTGAATAAACTGAAAAATTTCCCAAACTACTAGTTGAAAAAAACAAGCAGCCAAATATATCTAAAATGCTATATTACCTTTAAATTCCATAATTAAATCACAACAAGAACCTCTCCATATACAATAACACACATCCACACATATGAACACATGCACATGGACACACATGTACCCACTATATAAGTCCACTTTTCTAATAGTTTTTGTAATTTTTCCTCTTTCTTTCTCAGCAATTATTTCTAACTGTCTTGAATAAATCTTAAAAGCATACACAGAGTAATTCTTATCTACAAATAGATCCATTATTGCATTCATTATATCTGCAGGGTGGACTTGTACAAGTATAATATAAAATTCAATTTAGGAATTTTAAAAAAAAGAAGCTAATTAAACCAAAAGATTGAGTCAAAAAAAATGGTGAACTGAGTAGCAAATCATTATGTTAACATTTTAAATTTAGTAATGGAATTTATTTACTCATTAAATGCTTTTTAAAATTAATTCCTTTTTTTAAACTCACTCCTCTTAAATTCAATTAAAGTATTTTTAAAGGAAAGTGCAAAATCCACTTTGTTTCTGAAGTTTGACTCTAGTTAGAATAGATCCTTTCAGACCAGGTGCAGTGGCTCACACCTGTAATCCCGGTACTTTGGGAGGCCGAAGTGGGCGGATCACGAGGTCAGGAGATCGAGACCATCCTGGCTAACACGGTGAAACCCCATCTCTACTAAAAATACAAAAAATTAGCCGGGCGTGGTGGCAGGTGCCTGTAGTCCCAGCTACTTGGGAGGCTGAGGCAGGAGAATGGCGTGAACCCGGGAGGCGGAGCTTGAAGTGAGCGGAGATCTGGCCACTGCACTCCAGCCTGAGCGACAGAGGGAGACTCCCTCTCAAAAAAAAAGAATAGATCTTTTCAATGTATACTGACCCATTTTCAGCAAAAATATTAAAATTTTTTTTTGAAATTTATGTCAAAAAAATAACTTGAAAATTTATGTCACTCAGATCCTCTGTATGAGTACTAAGGTCACATTTGTAAACTTTGATGGAAGTGGAAATGAGACTGAATAAGATCAAAGCTGAGAAATTGAACTGGAAATATAATTGGCCACCATAATATGGTGGCAAGTGAACTTTGTCTTGGTTCAAACTGGTAGAAGAGAAATGACTACAGAGGATTCAAAATGGCAGTAATACTTCCAACTTTGAAAGGTGCTGTTGTAATTCCAAGTAATTTTCTTTGGGTAGGATCTTAAACAATGGTTTTAACTAAAGGGGCTATGATCTAAAATGCATTTCATAGAATTTTACTGTTTTACCCTAGTTTCCAGGGTATTGGGAGAAATACAGATCTCAGCAGAAAATCAAGAATTAAAAGGTTGAAACTGATCTTATGACACACAGAAGTCTTGTCAAATAGGAACAACATGTTGGGGGAAGGACAGGGTATGATAGAGTTGACATGAAGTTGCTCATGCTCTTCATCAGTGCTTCTTTTAAAATCGTTTTGTCAATGAATGTTTAATGCTTATCATTACTGTGTTCAATTTCAAGATACAATTGTGAACAACATGCCATTCTTGCCCACCCAAATGTGATATCTTTTGAGGGAAGAGAGTCAAACAATTAGACAATTATAATAGAGTGCTGTTTGTAGTGGTTGTTGATAACAGCAGTATAATTAATATCAGATCCTTTCCACTGCAAGGTGACAACTTCTAGAATAATCTTTATACACATGGCCAGAATTTGATTAGGAACGATTACTAGTTAAAGCCAATCTAGTAGTGGTCTTATTTACCATGTAGGTAAGTTGCTATCTGCTCTAACCTTGGGTTATCTCATTAACTGAGTAACAGCATTATCTACAGCATTGAGCTGCAGGGAATATTAAGTAAAGCACTACGTTGCAGCAGATCAGCAAATTGCCTGACATATTTTATTTATTTTTATTTTATTGAAACGGAGTCTCGCTCTGTCGCCCAGGCTGGCATGCAGTAGGGCGTGATCTCAGCTCACTGCAACCTTTGCCTCCCTGGTTCAAGGGATTCTCCTGCGTCAGCCTCCCGAGTAGCTGGGTTTACATGCACCCGCCACCATGCCCAGCTACTTTTTGTATTTTTTAGTAGAAATGGGGTTTCACCATGTTGGCTAGGCTGGTCTTGAACTTCTGACCTCAGGTGATCCGCCCCCCTCGGCCTCCCAAATTAGGCAATATTTATTAAAATTACTATTTTTACATTATGATTATAGTTAGCTATAATTGAAAAAGGCTAAGGAAGGAAAGATTAGTGTACAATAGAAAATATTGTAGATAAATTATACACAAAATTATACACAAAATTATACACACATATCTTTCATGCTGACAGGCAAAGCTAATATTCTTTATAACCTGATCACAAAAACATTAATAAGCATTTACCATGGATTTGCATCCTTTCTATCTTTATTTTACTCTAGATTGCATGATCTATGCAAGTTGCCCTAACATCTTTTCCCTCATGAATAAATTCATTCCCTATTTAACTTTGCTTCACATCATATAGCATAATACATTTTGGAAATATGAGGCTCCAGAAGTGTCACACAAATATAGAGCTCTAATGCTTTCTGATAACCCAAAACCCATGGTAAAGAAAAAATAATAATAATATTAAATAGAGATGGACTGATAGCATGCTAGAAGCTATTGCTGCTGCTAAGTTTAATCAAATATGATTGACATGCTTAGATTTATCATGGAAGGCATCACATTTTTTTTTTTTTAACAATCCAGAATGACATACAGCAAAATTTGCTGCCAGTGAGTAGAATGAGAAATGCAATGCTCTGTGTTCTGTGGCAAAACATTAACAACCCAGTTTTGGAATAGAAAATTTTTTTTGTCCTTCATGAGTGTGGCTTCCAGGACCTGTCTCTATTATCTAATCACCTTCACACAGTCTGCTTTGCACCCTGCTCTCTTTCTGACACTCAGGCTATGCTAATATTTCTTGGGAGGGCATTTGTTCTTGTCCTAAAAGCTTTCAGCTCAACAAGCCATTTTCAGAAAGATTAAAGATCATTACAATTCCCAAAGATGGGAAAAGATTTTGATAGGAGTTTGTACTGAATAGAAAGGTGTCCCATTTTTAGAATTCATGTTTACCTAACTATGTTTTCTCTAAGTCCTCATTGCCTAGAGGAAATAGGAATTCGAAGGGAATCAAGTGAAACCTCCTTTCTAACTGCACACACTTACTTGCCCTTTGCATTCGCCCTAACACAAACAGATCATCACCCCTTCCTTCTTCTGAGAAATCTGAAAAAAGTATTTGTATTAACTTTTAGTTTATCATTTGGAGACTGTGAGTTGGTAGACTTCTTTTCATAATGAAAAATAGTGTAGTACTTGCTGCTATTAAACACCAAAATTGTTTAATGTAGAAAACATTTCCAGAAATATGAATGTCTTCTGTTCAGGTATGTTAATAATTGGGAAGCAGTTGATTAATAGAATAAATTTAGTCCTTCAGACCTCAGATCCTCAGAGCATATTGAGTTTCAGATAAGTTATATTATACTTGATTCATTACCTGCATAAACTTGGGCAGGTCACTTAATGTTTCTAATCCTTGTTTTCTTCCTTCAGAAAAATATTCATAATGGGCAAAAGATCTGAGAAGGCGAGTCCTCAAATAAGACATACAAATGATTAATAAGCACATGAAAATATGCTCAATATTATTAGCAATCATGGAAATGCAAATGAAGACCACAATGAGATACCACTTAACACTCACTGGGATAGCTTTGATCAAAAAGAGATAAAAACACGTTTTAGTGAGGATATAAAAAATTGGATTCCATATATGCTCTTGGTGGAAATGATAAATAATGCAACTCCCATGGAAAATGGTGTGGATTTTTCTTTTTTTTTCTTTTTTGAGACAGTGTCTCACACTGTTGCACGGACTGGAGTGCAATGGTGCCCACCCTCTCGGCTCCCTGCAACTTCTGCCTCCCGGGTTCACGTGATTCTCCTGCCTCAGCCTCCTGAGTAGCTGGGATTACAGGTGCATACCACCACACCCGGCTAATTTTTTGTATTTTTAGTAGAGATAGGGTTTCACTATGTTGGCCAGACTGGTCTCGAACTCCTGACCTCATGATCCGCCTGCCTCGGCCTCCCAAAGTGCTGGGATTACAGACATGAGCCACCGTGCCTGGCCACGGACATTTCTTTAGAGGTTAAACATACAGTTAACGTATGACCCAGTAATTATCTAGTAAAGAGGCAATGGAGATTCTTCTGTAGTCTTAAATTGAAATAGTCATTTTCTACAGATGTAATGTTACTTCTTTTATAGCATGTTAATTTGGTAAGGCATGAGAGGTAAAAAGCCTAATTATAGATTTCCTGGCGTTGCATTGGTTTGCATCAAATAATGCCTCCTATGCTTATAATGCTTCAACTTTATGATCAAACGTTAATGTTAAATATTTTTAATTTTTAAAAATAACAATACCTGAAAGTATCAATACTGTTTGGGGTCAATTCGTGTGAAAATTATTTTCATTTTCTGATTTTTGTCAATAAGAGTGTCTTATATGTGGGACAGGCATCAGGCATTGGAAAGAGAGAAACAAAGTTTAATTCATCATAGAGTTCATAAGTTAAAATAAACTAGTTGCTCAGGAAAAGCACATTTATTCCTGAGAGTGTGGTAAGAGATAAATGTCATCTGTGGTCTCTTACTGAGAGTAGAGGAGAATGCATAAAAAATTAAGCATCCTAATAAGTTGAATCTGCAGTGAAGGCTGGTTTTCCTGTTATTTCTCAAGATAGTTTTGTAGAAAAAAAAGCAAGTTCTTGTTACAAGACCAGGAAAGATTAGGCATGCAGACACTTTGAAGGGTGAGGGGATTATGGAATTTATTGGGCTAAAAGGAAAACGACTCCTAGCCAAGCAAGAGGGTTCCTGTTAACAGGCCCCCATCTCAAGATTGAATCTCAGTTCCCCACCCAGGAACAGGAGAGGCCAGGCTCCTACCCTCTGCAAATGGTGGGAGCTTCCTCAGGCCCCACTCCATCCTCCCAGTGCTCAGGCTGGTTGAAGATTCTCCAGGGAACCCTTTTTACTTAGCTGTATTAATAAATTTTAAAATCATGTAAAAAGCATAAATCATTCAATGTAATTATTTAACTGGTAATAGAATATGGTGCCAATAGTTGGCACCATAGAATAGACTATAGTCCTGAGAGGTGGTGCATTGATGCTTTGGCTTGATTCAGGAATAGACTGTCAACCTATGCCATCTGATACAGTAGCCTCCAGCTACATGTGTGGCTATTTAAATTAAGATTTAAAATAATTAAAGCTAAGTAAAATTAAAAATTATGTTTCTCAGTCTCATTAGGCAAACTTAAAGTGCTAATGACAATTGTGTTGATCACAGATATAGAATCTTTCCATTATTGCAGAAAGTTTTGGACAGCATACCTTTATTACCTAGAATAGCCGTTTTTAATTTTTTTGGATTGGGTATTCTTTTGAAAATTCAATAAAACTTGATCTAAAATGGTGAATTAGGAGCCTTCCTCCTTTGGGCAACTATACGTAATATGATTTACTGAACTAAACTCGACGCTGTGGAAATTATTGTTCAAATGTTCTTTTTCTTGAAGATTATTGTAAGATCAACTACTAGTGTTTCCATCTAAAGATAGAGCCATAACTGTAATAAAAACCTCAATTTCAGATTATGACTGACATCATACCCTAAGATTTGAAATGCTAGTGAAGAACTGTACAAAGGCTAAACTTTATTGAAGGGCTGAGGATGATCATAAATATAACAATAATAACACAATTGCGAATTGTATTTCTAAGTGCTGTATTAAATGATTTACATATAATACCTCATTTAATCCTCAAAAAGTCCTATTATACTAAATTCAGAGATGGAAAACAAATAGACGGAATTAGGTAAAGCAACTTGCCCAAGGTAATTCACAACTAGTAAGAGATGAATCAAGGATCGTACTCCCTTCTATTTTCTACTTCAGATAAGGCTTGTTATACACACACAAAAAAATGGATGAATAAAGTTTCATGTAAGTGACGATTATCCATATTTTATCATGGGAAAGTGTTTAAGCAGATATAACTATAAGTTAACTTGTCCATTAAAAATTAAAATTACCTTTGAATACTTAACTTGTAATGCTTATACCGTCGTAGAACACAGTAGAAAAAAAAGTTGTTGCAAAACACAAACCTATAATATATTACTAAATAAAATATCGAGGTTACTACATGACACACATACATTTTTACCTTTAACACTTCTGGGAATTTTAAAAAGATACGTCAAGTCTTTGTGTATTTTAAATCCTCTTATGTTAAATTGGGTGTTAGTAAATCAATTTCTATGATCTATAGATTTATTTGGGGCAGAAAATGTTCAAATGACATAAATAAAGACATTATCAAGAGTCTAAAGTATTGTTTAGATTGCTATGATATAAAATTCTTGCTATTTTATTTTTCTTCTTTTTTAGTTCACTGTGTTCAGCTGCACAAAATGCTATGGTGTAAGAAGTTGAAATAATGCATCCTAAGAGTTGACTGATCACTGTTCTTTTTTTGTTTGTTTGTTTTTGTTTTCAAGACAGAGTCTCGCTCTGTCACCCAAGCTGGAGTGCAGTGGCATGATCTCGGCTTACTGCATCCTCTACCTCCCAGGTTCAGGACATTCTCATGCTTCAGCTTCCAGAGTAGCTGGGAATACAGGCACGTGCCACTATATCCTGCTGATTTTTTTTTTGTTTGTATTTTTAGTAGAGACAGGGTTTCGGCATGCTGACCAGGCTGGTCTGGAACTCCTGTCCCCAAGTGATCTGTCCCCCTTACCCTCTCAAAGTGCTGGAATTACAGGTGTGAGCCACTGCGTCTGGCCCACTGTTCTTTTTACAGTTAAAATAACCTGCAGTTGAAAAACAAACATATCACACACCACCACTAAACAAATCCTTGTTAGCATGCAAGTCATATATAAACACAAACACAAAAATTATATATATAATGAATCCATTCATACATATAAGTACATGTAAAATGTTCAGACAACAGCAAATCTAGGCAACTTGTCAATATTTCACTAGCTAAGAAACATTAAAGTGTTTATGTTTTCCTTGAATTGTTTTATACTAAGAATTCAGGATAGATTTACTTATAAAGATGGAAGTTAAATACCTTTTAGTGCTTTAGATATATCTTTTCCATTTCACCAAATATCTCATTGGGGTCTTAAAACTCTCAGTTCTTGGCTGAGCACGTGTAAGTTATACAGAACAAGAGATTCTTAAGCTAAACCACTGATATTTTTCTAGACAACTCCAAAACAATAAGCCTTACCACCCCAATGTTTTCTTCTTACCTGAATATCTTAATGACATAGTTTTTAGGCAGCTTGACGTAGTAAAAAGGCAGTGAAGGAGAATAGAGAAGTCCTGAGTTTAAGTATTCATTTGGCTATAGACTTGTTTCAAAATGGCTGTTTCATCATCTATAATATGCTATGGTGTCTTCCTCAAAAGATGGTTCTCAGGATAAAGCAAGAGGAAGTATGTGGAAGAGCTCTGCAAATGTAATGGATTACAATGATTATTCTAATTAATGCAATGTTTGGCCAAGGGCAGTAGAAATACTAGGACTGATTAGCTTTTGAAAAAGATTCAGTACCCATGCAGCCTGCAGTTCTCTTCCTGTTTTCATTTTCAAAACCGCTAGGGCTCACTGTGAGATTTTCTCTAATTGCCACATATGTGATATAATTTTCTTCCAAAACATCATAAAATATTAGCTCTTTACTGCCTTCAACAAACCATCTTTTATATCTTTTTAAAGTTATGTTTGCAACTTTTGAAATTGTATGTGTAATAAAGACTAAAATTATTAATGTGTTGACTCTTCAAATCATGAACTAATTAACTCAGCACACGTTCAGTTTCTCTCTAATTTTGTCGCAGTGTTCTACATACACCAGCATACTGAACAGTCAGTCAACACCATTCAATAGCAATTCAGAAATTGATGGGAATATGGAAGAGCACAGAGTTTCAATAAACAAACTTTTACTCCTCAAGTATGAATGTAAAGATTAATACCAGAATTAAGCAGTACTTTATAATGGAAAGATGTTTAAAATAATTTCTAGAAAGGCTGAGTTGTATATCTCACTTTGGCAATATTGCAAACCACATTAGATTACAAAATGGCCCCAGTTATTTAACACTCTGAGCTTCTGTGTCCACTGTGTATTCATAGTTCTAGTAACAACAGTGGAGTCTGTATCTTCATTCTTTGAATATAGGCTATCCTCATGATTTGCTATGGGTTATAGAATGCAGCAGAAGTGACAGTGTTCCAGTTCTAAGATTCAGGAGACTTTGCACACATGTCTCTATTGGAATCTTTCTTGGTGATCTTTCCCAGAGTATTTTGTTCGATGACAAGATACACATGGCCTAGTCACTGACGGCTCTAACTAAGAACAAGATTGTTACCATATATGTGCATGAAGCCATCTTAGGCCAGTCAGTTCTCTGCCAACCTGCTAGCTGACTAAAAAGCTATGATCAATTGAGTCTGAGCCACACCAGTATATCATTCAAGCAGACCCAAAATAATGTGAGAAATAATAATTGTACATTGTTTCAAGTCATTGAGATTGGGGAAGTTTGTAGCAATTACTTATTGCTGTACAGTAAATCACTCTAAACATAATGTCTTAGCAATCATCTATTTAGCTCATAAATTCTGTGGATTAGCAGTTTGAGCTGGACTAGGTTGGTTCTTTGAGTCTCGGCTGGGCTTTCTCATGAGACTGCAGTCAGCTAACAAGTCATCTAGACAACTTGCCTAGAATGGCTTCCACTAGGATAGATCATTTATGTTGTGTGTTGTCTCTCATTCACTACAAGAAAAATTTTAGAATCCTGACATAAGTAGATGAAAGATGGAAAATTAGAAGTTAGGATACATCTGGGACAGTTTGAGATAGCTTAATATATATATCCATGTGGAATTCTGGAAGAAGAAAGAGAGAGAGAGAGAAAATCAGACCAAAAATTATTATTTGAAAAGACAGTGGCTTATAATTTTACATAACTCATAAAAGATATTATTCCATGAATCTATCAAGTCCACAGTAATTTAAGTAACTAAATAAAAAATTCATAATCCCCATCCAGCTGTATTATAGTAACATTGCATAAACATAAAACTCAAAACCAAAAAAAAAATTAAAGTTAGGGATGACAAAGGGAGGGATGGAGATTTTACAGATTACTGGCAAATAGTATAATTTGAATGATTTTACAACAGCAAAAATAGAAAGGCTATGCCAGTGGAGTGACACCTTCAAAAAACTAACTCTAAATGCAGAATCTAAACCCATTAAATATATGTTTCAAGAAATAAAGCAAAATACAACTATTTTCATATTAAAAAATGAAAAAATCAGAAAGTTTTCCACCAGCAGATCACACTAAAAGAAACATAAAACAATGTATCTCAGGAATAATGAAAGAAATCTCAAATGGTAGATCTGAGATTAAAGAAAAATTTAAAAAATGTAGAAATTATATGGGAAAACTTAAGTAAATATTAACTGTATAAAATAAATAGTATTTAAATTGTTGTGTAGCCCAAACTAAAATAAGAATTAAATTATATGACAACAGTTACATGTAAGCCAGGAAAGTGGGTTATATAGCAGTATTCTGAAAGTCTTCTCTAGTTTAGGAGGAGAAGGACATGATTGATTAATTTTACATTTTGGTAAGGGGATTTGTGTATTGTAATTTATCAGATAACTAAAGTGATAATAATAGAGTAAATACATTCCATATTGTGGATGGGGAGAGAATGAATTTGAAAATGTTCAGTAAACCCAAATAAAGGAAAAAAGAAGAGAAAAAGAAATACAGAATATGCAAGACATATAAAAAGCAAAAAGTATGATACTAGTTATCAAACTTACATGGAAATTATATTAATTATGAATAGAATAAATTCTCTGGTTAAACTACAAGGATTATTCCAAAGAAAAACCAACTATATGATCTTTTTAAAAGATGAAAGTAGGCCGGGTACGGTGGCTCACGCCTGTAATCCCAGCACTTTGGGAGGCCGAGGCGGGTGGATCATGAGGTCAGGAGATCGAGACCATCCTGACTAACATGGTGAAACCCTGTCTCTACTAAACATACAAAAAAAAATTAGCTGGGTGTGGTGGCGGGCGCCTGTAGTCCCAGCTACTCAGGAGGCTGAGGCAGGAGAATGGCGTGAACCCGGGAGGCGGAGCTTGCAGTGAGCTGAGATCGCGCCACTGCACTCCAGCCTGGGCGACAGAGTGAGACTCCATCTCAAAAAAAAAAAAAAAAAAAAGGTGAAAATAAAACATATGTAAAATTTTACACATAAATGTATAAATTCACATATGTATGTTTTAAAATGAAATAAAGTTTAAAAATGCAGGATATGCTAAACAATATAATGTCAGAATTAGCTATTAATGTCAGATTAAATAATATTTATAGAATAAAACACTACAATAAACAAAAAGTTTCATTTTATAGTGATGAGTTTAAATTCACCAGAAATATATAACTTAAAAATTTATATGAATCTAATGATATTGTTATTTGAGAAAATTAAACAATGTTATGTTTAAAATTGATGAATTATATCCGTAATGAATGTTTGCATTTACCTGTACAACTATTAAAACAATGAAACAACAACAGCAAAAAATAAAAACCAGCAAAGATACAAATTGCAGCAATATAAGTAAAAACCTTACTTTCATATACACACACACTGGACCCAAAAGCTGTGTGGACTAAGCAGTTGTAAAGATTCCACCCCAATGGACTTAGAATACTTATTAAAGATTTTATAATATCAGTTACATAAAAATGCTATATGTTATTATTAAGGTTTTAAAATATGTCTATGAACTGCCCCTGTCCATTTCACTAAATTTTCTCTTGGTAACTCTTCTCTTATTCTCTTTAATATTCAGTTATATTTTTACAAAGTTTTAGATCTCTGCGATCACACCTATGTCTCAGTTCTCTGACTTTGCCATTTTAGATCCCATTGACTGAAGTATTCTAGATGATTCCTGCCCTTCTACAGACCATATTATGATTCAACATTTTGAAAAAACTTTTCTTTTTTCTTTTTTACCGGCATATTTATACCCACCTTTATACCATTGCAAATGACTCAATAGACATTGCCTTTTAATACATAATTTAGAAGATAACTCCTTAGATAATAATCTTACAGTATTAGTCCATTTTCATACTACTGATAAAGACAATTTGTTAAGAAAATTTATAAAGGCAATTTATAAAGAAAAGGAAGTTTAATGGACTTACAGTTCCACATGGCTGGGGAGGCCTAACAATCATGGCAGACAGTGAAAAGGCACATTTTACATGGCGGCAGGCAAGACAAAATGAGAGACAAGCAAAAGGGATGTCCCCTTATAAAACCATCAGATCTTGTGAGATTTGTTCACAACCATGAAAACAGTGTGGGAGAAATCGCCTCCATGATTCAATTATCTTCCACCAGATTCCTCCCACAACACATGGGAATTATGGGAGCTACAATTCAAGTTGAGATTTGGGTGGGGACAGAGCCAAACCATATCATTACACCCTGGCCCCTCCCAAATCTCATGTCCTCATATTTCAAAACCAATTTTGCCTTCCCACGAGTGCCCCAAAGTCTTAACTCATTTCAACATTAACTCAAAAGTCCATAGTCCAAAGTCTCATCTGAGACAAGGCAAGTCCCTTCTGCCTATGAGCCTATGAAATTAAAATCAAATTAGTTACTTCCTAGATACAATGAGGGTACAGACATTGGGTAAATAAAGCCATTCCAAATGGGAGAAATTGGCCAAAACAAAGGGGTTACAAACCCCATGCAAGTTTGAAATCCAGCGAGGCAGACAAATCTTAAAGCTCCAAAATAATCTCCTTTGACTCCATGTCTCATATCCAGGTCACACTGATGAAAGAGGTAGGCTCCCAAGGCCTTGGGCAGCTCCACTCCTGTGGTTTTGCAGGGTACAGCCTCCCTGTCTGCTGCTTTCATGGGCTGGCATTGAGTGTCTGTGGCTTTTCCAGGCACATGGTGCAAGCTGTAGGTGGATATACCATTCTGGGGTCTGGAATACAGTTCTCACAGCTCCAGTAGGTGGTGATTCTGGGGTCTGGAGGCTCTCTTCTCACAGTCCACTAGTCAGTGCCTCAGTAGGGACTCTATGTGGATGCTCTGACCCAAAAATGTCCCTTCTGCACTGCCCTAGCAGAGGTTTTCCATGAGAACTCTGCCCCTGCAGCAAACTTTTGCCTGAGCATCCAAGTGTTTTCATACATCCTCTGAAATCTAGGCGGAGGTTCCCAAACTTCAATTCTTGACTTCCGTCCACCCACAGGCTCAACACCACATGGAAGCTTCCAAGGCTTGGGGCTTGCACCCTCTGAAACCATGGCCCAAGCTGCACCTTGGTCCCTTTTAGCCATGGCTAGAGTGGCTGGGATGCAGGGCACCAAGTTCCCAGGCTGCACACAGCAGGGGGTGCCTGGGCCTGGCCCATGAAACAAGTTTTTCCTCCCAGGCCTCCAGGTCTGTGATGGGAGGGGCTGACAGAAAGGTCTCTGACATACCCTGGAGACATTTTCCCCATTTTCTGGATGATTAACATTTGGCTCCTCATTACTTATGCAAATTTTTGCAGCTGGCTTGAATTACTCCTCAGAAAATGGGTTTTTCTTTTTTTATCACATCTTCAGGCTACAAATTTTCTGAACTTTTATGCTCTGTTTCCCTTGTAAAACTGAATGCTTTTAACAGCACCCAAGTCACCTCTTGAATGCTTTGCTGCTTATAAATTTCTTCTGCCAGATACCCTAAATCATCTCCCTCAAGTTCAAAGTTCCACACATATCTAAGGCAGGGGCAAAATGCCGCCAATCTCTTTGCTAAAACATAGCAAGTGTCACCTTTACTCCAGTTCCCAATAAGTTCCTCATCTCCATCTGAGACCACCTCAGCCTGGATTTCATTGTCCATATCATTATCAATATTTTGGTCAAAGCCATTCAACAAGTCTCTAGGAAGTTCCAAACTTTCCCACATTTTCCTGTCCTCTTCTGAGCCCTCCAAACTGTTTTAACTTCTGTTTGTTACCCAGTTCCAAAGTTGCTTTCACATTTTCGGGTATCTTTACAACAGTACCCCACTACCTGGTACCAATTTACCGTATTAGTCTGTTTTCACACTGCTGATAAAGACCTACCTGAGACTGGGTAATTTATAAAGAAAAAGAGGTTTAATAGACTCACAGTTCCATGTGGCTGGGGAGGTCTCACAATCATGGTGGACAGTGAAAGACACATCTTACCTGGTGTCAGACAAGAGAAAATGAGAGCCAAGCAATAGGGGTTTCCCCTTATAAAACCATTAGATCTCATGAGATTTATTCACTACCACAAGAAGAGTGTGGGGGAAACTACCCCCATGATTCAATTATATCCCACTGGGTCACTCCCACAACATGTGGGAATTATGGGAGCTACAATTCAAGATGAGGTTTGGGTGGGGACACAGCAAAGCCATATCACTTACTTTTTTTTTTTTTTAACTTTCACTTATCACTTTATTCAGCCTACAAAAGCTTACTAAGCTCCTTGTGCTGGAGCTAGGAAGGTGAAAATAAAGTGTAGCCTCTGCTCTGAGATTTCACCAGACAGGTAATAAACGAAATATGGCAGGGAGAATAATGACCCCTAAAGATGTCCACATCCTATGCCCCAGAACCTATGGATATTTTACCTTCCATGGCAAAAAGGGACTCTATGAATGTGATTAAGATAAGGATTTTTTAAAATATGTTTTTGGGAAACAGGTGGTGTTTGGTTACATGTGTAAGTTCTTTAGTGCTGATTTCTGAGATTTTGGTGCACTTCTCACCTAAGCAGTGTACACTGCACCCACTGTGTAGTCTTTTATCCCTCACACCCTTCACACCCTTTCTCGTGAGTCTCTAAAGTCCACCATATCATTCTTATGCCTTTGTTTCCTCATAGCTCCCACTGATGAGTGAAAACATAGGATGTTTGGTTTTCCATTCCTGAGTTTCTTCACTTAGAATTATGGTCTCCAACTCCATCTAAGTTGCTGCAAATGCCATTATTTTGTTCTTTTTTATGGCTGAGTAATATTCCATGGTATATATGTATCACATTTTCTTTATTCATGCGTTGATTAATGGGCCTTCGGGCTGGTTCCATATTTTGCACTTGTAAATTGTGCTGCTCTAAACGTGCCTGTGCAAGTATCTTTTTTTGTGTAATGACTTCCTTTCCTCTGGGTGGATATCCAGCGATGGGATTGCTGGATCAAATCGTAGATCTACTTTTAGTTTTTTAGGGAATCTTCACATTGTTTTCCACAGTGGTTGTACTAGTTTACATCCCCACTAGTAGTGTAAAGGTAATAATAACTGCTCTTTAAAGTTCTTGCTTAGTTGCATAAAGCAGCTCTTTTTAATTTACCTCTATCCCTGTATCTGTCCTGCTACAAAATTTAGGAACATTTACTAATTCATACACATGCACACACACACACACACATAGACACAATCATTTCTATTGCCCTAAATCCTTCCCTCATATTCATGCCTACCCTTGTCTTTTAATCAAACACTTGTTTTAAAAAATATATAAATCATTTATTCTTCTATCTTTCCCCTGAGAGCTCAACAAGTTGGCTTCCTCCTTATGTGCAAATGATTCTCAAAATTATGCCTGCTGCTGAAGCCAGCATTGATTAGTTGGAAGATTGGCCATACTAAATACATTCTCTTTTTTCATAAGCTCATAAGCGCAAATATGTGAAGCTGTGTTTTCTGTATGTTTATGACACAAATAAATTTTACAACATATTGCAAACTTTAAAAAAATAAAGTCACCCATGCTTTAAAGATAGTTTTAAATATAATGTATATTAAATCATTCAGTAAAGCTGATGGATCTTCTGTCCTGCCTATTTCTTTAATCATCACCCTGGCCTGCATTCTTCTATTTTCTCAAAAAAGGATAATGTGGTAATCACTAGTTGCTGATACTTCTATTACTATTACAATGCTTACAACGTACCATTATTCTACATAAATATAAGTCTATGATTTTAAGACAAGGTGTAGGTAAATTTGGGGAAGGTGAAATCTCCACAAGTTTTTAAGATATTGAAAAGGCATCTCTCCACATGCAAGATGAAAGAAAAGTTCATTTTGATCCATTGGTGATAATGATTTTGCTTCTAACTATACTGAAATAATTGAGAATATTTCTTATTATCCTTAAGGAGGAAACTGTGCTCTTTGAAATGAGAGATTTTAAATATTTAATTTCAGAAATAATGGCAGCTCCTATATCTCTGTTAACATTGGGAGAGAGAAAAATCTATAGCTACTAACGGGGTGATATGTCACTTAAGAAAGGTTTTTTTTTTTTAAGGTAATTTTTATTGTGAAACTGTGCCAAATGTACTACTTTTCTTTTTATTTGTAGACTAAAATAATTATTAAGTTTACAGACACGTGTCAATTGATACAGCTTAAATTTATTTACCCTCAGATGGATGTTTGGAGGACTGTATATTAAACTGATTTTGCTAAGGCAACCTCTCTATTTATCTATATATTTACTCTTAAACCTATTTCCTTTGACTTCTCCATCAGAGTAGATTTACTATTCTGTTTGCTCAAACCAAAAACCCAGGAGTCAGCTATAATTTTTTTTGCTTTCTAACACACACCACATTCAATCCATTAGTAAGCTGTTGGCTTTACCTCCTGATACACACTGCATTTCATAGTTCCTTTTTGTGTTCACTGCAATGACATTAACTCAGGCTGCCATTATTTCACAACCTTACTATGAGAATAGATGCTCGACTGCTCTGTCTCAGCCTCTACTGTCCCCATGTAGAAGCTATCCTTTTTTTTTGAGATGGAGTCTTCTCTGTTGCCTAGGCTGGAGTGCAGTGGTGCAATCTCGGCTCACCGCAAGCTCCGCCTCCCAGGTTCACACCATTCTCCTGCCTCAGCCTCCCAAGTAGCTGGGACTACAGGCGCCCACCACCATGCCTGGCTAATTTTTTTGTTTTTTAGTAGAGACGGGTTAACCCAGGATGGTCTTGATCTCCTGACCTCGTGATCTGCCCGCCTCGGCCTGCCAGAGTGCTGGGATTACAGGCGTGAGCCACCGCACCCAGCCGAAGCTATCTTTGTAAATAAATATACTTCAACCTACAACCATCTAGTGAGTTCTTATTGCACTTAAGATCTAATTAAAAACTCCTTTCCAGGCCGGGCACGGTGGCTCACGCCTGTAATCCCAGCACTTTGGGAGGCCAAGCCGGGCGGATCACGAGGTCAGGAGATCGAGATCATCCTGGCTAACACAGTGAAACCCCGTCTCTACTAAAAAAATACAAAAAATTAGCTGGGCGTGGTGGCGGGTGCCTGTAGTCCCAGCTACTCAGGAGGCTGAGGCAGGAAAATGGTGTGAACCCGGGAGACGGAGCTTGCAATGAGCCGAGATAGCGCCACTGCATTCCGGCCTGGGCAAAAGAGCGAGATTCTGTCTCAAAAAAAAAAAAAACAAAAAAACCTTCTTTCCAAAGTCAACAAAAGACATATAAGTCATTGTCCTTGCCCACCCATTTCACCACATCCTGTACTTCTTTGCCCTCACAACAATCAGGCCAGTACACTCTTGTCTTTTCTGTTTCTTGAACATGTACCGCTTATTCTCATTTGTGTCCTTCCTGTTATCCCTAATGTCAATGCTTTGTTCCCAGATCTTCCTTTGCCTGGTTCTTCTTTAAATGTTGACATTTCAAAGAAATATTTTCTAGTTACTTCATCTGAAGTAACCTCAAAACATACACATAGTCCATTTCTTTATCACATCATCATGTTTCATTTTATACGTAGCCTATGCCACTATCTGAAAATAGTTTCTTTCCTCTCCATTGTCAAGATTTTCTTCAATAGAAGATTGCATGTGTCATGTAACACTTTATCTAGAAATTTAGGATAATATCTAGTGCATGAAAGAACATCAAGATCTTCTTTAATGAATGGAGTTCAATATATATTTTTAAGAAAAACTAAAGCTTAATTTGATCTTTCAATAAAAATATAGATACTACAGGAGAAACTATAATTCATAAATACTCAAAAATCTTAGTTTATACAGTTATGCAAAACGAAAACCTAGGAAAAACATTTTGATTTTCTCAGCAAAGGGCAATAATAGATCCTGGGATACTCTTGCTGCCTTGAAATTCCAATTTTATTTCTGCTAAGTATTGGAGAAAATCATCATACAAAGCATGGGACATCAGTTTACTAGATTTGAATGTTGTTAATAAACCTAAAACCTCTGAAAAGTGGCAGAGAGCCTAATTACGTAGAACATGGTTAAAACAGATGCTCCCTAACACACAATAGATTATGTAAACTGTCACAATTCATTTCAACTGAGAGCATTTGAATGACAAGACTTGGCTCCTTTGAAGGTCTGGCACACAATGACAAACAGGATTGCAGGATGCCTCTCTTAGGGTTGCACTATGAGTGATTACAGTCCAAAAATTCTAGTTCTCAGGTGTTCCCACTACTTCCACTGAGTTCTTATAACACTAGCATTGCTTAATGTTACAAAAGAACAGACAAAATTGCTCAAAGGAATGCTATATTTGCTGACACACTCTGTGTGCGTTGGAAGCTTACCTTAGATGAAATGACTAGAAAATAATTCTCTGAAGTGTCAACATTTGAGAATGTACTAGGCAAAGAAAGAACTGGGAGAAAGAATCGCCATCAGAGATAACAGAAAGGACAAAAATGAAGATGAGCTCTACATGTCCAAGAAACAGAAAGAACACCAGTGTGACTGGCCTGATTATTGGTGAATATCATGAATTTTTTTTTTTTTAAGATGAAATTTCACTCTCGTTGACCAGGTTGGAGCACAATGGCGCACTCTCAGTTCACCGCAACTTCTGCCTCCTAGGTTCAAGCGATTCTCCTGCCTCAGCCTCCTGAGTAGCTGAGGTTACAGGCATGTGCCACCACGCCCAGCTAATTCTGTATTTTAAGTAGAGATGGGGTTTCTCCATGTTGGTCAGGCTGGTATCCAACTCCTGAACTCAGGTGATTCGCCTGCCTCGGCCTCCCAAAGTGGGATTACAGGCGTGAGCCACTGCGCACGGCCAGAGTATCACGAAAATTTAAAAAACAGAGAGAGAGAGAGAGACCACGTAAAACAATATTTCACTTTACATGATTAACTTAACTCTAAATAGAGATTCAAACAAGTTTTTAATTTTTTTTTTTGAGACGGAGTCTCGCTCTGTCACCAGGCTGGAGTGCCGTGGCGCTATCCTGGCTCACTGCAACCTCTGCCTCCTGGGTTCAATCGGTTCTCCTGCATCAGCCTCCCGAGTAGCTGGGATTACAGGGGTATGCCACCACACCAAGCTAATTTTTGTATTTTTTAGTAGAGATGGGGTTTTACCATGTTGGCCAGGATGGTCTGGATCTCTTGACCTTGTGATCTGCTCACTTTGGCCTCCCAAAGTGCTGGGATTTCAAACAAGTTTTGAGTCAAGCCAGAACTAGGCTCATTTATCACCACTCTTCAGTTTATAACACTGTTTTCTTTCTTTTCTTTTTTTTAAAATAAATTTTATTCTAAATATTTAAGGTAAACAACATGATGTCATGAGATACATATAGACAGTAAAATGGTTACTATAGTGAAGCAAATTACCATATCCATCATCTCACATCCCACTTTGGTATAACACTCTTTTCTTTTCCCAATGTGCCAAACTCAGTTTTCTTTGAAAACAAAATAAAACAAAACTTAATTTTAAAAATTTAGCCACAAAAAGCTGAAAATAAATTACATAACCCAGAGATTTTTTTTACTTATCATATATTACATGATTTGCTTGTTATATATTACATGATTATATATGATTACATGTTATATAATCATGTAGAAGGCTCTACAATACCTTCTCATGCTTGAAGTTACATATAGTAAAATAAGTGAACCAGAAAATAAACTTACTAGAGTGTAAGTTCACTACTTTATGAACCTCTTCAAATTTCCAACTGTGGCAGAGACTATTGACTGTCCATTAAATATTCATGTTCCCTTTCTCTTTTGTAGACATGTTTCTAAGAAGCAGCTACCCAGGCTGGTGCTATATTTAGGGTACATTAGAGTATGGCCTTATGATTATTTGCCAAACACTGTGAGCTAATGTGATGTTGTTGCTCTTGTTGTTTCTGGACTGACATGATTAAGAAGCAAGTTTTCTTTTCCTCATCCACTTTTTCCCATCCTGTTGCTGCCTAGAATTGTTGAAAATTACAGAGCCACATTTGAGCAGTGCCTGGTCCTGGAATCGTCTGAGACAGCATCTGGAAGGTATCAACATCTGGCGTTTGGGTAAAGGAGAGATAAACTCCTATTGTATTAAATCCACAGAGATATTTGGATGTCTGAGTTACCATAACTAATATGCCCTCTGATCTTTTTGTGAGGACGTCTAATATTTTATGATTTGGGGTACAAGAAATTTTCTCTCTGGGCAGTAAAATTGACATTGATATTTCTATTTTAGTTGAGCATTATAACATGGGATCAATTGCTCTTTGATAAATTATTGGATCACCATTTACAAAGTATACATGAACATCACCTATACAGTTTAAGATATCTGGGCAGTTAAATTAACCAATCCTGATTTATCTCAACTTTATTTCCCAGGAGTTACAAAAGTCATATTTTGTCTAAAAAAGTCCAGTGTAAAGAGGCAGAGACTGAGCATGACTTTCATAAGAAAGAATGTGCTTTCTTGGAGCAGGAAAATGAAATGGTAGAAAGGTATTATTCTACTGAAAAATTATTTGAGGGTGGGAGTAGTGGCTCAAGCCTGTAATCCTAGGACTTTGGGAGGCGAAGGTGGGCAGATGACTTGAACTCAGGAGTTCGAGACTAGCCTCAGCAACATGGTGACACCCTGTCTCTACCAAAAATACAAAAGATTAGCCAGGCATGGTGGTGCACTTCTGTAATCCCAGCTACTCGGGAGGCTGAGGCAGGAGGATCGCCTGAGCCTGAGAGGTGGAGGTTGCAGTGACAGAGAGTGTGCCACTGCATTCCAGGCTGGGTGACAGTGAGACTCTGTCTCAAAAACAATACAAAATAAAAAATAAATTTGAATACATAAAGAGTAAGGTGTATATAGAGCATCAGACCATATAGTGGTCTATCAACTTCTATTTTCTCCAGTAAATCCTATTGATTATAGAAAGATTGTATAAGTTCCATTTTAAAATAATAAAAAATGCAAATGAATATTATTTTCAAAATAAATAAAAATATAAACTATCTGAGTCTGTGTTTCAGTAGATTTATTCAATCAGTTTCAGTTTGTTTATTCAATCAGCTAAGTAAAACATATTTTTCCCAAGTTGGGAAAATGGCATATGACTCATCATCCATATGTCATGTTTTCCTCCTTTTAATATAGAAAAGTTGTGTATTTGATGGAACTCTTTAAATTTCCTTTGGTGTCCCATATTTACTGGGTGGTTACTATTCTGAGAAACAATGAAGAGCTCTATGCTTGCTTTAGAGTTCTTAATTTTCTACAAAATTCTTTAAGGAATGAGCTGAAACAACGAAACAAGAACAAATTGAAACTCATCTTGTTCATGATGCTTTTGTTCATAATCCCGCTGCTGCTTGGAAAAAGGGCTCCTTTGTTTCTCATCTGGTACAAGTATTCATGTGTCTTTTTCACTAGAGTTTTGAGTTCATATGTCTACACACTCATAATGAGGTAATTACTCTGTTAATTTGGCTTATTTTGACTTTTACATAATTCTCAAAATTTTCACATTGACTATACATGTATTTGTCTGCTTTTCATATCTCAAAGATAGACAGTTAAGGGCATGTATGTAAACCATATAGAACAATTCATGTGTCTACACACAGACTTAATGGGTGATACTTCGAAAAAGCTGATACATCTATACAAACAAAAATATTGCCGGGCAGGGGAAAAAGGAAACATTTTTGCAAGGCTCATATTGTTGTAGGATTTGGTGTTGATTAAAGATAACAAAACTCACCTAAGACCGAATAACATAAAATGAAGCAGAATAGAAAAAATAAAATGATGAAGCAGTTATCTTATTTATCAGATATAGAAAACAGTGATATACATCTAGTAATGTATTTAAATAAAATTTTAAAATATTAATCTGTAATATTATTATCTAAAGTCAATTCACTAACATTTCACAACTAATTTTATTACCTTCATTAATTCATGATAAATGTTATTACCCGCATGTTATTATTGATAAAGATACATAAATAGTCAGTGGGATATTATAGTTCTATTTAACTGATACAGAAAGCAATGCCATATTTAAATGTCAATTATTGATACTGAATAGAGGAACATTTAAATTTGATTTGCTTTTGTTAAATGTAATTGGGTATTTAAAAACCTTAGTAACCCATATATTATTTTGTTTGGCCTAAAAGTACACTTTATGTTCTTTATTTATTAATTTTTCAAGCACATTGGCTGATTGATGCAGATATTGAGCTTTTGCCATGTTAAAATTACAATATAATCTTATACCTAGCCTTAAGTTTAAAGTAAATACAGAGGAAAGAACAAATCAAACACCTTCAAAAAACAGTCAGACAATTCCAAACTATGGGACATTCTGTAAGACAAATTAGTATAAACTGTACAAGAGATCAATGTCACTTTGAAAAGTAGGAACTGTTCTAGAGTAAGAGACAAAACATATTTGTGAGTATCTTGATTAGATAACGGTAGAAACAAAAAGAAAAGCTTCAGAAAAGAAACTTATGACATATTGGGTATATTTAAATTTCAATTTGATAATAGAGGACATTAGGGAATTACTGTTAATATTTTTCATTTTCATAGTTAATATTGTTCATCACATGAACTAATGTGAAAACTAAAAAAAAGTTTGAAATCAATTAGTATTTGGTTACAGTAAATTTTGAGATATCACAAAAATAAAAACAAACTAGCTACTGGAGCTTATAATGTCATTTTATGTCACATAATATCCTTATTTTTCAAAGACATATGTTGAAATATTTAGGAATGGAGTGCAATATCCACAACTTACTTTGAAGTGGTTCAGCAAAACACAGTTCTCCCATACACAGGTGCACACATATATACATGCAATGAAATAAATTACAGAAATAAACTGGATTTATTATTATACTATCATTTTACTTTTCCATATTTTTAAAAATTATAATAAAACCTTAAAAATGTATGAAGACACTCCTTAAGAGTTAAAAGTAGAGAGTTGAAAAAGGGAACTATCCTATAATACTAAGTAACACATACAGCATATACAAAATTTACAGGCAAAGTGTTTGCAATAGCAATTATTAAAACCTAACAATCAGTTCTGAAATTGGACACTACTAAAGCACACCTGAACTTTCCAGGACACCTTCTTGCACATTGCCCAATAGTAAGCTAACACATGTGATTGCCATTGGCCTTTCTAAAGGTCAGGAGCTTCCTAGACCTTTAAATTAGTAACGATTTTATTTCCATTTTTATTTTTCATCATAGATAAAATGATAAGAGGGCATAGCTTTATGAAATTTTTATGAATACTGTAACTTTCAAGTCTCTCTCAATTTGGGATCTTATTCATATTTTCATCAGCTTCTTCTGGGTCAATTTATTTTTAATTGCATTCTTCTCAGGTGTGTTATTATTACAAAATAGTTTATACAGATATAAACACAAATATTTTCCCTTGCAAAGTGATTATTTATAAACTCTCTGAAATTAGTCATATCCCTGTGTACTTAGGTGAGTTTCCATATAAAGCAAATTTAAGAAACAAAATTGAAGTCCAGAAAGGGTATTGCAAATCAATCAGCAATGAAGATGCAGAATCTAAAATGACAGTGAACAAGAGATAAAATTATTATTTAATCTCATATAACAATATTTCAATATAAATATAATTTATATTATATATTTACATATATTATAAATATAATTTATATTATATATTTACATATATTATAAAAATAATTAAAAGAGCAATTTTGTTAGTTAATTATCAGAATCAGATATTCCTAATAGCTTTATGAATAGCTTATGAGATAAATAAATACAGAATTATGTAATATATGAGGTAATAAATGGAAGAGTAAATACAATTTATCCCAAAATAACCATAACTGTTACAATAATTATGCCACTCAGTCATGAATAAGCTCCAATAGCTAATTTGTCTTTATTTTTGTGATACCTCAAAATTTACTCTAACCAAATAGCTAATTGATTTCAAATTTTTAAAAAATTTTCACAGTTCATCGATATTGAATTATTCAATTAATATTTAAAAATACTTGGCTCATGTAGAGAATATATAGGAAGAATAATGTGAGCTTAAATCAATTTTCTCTTAGAAAATTTTGTTGGAAAAGCATTACTTGTTTTCAGTCACATTTTTATAATGGAAATTGGTTCTTATCCCTAATCTGACTTAATGGAAAGGAAGATCAAATTCTTCACATATCTGATAGGATAGCAACACAATTTGCTGGAACACTTGCCACTTGATGATGAAACTGTCAGAACTGTACTAATGAGAAAGAGATGCTTTGATTAGTTGCCTTGTTGCATGTTAATTATAAAGTTAGGAAACTAGAGAGTTCATACTCTGATACAGAATTCCTAGTAGGATTAGGTTGATTCTTAAAGGGCCGGAAAGTCAAGCTGAAACAAAATACCATTTATGTCTTACACTATCCAAATAAAAATACCTTCAATATAACCTTAAAATTTTATGTAGTTTACTAGGATCAAAAGGTAGTGTCCATTCAGATTCCAGGTTACACTGCTCAGGAGCCTGAGTTTTAATAATGCTGGTTCCATATCTGAAAGCAACAATAGTAAGTGAGCACTTGGTCAGAGATGAGCAACTAAGGTGAAAAATCTAGCAAATGTGTTACATAAGAAATACATAATGTGATATGTTTTGATTATGCACAAATATATGTTAGCCAATTTCAAGTGTTTGTAACTCTATCACGTATGTGATAGACTTGGCTTATTCTCTACTGAGTTAAATTTGCAAACATTCCTGGTACCACAAATGCAGCTGTCCAGCAGAAAGAACAGTGAAAGCGAATGAATGAATTCTATGTTAAGATAGGTACCTTTAAAGTCTTTCTATGATTTCTTTGAATTTGATTTTCTATGATTTGCTGGAATTAGTAATCAATTTCTGTGTAAATTATAACAAGATTGACTAAAACTATTAAAGTACATGTGAAGTAGGTCTTTAATTGTTAGCTTCAAAGGAGTTTTGTATATTTACCAGAAATTTTGCATTTGGTTCCATTTGGAAATTTCTCTTTGGACAATTACAACCATTTCATTTTTTAAAAAGTAATTCAGTTTCCTTTTGGTTGTAGTCAAATAAAGTAAGAGTTAATAATAAGACCATTTTTATCTCATAACAATTCAGGGAAGAAAATGAGATTGTATCACTGGAAAACTGAGGCAATTTTCTAGTTAATTTAATTTGCAAACCACTTTTACTTGACATTTCGTGTAACTTTGGAAAAAGCTATTTTATTTTCATTTTACTTGTAGAAACAGAAAGTTATATGAATATTTTGCCTTTTGTTTGCAACTGAAGCATTAATCAACTTGGGTAATATGGTAATATCATGCCTACATAGGGAGATTTTTGCATGCATGACCATGAATGTTTTATTCTTCTTAGTAATGTCCAAAATCTGAAAAACTATGCAATAAACCCCATATAATATCTTCATATACACCTACTAGAGCAGTTCTGTTTCCATATTCCACAAACACTAATTGTTTTCATAGAATTCATTTAATTAACTCCATCCCACTGTAGAAATCTCATCTAGAGGAGATGATGAGACTGAGTTAATTGCAATCTGGGAAAGTATGTGCCTTAAACAGATGAAACCTCCTGCATCTATTTTGTGACTGTGTTTATGAATAAACGTAAATTTTAGAATATCATGTTTAGTCTCATTCTATCCTGTTCTATACACAAATGATAATTTATGGGTATTTTCATCCAAGCCATTGGTTACTGGTGTCAGGTTATTATTAGAGATGTAAGTAAAATTGAATCAAGTTACTTAACCTGTAAGGGGTATTTCTAGGTATTTTAACGTAAACAAATTTCTATTAGTGTCTACTTTTAGTTTATAATAAAAAGTAATTAAATGTCTACCCTAAACTTTTCTTGCAGCATACAACATTCAAATAAATTGACATCGTTCTTCCATAGGGATGTGGAAGTATTTAGAATGCTTTTCAATATCTGTAAACACAATACATTATCAATTTTATAGTACATTCAGTATCCTGACCTTGTAATGTGTATCTTCTAAGGAAAAGCATATCAACAACTATATTTATTTGTTCATAATTCAAAAGAAGAAGGGAATTATGCATATTTTCTGATGTTCTGATTAAATAGTGCACCAACTGGCCCTGCAACTGTGTCAGAAGTTAGAATATCATTTGTGTCCTTCACATATAATTTAACAAGTAAGCAAACAACCAAAGCAAAAGAAAAATAAGATAAAACAAAGGCAAAGTGAACACGCACGCAACTATAACACACTTCAATAAAATCCTGATATTTCCTACAAAGGTAACTTAGAACAGTTTTCAAATTTCAATTTATTGCTAAAATATTTTTATTTTAATACCCCCGCTTTGTTGAATACATAACCTATAGTTGCTTGTATGGTAAGCAGATGTCTTACATGGCTTCTAAGATTCCCTGTCCCCTGGTACATATGAGTTTCAAGTCCTTTGGATAGTAAATGTGATGATTTTACTTTCATCATAAGATTATGTTATATGAAACAGTTGATGTAAAGAAAAGGAGATTATCCACGTGGGTCTAACCTAATTACAAGTCTTTTAAAAGCAAAGAGTTTTCTCTAGAAGTTAGAAGCAGAAGAGGAAGTCAGATTCAAAGGATGAAAAAGATTCTACATGCCATTGTTGTTTCAGAGAGAGAGGAGCCACGTAGGAAGGAATGCGAGTGGCTTCTAGGAGCTGGGAGTCACACCTGACCAGGAACTATTAATTAAATGGTGACTTCAGTCCTTGAATTGAAAAAAAAAAAAATTAACCAAACAAAAAAACCCACGAATTCTCCTAACAACAAGAAAGAACATGGTGGCAGATTTTCTCCAATGAGAATTCAGCCTGAACAACATGTAGATATGGGTCTGTAAGAAATTAAGCAATGAACCCAGTCAAGTGCAGTGACACTTCTGTCCTGTGGAACTAAGAGCTAAAATGTGAAATTTATTTAAGGACTTTAAGGTGGGTCAGCACACAAACAATGATAATTGTAAAAATCATTATAACAAAATCTAATTCAGCTAATATTACGATAGCACAGAATTTCTGATGCTATGAGCCAAGGCATTGTTTTTCCAACTTATTTTAGCAGCATTATTTACTCTTGAGATGAACATCTGACATATACTCTCCATATCTACAATACATAAAGGTAGCACCACTATGGTTGAATTGAGATAATTCTGCTGGATTATGGCAAACTCAGTTCAATATTAATTGAACAAAAATATTAATTTCCTAAAAATACATGTTTTATTTCAGATTCTCAATATTTAGCTGATATTCTGTACAGCTTTCTCAAAAGTCCAGAAAATAAATGTTATAGAAAAAAAATGAAGCAATGTAATAAAGAGATACTGCTTTCGATGGTTAGGAAAGGCCTGGCTGATTAAGCAATGTATAAATTGAAAGCTAAATGTCAAAGAAGCCTGCCAGGCAAATGTGATGAAAGAACATTTCAGGTAATCTTTTGTTAATCACAATAAGATGGCCACTCCAAGTTGTTGTTCCTTAAAATATGTTTGAACATCCCTGGCTTAAGCATGAAATAATTATACATAATAATTATAATATTGTGTCTTCCAGAATCTATCACATTTAAGGTCACAGAATGGTTCGTCATTAAATTGACCTCATGAATACGTGCACGCAATCATTCTCAATGTTTTTCTTGGTTCAGCTAGAAGGGCGCGTAGAGGACAGTTCCCAGCTGGAAGTGAGATTACTGTCAGAGTTAAATTGTCCATGATTCAATACGGAGCATGGGCAAGTAAGGTTACACTGAGGAACTGTGTGACATAATAAGCTGTGTGACATATAGAAAATGTCAGCAATAGGACAAATCTTATACAAAAAGAGGAGTAACATCTTGCTGAACACACCATAAAAACTTATTTTCCTGTTGCCTCCTGTTCCACTCGGGAAAAAATAAATAGACCATGCTTATCGTTGTGAGACTTAATATTTTATTAGTTTTTTAGAAGACTGAGCACTGAGCTCTGTGCTGTTCTTAGTCCTTTCAATCTATGTAGGACCCATGCCATCCTAGAGGGAAAAATGTTTTGCCTATAGTAAATTCTGTAATATGTTGTGCTCGTGGGGAGGGAAAGTCTAATAGAATTCCCCCTTGGCTCTCCTTTGCAGAGTTTATACTCTGTGGCACTTTGTACAAATGCATATCATAGAACTTTTATTATAACTACTGATTTATAAAACTGTTCTCCTCCTCAACATGCTTATGCATACTTCCAAGACAAAGACAATATATTTTACTGGATTTGTTGCAGAATTCAGGATCTCAATTTAACAATGTGTATCTGTTAAATGAATAAATCTAATTTATGCTGTGATGTTATTCACTAATGAGAGTTCCCCATGTTAATGGTTTTTAAAGCAATGCAGATTGGCCTTAAGTTGGCCATTGAAAACTCTTATACACTGTTAGTGGTAATATAAATTAGTTCAGCCACACTTTGAAGATTTCCCAAAAAAGTTAACATAGAACTACCTTTCAACCCAGCAACCACATTACTGGGTATCTACCCAAACAAAAATAAATTGTTCTACCAAAAACAAACAAACAAACATACACTCATATTTTCACTGCAGCAGTATTGATAATGGCAAAGACACAGAATCATCTCAGGTGTCCATTAATGGTGGATTGGATAAAGAAAATGTGATCCATATACACCTGTGAATACCACACAGTCATAAAAAAGGATGAAATCATGTTCTTTGCAGTAATGTGGTAGTAGCTGGAGGTTATTGTCCTAAGCAAATTAATGCAGGAACAGAAAACCAAATACTATGTGTTCTCACTTATAAGTGGAAGCTAAATATCGGGTACTCATGAACATAAAGAGAGCAACAATAGACACTGAGGACGTCTAATATTTTAAGTATGAAACTGAAAGGTTTTTATTTTAAACCTAAGCATATTCAAAAAACTAAAGTGCTAATTTGAATCTCCTTTCATTTACTCACTCAAAATGTGATTTTGCTGTCAAAGCCGATGACACCACACACATCGTATGAGGGAAAAAGGTTTATTACTTATGCAGTTGAGGGGTTCTGAGGAGAATAAAGAAAGCTTTCAAAGATGCCTCCAAAACAGACTTGAGAGATCAGGGAAAGGGGATTGGCTTCGGACTTTCATTTTGGTTAGGGGTTGTAGCTGCTGTGAGGAATCTGTATTCTGGGGTCCAAAGGCCTCTCCTCATTCTTTATGATCTCTATGACACTTATTCCAAACAATGATATTTCTCCACATTTAATTTTTTAAAGAAGTTTGTGTGTCTTCTGTAATCGTTGGTGTTAGCTCCATTTGACAAAAGCAGTACCTACAAATATCTTGTAAAGAAGACAGTCCTCTGTTTTGGGGGTTCTGTTGAAAGAGCCCAGGGACAATGTCTTTAAGATTTCTGATGTTCAGTTGTTTGAGGAGATCTTGGAAGCACAGCTCTAATGTCTTAAAGGGCCTTCTGTATGACTGAATATATTAAAACTGAGGTTTTAATAAAACGTTTTATAGTCACACCCTTGGCTTCACCTTTTGACTAAGTTTTCCAAGAAGTGCACTGGATTTTATGTTTTCTTGAAAGTTATTTATTAATTTTAGTATTTCTGGTCATCTGGAAGGGCTGAGGATTTATGACAACATCAAATCTTGGCTTCCTTTTGCTTAACAGTGTTTTTCATTTATCTCTCTCCTCTTGAATTTTACTGTACTGGCTAGAAGAAACAAGATGACACCTCCAATACTTTCCTTAGAAATCGCTCAGCTGCATCATCCCACTCATTAGGCATATTCTTTACTTTTTGTGGGACTACAGGTGAAATGTTACTGAATTTCTGTCGTTAAATAAGAACCACATAGTCTTCACTTCCTTCTGAGCTTTGCCTTGTCTTTCCTCTCTGGATGCCAGATTTTTTATTAATTTATTTAAGTTCAACCAATTGGAGCATATTCAGTGATACCTGAGAGAGACTTAAATTTAACTGGTTTCATAGCTATTTATATACAAAAACACAGTGCAAAAGCTAAGGAATTCTAAATCAGATGGAGTTAACCATGGATTAATTACTAGAGAAGGGGAAGGCTGGTAGATTTGATTTGTGTGCTTTGTCAAGACAAAAAAGTGGAAATCTTGAGGTTTTATTCTAGTGCTTAAATGAGTGAATAATGTATATTATAGAAGTTAAAATTGATTGAAAGAACAACTTACATAAAGCTTTTATCTGAATAAGTAAGAACTGTGTTTATATGGTTCATTTTCACAGGTATGTATCATTTTGTGATATATAATAAGGTGTTGTGTTGAAAATTCAATTATGACATCAAAACAGCTTCTTTGGGAAAGTCTTTGATGGTATTCTTTTATTTGAGAAATTCTAATGATTAACTAAATGATGTACATAATCCATAATATATGTAACAGTTTTACAAAAGTAAAATTATTTCCATTGATTTCTCTGAGAAAGATTGTTGGCCCAAATTGTCAGCACTATAAATCCTCATTCACTCATTAAAGGGATGAGCTATCGGAATTGTCTCCTAGCTTAAACTGTCGAGCAGAACAACAAACAAATACACCATGGGAGTGGATGAGATTGCAGATGATCATACCATTCAGAAAACATAAGACATGTTACCTATGTTACTCTTAGAATATTTAGAACATCTATTTCTAGAACCGCATGGGCCTAATGCACTTGGGTTGAAACTTGGCTTGAAGTATATTCTATAGATCATTATGGCTCTGTTGGATACCTATTTTTTATGCCAACAAATTATGTAGAAAATAATCTTTCCTCAAATCCATTAAATTTTTCCATCTCTGGTTTCAACCCCCTTATTTTTTGTGGACAGTCACAAAATTCTCTTTTAATTCCTTTTGGAAAATTTCCAATAGCTCTTCCGATACATTTTCTCCTTCATTTGCTCTCAGCTCAACACAATATGCCTTGGAGTCCCTACTGGCTTTAGTGTTCACAGGAAGTCTTTCTTTTCTCTCCCAGTCTTGACAGCAATTTATTTTAGTACCTTGATCCTTCAAATTTTTCTCAGAGTTATTTTCAACTGGATTATTTTTCCTGTCTTATTTAGTCTTTCTTTATAAAGGCAAGTTGTGGAGCTGAGCCCTTTACTTGAAAGACAATAGAGTAAAAGAAGTTGACTTGTTTCCATAGCCCCACTTATTGTACTGTAATTAACTAAGGAAACATCAAATCAGATCTAGATTTAAACATACAAGAAGATAAATTCTAATTTTTGAAGAGTGTTTTATCCCATCTCTTTGAAATTAAGAGACTCAAACATGACTCACAATCCTAATCAGGAAACTGACATTTTAGTAAATCCCTATGATTACATAATAGACAGAATTTTCTACTTGATATTATTCTCTTCAGTACTGCTTCTGTAAATGGAATGTTATTCTAGGGAAACACCAGTAATGGATGTAGAAAATGTTATTTATTTATTTTGATGTGAAAGCTTTGTTATCATAAATGTAGCTAGGGAGACTGTGGATTTTAAGTGGAACAATGAATTTATAATTATAGTACCGAAAAGGACTTAGTAGGCAGATAATCTGATTTATCATCTTATTTTATAAATAAGGAAGCGTAATTCACTGAGGTAAATTGACTGGGAAAAGACTACACCATTATTGACCAACACAGTAGAGTCCTTAACCTTCTGTTGATTTTTCCTCCAGGGCTCTTCGCTATGAACTTTTTGCTGAAATCCTACATAGCTCTGTAAAGTGGGTTCTTATGGCAGTTTATCTGTGTTTCAGTGATCTGAAAATCTTAACTGTTCTGTTTATGTAGAGCAAGGATGGAAATGTGGAAAATTGCAGGAGCATCTGGCTCTTTATATCTATCACAATATCAAAGTGACTTTTTAGCCAACTGTTATCCCAATAGAAATGAGACTCCTTTTAAGTTACGTCAAGGAACATTTGGAATAGCTCCCCTTTCACACTGCTACTGAAAAGATGGTCCTTAGCATGGCACTTCTCTGTGAACTATGTATCACTGGACCATGTAAGACAAGTAAATAAATTGAGAAAATATATATAGAAAATTTATAATAAGCTCTCATTGCTTCAACTTCCATGTGTGTTATTAGAGGATTCTTCTTGAAGAACAGACTACAGAATAATTCCTTGTTGTCACCTGGTGAGGGATATGTGGCATGAGTTGTGTGCTAGTCATGAGGCAGAGGACCAATTCTGGTTTAAAAAAGAAATGATTTTTTTTTTTTTTTTTAAAAGGTCCTTTCCTGTACATTTTGAGCAGCACAGCTCTAGAGAATTGAAAATTCAGGGGTTGGCAGCTTCTATTGACACTGGCTGCTTAAATATTTGGTAGGTTTCGATTTTCCATTGCCTTATCCTCTTCAGTTAGCTTCTGTAATTATAAAAATGATTGCCTAAAGACAAAAATTTCCAGTAACTGTGGTCTTAGTTAACTTATGAGTTGATCAGAAGTTACTTACTATTAATGGATATATTGGGTGAGAGGCTAGAAGACTGTAACAAAACACAAGAAGGTTGTTTTGATTTTCTTTTTGAATGGATTGAAGTAAATGGGAAAACAGTGCATTTGCTTACTAATTCTTAGGGGAAAACATGTTCTTTGCATGAGAGCGAAGACATATGAAGTATTCAGTTTCCTAGCAATGTGTTCAAAGGATTGGGGAGAAGGAGTCAGAAGGGATTTTCCTCACTGACAACATAAAAAATATTTTGAGATGACCCAGGAAATCAGGGGACTTGAAATATGCAAGTGACCTCTCATCCATCTCTGAGAATGTGTGGAGCTACAAGGATTTTGTTGGACTTCAAAACATACTCTTGAAAATTATAAAAACAAACAAATAAAATACCTGACCAGTACCAAATAAATATTCCACAATTTCTGTAGGACTCAGTAAGGTGAAGAAAAGTGATGAAAAATATCAGTTGGAGCTGAAAGAGCTGAAAAATAATCTACTTGAGCAGCAAGCGCTTTTAAGGGGATTGTTAGAGCTGTTTGATGTCATCATATAAACTCTAGGAATGAGTCCTCAGAATGAAACCTTTAGGGTAAGAATGTAAGAAAGGATACTAGACAGATCTACTAAATGTTATCTAGGCTATGTAAGAAGAAATTTTACATTATTATTACATTATTTACATTAAATTATTCTATAATACTTTTTGTATGCCACTTTATAGTTTGAAAGAATGTTCACTTTATTTTTTCATTTCATACATATGACATGTAAATAATATAGCTATCATTTTCCTTTCATAGGAGAGGATATTGGAGTATCAATGTGAATTAAAAAGCAAGACTCCACATACAGATTTTTTTGTTGTTTTATTCTATCATAATCTCTAAGAGGACATAGAATATGTTGTATAATTTTCTCACCCTCCTTTCCTCCTTCAAAATTTAAGACACAAGGTAGGTGGCAGGGAATGACAGAAGTTTTACTTGAAAAATATGTAGACTAACTTTGTTACTTTTTGCATTCTTATATTTTTTGTCAAGCTGTCCTGCTTTTGGTCATAGACCATTCCATCTAAAGATATTCTAAATAAATTTAGTCAATCTGAAGATGTTCAGTCAATCAGAGAACTGTGACAGATCAAATTACATTTCAAGTTTCACATTTTAGCTTATTGCTGTTGTTTTCATGTCTTTATTTCACAACTTGAAAAGTGATAATATGAAGAAGTCCAAGGAGGTTTCAAAAATGTCTGAAAAATCAAGTAAATGTTATTTTGAAAATATTTATTTAGTAATTTTGAAAATATTTATTTAGTAATTTATCAGAAAACACGCACAGGAATAAAATCCAGCGTTTTTTACCAGATTAAAGAATAAGATAGATATAATAACTGTTTTTGCTAAATGGTTAATTGGGAAGACACAAAAGTTGTATAGCAGAACTTAGAAATAGTACATTATAAAAAACTGTAAAACTTCTCTGGCTTATTTTCTGCCTTGGCAGAATGACTGTATCTGGAAATAAGTAATGACTGTGTCTAAAATGTAAGTAGGCTGAGTGCAGTGGCACACATCTTTAATCCCAGCACTTTGGAAGGCTGAGGGAGGAGGATTGCTTGAAGACAGGAGTTCAAGACCAGCCTGGGCAATATAGCAAGACCCTGTCTTGACAAAAAAAAAATTAAAAATTAGCCAGGCATGGTGGCACACACCTGTAGTCTGTTACTTGGGAGGCTGAGGCAGAAAACTCACTTGAGCTCAGGAATTTAAAGTTGCAGTGAGCTACAATCATGCCACTGCATTCTAGCCTGGGTGGCAGAGTAAAACCCTGTCCACCCTCCCAAAAATGTATACAGGTACCTGCACTCACATGTTTATTGCAGGACTATACACAACGGCCAAAATACAAAATCAACCTAAGTTCCCATCAATGGATAAACAAAGAAAGAAAATGTAGCATATATTCACAATGTAGTAGTATATTCAGCTATAAAAATGAAGGAAATCCTGTCTTTTGCAGCAATTTGTACGGATATGGATGCCATTATGTTAAGTGAAATAAGCCACAGAAAAACAAACATCACATGTTCTCAGTCACATGTGGGGGCTAAAAAAAGTCGATCTCGTGAAGCTAGAGGGTAGATAGATAGTTAACAGAGGCTAGGAAGGGTGAGGGAAGACAAAGACAGGTTGATTAATGGGTGCAAACACAAAATTAGATATAAGGGATATGTTCTAGTGTTCGAGAGCACAGTAAAGTAACTATAGTTAACAAAAATGTATTGTATACTTTTTAAATAGCTAAAGATTTTAAATGTTCCCAACACAACCCTGATTTAATCATTACACACTATACGCATGTATCAAAATATTACATATACCCCACAAATATGCACATGTATTATGCATCAATACAACATTTAAAATGTAACCCTGAAGCATGCATAATTTGATTGAACTAAATAAAATCTAAATAGCTGTTTTGAAATTCTATATATGAATTTTTGCTTTAGTTCAGCTGTCACATGATTGTGATTTTTCTATCGACACTAATTTTATTAAATTTTCTTAATACTGTGGTTACCACTAATAATTCTCTTTGCCTAATAAACACATTACCTCAATGTCCTTCTTTCTTTTCGAACTATAAAAATTTGTCAGGCTGCTTTGAAACCAACACTTCCAACATGTTAGCTATCCACAGCTATAAAAATCTATTGCATATTTTATGGCTAATACATCAACTCTCAGAATAAATTTCCAACAGCGTAAGATAAATTGTGGGGAACTTCATGTATTAAAGTTTGGGAACATCTTTCCTCTATGAGGCAGAGAAAATGGATTCAGATTTTTGTCCTCATCCCTTCCATGTAGAAAGTCTACTTTAAACACATTCTGTAATTCCCAAGGAATGTTTCTGAAGTCTTTCTCTACAGAGACTTGCTTGTGCCTATGACCATATATACTACATCAAGTCAGGAGCCAAACTCTGGAGTGTGGAAAAGAAAAAAGAGAAAAAAATGGTAGATTAGTAAGAAATTAAGGATAAAGAAGAGTAGGCATAAATCTTAAGAGTGTTAGGAGGTGGGATGATGTGGAAGAGTTACTAGACAATTTCTGCCTTCCATTTGGAAGTCCAAATTCATTCTTCCTACAGCACATATTGATAGTCTATTCCATGATAAATATTGCAGTAGATAACAGAGGTCCATATTTAATGCATGCTTTTACATCCAATCAGCCACTTTCATTCATCCCTATTATTTCTGTTTTTGTCTAATTCCTCATCACCTTTTTCCTAGATCATTTTAATTTCCTTTTTTATTCTCTAACATTCTTCCATTTTACTCTTCCCTCCATGTCCATTTTTCTGAAGGATAAATATCAGACTTAGAAATATCACTTAAATATTTGATGTACACGTTTTTATAAGATCACGGTCACACTCACCAGTACCGCATCTGAGGGCCTTTACAATCCTACATTTTTCTCTAAACCTCTGCAGCCTTATTTTCTGGCATTGTCCTACTGCTGCTTTCATGTACAGGTAATAGGTAACTTAGCATCAGTGTCTCAGGTGAAGCATACACGTCCTTTTTCTGTCTTCATAACATTGATTATATTGCTCCCTTTACCTGAAGCAATTCTTTTTAATTGGGCTTTAGTCACTCACAAAATTTCTAGTTATTTCAAATAAAACAATATGTCATCTTTTTGGTGAGTCTCTCCTGCCTTCTTTAAATAAACTTGCTTTATTTTATGGACTCCATAGTAATTGTACATATCTCCACATAGCACAACACATGTTATTGCAGTTATACTGCTTGACTACTGTGAATGCCTCTAGGTTGGAAACTCTTTATTTTCTTTTATATTGCATGTATCGAAACTAGTCTATATTCGATGCCTAATGAACATGAAATAAATCAACATTCCTTAAAATAGTAGCTGTAGCTTTTGTGTCTGCATATGTCAGCATCCCAGAAGCAAGAAAATGTGCTATTTCTTACAGTTCTTAAAAAGCAAGTACAGTCAACCCTTGAAGAACAGGGTTTGAACTGTACAAGCCCACTTATACACAAATTTTCTTTTGCTTCTGCCCCCTGCCCCCAGAGAGCAAAACCAACCCCTTCTCTTCCTCCTCCTCCTCAGCCTATTCCACTTGAAGATAATGGGGATGAAGACATTTATTATTATTCATTCCACTTAATAGTAAATATATTTTCTCTTTGATTTTAATAACAATTCATTTTCTATAGTTTATTGTAAGAATGCAGTATATGATGCATATAACATCTAAAATAAGTGTTTATCAACTGTTTGTCTTATTGATACTGCTTTTGATGAACAGTGGGTTACATTGATAGTTAAGATTTGAGGGAGTCAGAAGTTGTTATACATGGATTTTCTACTGTGCAGGAGTTGGCACCGCTAACAACCATATTGTTCAAGCACCAATATATAATATACAGCTCTCATTTTATGTAGGGAGAAAAAAACAAAGCAGGTAAATCTTTTTACATGGCTTACTGTACACACACATACACACACACACACACACACACACACACACGAAGTAACATTTGGAGAAGGTAATCTCCTCTGGTTAAACTTTATCAATCCAAAGGTCTTGGAAGGTAAGATGATGAAGTGTCTGTCTTGGGGAGACCAGTTAACCCCTAACAATCTTCATCAACTCTTCCCTCAGATAGCCTTTTGTGTTGCCCTTATAATATTTTGTCACTGCCAGGAAAGCAACTGGGCTATTGCTAGTGATTTCTCTGGTGAAGAAGCGTGCAGTAATTGTTCCAAAGCACCAGGGGCCAAACTCAAGAGCAGAGGATAACAGTTTTCCTTCAATCCATTATGTCTCTGTTCCCTCCAGTTTCCATCTGCTCCACGTGGCAGGTACCACCAACCAACCCTCACCCACTCAACACACACCAGTTTCAAGATAGACTTCAATCTGTTCAATCTGTTAGTTCTGGAATATATAATTCTGTTTCACTTCTCTAATTTTTGCAGGGATATGTTCATTGTAGGGAGACAATAGCCCATGATAGATTGTCAGTCTTGTAAGCAACAAGCCGAAATGTTAACAGAGGTAATGTGTGGTGGAAGAATCTTAAGGAAGTTCATATATTTAATTTTCAACAGGTTTGGTATAAGGACAAATCATTATTTTGTCTTTTCATATTGTGTCATAATTTAAGAAATACGGAATTTATTATTTCCTTTTGTCTATAAACTGAGGCCCAAAGGAATAACATTGTTTGACAATGGTAATAGAACTTGTTAATCACAGAACTTGATTTTACTTCTTTCTAGCTGGTTAACAACAGTTTCCACTGGACCACATTGTTTTCATTGGAGGAATATAAATTTTTAGAAGGGGTAATTTAACTCAGGTGGATAGGTGATGTGAATTAAACAAAATGGAGGTATGTAGTATCCTTAGACAAATAAACCCTATGTGATAAAGATCAGAATAATTTTGGCTGTCTTGAACCATACTTTAATGAATTCTTCAGGCTGAGAGGGACCTCTTCATTTCAATCATTTCAAGTACATAAGATTATTTACATTGTTAAACTTGTTTCTTAGTAAAGTGAGAACAATGTAAAATTAAAGCCCTTCAAACTATTGTAATAAAAACAGCTTCGTTTCGGCAAATTTTTTTTAAAAGTGATTTTTTAAAAGTGATAATATCATCTGATGATGATGTGACTAGGCATACGATCTCTAATATAATTACCATCTAATTTTGGTTTGATTGTGTTTGATAGGTTTCATGGTGGGGTGAAGAACAACTAGAACTTCTGAACTAGGTTATTCCTGTCCATCCTACCATTTGTTTGTTTTTAGGGTGAGGGTAATGGGAAATACTCAACTAGTTTTTTTAGGTTCATAGACCTCCAGTTTTTGGTTCACTGGCACTGATTATGTTCTATATAAATTACTGTGGAAGATGATTCTTTGATAGGTGATTGCAATCAGGAGAATGATACATAATTTTGATTAATCAAGAAAGGTTGATTAATTTTAGCATTGATCGTAGCATAATCCCACACTAGAATGAAATGCTGTTTATGTCATTGGGGATGAGTAATATTCTGCAGTGAATTGAGCACTTAAGTACTCCAAATTTCATATGAAGTTATCTAACATTTTGTTATTTCTATTGGTGAGTATAAATAAGTTTTTAGTGCTTTCAAAAGTCTGAATCCCCAAAAGCATTATAATGTATAAAAGCACACAAACAAAAATATCTTCCAAAACATATTAGTAAGACTATTCTGTTTTTTTTTCCTTCCATCAAAACCTCCACAATAATATCTCCAAAGTGTTATTCACTTGTTATTGATGTAGTCAGATTTTCAGTCTATGACGTTTAATTAATCCATTACTTTTTATGTAAAATTCCAACGTATTCCATATTTTACTGATGTTCATATGCGACCTTTATCTTGTGAGGTTTACAAGTCAGATATTGTTAACCATAACCGTGAAAAATTGACAGATCAATTTAGCTTTTGGTCGTCCCTCATTTTTGCTAGATGATTCTTTTCTCAATTTTGGGACATAACCAGTGTCACCACTGTAACTGCTTCAGCTTCCTTTAATTTTTTTTTTCTGCCATCGGATTCTTAATTAATGACTGAATCTCTTACTTTATTAAAAGTAGTTACACACTGGATCATCCCAAAGCCAGCTCCTTTTCATTTATCAGGTCAAAATTGAAATATCTTCCAGAAAGTGATACACTCTATCATTATTTAAGTAAATCAGTGTTCTTCCTTTTCAATTATCAAGACCATAGCACCCTGTTATGTCAATGTTCTACCACTTATATTTCATAATTAGCACTTTTATTAAGTTTGTATTTGTTTATATTTGTCTTCTAGAAATAAATATAAACTCTATGAGACAATAAAGCTTTCTGTCCTGTTCATTGCTGTATTTCCAGTGTCACGGACAAGGTTTGATATATGACGGAGGTTAAAAAAGAAATGTTGAATGTATAAATGAATTAATGTTCTAATGCTCCTTTAGTGACCCTCAATTTTATTTAATGATTCTATTAAGGTTTATTTGCTTTTACTTTTACTAGCATCTGAAGATTTGCTCAATCAAATCTTCAGTGTCCTGTACACTTCCAATCCAAATCTCCTGAAGATAATGTTCTGTTTGTTTGTTTCTTTGTTTGAGACTGAGTCTCGCTCTGTCACCCAGGCTGGAATGCAATGGTGCGATCTTGTCTCACTGCAATCTCCGCCTCCCAGATTAAAGTGATTCTCCCTGCCTCAGCCTCCCAAGAAGCTGGGATTACAGGCGCCTGCCACCATGCCCTGCTAATTTTTTGTATTTTTAGTGGAGACAGGTTTTCACCATGTTGGCCAGGCTTGTCTCAAACTCCTGACCTCAGGTGATCCGCCTGACTAGGCATCCCAAAGTGTTGGGATTACAGGCGTGAGCCACAATGCCCGGCCAAAGATAATGTTCTTCATGTGTATGTTTCCTTTTTTTAATACTCTTAAAGCTCTCTCAACTTTTGAAACAGTTAATAATGTAAGCCCTGGAGTTAGGTTGCTTGGTATTGTATCTACTATTCCACCACTTACCAGTTGGCGCACTTGGACAAATTCCTTGAGTCTCCTACACCTCAGTTTCTCGTCATCTGTGTTGATGTGAACAATACCACCTTTATAGATTTATTCTGAATATTAAATGAATTTAGACATTATAGTGCTTCAACACCACATTCCTCTCACATTGATGTGAGAATTTTTATTATATGAAAATAATTCTTTATTTACAAAAAAAATTCTCCAGAGAGAGTAAAAGAGAGGGAAAAGGTGAGAAAGAATTGGGTAAAGTAGTTAAGTAATTTCCTAAACCTTCCTATTAGTGTTTTTCCATCACCTACCTGCATTCCTCTCTTTAGGATACATGAAATACCACTGTATAATCATAGTATTTAATCTGTATTATTTGCTAGAGTAATGCTAATTTTTTTTGTTAATTGCAACTACAAGCATATAAACTGTACAACAACCAAATGAACTTTGTTGATGCCTCTATCTTTTCAGTTTATTATTCCAGTGGTCTACACTTCTAGCTCTATTTTTTTTTTACTAAAATTTTCACCCCTACCGTTCACCTCTGGCTTCGCTTTCCACCAAATGGATTATTGGCAAGAATGTCGTAAACGTCAACTCTGAAAACCCAGAGACACACCCCTTCTTAATCCTATTATAAAGATAATGAGTGCAGGTTAAAGCATGACCCCACTGGAGAACAATTAATATTTTTTATCTCCAAAGCTGGGAAACAAATCACAAAACAATATATGCAGGCTAGGTCTAGCAATAGAAAGAAGTAATGTATTGAGTTTAACCTGCTAGATGCTATTCAAGCGGCCTCCTACTCCATGGGTAATTGAAAGATAGATTCCAAGAAACAAGTGTAAAAAATTAAGAGTCAAACTAAAGGGCTGAATTTTCTCTGCATAATACTATTGAATTAATTAAACAAGAGACCAAAGAAAAGCTTAGGGTACAGAAAGTTGCTACACCAAGAAAGAGTAGGATGAAGATACAAGAGAGTAGATATAGATTTAAAAGGGTATCTTTCAAGAGTAGAATACAGATACAGGAGAGACTTATCCCTGAATTCAGCATGGTAATTTGGGATAGCTTATACTTAAAAGTGATGGATAATATTTATCTCATACTAAAAAGTGACAAAGAATATGCCACTGAAAAGTGCCAAAAGAACATGGGAACCTAGGGTATACTCAGCTTCACATGGTCCCAGAGGCAGGACAGTATCAGCATCTGCTCTCAGAAGTCAATGCATTGGGTTTCGAGAAGAAGAAACACCACCATAAAGAGGAAGACCAGTGGCCACTTCCAGGCAGAATCTTAACTTTAAATTGAAACATTAAGATCAGAAAGAAGATGGAGATCAGAGTTTTCTCAGATTTTGTTAATGGAGCCCGAGCTAAAGATACTATTTTTATTGTCTCTATTTTTATTTATTTATTTGTTTGTTTATTTAGAGATGGGAGTCTCGCTCTGTCACCAACTGGAGTACAGTGGCGCCATCTCAGCTCACTGCAACCTCTGCCTCTCAGGTTCAAGCAATTCTCCTGTCTCAGCCTCCCAAGTAGCTGGGATTACAGGTGCCCGCAACCATGCCCAGCTAATTTTTGTATTTTTAGTACAGACAGGATTTCACCATGTTGTCCAGGCTGGTCTTGAACTCCTGACCTCAAGTGATCTGCCCGCCTCAGCCTCCCAAAGTGCTGGGATTACAGGCGTGAGCCACTGTTCCCAGCCTGTTTCTATTTCTTTTTCTTTCTGCCTGATAATCATTTCTGAAATTTCTTTGTCTTTTTGTATTCCCTCTATTAGAATGGATAATTTCTCAGGCCCCATTATAATCATTTACTCTTCTTTCTGTAATAAAAATTAATTTTTTTTGCTTCACATATCACTCCTTATGAGAGGCTATTACACTTACATTTCTGACTTTGATTAATGTACTGATTTCTAATTGCGTTTGGTATATTGTCAAACATGTATTCATTTTACTGTATCAAATGTGTCTGTTTCTTCTCATAAAGTTATTCTCTATTTTTTCATTTCCGTTAATGAGTATATTATTTTCTCCCAAATCATGATCCATTGACTCAATATTTACTTTCACATTCTTTTTCCTTTGTTGTCAGTCTTATTAAGTTGTCTTTTAGGTAACTTTCCAGATTTATCTCTTCCTCTTCATATTTTGTATTTTGTAAGCTGTCTTCAAATTTGAAGTGTCCTTCCTTCTTCAATAACCAATAAGTTCTCAAAATGTTAGTACATGCCCCATCACTGTCATATGTATTTCCTACCTCTTTATAAACTTGATTTCTCTTTCTCTACTCCTTTAAACTTATTGACTTTATGATTAACTTGTTATCCATGTATATGATCTTGCTGCTGTCTGTACACCATATGCCAAAAAGAATAAAATTTCTTTTTAGGTAGATCCTTAACTTTTATATGAATATTTTTGTCTTGCCCTTCAGGTTGACTAACAGATGTTAAGAAAATTACAGGATTACAATGATTTTAAAGTAAGAAAACAGGTAAAAAATGTACTCGTTGGCAGTAATAGCAGTATTAAACAATTTAAATCAATTCATTAAATTAGTCATTAGTTAATATAAATGCATCATTTTAATGATTAACTCATTTAATTTTGAAAACACTTATCTTGGGTACTTATGTGCCATGCACTCATGCTGGCACTGGGATATTTAAAAATTAAAATGGGCCGGGTGTGGTGGCTTATGCCTGTAATCCCAGCACTTTGGGAGGCTGAGGTGGGTGTATTACCTGAGGTCAGGAGTTCGAGAGGAGCCTGGCTAACATGGTGAAACCCCGTCTCTACTAAAAATGCAAAAATTAGCCAAGTGTGGTGGTATGTGCCTGTAATCCCAGCTACTCAGGAGACTGAGGCAGGAAAATCGCTTGAACCCAGGAGGTGGAGGTTGCAGTGAGCCAAGATCATGCCACTGCACTCCAGACTGGGCAACAGAGGGAGACTCTGTCTCAAAATAAATATATTAATTAATTAAAATTAAACTGTATACTGCCTAATCACATGATTTTTAAAATATAATAATAAAAATAGTAACTTTAAAAAAGATGAAACAGTTTATTACTCTTTTCATAATCGATAGGATACAGTGAAACACAGAATGTTCTGTGAGGCACATTTAGGAAGAATGCTGCAACTTCAGATAAATCTATTATTTTATAAACCTTTGATGATTTTAATGAAAATATTCTGAATAAAGAAAGCATCGCCATTTTTATCAAAGAAAATATATAGAACAACTGTGGATACAGTATATTTGTACTATCACAGGTAAATGAGGAAAGTAATAAATTCCCTAAAATTAAAAGGTAAAGATACTCTCATGTGAACTGTTGATGCTGCTATTTGAAAACTTTAGTTTCTGTTTAGATAACTTACGAATAATTATAGATTAGAGACTTGTAAAATTCACTTTTATCTGCTATTAATATTTATGAAGACTTTTACTGTTGTCGACTATTTTCATGACTGTATAATATTGTTTTTCTTGCTGCTATTACTTTCAAAGTTTATATTAAATTACATTTAATAAGCAAATGACCAATTAAATTATTTATTCAGTAGGTAACCTTATTAATGAAGTCTAAACAGTTATGTGATGCAAAAAAACAAACCTTAGTTCCAAGTTCTCATTTCTTTCTAAAATAAAAATACATTATAATCTTGCTTTACATCTCCAGATCTTTCTAGGTTCTTATATTTATTTATATGTTCACTTTTACTAAAGAAGCTAGGCCAGGTGCAGTGGCTCATGCCTATAATCCCAGCACTTTGGGAGGCCGAGGCGGGTGGATCATGAGGACAGGAGATCGAGACCACAGTGAAAGCCCATCTCTAGTAAAAATACAAAAAATAATTAGCCAGGCGTGGTGGCGGGTGCCTGTAGTCCCAGCTACTCGGGAGGCTGAGGCAGGAGAATGGCGTGAACCCGGGAGGCGGAGCTTGCAGTGAGCCAAGATCGCGCCACTGCACTCCAGCCTGGGTGACAGAATGAGACTCCATCTCCAAAAAAAAAACAAAAAAAAAACAGAAGCTAAAATAATTGAGGCATGTATGTTTCACTCCAATAAAGATGCACTTCCAAGAGGTTCTAAATCAATGAATTTATATCCATTTTTCACTCTTGATAGAACCAATTTTCAGAACATTTTCTCTACCATTTCTTTTTAGACTCTTAATCTCTTTTTCAAATGTTTTATCTTATAGTTTCTAGTGCCGCCCTCATGTTCCTTTCTAAAGGTTTATCCTCTTAAAAATATAATTAAAAAAACTCATTTATTCATTTGTATTTATCATATGTGGTTCTAAATCAAAGGAAGACTAATGCTAAGTACAATTAGCATCTTTTGATTTCCATTTTTTATTATATTCTTTTCTTAAAGAAAGTGAAATGTAGCTGATAAAGAAAGTGAAATGCAGCTGATAAAATTGTATGATGTCTCATTAAAGAAGAAAAATGAAGATTTATAAAGAAAACAACTAAATAGAATATTACTTAGAAATATATTCTTAGAATACAAAGTAATTTTCTTGACCATCTAAAGTTTTAAATGGAAAAGTGATACAAACTGTTTTATGAGTAGTTTTATACTAAATTTTACTACTGTCATCCCCATCTTTCAAGTTGCTTCTTCAACATATTTGTGAGTGTTGATTAATCAGAACACAAGTTTAGCAACTGTTTCTGCCTCAAGACCAGGCTTTCTTTATTAAATGAAACCTAAAAATGTTGAGTTCCATTTTATTTGTTGATGGACCTATTATACTCATCATTTTTGGTCCAAGAGAGATCATCAAGCTAGAAATACAGTATTCTTATATCTAAGAAAGGATTGTTTGAAAATGTACCACAAAGACTTTCCTTTGAGCAAAATTTTACAGAAGTTAAATGTGCCACTCTTTGAAACCACTAAGAGGCATGCAGTGTGTTTTCTAAAACACCAGATGAAATTATTATAGGCCATTTTTATTTTTGGCATGGCACAAAGCAAGGGCCTCAGAACAAGAATACAGTAAATTTTTACTTTATTCTTTAAAATGAGAATCCAGCAGAATAAAGGTGTTTGGTTGAAAGTCATTTAATTATATCTTCAAGGAGATGAAGTGCTGTATTAGAAATAAATACCGCTATCTGAAAGACACATTTTCAGACAAGAAACTTGGCTTTTAATAAAAGAGAAATGGAAAGAAAATAATAGTACTATTTTATAAACTAAAGCAAGATTGTTAAGATTTCATACACAATGGGATGTATCTTTTTTCTACATGTTATATTTTAGTTTGGAGCTGCTGTTTTCTTGAACATCTGCTTGTCAGGCAAGAAAAATGATTTAAATGGGTATTTCATAATTTAAAAGCAAATTTAATTGCATTCCCAGTGCAGTAGTTTTATGAATTCTGTATATATTAACTTAAAAGATAAAATATAATTGAACAGAAAAAATATAGTCTTTATGACTAAATTATAACTAGAAAAATTGGCAGATGATTATGTTAAAATTAAAACACTGAGAAGTGGTTTTCACCCTCCACACTGTGAAATTCATATTTTTAGCTGGAAGTACAATGTCCTTTACTTCAGAGAATTTCCTGCCACTTTATTTGCAGACAATCTCACTAGCAAAATTTAAAGAATACATGACTAGAAAAAAAAGTTTATAAAAGTAAACCTCTATTCACATGATGTGTAAATAGTGCCATTTTTAGCATTACAGAAAATCCTCATTTGGAAGAAGGACATTTAACAATGTCTTTAGAAACTAATTCTATTAACTTATCTACTGTAGTTAATATATTAATTTCCCAGTGTTGTTGTAGCCTATTACCACAAACTCAGTTGCTTAAAAAAACATAAATTTATTATCTTACAGTCCTGGAAGTCAGAAATATGAATAGGGTTTTACCAGACTAATAATGTGTTGGCAAGTTGCATTCCTTCTGAGAATGGGAAAGATAATCTATTCCTTTGCTTTTTACAACTTCTAGAGGCTGCCCACATTCCTTGGCTCATGGCCTCCTGCTCCATCTTCAAAGCCAGCAATCTCCCTTTGACCCTCTCTCTGTAATCATATCTCTTTCTCTGAGTCTGACTCCCCTGCCTCTCTCTTTCTTTCCTTTATTAGGACCCATATAATAACATTAGGCCCACCTGGAAAATCAAGGCTAATATCCTCATCTTGAGATTTTTTAATTAATCACACATGCAGAGTCCCCTCGTCAATGTAAGTTAACATATTCACAGATTCTAGAGATCGGGAAGTGGACATCTTTTGTGTTGGGGGTATGTTATTCTGCTTACTGCAGTTACACATATGGAAAAATTATTAAAGAATCTCAATCCATTTCATGTACTTGATTTTATTTCATGGTAATGCAACACAGTTATGTTGAAAGGGAATATAGTTGAACCTCCATATCTGCGGGTGCTGCATCCACAAATTCAACCAACTATGAATCAAAAACATTTGCAAAAACAATAAAAATAATAATGTAAACATTAAAAATAATACAACGTAATACTTACATGATACCAGGTATAAGCAATCTAGAAATGATTTAAAATATAAAGGAGGCTGTGCTTGGGTTATAGGCAAATGCCACCCATTCTACAAAAACAACTTGAGCATCTACAGTTTTTGCTAGCCATGGGGTCCTGGAATCAATCCCCTGTGGATATGGAGAGATGACTGTATTGTCATTTAGACTGTTGTCCTTGTATTCCTCAGCTTGTGACTTAATAGAAGTGTGAGTTTTAGTGACTATTTTAATGTTCTTGTACATTTCAAACAAATTAAGATAAGGGAGACTCTCAGGTAAGGAGATGAAACATTAACAACAAATAATTCTTGGCATTAGAATTGTTTAAAATGTTTTAAAGAATTGGCAAAGATTGTTGCAAATATTTCAACCATTTTGCTATTATCTTCTCGTTTTACAGATGAGATAAATGATGCTTGGAGAGGTTAAGGTACTTACTCAAAAACCATAAGAGTTAATAAGTGATAGTACTAGAAACTGTAGTGAGGCCTCTGACTCCAGACTCTGAGCTTTGAATGAGGATAGCATTCTCTCTGTAATCAGATACGTGTCTTCCCTCTGAACTTATTGGGTGAGTGAGCAACCTTCATCACCTTTGTAAATTTGCAGTCAATGGTCAATAAATTTTTTCATTTTTCCCATTTTGTAATGTCAAGCAAATGCTGTTCATCCCACTTATATTTGAACATTTACTGTTTCTCTAAAATTAATCTTGCGATAAATGTTGAGGTGTTACTCTTTGAATTTTACGCTTATGATTATTTTCCTAACAAACTTCATACTACCTAATGAGGCAGCAGAGTATAACATGTAGAGATTTTAAAGTAGGAAAGATGTGCTTTCAAATATTACCATTTCCTGTTATCTTATATAAGGTGCATTACGGTATTTCTGGGCCTCTTTCTTCTTTGAAATATTTGTGATAAATAGTAATTGTTTTAGAAATGTGTTTTTTTTTTTATAAACTACATAGTAGCAAGCAATTTTGTTTTCAAGATGGTGAGTTGAGCATTAATTTTATCAACCCTGGATCCCTAGACACCATTAAATTGTAAGGAATAATTAAATAAATAGAAAAATTACAGTAGCAGTGCTGGGAAATAGAAAAGGTAACATATATGTAATAAAACCTGCAAATAACTTAAAGATAACATTAAGGAGACTATATGTCTACCAAACACTTAAGAAAATCATGACTTCCACTGATTGAATATTGATGCTATGTTAAGCACTTACTGTGTCCTTTACTCATACTATCTCATTTAATCCCTATAGCACCCCCATGATTTAGATACACAGTTATTACTATTTTATCGATTTAGGAAACTGAGGCAAAATGAACATAAGTAATGTAGGTAATAACACACTGGTACTAAGTGACAATGTTGAGATTTAAAACCAGGAAGTTTGCCTTCAGAGGCTATGATTTTAACCACTAAACCCTTCCTCAGACACGTATGAGTGGTCCTCTTGAGTGATAAATAAACACCTTTATTCATCAGGGTCTCAGAAAACTTTCATACTTAGGATGGAGAATAGCAGTGTGTCTTGGAGAAATTGTAGCAACTGAGGCCAGATCAAGTGAAACACATGTTGGACATCTCTAAGGTAGGTGTTCAACTTTAAGATTCATTGAGCTCAGACTTTTGCTAAGTCGGGAATTACATGAGAAGAAAAGCCTCATATAGAGTGTATAGAAAGACAAGCAGAACGAGAACAGAAAAAAAAAAAAAAAAGAAATGTCATGAAGTGGGAGTTTCTTTTCCTTTACTCAAACACACCTCTCACTTACTTATTATATACACTAGTATCATTTTCTAAGTGTATGACATGAATTTAGCAAATGAAGTATTCATGCAGAGCCAGCTTCATGGAAATGTATCCTGTGCAGTTCCATATGGCCTTGCCTTCAAAAGAGTCCCCACTTGGTTTAAGGGTCTGCCTCTCTATTGTGTACACCTTAATAATTTTATCATTCAGTTTGTGTTTTGTAAGTGAAATCAGATGGAGCAATTGAGTATGCAAGTGCACAGAAGAGATCAGTGTAATGTATGTCTGCTCTTATTCCTCACCACCCCATTCTCACATGACATTCACAGTGGCCCATATGCACAGAATTCTGATGGACTCACAATATGTAGGAGTTCACTGAGACTCAAAATGAACACAAGGTGTGTTGCATCTATCACTAAGTAAACTAATAGTCCCAAGAGGCCATGTGTTCTGCTATCAAAAGAACTTGTTTTAAATGCAGTAAGAAGGCAGTGACACTCTGAGAAACAGAAACAACAAAGGAACTCTGTCATACTCTTTCTTACCTTGAAAATGATGATGTAGAAGAAAAGGAAATAATAGGGCAACACAAAGTTACTTTTGTGTTCAGTCCTTACTTTCTCATCAATAGGACAAATATAGAGTGTATTGGTGGAATATGCGTGAATCGAGAAGTGAAATAAGAACACGAGTTACTTTTGTGCATTTCCCTGATTCTGGTATTAGCACAATACATATTGGAAAGAAGCAACTTTGTGTAAGTTGCACAATATCAGTAATTCACCATGACTTGAATTTTCTTATATTTGCATTTAAAATTGGCATTGCATAATATAAACAGTAAAATTCCTGCTAAAATGTAAAATTTTATTTTTTTCCTAACCATGATGTTAAATAACAAATAGGACATACCATGGCAATTAAAGACAGTTCACAAAGAAAGGAAAAAAGCTTTATATGTTGTGTCTTTAATAGGAGTATATTTTTGTATTTCAAACATTTTTAGTTTGCTCTAGATTCCACAAATTAGATAGGTGGCTTTGCAATCCAGGGAACATTAAATGATCCAATAATGCCAGGAGACTAGAAACTGGGGTAGATCATTCTGTAGGCAGGAGGATGCTATAATACTTAACACAAATAAGTCTGAATAAAATAAAACTCTGCATTTTTAGCCACTGTCACAGAGACAATAAACTAGAAATAGGCATGGGAATTCTATCAGAAGCAAGACTGGGAGAGGACTGAAAGGCAATAGGGAGGAAGGGGCTTCCTAGTCGCCTAAAGTTTAACAAGTTTTGTTGTTGTTTAGTTAAGACTGTAAATATGATTATATTTTGCAAGTAATAATTGTAACATATATATGGTGAGAGAACACTCTGTGTTAGTGATATGGAGTTTTATAAAATTAATTTATGACACATAAATTGCTTACAACAAATGTCTAATAAATACATTTCAGTTATAATTATCATAATTACTATGATTATTATTATTTAACTCTCAAAATATCTCTGAGAGAAGTGTTATTATTATCCTCATTTTATACCTGATAGGATTAGAGAGATTAAGGCCTTTAAGACGACACAGAAAGAACTGACCACCAAACTCATACCCAGGAAGAGGATTCCTTTGTAGTCTTGAGTTCCTCATTTCTAATCATCTGGTCCTTCATGTTACCTTAACTAATGGTATCTATGATCATATATCTTTAATAACTGCAACTTAATAATTGCTCATTGTGCCTTCTGTGTGGCAAAATTTCAAGCATCTCACTTTCTGATTACTACCTGTTAGTATTTCACATGCCTTCTCATTTCCTGCTTTTTCACTCTATTACTATAAATTCTCTGAAATCACAATACTTAAATTTTACACTTTTAAACAAATTCTACAATCATTTTCTGTCCATTAACTGCTTCGCAGTCTTGCCCCTCTTCTACCTACACATAAAGTTCACTTATAACTTTCTTTTTTATTATTATTATTATACTTTAAGTTTTTTAGGGTACATGTGCACAATGTGCAGGTTTGTTACATATGTATCCATGTGCCATGTTGGTGTGCTGCACCCATTAACTCGTCATTTAGCATTAGGTATATCTCCTAATGCTGTCCCTCCCCCCTCCCCCCACCCCACAACAGTCCCCGGACTGTGATGTTCCCCTTCCTGTGTCCATGTGTACTCATTGTTCAATTCCCACCTATGAGTGAGAACATGCAGTGTTTGATTTTTTGTCCTTGCGATAGTTTACTGAGAATGATGTTTTCCAGTTTCATCCATGTCCCTACAAAGGACATGAATTCATCCTTTTTTATGGCTGCATAGTATTCCATGGTGTATATGTGCCATATTTTCTTAATCCAGTCTATTGTTGTTGGACATTTGGGTTGGTTCCAAGTATTTGCTATTGTGAATAGTGCCTCAATAAACATACGTGTGCATGTGTCTTTATAGCAGCATGATTTATAGTCCTTTGGGTATATACCCAGTAATGGGATGGCTGGGTCAAATGGTATTTCTAGTTCTAGATCCCTGAGGAATCTCCACACTGACTTCCACAATGGTTGAACTAGTTTACAGTCCCACCAACAGTGTAATAGTGTTCCTATTTCTCCACATCATCTCCAGCACCTGTTGTTTCCTGACTTTTTAATGATCACCATTCCAACTGGTGTGAGATGGTATCTCATTGTGGTTTTGATTTGCATTTCTCTGATGGCCAGTGATGATGAGCATTTTTTCATGTTTTTTGGCTGCATAAATGTTTTCTTTTGAGAAGTGTCGGTTCATGTCCTTCGCCCACTTTTTGATGGGGTTGTTTGTTTTTTTCTTGTAAATTTGTTTGAGTTCATTGTAGATTCTGGATATTAGCCCTTTGTCAGATGAGTAGGTTGTGAAAATTTTCTCCCATTTTGTAGGTTGCCTGTTCACTCTCATGGTAGTTTCTTTTGCTGTGCAGAAGCTCTTTAGTTTAATTAGATCCCATTTGTCAATTTTGGCTTTTGTTGCCATTGCTTTTGATGTTTTAGACATGAAGTCCTTGCCCATGCCTATGTCCTGAATGGTATTGCCTAGGTTTTCTTCTAGGGTTTTTATGGTTTTAGGTCTAACATGTAAGTCTTTAATCCATCTTGAATTAATTTTTGTATAAGGTGTAAGGAAGGGATCTAGTTTCAGCTTTCTACATATGGCTAGCCAGTTTTTCCAGGACCATTTATTAAATAGGGAATCCTTTCCCCAATACTTGTTTTTGTCAGGTTTGTCAAAGATCAGATAGTTGTAGATATGTGGCATTATTTCTGAGGGCTCTGTTGTGTTCCATTGATCTATGTCTCTGTTTTGGTACCAGTACCATGCTGTTTTGGTTACTGTAGCCTTGTAGTATAGTTTGAAGTCAGCTAGCGTGATGCCTCCAGCTTTGTTCTTTTGGCTTAGGATTGACTTGGTGATGCGGGCTCTTTTTTGTTTCCATATGAACTTTAAAGTAGTTTTTTCCAATTCTATGAAGAAAGTCATTGGTAGCTTGATGGGGATGGCATTGAAACTATAAATTACCTTGGGCAGTATGGCCATTTTCACGATATTGATTCTTCCAACCCATGAGCATGGAATGTTCTTCCATTTGTTTGTATCCTCTTTTATTTCATTGAGCATTGGTTTGTAGTTCTCCTTGAAGAGGTCCTTCATGTCCCTTGTAAGTTGGATTCCTAGGTATTTTATTCTCTTTGAAGCAATTGTGAATGGGAGTTCACTCACGATTTGGCTCTCTGTTTGTGTTATTGGTGTACAAGAATGCTTGTGATTTTTGTACACTGATTTTGTATCCTGAGACTTTGCTGAAGTTGCTTATCAGCTTGAGGAGATTTCGGGCTGAGACAATGGGGTTTTCTAGATATACAATCACGTCATCTGCAAACAGGGACAGTTTGACTTCCTCTTTTCCTAATTAAATACCTTTTATTTCCTTCTCCTGCCTCATTGCCCTGGCCAGAACTTCCAACACTATGTTGAATAGGAGTGGTGAGAGAGGGCATCCCTGTCTTGTGCCAGTTTTCAAAGGGAATGCTTCCAGTTTTTGCCCATTCAGTATGATATTGGCTGTGGGTTTGTCATAGATAGCTCTTATTATTTTGAGATATGTCCCATGACTACCTAATTTATTGAGAGTTTTTAGCGTGAAGGGCTGTTGAATTTTGTCAAAGGGCTTTTCTGCATCTATTGAGATAATCATGTGGTTTTTGTCTTTGGTTCTGTTTATATGCTGGATTACATTTATTGATTTGCATATGTTGAACCAGCCTTGCATCCCAGGGATGAAGCCCACTTGATCATGGTGGATAAGCTTTTTGATGTGCTGCTGGATTTGGTTTGCCAATATTTTATTGAGGATTTTTGCATCAATGCTCATCAAGGATATTGGTCTGAAATTCTCTTTTTTGGTTGTGTCTTTACCAGGCTTTGGTATCAGGATGATGCTGGCCTCATAAAATGTGTTAGGGAGGATTCTCTCTTTTTCTATCGATTGGAATAGTTTCAGAAGGAATGGTACCAGTTCCTCCTTGTACCTCTGGTAGAATTCGGCTGTGATTCCATCAGGTCCTGGACTCTTTTTGGTTGGTAAGCTGTTGATTATTGCCACAATTTCAGAGCCTGTTATTGGTCTATTCAGAGATTCAACTTCTTCCTAGTTTAGTCTTGGGAGGGTGTATTTGTCGAGGAATTTATCCATTTCTTCTAGATTTTCTAGTTTATTTGCGTAGAGGTGTTTGTAGCATTCTCTGATGGCAGATTGTATTTCTGTGGGATCGGTGGTGATATCCCCTTTATCATTTTTTATTGGGTCTATTTGATTCTTCCCTCTTTTCTTCTTTATTAGTCTTGCTGGCAGTCTATCAATTTTGTTGATCTTTTCAAAAAACCAGCTCCTGGATTCATTAATTTTTTGAAGGGTTTTTTGTGTCTCTATCTCCTTCAGTTCTGCTCTGATTTTAGTTATTGCTTGCCTTCTGCTAGCTTTTGAATGTGTTTGCTCTTGTTTTTCTAGTTCTTTTAATTGTGATGTTAGGGTGTCAATTTTGGATCTTTCCTGCTTTCTTTTGTGGGCATTTAGTGCTATAAATTTCCCTCTACACACTGCTTTGAATGTGTCCCAGAGATTCTGGTATGTTGTGTCTTTGTTCTCATTGGTTTCAAAGAACATCACTTATAACTTTCTTCCTCAACCATACTGAACCTGACTAAATTTTAACTAGCTTTCAAACCTGAGTCATTGCTACTGCACACGTGCAAAACCACTATGTTTACCCATCTCCATTTAAATGTATTACTTTAAATTTTAAATTACCCAGCAGTGATTCCTGACAATCTTGCTTTGTTTCTTTAATTAATTCATTCTCTTACACTGCAAGGATAATTAGTTAAAACGTTCTATGTACTTCTCAAACTTCCAAAGCCACCTCCAAACCCCACATTCCCTGTTCTTTGTTGTTCGCCTTGGATCTTATTTTTTAGACAAAATGTGGGCAATGAGAAGAGATGTTCCATATGCTGCCATGACTCTTTTTTTGAGACACAGTCTCAATCTGTCACCCAGGCTGGAATGCAGTGGCCCCATCAAGGATCACTGTAACCTCCGTCTCCTGGGTTCAAGTGTTTCTTCTCCCTCAGCCTCCCAAGTAGCTGAGATTACAAGCGCCTGCCACCATCCCTGCTATTTTTTTTTTTATTTTTAGTAGAGACGGGGTTTCACCATGTTGGCCAGTCTGGTCTTGAACTCCCGACCTCAGGTGATCTGCCTGCCTCAGCCTCCCATAGTGCTGGGAGTACAGGCATGAGTCACTGCACCCAGCCTGCCATGACTCTTTAACTCACCTCCCTACATCTGAATCTGCACTCTCTGCGCTGCCTCCTGTTTCTGTGGATGCTGCTGCTCCTCTTCTATTCCTTTATGAAAATAGTTTGTTTCTGAAATATTTTATTCTTCTCTTTCTCCTATATTAACTTATTTCTTCCCGTCATACTGGAACACCTCTATCATCAAATCATTATCCACAATAAGATTATCAGTCTTATCAAAACCAAAACAAAGGACAAAAAACAACAAACTTCATTTCACCTCACATCCCCTCCAGTTACTACCCCATAAGCTTGTTCCTGTCTACGGTGCAAAATTTTAGAGCTGTCTACAAATGCTTTGCCTACTTTTCTGCTTCTGGCCAATCTTAAGTAAACTGTAATCAGATTTTTATCTCTTCCTCTCTACTAAAGAGTTACTAAGAAGGTTATAAACTATCACTATGTTACTAAATCCAAGGTAAGTTTCTAATTCTTAACTCAATACAGTTATTCTTATTGCTCTCTCCAACTGGATTGCTTTTCCTAATATATCTACATAGAGCACATCCTCACTTTACATAGTTCTTTCCCCAAAAGTCACCATGTCAGGGAAGCTACACGTAACCATGACTTCTAGCTCTCCCAGGCTCTCTGATCACTGATCCTGATTTACTCATTTATGCTTTCATGTGTTTGTTTTCAACAAACTTTATTCTTGAGAATAGTTTTATAATTACAGAAAAAATATGAAGATAGCACAGAATCCAATTACTCCTATTATTGACAACTTACATTAGTATGATACATTTATTATAATGAATGAATGAATATTAACTAGGTTGACTATCATCAGAGTGAACAGACAACCTATAGAATGAGAGAAAAGTTTTGCAATCTATCTATCTGACAAAGGTCTAATATCCAGAATCTACAAGGAACTTAAACAAATTTACAAGAAAAAAACAAACAGCTCCATTAAAAAGTGGGCAAAGGACATGAACAGACACTTCTCAAAAGAAGACATTTATGTGGTCAATTAATATATTAAAAAAGGCTCAACATTACTGATCAGTACAGAAATGTAAATGTAAATCAAAAGCACAATGAGATACCATCTCCCACCAGTCAGAGTGGCGATTATTAAAAAGTCAAGACACAACAGATGATGGCAAGGCTGTGGAGAAATAGGAATGCCTTTACACTTGGTGGAAATGTAAACTAGTTCAACTATTGTTGAAAATAGTGTGGTGATTCCTCAAAGACCTAGAACCAGAAATGCCATTTGACCCAGCAATCAATTACTGGGTATACACCCAAAGGAATATAAATCATTTTATTATAAAGGCACATGCACATGTATGTTCACTGCAGCACTATTCATAATAGCAAAGACATGGAATCAACCCAAATATTCATCAATGATAGACTGGATAAAAATGTGGTACATATACACCATGGAATACTATGCAGCCATGAAAAGTAATGAGATCCTATCCTTTGCAGAGACATGGATGGAGCTGGAAGCCATTATCCTCAGCAAACTACCATAGGAACCAAAAATCAAATACCGCATGTTCTCATTTATAAGTGGAAGCTGAACAATGAGAATACATGGACACAGGGAGGGGAACAACACACATTGGAGCATGTTGAGGGGTTAGGGGAGGGAGAGCATCAGGATAAATGGCTAATGCATGCTGGGCCTAATACCTAGGTGATAGGTTGATAGGTGCAGCAAACCACCATGGCACACGTTTACCTAATTAACAAGCCTGCATGCCCTGCTCATGTATCCCAGAACAAAATAAAATGAAATAAAATCGTTAAAAATGTATACAATAAGTTTCATTCTTTGTGCTGAAAATTTCAATGAATTTTGACAAATGCATAGTTTCATGTACCCACAATTAAGATGTTATACAAAACGGTTTCAGAACTCTAAAAATCTTGTGTTTCATCTATTCAAAGCCCTGCACTCCTGTTCTAAAACTCTGGCAACTACTCATCTTTTTTGCTGTCTCTACAGGTTTAATTTTTTCTAAATGTCACACAAATGGAATCATATAGTATAAAGCTTGTCAGACCATCTTCTTTTACTCAATAATGTGTAATACACATTAAAATACATATAAAATTCATGTAACTTTTCTGAATTGGTGAATTATTTTTATTGATATATAATAGTTGTACATATTTTGGGGGTATATGTAATATTTTGATGCATGTATACCATGCGCAATTATCAAATCAGGGTGATTGCAATATCTATAACTTCAAACATTTATCTTTTCTTTGTATTGGAAACATTCTAATTCTTCTCTTTTACCTGTTAAACGCATTTCTTCTATTTAACTGTATTTTTGTACCCATTAACCAACTGCTCTTCATTTCTCATCCCCACTACCCTTCCAAGTCTCTGATAATCACCATCCTACTCTCTACCTCTGTGAGATTCACTGTTTGCGCTTCCAACATGAATGGATATATGTGATATTTGTCTTTCTGTGCCTGGCTTATTTCATCTAACAAAATGAACTCTAATCCCACCCATGTTGCCGCAAATGACAGAATGTCATCATTTTTATGGCTGAATAATATTTATTTTGGACCGAATAAGATTTCATTGCACAGATACACCACAGTTTGTTTATCTATTAATATATTAAAGGGAATATTGGTTGCTTCCAGTTTTTGCCAATTATAAATAAAGCTGATATACATACTTGCATACAAGTATTTATGTGAACAAGTTTTCAAATCAGGTGGATGAGTACCTAGGAGCATAATTGCTGGATTCTATGGTAATACTACGTTTAGCTCTGTAAGAAACTACCAAACTGTCCTCCAAAGTGGCTGTACCACGTATCATTCCTAACAGAAATGAATGAGAATTCTTGTTCTCCACATCTTCAACACCAATTAGCATTCTCAGGGCTTTTTAAAATCTATCTGGCAACAAAATTAAATTAAACAAATCTATTGTGGCAATAAAAATCTATAACAAAATTTACCATCTTAATCATTTTTTAAGTGTACAGTTTACTAGTGTTATGTATAACCACATCATGCAACCAATCCCCAGAACTTTTTTATCTTGCAAAACTGAAACATTCCGCCAGACGCGGTGGCTCACACCTGTAATCCCAGCACTTTGGGAGGCCGAGGCAGGCGAATCATTTAAGATCAGAAGTTTGAGGCAAGCCTGGGCCACATGGCAGAACCCTGTCTCTACTAAAAATACAAAAATCAGTCGGGCGTGGTGGCATGTGTCCATAGTCCCAGCTACTTGGGAGGCTGAGGCAGGAACATCGCTTGAAACTGGGAGGCGGAGGTTGCAGTGAGCGGAGGTCTTGCCACTGCACTCCAGCCTGGGTGACACAGCAAGACTCACAAAACAAACAAAACAACAAGTTTCTCACACACACACAAACACTGAAACTTTGTACTCATTAAACAACAACTCCTCATATCCTCCTCCTCTCAGTCACTGGCAACCAGCATTCAAATTTCCATTTCTATTATTTTGACTATGGTGAATATAAACTTATGACTGGCTTATTTGACTTAGTATAATGCCCTTAAAGTCCATCCATATTGTACCATTTGTCATAATTTCTTTCCTTCTTAGGGCTAAGTAATATTTCATATTCTTAGAATTATGAATCCACATTTTGTTAATCGATTCTTCTATTGACAGACACGGGTTGCTATCATCTCTTGGGTATGGAGAATTGTGCAGTGATGAACATGGTTGTCTAAAGATCTCTTCAAAATCCTGCTTTCAGTTCTTTTGTATGTAAACTCAAGAGTGAAATTTCTGAATCTTATATTTTTAATTTTTTGAGAAACTACCATACATTTTTTATAACAGCTACAACATTCTAAATTCCCATCAAGAGTAGATAGGATTCCAATTTCTCCACATGCTAGCCAACACTTGGTATTTTTTCCAAAAAGCAGTAGCCATTCTAATGGATATGAGATAGTACCTCAGTGTGGTTTTGATTTTCATTTTCCTAATGATTAACTATATTTAGTATATTTTCATATCCTTGTTGGTCATTTGTATATTATCTTTAAATAAATGTCTATTCAAATTATTTGCCGACTTTTTCATCGGGTTATGTGCTTTTTTGTTGTTAAGTTGTAATAGTTCTTTCTATATTAACCCCTTATTAGATATAATTTGCAAGTGTTTTCTCATATGTGTTTTGCAAATATTTTCTTCCAGTGTTTTTCTTGTCTTTTAATTATTTTAACAGTGTCCTTAATAGACTAGAACTTTTTAATTTTAATAAAGTGTAAATTATAAATTTTTATCATTTAATAAATCATTTCTTATATTCTTTGATTTATTTTTATTCTCATGATGTATTATACCTTGTTATGCCAGACAGAAATTTGTCTCTTGGCTTTCTCCCTCATTAGCATGTAAACTCCATGAAAGCAGGTACATTGTTCTGTTCATACTATATTTCTTTTCTTTTTTTTTTTTTTTTTTTTTTGGTGCTTCTATTGACATTTTCATTTCTGGGTTATTGGTTTATTATTTTGACTGATGGTTGCTTGTCTCATAAGCAGTTGTCAATATCCATATCAGCATTAAACACACATCAATTAGCTTTTAGAAAAAACAAAATAAAAATCACATATTAATTTTTCATAATTAGAAAAGCAATCAAAAATGACACAAGCTGATGCACTTAAAGCCTTTAAAAAGGAAAAAGTTCATACTGTATTTCGACAACTGAAAAAAGTTCTACTATATTTTGATACGGTCTGTCAAATAGATCCATTCAGTAAATAGTTGATAGATGCATATATAATTATATAAGCATATAAAAATAGAAATGTAAAGCTATGTTCTAAGCCAGTAGTTTCCATATAATTAACTCACTACATACTTCTATCAATAAAATTTTAGATCTAGGTATTTATATTTCAAAACCACCTGTCGTATACAACATATTTACACAATTTTGTCAAAAAATTAGCTCCCATACCATATGTGTATCTATTACATAAAACTTTTATATATATATGTCCTATTGTACTAATAGAAACCATGAAATCACAAATCAATAATTAAATGAGTATAAATTTCCTGTAAGCTTTAAAATATTTTCCTCTCAAATACAGACATTGGAAACCACTACTCAAAATCATTATATTCTACTTTTTTCCATTTTAAACAGAATACTATCACAGCCTTAATCTACATCTTTTAACATTGTAATTACAGATATAATAAGTTGAGTTTTGCCAAGTGAAGGAAAGATTTGATCTGTCTTTAATTCCACATCTTTTATTGAATCTTTTATTTTCTTTTCAGTGTACCAGGTCAGATGTTTGCTGAGCCTGAGAACATTTGGTATTCTGCCTATTCAAGACATTCTGCGCACCTTAGCAATGGCAGAAACTTCTATTCCTTGGAATTGTGAGAATATATTTTCTGTTATTTTAAGTCTTTCAAGTTTGTCATTTCTCATCATTATTAGGTATTCCTAGGAAATTATACATATATATATATACATACATACACACATATGTATATATTAGGCTTAACCATCTGTACATTCTTTGAACATTACTTTTTTATAATTATTAATATAATAAAAAAAGTAAATAACAGTAGTTAACAAATATGCAATGCACCTGGTTATTTTGCAAAATGCTTTTACACGTGAATGTTATTTAAAGACAACTCTATTAAATAAGGATGAAGTTGTTATTTTCATTTTTCAATTGATCAAACCGAAATTTACAGAAGTTACATAATTTCAGATAACCAGCAAATTGTAGAGCAAGAACTCATATGTAGGTCCCTGTTCCTCCAAATCTCAAGTTCCCAAGCGTAACACTGTGTTTGAAGCAAGATTTTTAAGACATAGTTAAATATTCATTTTACTGCAGCACTTTAAAATATATTACCACACTTAATTTTTAGCAAAAGTTTTGGCACATTTAGGGAGCCTATAAATACTTATTGAATGAATAAACGCATGTAGCAATGCAGTGTTTTTATATGGCAATATTTCTTTTAAAAGTTTGGCTGCAATATGAAGTACATTTTTAAATGGGAAGAAAAACTGATTTTATGTCACAGTATCTGTCACCCAAAAACCAAGCTCCTTTTCGAATGAAAGTAGCTACCTCCAAAAGTACAGAAATCAACACAAACATTTACAGGGGCCTCTAAGACACATAAACTACTCACCAAGCACGAAGAGCTTTTCTTCTAAGAATGCTCAAATGGATTATAAAACAATACATTACTTTTATGTTCTCATGGCCCATTAAATCTTTCTTAATGCAGTATTCTTTTGAATCAGTATGTTTTGAGTATACCAAAATAGTGATACTTGCTCTGGCTTTCATTATAGTGAGGGGTTATTATTCAATTGCTTTTATCTTTTATAGTTACCTACATAAATAGTGTTAATTCTTGGATTTAAAAACATTAAATTAAGTATATCTGTTTTTCACTAAAGCAAAAAGGACTTTTGGTCTAGTTCCTTTGAAAAGAACGTGAAATCTGTGTCTATACCTGATCCCCTGTTCAAAAGCAGCAAGCAAGATCAAATGCTGGATTTCCTGAATATTATCAATTTAAGAATTTAGCAGTGCATCAGTTGGCAATTTAACCAATAAAGGAAACATCTATTGTGCACTGAATTGTGTCCCCTTTTTAGACACATGGAGTTGTAATGGCCATTATCTATGAGTGTGACCTTATTTGAAAATATGTACTTTGTAGATGTAATCACATTAAGATGAGTTCATGTTAGACTAGACTGGGCTCTAATCCAGTATAAGAACTGCTGTTTTTATAAGAAGAGAAAACAAAGACACGGTGAGGTAAGTGCCATATGAAGATGAGACATGGAGACACAGAGACATACAGGAAAGATGGATGTGTGAAAATGGAAGCAGAGATTAAAGTTATACTGCCACATGCCAAAAAATATTTGGAGGTAGAAGAAACAAGGAAAGATTCTTCCCTAGAGACTTCAAAGGGAGCAAGGCCCTGCCAACATCTTGATATTGAGCTTCTACCCTCTAGAACTGTGAGAGAATGAACCTCTATTGTTTTAGCCACTCAGTTTATGATACTTTGTTATGGCAACCCTAAGAAACTAAAACAACGTCTAATACTGTGTTAATATTTCCAGATTCTGTTGATTCTATGTGTTAAGTATCTTAACAATGCATATGTTTCCTATCATTCTAAGGAATGTAGGGCTTTAAATTCTGCCAAGAGTGTTTATAGCTGTTGATCATTTCTTAGGTTTCAATCAATGGGAGTATTTATTCCACCCATATTAAGGACTCCGACTTACTTTATCTACTATGAAGAAGTACATATATGCCATGGGACATTTTCTTCAGAGATATCATTAGAGTCATACATGAAACATTTGAAACACACTAAGTAATTATTTTTTGGTCAATTTTCCTAGTTAGTTGGTTTCCTGACATATTTCATGAGGCATACTGCAATCTGAGCACTATCTGATATATTGAACAGGCTGTACAATTTCCAATTCAGTTAGCAGAAGATACCTATGGCAGTTATATCAATCATATTATTTGAATGTTTCCATAGACACCTAATCAAGATTTCAAGGTGATTTGGCTTGGTAATTCAAACTATTTCCCTGCTGCCCAAGGAAGACAGAGTACACAAATTGTATATACATTTTAACATCTGGCAGGTTATTTCGGCCACATCTTCCAGAAAATGTGTTCCCTATTTCTTGTCCTCAGATAGCATCTTGGAAGTAGGCAAAATACTCTTGTAAATCCATATTTTTCTCCAAATGCCTCTACTAATTTTCTACAGTTTTCACTGTGGTCTCTTCTATTTGACACATGAGTCGTCCTGGATTCCTAAGCGAGCTTTCAATACAGAGCATCCTGTCACAAAACCTTTGATGATTGTAATACATGCATGCTTGATTACTTATTAAGATTTCTAAGGTACTATCTTGGAAATGTTGCTCGATTTTAAGGTAGTCATTTCCTAGTACTCATTCATGTGGCCATATTACCACACCATACTCCAGTCCAGAAAGAAGCACTGGGCTCTGTGTTCCCACAGCTGCCTCAATCACCAGGAATTTGGAACTGGAAAAAAAGAGGAATTTTTTTCTCTGCCATAAAGTTTGTGAAAGAGAAAAAGTAGATCTGCTTGAAAAATGAGAAAGAAGATAACATACATGGAGGGACAGAGATAAGACCATAAGCTATGTCCTGAGGCCCAGCTGTATTCCTGCTTTGATCCTCATAACCAATTCTTGAGCTAGCTTAAGTGGCTCTCAATAAGTTGCAGCCAAATTAGTGTTAATTAACATACTGATTGTAACGGAATGAAGACAGAACTTTATATGTTATTTAGGTGTCATTATCTTTTCCTTTCTCAGACTACATTGGCCAGAAAGTTATTTGACTTATTCATTCTGATTGTTGGGGAGAGGTGGAGGTGGGTAAATGGCTGCATCCCTTTCTTATTTTTTGTGGACCGTCTATTTCTGTAGTATTTGACACTCTTGATCTCTCCCTCTCTGTATTTTTATTTGTTGGTAGGCTTTTAAAAAAAACAGACTTTATTTTTCAGAGCAGTTTTAGACTCACAGTAAAATTGAGCTGAAGGTTCAGAAATTTTTCATATACCTCCTTCCTCCACCTTTACTCATTTTTGTCCATGATAAAGAGTGACTTGTCTAAATGGTACACCATGACTCATGCCCGTTATCCTAACTACTTGGGAGGCTGAAGCAGGAGGATCGCTTGAGGCCAGGAGTTCAAGGACTCAGTGAGCTAGGATCATGTCATGGCACTCCAGGCTGGGGGACAGAGAAAGATCCTGTCTCTAAGTGAATAAAATAAGAAGAGTAACTTGTCTGAATGATAAATCTGGAACAAGAAACTAACATTTATTTGTAATCAATGCCTATACTTCTTTTGATGAAATACTGTATGGCAGAGAACGTGTGCCCTCCACCATGCTGTAAGTTTCAGCGTACCAGGCATTTTCCTTTGGGGAGGAAGCCTAGTATAGCAGGAAGGGCAAAAGTTGAACTCAGAACAACAACATCTGGTGTATTGAGCAACGTATGTAGAAACCCCAACAGGTAAACCCCAGTCGGAGAGATCAATAATACTTGAAGATTGATGGCAGTTTTTATATCTGTACACCCATACTCTGGTTATCTATTACTACAAACAGAAACTATCCAAAAATTTTAGACAGTGTGTCTTTGTGGCATCACCTGGAGCAGTGGGGTCTGGAATTTTCACCTCCAAGATGGTATCCTCACACACATTCCTGGTACCTCCATGCTTCTTTGCCTTTCTCTCTCAGACATAGTGTCTGATATTCCAGGTCTTCTCCGTGTGGCTTGAACATAACACAATACGATGGTCTCAAATTAGCTATACTTTTTAGTTGATGGCTGGCTTCCAAAAAGATTATTTTAAGAGATCCAGGTGGATGCTGCAAGACTTCTCATAATACAGCTTCAGAAATCCAAGATCCTACCACTGCCATAATTTATGTGTTAAGCAAGTCACTGAGACTGCCCAGATTCAAAGTGGAGGGAATTAGTCTCTACTTCTACATGAAAAAAAAAGGCAAAATCAGAATGTAGAAGAGTATGTGAGGTGAAAGATATTCTTAAAACCACGTTCAGAAAATACAATTAGCCACACCTGGCTTGTAACAGTTGAAACCTGGGTAGACAGCTTCAGGATTTAGGTGTAAGCCAGAAGGATTTTTGTCTTTGTCAGTCACTGTAGCATACAACAGCTTTGTCAAATGTCAAGTGACCATTTCTATAAAGCGTAGTTGTAAAAGCACTAAGCCTTACACAAGTGGTATACAGTTCTCAGCAAAACTGTAGAACTTTAACAAAGGCATGTGGATGACAGCAAATTCAGAGGCTGAGGCCCTCATCAAAAGTGAGGGCCAGAAAAGGTATAAACTGCAGGGTTCAGTAAATTCACCTATGATGTGAGGCCTCAAAATAGGCTAGCTGCAAGGGATCTGCCAGGCTTAACCATATACTGCAAGTTAGAACAAAGGTATACTTTTGTTTTTGTTTTTAATACAATTGCAAATTGAATCTGCTAGGCTTTGAACTGTAGATGTTAAGGTTTTTAGAAGCAGATATGACTGAAAGAAAATAATTTTGAGCATCATGAAAATTATCTTTATGGAAAGAGGACTTTAAGACATAAATACTAAAGTAAGTCTTCCCACCGTTAACAAGCAAGGCAGCTGAGTCCAGAGTGCTCTACAAAAGATACAGAGTTTTTGCAGAACTACAGGTTTAAACTTTAATGGTTGTCCAAGAGAGGTAGAACTAGCTCAGATAACCCAAATTTAATTCTGCATTAGGGTTACACATGGAGTTTTCTATAGTTTAATTTCATTTTGGGGTTAAGACAGCTCTACATTTTTTAACTGATATGAGGAAAAAATCATCTTTATGATGCAAGTTTCTTAGGCCTAAAGAATTTCATAGCAGGAAGCAATAGAAACACTCCCAGGGGCATAAGGATGGAACACACCTTCTCACCTCTCTTCTCTTGAAAATATGGATACACAGATTTAGTAAAGCCCCCACACAACTCAATAATGGTGCAAGAACAGTGGAACTAAAGAGATTTACAATACAAGCTGAAACGAGAAAAAAGCATTTAGTCTTTGACCATGAAATGAGATATTAGATGTGGACTTATCATAGCTGGTTGAGTTTTTGTTTTTAATTACGAAAGGGTGTTTGATTCTGTCAAATGCTTTTTCTGCAACTATTGAGATGATCGTCTAGTTTTTGTCCTTTTTCCATTAACATGATGATTTCTTACATTGATTGGTTTTTACAATTTAAATCAATTTTGGATTTCAGGGACAAATCATGTTACATTGTCAGGAACAAAGGATAACTTTCCTGGTTGATATATAATCATTTTTACATATTGTGAATTTGATTAGTTAGCACTGAGGAAATTTTTGTCCATGTTCATAACAGATTTTAGTCTAAAGTTTATTTTTCTTGTGATGTCTTTGTCTGGTTTTAATATCAAGTTAATACTGCCCTTATACAATGAATTTGAAAATGTTCTAGTATTTGCAAGAGTTTTTGAGAGACTGTTATAGTTCTTTTTTAAACATTAGGTAAAATTAAAAAGTGAAGACACAGAATTTGATTTGTGGGAAGTATTTAGCTTACTATTTAACTTTTATACTTTCATAAGTTTATTTAGATTTATATTTCTCGTTCAGTCAGTTTATGGTGCTTGTTTCTTTCTAAGAACTTTTCTGTTTCATCTACATTATCTAATTTTTTGGCATAAAAGTCTTTTTAAATAATTTTTTCTTCTCTATGGCCTATACTGATATGCCCCTTTCCATTCTCGGTTTTAGTAATTTTAGTTATCTCTCTTTTCTTGGTACATGTAGCATAAGGTTTGCTGATTTTGTTAATATTTTTGAATAACCAATATTTGGCTTCATTGATTATTTTATTTTTTTCTCTTATCCTTTTTATTTACTTTTACTCTTTCTTTTTTTCTTAGTTTTACTTGTTCTATGGTTAGTATTCTCTTTTATCTTCAGTTTCTTAATACAGAAGTTTAGGTTATTGATTTGAAATGTCCCTACTCTTCTAATATAGATATTTATCGCAGTATATTTATTTCTTGACACAATTTTAGCTGCATATTGTGTTTTGTATATTATATTATAATTTGGATTCATCTCAAAGTAACTTTTAATTTTCTTTGTGATCTTCTTCTTGATGAATTAGTTGTTAAAAAGTTGCAACAACTAAAGCATTATTAAATATTAAGTGTTGTTTATTTTTACATACTTGTGAATTTCCTAGATATCACTTTCCTATTTCTATACATTTCTAACTTTAATTCCACTATGGTCACAGAACACATTATTAAAACCTTTAAATATTGTATTAGGGTTCTCTAGAGGGACAGAATTTATAGGATAGATGTATATATAAAAGGGAGTTTATTAAGGAGCATTAACTCACATGATCCACAAGGTCCCACAATAGGTCATGTGCAAGCTGAGGAGCAAGGAAGCCAGTTTGAGTCCCAAAGCTGAAGGATTTGGAGTCTGATGTTCGAGGGGTAGGAAACATCCAGCACAGGAGAAAGATGTAGGCTGGGAGGCTAAGCCAGTCTAGTCTCTTCATGTTCTTCTGCCTGCTTTTTATTCTGGCCATGATGGCAGCTGATTAGATTGTGCCCACCCAGATTAAGGATGCCTCTGCCCTTCCCAGTCATTTGAGTCCACTGACTCAAATGTTAATCTCCTTTGGCAACACCCTCACAGACAAACCCAGAAACAATACCTTGCATCCTTCAATCCAATCAAGTTGACACTCAGTATTAACCATCACAAGTACTTCAATAGTTATTAAATGTACGGAGGCCTACTTTATGGTCTAACATATAGTCCATCTTGAAAATGTCCAAGACAAAACCACAGCCAACATAATACTGAATGGGGAAAAGTTGGAAGCATTACCTCTGAGAACTAGAATAAGACATGGATACATGGATGCCCACTCTCACCACTCCTCTTCAACACAGTACTAGAAGTCCTAGCCAGAGCAATCAGACAAGAGAAAGAAATAAAGGGCATCTAAATCAGTAAAGAGAAAGCCAAACTGTCACTGTCTGCTGATGATATGATCATTTAACTTGAAAACCCTAAAGACTCCTCCAGAAAGCTTGTAGAACTGATAAAAGAAGTCAGCAAAATTTCCAGATACAATATTAATTACACAAATCAGTAGCTCTTCTATACACCAACAGCAACCAAGCAGAGAATCAAATCAAGGACTCATCCCCTTTTACAATATCTGCAAACAAAATTAAAATACTTAGGACTATACCTAACCAAGGAGGTGAAAGACCTCTACAAGGAAAACTACAAAACACTGATGAAAGAAATCGTAGACAACACATACAAATGGAAACACATTCCATGCTCATGGATGCATAGAATCAATATTGTGAAAATGACTATACTGCCAAAATCAATGTACAAATTCAATGCAATCCCCATCGACCACCATCATTCTTCACAGTACTAGAAAAAAAAATTTTAAATTCATATGGACCCAAAAAAAAAAATTGCCTGCATAGCCAATGCAAGACTAAGCAAAAAGAACAAATCTGGAGGTGTCACACTATCTGATTTCAAACTACACTGTAAGGCCATGGTCACCAAAACAGTATGGTACTAGTGTAAAAATAGGCACATAAACCAATGGAACAGAATAGAGAACCCAGAAATAAACCCAAATACTTACAGCCAACTGATCTTCAACAAAGCAAACAAAAACATAAAGTGGAGAAAGGACTCCCTTTTCAACAAATGATGCTGGGATAATTGGCTAGCCACATGTAGGAGAATGAAACTGGATCCTTATCCTTCACCTTATATAAAAATCAACTCAAGATGGATTAAGTACTTAAATCTAAAACCTGAAACTATGAAAATTCTAGAAGATAACATTGGAAAAACCCTTCTAGACAATGGCTTGTGCAAGGATTTCATGACCAAGAACACAAAAGCAAATGCAATAAAAACAAAGATAAGGCCCGGTGCAGTGGCTCACGCCTGTAATCCCAGCACTTTGCGAGGCTGAGGTGAGCAGATCACAAGGTCAGGAGATCAAGACCATCCTGGCTAACAGGGTGAAATTCCGTCTCTACTAAAAAAAAAAACAACAAAAAAAACAAATAGCCGGGCGTGGTGGCGGGTGCCTGTAGTCCCAGCTACTCAGGAGGCTGAGGCAGGAGAATGGCATTAACCCAGGAGGTGGAGCTTGCAATGAGCTGAGATCGCGCCACTGCACTCCAGCCTGGGTGACAGAGAGAGGCTCCGTCTAAAAAAATAAATAAAACAAAAATAAAAATAAATAAATAGCTGGGATCTAATTAAACTAAGGAGCTCTTGCATGGCAAAAGGAAAAGTTGGCAAAGTAAACAGACAACCCACAGAGTGGGAGAAAATGTTCAAAATCTATACATCTGTCAAAGGACTAATATCCAGAATCTACAATGAACTCAAACAAATCAGTAAGAAAAAAACAAACAATCCCATCAAAAAGTGGGCTAAGGACATGAATAGACAATTCTCTAAAGAAGATACACAAATGGCCAACAAACGTGAAAAAAGTGCTCAACATCACTAATAATCAGGGAAATGCAAATCAAAACCACAATATGATACTACCTTATGCCTGCAAGAATGGCCATAATCAAAAAGTCAAAAAACAGTAGATGTTGGCGTGGATGTGGTGAACAAGGAACACTTCTACATTGCTGGTGGAAATGCAAACTAGTACAGGCACTATGGAAAACAGTGTAGAGATTCCTTAAAGAACTAAAAGTAAAACTGCCATTTGATCCAGCAATCCCACTACTGGGTATCTACCCAGAGGAAAAGAAGTCACTATTCAAAAAAGACACTTGCAAATGCATGTTTATAGCAGCACAATTCACAATTGCCAAATCGTGTAACTGACCCAAATCCCCATCAATCAACAAATCAACAAGTGGATACAGAAACTGTGGCATATATATATATATATAGGAATAGTATGCAGCCATAAAAAGGAATGAATTAACAGCATTTGAAGTGACCTGGATGAGACTGGAGACTATTACTCTAAAGTGAAGTAACTCAGGAATGGAAAACCAACCATCATATGTGCTCACTGATATGTGGGGGCTAAGCTATGAGGACACAAAGGCATAAGAATGATACAATGGACTTTGGGGACTTGGGAGGAAGAGTGGAAGGGGAGACAAGGGATAAAATCCTATAAATATGGTGCAGTGTATACTGCTCGTGTGATGGGTGCACCAAAATCTCACAAATCACTACTAAAGAACTTACTCATGTAAACAAAGACCATCTGTACTCCAATAACTTACGGAAAATAAAAATTAAAAAAAAGAAAATGTCCATGAACACTTGAGAAGGAAGTACATTTTGCTTTCATTGAGTGGCACCTTCTATAGAAGTTTGTTAGGTCTAGGTGGTTTATACTGTTGTATTTTATATTCTTGTTGATCTTCTTAGTTGTTTTATTTATTAAACATAGGGTAATGATGTGTCCAACTATATTTTTAAATTGCTTATTTCTCTTTTCAGTTCTGTTCACTTATGCTATATATTTTGGAGCTCTCTTGTTATACACATAAATAATTATAATTGCTATGTCTTTGTGCTGGATCAATTATTTATTATTGTAAAAGTTCCTTCTTTGTTTCTAATAGCACTTTTTGCCTTAAATTCTATTTTGGCTTTTGTTAATGTAGTGACTCTCTGTCTTTGGCTTACTGTCTGTGCTGTAAATCTTTTCTTGTTATTTTATTTTCAACCTATCTATGTCTTTTAATATAAAGTGTGTCACTTGTAGACAGCATATCGTTGAGTCATTTTAAATCTATTCTGTCTCTGTCTTTTCATTAGACTGTGCTTAAACTATTTTCATGTCATATAACTAATAAGCTATAATTTACACCTGCCATTTTTTAGATTTGTTTCCTTTATGTCTTACGTCCTTTTTGTTTCTGTTTCAGAATTCTTGATTACTTTCCTATTAAAGATATACTTTTTGGGGATATATCATTTTGATTACCTTCTTGTTTATTTCACTATATTTTAAAAAGTATTTCCTTTTGGTTTCCTGAAGTCTCAGTTCGCTTTTAAATAATTCAATTTAGTTCAGTTTAACACCAATTTAATTTTAATAGTATACACAATTTTCTTGCATTGTAGCCTTGCCCCTCATTTTTGTGTTATTATTGTCAAAACAAATTGCATATTTTGATTAAAACATTTTTATATTTGTTGCTGCATGTAGCTGTGTTTTAAATTATGTAGTAAAAGAAAAGAGTTACAAGCAACATACATTTACACCACCCTATCCTTATAATGTTTAATTTTAAACGTGAACTGCACTGGATTAAAGGCTACCTAAAGAACAGGCAAATTATTATTTCTGGGTGTGTCTGTGAGGGTGTTTCCAGAGGAGACTGTCATGTGAGTCAGGACTGAGTGAGGAAGATCCACTCTCAGTGTGGGTGGGCATCATCCAACATGCTGGGTACATAAATGGAAAAAAAAGCAGAGTAATGGAAAATCTCTCTCTGCCTCTCTTTCTCTCATTCTCTCTCTGTCTCTCTCTTTCTCCTCCTCTCTCTCTCGCATTCTCTCCTGGAGCTGGGAAACTTTTTTTTTTACATTTGGATATCAGAATTACAGGTTTTCTGGCCTCTGGAGTCCAGGAAATACACCAGCAGATCTCTCAATCCTCAAGGTGTTAGCCTTAAACTGAGAGTTATATCATTAGCTTCCCTGGTTCTTGAGGGTTTAATACTTGGATGGAGCCATCCTACCAGCATCCCAGTGTCTCTAACTTCTAGACAGCTTATCATGAAACGCTTTGGCCTTCATAATGGAGTACATTCTCCAATTAAAATATATAGAACAGCTGAATGGATAAAAATTAAGACCAAACTACATGCAACTCACAAGAGTTTACCTCAGTGTTAAAGACAAGCATACACTGAAAGTAAAAGGATGGGAAAAAATATTTCATGGAAAGAAAATCAAAAGCAGATGTAAACAGCCAACTTACATCAAATAAAATAGATTTTAAGTCAAAAACTGTAAAAAGAGACTAAGAAGTTCATCATATAAAGATAAATTTAAAAAGGGTGTATAAAATTGTTAATACATCTGTAAGCAAATTTAGAGCACTTAGATATATAAAGCAAATATTATTAGACATAATGGGAGATAAACTGTAATACAATAACAGTAGGGAAAATCAGCAGCCCACTTTATTTTTTTAACTTTTTCTTAAATTAAGTTTTTATTTTTATTTTATTTATTTGTTTATTTTTATTGGGACAGGGTTTCACTTTGTCACCCAGGCTGGAGTGCAGTGGTGCAGTCTTGGCTCACTGCAGCCTCCACCTCCCGGGTTCAAGCAATCCTCCTGCCTCAGTCCACAAGTAGCTGGGACTATAGGCACACAACACCATTCCTGGCTTTTTTGTTTGTTTGTTTTATATTTTTTGCAGAGACAGGGTTTCACCATGTTGCTCATGCTAGTCCCAAATGCCTGAGCTCAAGAGATCCACCTGCCTTGGCCTCCCAAAGTGCTAAGATTATGGGTGTGAGCCATCACACTCAGCCAACAGCCCACTTTAAAGAGTGGACAGATCATGCAGACAAAATATCAGCAAACTAACACTATACTTAAACTTCAGTATAGATCAGATAAACCTAACAGACACTTGCAGAACATTTCATCCGACAGTTGCAGAATACACATCTTATTCAACTGCATATGGATCATTCTGCAGGATAGAGTACATGGTAGTCCACAAAAGAAGTCTGAAAATTGTAAGACAGTCATTATATTAAGTGCATTTTCTGACCACAATGGTATAAAAAAAAATCAATGACAAGAAAAACTTCAGAAATTTTACAAATAAATGGAAATTAAACAGCATGATTCTAAACAACTAATGGGTCAATGAAGAAATGTAAAGGAAATTAAAAATTTCCTTGAGACAAATGAGAATGAAGCTATATCATACCAAAACGTATGGGACAAAGCAAAAGCAGTCTAAGAGAGATGTTTATAGCAATAAATGCCTACATCAAAAAAGAAGAAAGATTTCTAATAAACAACCCAATGATGTAAGTCAAGAAACTAGAAGAACAAAAATTAACTAAAATTAACTAAACCCAAAATTTGTAGAAGAAAGAAAATAATAAAGCTCAGAGCTGAAATAAACAAAATACACACTAAAATAATGCAATTCAAAAGATCAATGTAATGAAGAGTTTGTTTGTTGAAAAGATAAGCAACCTGCTCGGGTCCCCTTTCACGCTGTGGAAGCTTTGTTCTTTGCTCTTCACAATAAATCTTGCTGCTGCTTACTCTTTGGGTCCGTGCGGCCTTTATGAGCTGTAACACTCACCACGAAGGTCTGCAGCTTCACTCCTGAAGCCAGCGAGACCACAAACCCACCAGAAGGAAGAAACTCTGGACACATCTGAACATCTGCAGGAACAAACTCGGGAAACACCACAATTAAGAACTGACACCGCGAGGGTCTGCGCCTTCATTCTTGAAGTCAGCGAGACCAAGAACCCACCAATTACGGACACAGGACCACTATCTTTTACCATACACATAAATCAATACAAAATGGATTAAAGATGTGCATGTAAAACTTGAAACTATGAAATTATTAGAAGAAAACATACGGGAAATGCTTCAGGACATTTGACTGGACAAGTATCTTTGTTTTTTGAGATGGAGTCTCGCTTTGTCGGCCAGGCTGGCGTGCAGTGATGCGATCTCAGCTACAGGCACCTGCCACCATGCCCAGCTAATTTTTTTGTATTTTTAGTAGAGACAGGGTTTCACCGTGTTAGCCAAGATGGTCTCGATCTCCTGACCTCGTGGTCTGCCCGCCTCGGCCTCCCAAAGTGCCGGGATTACAGGAGTGAGCCACTGCACCTGGCCCTAGACAAGCATTTTTTTAAGAACGTACACGCACAGGAAACAAAAGTAAAAATCAACAAATGGGATTACATCAGATTAAAAAGCTTTTGCACAGCAAACTAAACTATTAACAGAATGAAGAGACAACCTAAAAATGGGAGAAAATATTTGCAACCATACATCTGACAAGGGGTTAATATCTAAAATATATAAGAAAATCAGACGACTTAATAGCAAAACAACAACAAACAAAAAACCAGATTTAAAAATAAACAAAAACTTTAATAGATATTTCTGAAAAGAAGACACACAAATGGCCACCAGGTATATAAAAAATGCTCAGCATCACTAATCATCAGGGAAATGCAAATCAAAACCACAACGATATATCACTTTATTCTAGTTAAAATGGCTATTATCAAAAAGACAAAAGAAAACAAGTGTTGGTGAGCTGTTGGTAGGATTCTAAACAAGTATAGCCATTATGGAAAATGGTATAAAATCTCCTCAAAAAATTAAATATAGAACTACCATATGAACCAGCAATCCCATTCCTGGGTATACATCCAAAGAAAATAAAATAATTTGTCCAAAACATATATCAACCTCCATGTTTATTGCAGAACTATATACAATAGCCAAGATATGGAATTAACCTAAGTATCAAACAATGACTCAGATATATACACACAATGGAATACCATTCAGCCATAAAAAGAATGAATTATTGTCATTTGTGGATTAAACTGAAGGGCAGCATGGATTAAACTGAAGGGCATTACGTTAAACGAATTAAGGCAGACACAATAAGATAAATACCACATGATCACACCCATATGTGGAATCTAATTTTTTTATGTTGATATTATCAAAGCAGAAACTGAGGACTGAAGTGAGAAGAGGAGGATTGAGAGGTTGTTCAATGGGTTCAATTTACAATTTAATAATAGAAAATATTCTGATGTTCTATTGCACAACAGACTGAATATAGTTAACAATAAAATATTGTATTTTTCAAAATTGTTAGAAGAGAGGATTTAAAATGTTGTCACCATAAATAAGTGATAAATGCCTGAGGTGATTGTTATACTAACTACCCTGGTTGGATTATTATCTAACATAGGTATGTATCAAAACATCAAATTGTATAGATATATACAATTACAATGTGTCAAAATAAACCAACAATAAAGATCAGAGTAAACTTGTCAGCTCTGGATATAGAACAACCTTTAAATTCATTTTATAAGTATACTCTTATGACATATTTTGGAGGTTTTCAGTGCAAGAATCTCTATCTACCAACAGAACCTCAATGAAAATAATTTAAATAGTTAATATTAAGAAGTTAAACTCAGCAGTGCTATCAAAATAGGCAGCTTATCTCCTCCGACAAAGGGGATAACCATTCATCTGGTCCGCAATTGGCTTAATTCTACCAATGCTGGATTAAAAGAACAAAACCTTAATAATATTATTGGGGAATATTTCCTCCCAATTCCTGTTGCTTCTTCTATGTGAAGGGACTTTTACTTATGTAACATGGCTGCACTTTTTAAGCCAATCTTCTAACCATAATATCTGAGAAGATAAGTAACTTAGCTGACTGTTATGTTTGGAAATAGATACTTTGCATATCAGTCTATACCATTTTCTCCCCTTCTTATTTTGGTAACAGACCTGCCTGTAGGAATCAAGACCTCTGCTCCTACCAGCTGAGAGTTTTATTAGAAAGCTACTCATTGGAAGAGTATTTTAGTAGTGAATAAGTCATTGCCTTATTAATTGTTTTCTTCAATGCAAGTAAGTCAAATTGGATCTAGGTCCAAGTCACATTCTTCAATATCACTGTTAGTTTTCAGTTGGCTCAGAACTTGTGCACACAAGTGGGTATTTATTTGGCCCTCTCAAAGTCTCTCCTTGTAGCTTTTGTTAAATATCATTCTGTTAGAATGTGAAAAGTAAAAATGCAATGCAACAAAAAATTAATGGCAGAGTTCAAAAAAATTATAATAACAAGAAAATCTTCTATTTACAAAGATTTAAGCTTGAGAGTCAAATCTATTATCTCTTCAGTTTTGTGACTTTGAGCAGTTCACATAAACTCTACAAGTCTCCAGTTTTATCACCTTTAACATAAAAATATAGTTATGCTTTTTCACATTTTGGAGTTATTCAAATGAGATAAAGATTCTGAAAATGTGTTTTGAGATTTTTAACAGTACAAAAACATAATTATACTGGGATTGGCATTGAGAGTTTGGGAATACAATATACCTAGCCAGAGGTAAATGAAATACAGAGTATTCATCAAAAACATTGATAATGAATGAATAGAGGGTACCAAAGGAGAAAGGTAAACTCAGGTAAGCTGGAAGAGTAGCATAAATCTTAAGGAATAACTCTTAAATTGAACTTCAATCCTTGGTTTCATTATTTCTCTTCCCCACCAGACTATGAGCACAAAATGTCTTATTTATCTTTGTTTTCCCTGTGCCTGACACAGGGTAAGCCCCCAATAAATTTGGCTTAATTGAATTGACTGACTGAAGATAAACAATCAGGCTAATGAATGCATGCCAGATCCTCTTTACTTGCAGGTTATACCAAGTAGAGAAGCAATTATCAGACTAGAGATAAGGCCCAGCTACAAGAAGAGAGAAGAGTTTGTCCTGTGCTCCTTTGCTGCCTATACCCTGATTTTAATGCTATATTATATTTTAGACGTTGTGCTGGCTACTGAAGATACAGAAAATATTAAAAGATGTCTTTTGACTTTAAGAAGCTTAGATTCTTGTGGTTTAGAAACCGTATTAAATGCAATCTCTGAGATATGCATGAGAATAGCAATTTACTGAGCAGTTTCTCTGTGACAGACATTGCACATGGATATTTCAAGCATTATCACTTTAAATTCACACATCAAGTCCATGTGATTGTTTGTGAATGCTTTATAGATAAGGAACTGAAGCTTAGAGAAGTTATTTAATTTTTTCCAGGATAGAAAGATTTGAAAATGACTAAGCCAACATTTCAAATACATTTGCTGGACTCCAAATGTAGTGCTCCTTCTAGTGTTATGCAATGCTCCCCGTAAAGAAATTATGAAGTGCCATGGGAAAGAGCAGATGACAATGGGAAAATATAGGTTGATAAACTCAATGTTGGAAAGGCTTTCATGGTAGGATGTCTTCCTCCTCAAGAAGCTGTGAGTTTTAAAATAGGATTGTGGAGAAAAGTCAGTAATTAGAATTACCACCAATATATTTGAGGTAGAGGTTTCTTTGTGAGGGCTCTCAAATCATTACATGTGCATCCGGCCCCAGCAGAGAAAAGCCATCTGGGAGACAACAGTCATGAAGAGTTTGGGGTGAAATCATACTACCTTCGACAGTATTCTATGCCATAGAGTCGGCTCATAATTTTCACCTGGGAAAGACTGTTGTTCAGAGAACATGTCACTGACAAACAATTATCTCTTTTTTAAAAAAGAGTGTTGTATTAGTCAGTGTTCTCTTAGAGGGACAGAACTAATAGAATAGATACCTATATGAAGGCGAGATTTTTAGGAGAATTCACTCACACAGTCACAAGGTGAAGTCCCACAATAGGCCATCTTCAAGCTGAGGAACCAGGAAGCCAGTCTGAGTTCCAAAACCTCAAAGTAGGGAAGCCGGTAACACAACCTTCAGCCTGTGGCTGAAGCTCAAGATTCCCTGGCAAATCACTGGTGTAAGTCCCAAGAGTACAAAAGCCAAAGAACTTGGAGCCCGATGTTCAAAGGCAGGAGGCATCCAGCATGACAGACATATATATGGACTCCAGAAGACTTAGCCAGTCTAGTCCTTTCACGTTCCCCTGCCTGCTTTTATCCTAGCCACACTGGCAGCTGATTAGATGGTGCCCACCTAGACTAAGAGTGGGTCTGCCTCTCCCAGTCCACTGACTCAAATTTAATCTCCTTTGGCAGTATCCTCACAGACACACCCAGGAACAATACTTTGCACCCTTCCATCCAATCAAGTTGACACTCAATATTAACCATTACAAATGTCTTTGCTATTGTGAATAGCACAACTATGAACATATGAGTGGATTTGTCTTTTTGTATAATAGTCTATTTTCCTTTGGATATACAACCAGTAATGGAACTGCTAGGTTGAATGGCAGCTTTGCTTTAAGTTCCCAGAGAAATCTCCGAACTGTTTTTCACAGTGGCTGAATTAATTTACATTCCCACGGTATAGGTATATAAGCAGTCCCTTTTCTTAGAAGGCTCACCAGCATCTGTTGTTTTTTGACTTTTTAATAATAGCTATACTGACTGGGATAAGACGTTATATAATTGTGGTTATGATTTGCATTTCTCTGATGGTTAGTGATGTTAAGCATTTATTCATGTTTGTTGGACACTTTTATGTCTTATTTTGCAAAATGTCTGTCCATGTCCTTTGCCCATTTTTTACTGGGGTTATTTGTTTTTCGCTTGTTGATTTGTTTCAGTTCCTTCTAGATTCTGGATATTAGATCATTGTCAAATGCATACTTAGAGAATATTTTCTTCCATTCTTTATGTTGTCTATTTGCTCTGTTGAGGGTTTTTTTTTTTTTTTTTTTTTTTACGCACAGAAGCTCTTTAATTAGGAGCCACTTGTCAATTTTTGGTTTTGTTGTTATTGCTTTTTGGGACTTTTTGGGGACAAAAATTCTTTGCCAAGGCTAATGTGAAGAAAAATATATCCTAGGTTTTCTTCTAGGATTTTTATAGTTTGAGGTCTTACATTTAAATCTTTAATCCATCTCGAGTTAATTTTTGTATATGGTGAAAGGTAAGGGTCCACCTTCATTCTTCTGCATATGGCTAGCCAGTACCATTTATTGAATAAGGTGTCTTTTCCTCATTGCTTGCTCTCATCAGCCTTGTCAAAGATCAGATGGTTTTAGGTTTGTGGTTTTGTGTCTGAGTTTTCTATTCTGTTTCATTGTTCCGTGTGTCTGTTTTTATACCACTATCATGCTGTTTTGGTTACTATAGCCTTATAGCATAGCTTGAATTCAGGCAATGTGATGCCTCCACCTTTGTTCCTCTCTGAGTCCTAATATAGAGAATTCCTCCCTGGACTTCCTGTGATTGTAGCTGTCCCATGAGGTAATGAGTTCATATGGTCAAAGGACCATGGACACTTTCTCATAACCTCTGCTTCTAGACTTTTACAGGACCCAAGTATTCCCTGCCCCAGGAATCCACAGCCCACTTCGCCAAAGAAAGTTACCAAACACATCACTATGCCAAACAGGAGGTAGCTATTTGTGGAGCATGAAAACTTTGATTAATGGGCTGTGGTACCCATACAAATCCACCTGCAGCCCGTTGCAGTGCTGACTGCAGCACGTGAAGAAAAAGAGAAGCAGCAGTAAAGCCGGGGCCTAAGTCCAAGCTATCTTTGTGTGACTTACAGAAGGCTTTGAGAATTTTATTTATAAACTTAGATGTTGAGTTATTTTGAATATGTATCTGTAAAGTTGATACAAGGACATATTTTACTTATATAATATATATTAGGTATATATATGTGTGTGTGTATATATCTATATCTCTATATCTATCTATCTATCTATCTATCTATCTATCTATCTATCTATCTATACATTTGTTCCATACCATTCTATGAATGTTAGGGATAGAACTGTTGGAAAAGATTCTCTTCAGTCCGCTAAGGAAATACTGCTTTGAACCCCAGAATTTCAACTGATGGGCCATTTATTTTGAATTTTTAAATGCCTGAAGAAGAACTTTTTTTATTCTTCCCTCCCTCCAGGGCCTAAAATTTAAGTCTCTACGAAGGCAGAGTCTCTGATAACTTAGGCTGTATCATTTTACTTTTATTTCACCTCTAAATTCCAAATTACTCTTTCCTTTGATTAATTATTAATATGTTATTTACTCGAAAATTAAGTACAGTGTAATGAAGTTGCCAAGAAGTAGGCCAAGGAAATGAGTGAAGAGTAGATTTCCTGTTAGCAATTCTGCATGATACATAGCATGAAAAAGTAATCAATTTTGATTGGAGATACTGTCTTCAGGGAAGCTAGTAAAAAAATGAGCTTTCTTTGCTTGTAGTTGCAATATTATTGAAGCTTCTGAAATTGGGGTCATCAAGGGTTGACAGTTATTCTTTGGGGGCTTCCTCATTATATCTCTAACTCTACATATCTTTTGTAAATGCCTACTTGCCACATTGTTTCAAAAGATTTGAACCTGCCAAATAGAATATGAAGAAATATTTCCCAATTTTCCTCCTTACATATCACAGGCAGGGATGTATCAAATCTGAACTCTTTATCATAGCAAAATTTGTGACTAATGGTCAAAAGTTATCACTATTGGAGGTAAAAATATTTTATAAGCATAAAATAATAAAATGTAACAATAAAAATCACAAGACAGATGAACTCAGGAGGATATTTGTTCCAGATATCTGTCTTGTTAGCGATTATCCATTTAGGTAGGGTCTCCATGTTGAATCTTGCACTTCTTTGTAGACTTGCACCTCATCAACTTAATCATACGTTATGCAAGAAGAAATTCTTTTTTTTGCTTCTGTAGCATTGTATATCTTCCTACTTTATTTCTTAAGACCTTAGACACAAAATCTTGTCTGAAATATTAAAAGACCTAGCCTTAGTAGTATCTCTGATAATAGTATATTTAGTATTCACTGAACACTCAGTATCCAATATTGAAAATCAGGTAGTCATATAACATTATCTTTTAAGGCCCTTCAAGGTAGAAATATTTGATACCAAGATTTTTTTTTCTTTCTAGATTAAGTAACATATCCTAAGATGAATGTATGCATACTTATACAAACCTTGAGGGTATACATTAAGGAAGCAGCTATTATATAACTTTAAAATGGGATCAGACAGTAAATGATTTACAGATCAGTTGGCTCATCATAGGCATAGCAAAGATTGGTATCAGATTTTTTTATTTTTACTCTTTCCATTGTTTTCTATGCATCATATATCCTGACATATTTTACAAGTTTCTTAATGACAATAAGTTACTTCCTTTATTGCTGAACCTCATAAAATAAATTCAATAGATCATAACTTATATATTTGCTAATTGTGTGTTCCCCCAAGTTCATATGTTGGAAACTAATTCTTTTTTTTTTTTTTTTTTTTTTTTTTTTTTTGAGATGGAGTCTCGCTTTGTCACTCAGGCTGGAGTGAGGTGGCACGATCTCGGCTCACTGCAAACTCCACCTCTCGGGCTCACACCATTCTCCTGCCTCAGCCTCCTGAGTAGCTGGGACTACAGGTCGCATCAGGCCTGCCATCATGCCCGGCTAATTTTTTGTATTTTTAGTAGAGATGAGGTTTCACCGTGTTAGCCAGGAATGTCTCAATCTCCTGACCTCGTGATCCGCCACCTTGGCTTCCCAAAGTGTTGGGATTACAGGCGTGAGCCACTGTGCCGGGCCGGAAACTAATTCTTAATGTGATAGGATTAAGATGTAGGGTTTGGGAGGTGATTAGGTCATGAGGGTCAAGCTGTCTTGAATGATATTAGGGCCCTTATAAAAGAAGCCCCAGAGAGCTGCCTTGACCCTCATATGTGAGGACACCGTGAGAAGGAATCACCTACAAGAAAGAGCACCCTTACTAGACATCAAATCTGCTGGTGCCTTGGCGGCTGACTTTTCAGCCTCCGGAACTATGAGAAATTAATTTCTTTTGCTTATAAACAACTCAGCTTATGGTATTTTCTTATTGCAGCCCATGTGGAACTAAGACAAAATTGATGTTTAATATGCTTAGCAACATAGCATCAGGATAGCTACTGAGCCTTGGCCCACTCCTTACTGTATCCTGAGACATCCTGCATAATTAAATCAGTCTAAAGACATGGTCCTAATACTATGAAAATGAAAATGTACTCTTACATTTGGGCTGGATGTGCAAAGAAAACACTTATCACATCATTAGATAAAAAACTAAAGTTTGGAGACTAACCAAGCCTATTCCCTACTAGAGTTAGGTATGAAAACTAATGATAAGCCATTGTTATATTGTAGATCACTGTACTTTCCTTATTTTCAGCTCATTAAGGTTTTCTTGATTCTTTCCAACACCTAAATTCTACCCTTCATTTCTCAATTCTTTATGTTAGTCAGTGCACAATTGCTTTTCATTAAAATATCTTAAATACTTGTAATTACGCTAATGTGAAACTCAAAGCCCTTAGTCTATATAAACCTATAATTCCATACTTGTTTATTATGTTACATTCACACAAGATTTCTTGATTATCATTTTAACTCTCAGGAAACATGAAATTTATTCATACCTTACAGCTTATACATTTAACTTTCCTATGCCTGGAGAGCCATTTAATATAAGTTTATGTCTGTATTCTTACTGTTGTTCAAAATTCAGCTTAAATATCCTCAATTATTATTACTTTTTTTTTTTTTTTGAGAGGGAGTCTCGTTCTGTCACCCATTCTGGAGTGCAGTAGTGCAATCTTGGCTCACTGCAACCTCCGCCTCCTGGGTTCAAGCAATTCTCCTGGCCCAGCCTCCCGAGTAGCTGTGTTTACAGGCATGTGCCACCACACCCAGCTCATTTTTGTATTTTATTAGAGATGGGGTTTCACCCTGCTGGCCAGGCTGGTCTCAAACTCCTGACCTCAGGGGATCCACTGGCCTTGGCCTCCCAAAATCACTGTAAAAATACTGAGACTACAGAAATATAAATAATTAAGGTAGGAACCATGCCCATAAGAATCGTCAACCATATAAAGGGAGTGAGGAAGCAAAGAAAAAATTAAATTGTAATATAAAGCTAGAAAAAAATAATGGAAATGCCCACATTAGAGGTTCTGCCACATTATTACAAGAATTTAGATAATGAGTAATTAATAAAGTGATTTTGGCATAGAACACTTTGAAGGATGAGATGTTAAGGGTCAGGTTAGGAGTCTGGGGGCAGACTAGAGGTACGATCTTCAAGGAAACATGGATTGGTTAAGCAATGTTCCAACATACCACATTTGCAGCATCTTTTAAAACAAAAACATTGTATGAGGCAATAATAAACAACACAATCACCATCACACTAAAACAATGTTCCACGTTGTCTTTAAAGGCATCCGTGATCATCCCTGTGTTGAACTGGTGCTCCTTCAGGATCATATTGTTGTTTAGATTGAATCATGTACTGCCCTGACCTAGCTTCCTTATATACTCACCAGGCAGTTATTACTGATCTCACTAAGCAAGGTATTATGTTTGGTGGCAGTCTCATATTAAATTTCTATCTCTGCCTTGTAGCAAATCACATCCTGCTCACTGAATGACCTTCTTCATGAAACAGTTTGTCTGACAGGCCTCATTATAATACCAAGTATTTATAGTTACATAAAAATAGATTTTTTAAATGGGTCAAAATTTGACAATATATCTGTGATAATTTTGTTGTTTACTGATGAAGAAACAGTATGCTAGACATAATACTTCAGAGAAGGCCAGTTCATCTAAAATCAGTAAGAAGCTGAGTGACTGAAGTTAACCTAAAGCATAAATAAGTTGAGTGTGGAAGTTTAGATGGCAATACAAAGGATCAGACTGTAAATTTTCTTAAATATCCCGCTAAGAAAATTAAATTATTTTTATTAAACAATGAAAAAGATGATAAAACAGAGAAATCACTGTACCCAAACTGTGCTTTAGGAAAATTTTAATCCATGCTGCAAAGTATGCCTCATGGATTAAAAAGTATGGGGAGGTCAAAATTAGGGCAACTCGTTAGAATGTTGTCATGAAAGCAACTATTACTAGCTTAAATACAAAAAATTGGAGAGAAAATAAAATGGAATGAATTGTCTATAAAAGTTACAGCAAATTAGATCCAACATTATCTGGGGTGTAGAAAATCTAATACATGCTAAATTTGGTAAAATTACCTATACTAATGAAGTGCAAGATAATATAATTTTTATTATTACAATACCAACATTGTAATTCTGTCTAAAGGTTGACTAGATTATAATCAAGTTTGAGAATATCAGTAAATCATAGCCATGACTTTTTTTTTCTATTCTACACTCTTAGAGTAAGTTTTCAGGTCCTCTGTGGCCTGGGGGCTGCTGAACATGTAGACTGCTCTTCCATAACCTATTGTGGAATCCAGAAAACTGTAAGCTAATAGCATTGTTTCCTCTCCTTGATGTGATTTAATGGTAATCAATGTCACTTACCAACTCATTAAAAAACCTTCTTCACAGCTCATCAAAAATGAAAACCTGGGGGGTTGGAACTCTTTGCAGTCAATTAAAAAACAAAGGCACCCAGCACTTTTAAAAATATAATTTTAAAAGAGTACATAAAATAACAGCTAAACAGAAACGCTTGTTAGTAATTGAAAACTCTGCTTCGATTTGGCATCGAGTTTCATAAAGAGGCTTGGGGCACGTATATAAGGCTGTTATTCAAAGAGATAGTCTAAACCTAACAACCTAAACAACAAAAAGCACATTTTACCTTCTAAATTGCAAAAGCATCCTCTTCTTTTCTCATTCTTAGGGCATTTTTAGTTTGATTCTCTTCAAACTACTGTGCTACTTTTCAAGACCACAATATATTTACAATGACAACAAATCACAGCTATACTCAATACTAACATTTATAGTATGAAAAATTTTTACTTGTTCCTATGAATTTTTGCTTTATCTAAGGATCTTACCACTCAAATTAGGGATGTTCACTAGAAATTTGAATAGATTTCTAAAGATATTTTCTCTATTTGGCTCTGTAGGGTATATCAGTTGTAAATGTGTATATATAACTAAAAATATGTACGTATTTTTCCTCTGAGGGCCACTTGTTTTTGCTCTAATTGCCAGAAAAAAATATATTTAAAAAAGTTGAACTAGTTATTCCAGCAGCCTGTATGTAATTTTAAACAGTTGGAAGAGATTTCTATACAATCTATATTGTAACATAAATTAAAAAGTGACAACTTTTAAACACATGCTAGTGTTCTCTTCTTTAAAAAGTGGTCTAGACTAAAAGCCTAATTTTTTTCTTGAGACATACCATGAGGGAGCTGAGAGTTACCACTTATAATCTTTAATGAAAGTGTGTTCAAATGTGCCAAGAAGGTAATTATAAGTTAATGCTCAAATACAAGGATCTAACATGCAATTATATCAACAAAATTACTACAGTAATTTCTTCCACATACCTACTTTTTTAAAAAAAAGTGTTGGCTAGTAATAGAAGAAAAACTTCCTAGTCAAAATGTTTTCCAGGACACTGAATCAATGCTAACTTGGAAACACTAGTTATTTTTTGTTTTGTTATTCTGGTAAAAAAATAAAAAGTTTTCTGTGCATTCTGCCATTTCATTTGCTCTACAAATAAAGCAAAAAGATTTGGTCCAGTGAAACTGACTAGAGAACTGCATCCTCCTTCAGTATAGGAAATAAATTCTTTCTATTTCATTTCCAGTAGTTCTTCTCACTTGGAAGCCATAGGAAGTCTTCAGAAATCCATAACAGAACAGCTGCATTATGTAGCTTTCAGACTGCTTTCTTTCACCCTTTTGAAAAAGTGTTTTTCTTTGGAAAAAAAAAAGTTTGCAAAGACTCAGAGAAAGGAAGAACTAAATTTTATTTAATTTACTCACAAATCTCACAAAGGCTCCCTCTACTTAAAAGCATATTTCCAAGAAAATACAGTGTGTTCTACAGTAATATAAGTAAAAACGGCAAATTGAGAAACAAACCCTCAAACTGTGAAAAAATAACTTGCCTGAATTAATCAAGTAATTTAAACTGTATTTTTTGTATTTGCTTTTATCAATAGATAACTATACTATTATTTTATTATATAATCATCAGATCACACTTCACCCTAATTAATTTTTCTATTTGACAGAGTTGTCACCAGTACATATGCCTCTTTCTGCAGTCTTCAACAACTAAGATTGAAAAATTAAAGATTTGAAGGTTTTACCATCCTAATTTTTTTACCACTATTGATACATTTTATTATTTCTCATCATCAAGCTATTATCAGAAAAACGCAATTTACTAAATTATCATTTATTCTGTTTCCAATTTTATTGTCATTATGAGTAACCCTAGAAATGGCATTAGTGCTTATCAAAATTTGTTTGTATTTTTAAATTTTTCTATTATCAGAGATTTCTGGAAGAGTTACTGGAACAATTGATTTAAATACATTGAGGTCCTCAAATCATTTTCCAGATAAGTTAATGAAATTACATCTTAGGAGTGGCTTCTCCTTGATCCCTTTTCAATTTTGAGAGTATTCGTTTTTTAATGGTGATAATCTAAGTAAAATGGCAGATTATCTTTTTTATTATGAAAATTACACACAAATATGGCAAGATAGAAATATGCACATAGTACAAAAATGGTACATAGGATTACACAATACAAAGTGTTTCCTATCCACCCCACACCTCTAGTTTCACACTCCATGAATAACTATAATACAGAAAATGACTCTTCAATATTTGTGGTGAGCCCCAACATCTCTCCACCTTCCTTTTCCCCCCACTCCTTGTCCCTTGGCTTATAGGCCAGCCATGGCCAAGGCAAGTAAAAAGTTTTAGACACTATTGCTGGCAACTAAAAACTCTGTGGCGCACCCAGTATCAGATGTTTAAATATGTTTTCTCCTCTAGCACTCACAGCAACTCAATGAGGTGAATGTAATTATTCTCATTTTACAGCAAACCAATCATCAGCAACAACACAAAATTGCTTGTCCAGCATCCTATAGTTGGTAAATATAAAAGTTAAATTCATACATTTATCTCTCTGGCTCCTAAGGCCAATCTAGCTAGGTGAAAAGTAAATGTATTCAGCTTTTAAATTCACTAATTCTTGACAATCAACTTGAATTTGCATTTATTTCGCGACATTCCTCTTGAATCTATTTAATTTTTAATAATAGCATTATTAATATATAATTTATTTCCAATAAATTCACCCTTTTCATGATTTTTAGTATAGTCTCAGTTATACAACACTACCCATTATCTAATTGTAAAACATTTTCATAACCCCAAAAAGAACTCCATACTAATTAGCAGCCACTTCTCATTTTTTCTTTCTTTCCAGCATCTGATAGCCATTAATCTGGTTTCTTTTTTTTCTCTATGGATTTGCATATTCTGAACATTTCATATAAATAGAATAATAATATATGTGGCTTTTTGTGTCTATCTTAACAGAATATGTTTAAGTTCATTTTAAGTTTATAATAAAACCTATTTGAAAAAGGATCAAGCAACTATGGTGGAAAAATCAATTTTTAAATTGTTTTCCTCAGAAAGCTTCTTCTACATGGATCTTAGTTAGTGAGAAGGGTTTGGGGTCTTTTCACCCAAAGTTAGGAAATCCCGTGGTTAAAACAATGCTCTGGTTGTCACTGGAGAACTTCTCAGGATCCTTTTTTTTTTCTTTTCTTTTTTTTTTTTTTTTTGACACTGAATCTCGCTCTGTCACCCAGGCTGGAGAGCAGTGGCACGATCTCGGCTCACTGCAACCTCTGCCTCCTGGGTTCAAGCGATTCTCCTGCCTCAGCCTCCTGAGTAGCTGGGACCATAGGCGTGCGCCATCATGCCTAGCTAATTTTTGTATTTTTAGTAGAGACGGGGTTTCACCATGTTGGTCAGGCTGGTCTCATACTCCTGACCTCGTGATCCGCCCGCCTCGGCCTCCCAAAGTGCTGGGATTACAGGTGTGAGCCACCGTGACCGGCCTCAGGATCTTAATTACGCTCATGTGCAGTGGTGCAGTGTACATTTCCAAGAGAATGAGACTGTATGCATCATTTCCTAAATATATTTGATTACAGAGCTCCTTTTCTTTGACGAAGAATCCAACGATACAAGGGACAGGTGAAATAAACTTTTGAATAGAATGAAATAGTAGAAAGGACATTGTCTTCAGTAAGACGGTCCTGGGATGATTAACTATTTCTCTATTTATTAGTTATGAGATTTTAGGCAAGTTGTTAAAACTTTGAGACAGTCTTTTATCACCTGGAAAATATAAATATAAACCCCATTAAATAAAACAAATACAGAATCTAACGTGATAATTTATGTAAAATCATGCAACATAAGGTTCATTACAGAGTTAAAACCTACTCTATTTTGTAGATTCTGAAGTTAAATCAGTATGTCACAGAAACAGCAAATCATTTCAATCCAAATAATTGAGCAATTAGATAAGTTATGAAATCTTAATTTTTAGTGTCTAATTTACTTAGACCTAGTTTTAGAAAATGTGAGTACATTAATTACAAGATCCATTTCTGCAACATCAACCATCTGTAACCCAAACAAAAATGTTGATATAAAAAGGAAGTCTCTTAATATGGCTGTCCCAATAATTAGGTATATTGTTCCATCAGAGGGGACAGTGCTGTATTTAGAGACAACAATTGAAAGAATGCTAAAAACATTTTCTACAAATGTAATCAACATTGCACTTCACATATGTTCTCATTAGTCCTTTGATATTGGAGTTAGGAATTTTTATATTGTTTCTGATATATCATTTTTATTGTGGTAAGAACACATAACATGGTATCTACCCTTTTCACAAATTGTCAAGTGTATAGTACAACATTGTTAACTATAAGCACAGTACAGCTTGTAGAGCGGATCTCCAAACTTACTCATTTGGCACGACTGAAACTTTTTTTATATTGAACAGTTACTTCTCATTTCCCCTGCCCTCAGCCCCTGATAACCTCCATTCTACTTTCTGCTTATATGAGTTTGCCAATTTTAGATACCCCACAGAAAGAAGAATCATTAGCATAATGTTTTTAAGGTTCATCCATGTATTGCATATGGTGGGACTTCCTTTTTTGTGATTGAATAATATTCCATTGTATGCCTATATCTCATATCCCTTACATATTCATCTATTGATGGACATCTAAATTGTTTTCTCATCTAGGCTACTGTGAATAATGCTGCAATAAACATGAGAGTGAAACAATAATTTTGAGATCTTGTTTTAATTATTTTTGATACTCAGAGGTGGGATTGCTGGATTATAGTGTAATTCTATTGTTGGTTTTTTGAGGAAACTTCCACACTGCTAATGATTCTTATTTCATAGTTCTCTATCCATTTTACAGAAGCTATTGATGGTAAGTGATTAGAAGAACCAGGATGTTTGTAGGTGCTATTCATATTAAATTTTTTAAAAAGGTAAATAAGACAAAATTAGTGGCTTCACTGTGGTACCATCAACCATACACACTTTGAGATTTTTAAGGTGAGGAATTATTATTTTAATTTGAATAATTTTCAGTTGACAGTTTAACTACATGGTCTTCATGCTTAGAGCACAAGGGCAAAAAATTATAAAAGAAAATTCATGTCATATTACCAGAGAAATAAAGCTACTACAATTTCTAAATAGTAAAAACGAACTCAAACTCATCTAAGTTCAGGAAACACTAAAAAAAGAACATATATACTAAGAGCTATATTTTTAACAAGTGAATAAAAATATTTTATTTGGCAATTATGAATTGGTTAAATATATTATTAGTGTTCAGACTGCAACATTTTATGATTTCATCTAAATATGCATATATTTAAGAGCCAGATGGATTGTGCTAATGCCAGGATTGCAAAATGTTATCTCAAGCAGAAGCACTCTATAATAACTAGATTAATCATTAGTTGCTTTGGTGTTCATCAAAATGTCATTAATCCTTCTAAATTAAATTATTATTAATATACATGAAATATTTACAAAGAAAAAAATTTTGCAATGATTGCCTTTATTGCTGTTCTGTTCATTTAGGTGTGATTTTTCAAAGAGGAATGTAACACTGTTTCCAGATCGTAAAACAGGCACACTATATCAGAGGACAAGTTGTTTATTTTAATTCATGCCACTTTTCTCTGCAAACTAAGTTACCTCTAAAAGATTGTGCTTCTGTTCTTCGTCTCACAAAGCCTTAAATTTCATCTTTATTCCAAGTGTGACTTCTTTGGATTTGCAAAGGAGTCAGATCCCATGATATCAAATGACAGCAAGGCATAACGCTGTGCTTATACATGTTTTCATCCGTTTTTTGCTATTTTAATGTATTGCATTTTTAATTTTTTAAAATCGAAGCATTACATGCACACAGAAAAGTTCACAAATTTAAGTCCATAGATATAAATTACCATAGACCTGAACACACTCTCGTAAATGCCATGTAAGCCAAGAAATAAACCACTACCAACACCACAGAAGACAAAAAATCCTAAACACTACCGTGTTTTTACCCCAAATAAAACACACTCCTGATTTCTATCACAATATACTAGCTTTGCTTATGTAAATTAAATTATAAGGTATGTTCTTTTTAAAGAAACCCAAATATTTTGATTATTATTTTTATTGTTGTTTAGTATTACCTCGTATGAATATGTGATCAATTTCATCATGCTACACTTAAATATATCTTTAAATTGCGTTCAACAGGGGCTATGGCCATGGCTATGCATGTCTTTTGTTCACAGGTGTATTCATTTCTTCTGGAATATACCTGAGTATGTTCAAATTTATTTAATAATGCTAATGGTTTTTCAAAAGGAGTTGTACCAATAAGCCTATTCACAGCAGCGAATGAAAATTTCTGTTGCTCCATGTCTTAATCAACACATAACATTTTTAGTCCTTTAAACATTAAACGTTCTCACAGTTATACAATCGTATCTTATTGCAACTTAAATTTTCATTTGAGAGATAATGAAACAGAACAATTTTTCATGTATTAACTTAATAACTTAGTATTCTTATTTGTGAACTACCATTCTACTTGCTCCATCACTTTTTTTTTAAATTATTGTCATTTTTCAATTGTTTTGCAATATTTTCTTTTTACATTCTGGATACAAGCCCAATGCTAGTTATTTATGAAAAAAATGATAATCTTTTTAGAAAATTGCTTTAGGTCAATTAGATATCACCAGTGAAAAAATCAAATTGTACCCATAAATCATGAACTATATAAATAATATCAAGTAGGTAGATCACAATATAAATAATATCAAGTAGGTAGATCACAATACAAATAAGTGTAGAAAATTTAAAAATATGGTTTTTAAAAAAATAATAATAGTGTAAACATCCTTGGGTTTAAAAAATTAAAAATGTATTAAATATCAAATTTCTGAATTTAAAAGAAAAAAATTCTTTCCAAAGTATTTATTTATTTAAAATGTATTTAAGTTTCTGAATTTTAAATATTAAAATTTCAAATTTCTGGTAATTAAAAGGCATAAGATACAGATATTTCTTGCTTTTTCAGCTGAAAGGGCACAGAAGCAACAGCATCCCAGTAGTAATGATGACAATAAGTGCCAAACCTTGGTTTCCAGTAAAAGAAAACATGGTTCCTTGGAGAAATAGCTGATTGTAGGGCTGGAATAGAGAATACATAAAACAAGCCTGGGCATCTTTTAGTGCCAGAAAGTAAGAAAATACTTAAAAAACAGAAACGAGCAAACAAAGATACCTAACTATGGGTATGTCAAAAGGTCACAGGAGCTAAATGAAGGAACTCCTAATCGCCAAACCTGAGACAATTTGAACAACAAAATAAATAACAAGTTTAAAATTAATATCCACAAGTCCATTGTATTAGTCCGTTTTCACACTGCTGATAGAGACGTACCTGCGACTGGGAAGAAAAAGAGGTTTAATGGACTTACAGTTCCACATGGCTGGGATGGCCTCACGGTCAAGGCGGAAGGCAAGGAGAAGCAAGTCATGTCTTAAATGGATGGTAGCAGGCAAAAAGAGAGAGCTTGTGCAGGGAAACTCCCATTTTTAAAACCATCAGATCTCAAGAGACTTATTCACTATCACGAGAAAAGCATGCAAAAGACCCACTCCCATGATTCATTTATCTCCCACTGGGTCCCTCCCACACCAAGTGGGAATTATAGGAGCAACAAGATGTGATTTTGGGTAGGAACACATAGCCAAGCCATATCATTCCACCCCTGGCTGCTTCCAAATCTCATGTCTTCCTTCACATTTCAAAAAAACCAATCATGCCTTCCCAACAGTTCCCTAAAGTCTTAACTCATTTCAGCATTAACTCTAAAGTCCACAGTCCAGTCTCATCTGAGACAAGGCAAGTCCCTTCCATCTATGAGCTTGTAAAGCCAAAAGCAAGTTAGTTACTTCCCAGATACAATGGAGGTACAGGAATTAGGTAAATACAGCCATTCCGAATTGGAGAAATTGGCAAAAAAGAGGAGCTACAGACCCGATGCAAGTCTGAAATACAACAGGGCAGTGAAATCTTAAAGATCCAAAATTATCTTCTTTGACTCCTGTCTCACATCTGGGTCACACTGATGCAAAAGGTGGGTTCCCATGGTCTTGGGCTGCTCCATCACTGTGGCTTTGTGGGATATAGCCTCCCTTATGGCTGCTTTCACAGGCTGGCATTGAGTGTCTGCAGCTTTTCCAGGAGCATGGTGCAAGATGTCGGTGGATCTACCATTCTGGGTCTGGAGCTCTTCTCACAGCTCCACTATGCAATGCCCCAGTAGGGACTCTGTCTGGGGGCTCTGACCCCACATTTCCCTTCTGCACTGCCCAAGCAGAGATTCTCCATTAGAACCCTGCCCCTGCAGCAAACATTGGTCTGGACATCCAGGCATTTCCATATAGCCTCTGAAATATAGGCAGAGGTTCCCAAACCTCAATTCTTGACTACTGTCTACCCACAGACTCAACACCACATGGAAGCTGCCAAGACTTGTGGATTGCACCCTCTGAAGTCATGACCCACGCTCTACGTTGGTCCCTTTCAGCCATGGCTGGAGCAGCTGGGACACAGGGTACCAAATCCCTAGGCTTCACACAGCATGGGGACCTTAGACCTGGCCCACAAAACCATCTTGTCCCCCAGACCTCAGGGCCTGTGATGGGAGGGGCTGCTGTGAAGACTTCTGACATGCGCTAGAGACATTTTCCCCATTGTCTTGGGGATTAACGTTCAGCTTCTTATTACTTATGCAAATTTCTGCAAACTGCTTGGATTTCTCCTCAGAAAATGGGATTTTCATTTCTATTGCACTGTCAGGCTGCAAATTTTCTGAACTTTTGTGTTCTACTTCCCTTATAAAACTGAATGCCTTTAACACCACCCAAGTCACCTCTTGAATGCTTTCCTGCGTAGAAGTTTCTTCTGCCAGATACCCTAAATCATCTCCCTCAAGTTCAAAGTTCCACAAATCTCTAGGGCACGGGCAAAATGCTGCCAGTCTCTTTGTTAAAGTATAACAAGAGTCACTTATGCTCCAGTTCCCAACAAGTTCCTCATCTCCATCTGAGACCACCTCAGCCTGGACTTTATTTTCCATGTGGCTATCAGCATTTTGAGCAAAGCCATTCAACAATTCTCTAGAAAGTTTCCAATATTCCCACATTTTCCTGTCTTCTTCTGAATCCTCCAAACTGTTCCAACCCCTGCCTGTTACCCAGTTTGAAAGTCGCTTCCACATTTTCAGTTATCGACCGCAGCACCCCACTCTTGGTACCAATTTACTGTATTAGTCCATTTTCCTGCTGCTGATGAAGACATAACTGAGACTGGGAAGAAAAAGAGGTTTAATGGACTTACAGTTCCACATGGCTGGGGAGGCCTCAAAATCATGGCAGAAGGCAAAGAGGAGCAAGTCATGTCTTACTTGGATGGTAGGAGGCAAAAATAGCTTGAGCAGGGAAACTCCCATTTTTAAAACCATCAGATCTCATGAAACTTATTCACTATCATGAGAACAGCATAATTCAGTCCCCATAATTCAGTTATCTTCCACCTGGTTCCTCCCACAACATGTGGGAATTATGGGAGCTATGAGATGAGATGTGGGTGGGGATACAGAGCCAAACTGTATTATTTATACTGACAGAAATAAATGATTAAATGCATAAGTAACAAAATGGGGTTTGTTATGAAACACATATTCGGTGCAGAAAAATACCAAAAATTTGTGCAATTAATTTTTTGTCAATGAGGTCAGGGACAATTCTCATCTCCTTAAGTGAGGGGTACTCACAGTGACTTCCTTCTAAAGAATACAGCATTAAAAGAGAAGAAAAATGAGTAACATTACAGTGGAGAAACCTAATAAACACTACATGAGCCAAATCAGAACTGTAGATATAGTTTGTGTATTTGTCCCCACCCGAATCATGTTGAATTGTGATACCCAGTATTTTTATATCAGGTAGTTAAGTTTTGGAAGGGTGAAACTGGCAAGTGATGAAGTTAAAAATCAGTTAAAATTGCATGCATAATCTCCACTATGCCATCTCATCTTACTAGTAACAGGGCATCTTTGTAATAACTCTTGTTTGAAATAATGAGTAAGCTAATTTTTAGCCATGGAAATGGGAAAATTCTGTAATTAGAGAATCAAGTTCCAGAAAGGATCTATAGAATTTAATGAAAGACTACAACAGAAAGTGAATTCAGAGAAGGTAAGACTATTGAGGAAATTTGGCAGCTGGCCCTGGAAGACTTGGGTCTTGTTTATTACAGAGATACCTGGGATTATATATTATTACTCCTTGTTATTTTAGTTGAGTTACTAATTTGAGAAGTCTGTGCAATTTATCTCCTATTTGTAATTCAACTGCCAGTGATTTGATGCTGAAAAGCCCTGCTATGTTCCCTAATCCAATGAAAGATGAGAACTACATTGATAACAACTGCCAGATTATTGTTTCTGTTGCTCTTGTTGTTATTTTCATTGTTTCTTCTCAGACTCCAGCTGTCCCTAGGTCCATCTGTTTTTATTGCATTTACCATATACTGTGCAGCACGAAGCTTACTGAAATCACATTCATAGAAATCCGCAGGTGCAATTTTGACATACTCGGCACCTGCAAACACTTGGAAAATTTACCAAGAGGCATTTTCAGCCATTTGGGAATGAATAAAAAACAATTAGTAAATAACATAAACCCTTAATATTGTTATTGTTATTATTCTTTCAAAACCAATGTCTTCCAGTTTATCTCCTAGAGGACCAAATCTAAGCCAAGTTTGAATTAAAAATAGAATAATAACTCATTTTGGGTTCTCTAAACACATTAAAGCACTGGAAATTCTCTTAGCTGCTTGCAAGAAAATTCTCCATTCCTCTTAATGGTCAGATAATTAAAATTGGCAAAATACACTTCTACTAAGCTCTTGGAAAGTAAAAACTATCTGTGGGAAAACAATATAAGATATTTCCATCTGAAATGTTTCCCCAAATAAAGTTCACTCCTCTTTTAATACCTTCATTAACTAGCATCAATAAGCATTTGTCTGAACCACTTGTTAAGAGATGAGAACTTTCCAAACAGCAAAATTAAGTGAAAATTCTAATTTCCCATCCAATTTACTTTTAGTTAATCACCATTCATTTTAGTGTTTGTACTCATTCTTTCATACACAGTACCATGGCTGACTTTTAAAATTGTACATAAATCAAGAAATGTAAAACTATTACTCCTTCAGTAATCAAACATTTGATTGATATTTTTCTTTCATTTATTTTGTCTGTAGTATCTATATATATTGAAGTAAAAAGGTAGATGGAAAGGCATTTTGATTGATCAAGCATTTTGATTGATCTAACATATCAGGAAATACTTTGGAGTTGGCATTTAGCCCCTCATGGCTGAACTAAAATCATGTTAAGAAAATAAGAATCCATCAAAGTTTTCCTTATTCTAATTTGAATTACTTTTATAATAGAAAACAATAGATAAACTCTTTTACATAAAAATTTCTTTATATCAATAAGATTGTCAATAACAGCCACAAAAACATAATTTCAGACCCCCTTGGAATTGGAAACCCTATATATCAGGCACCTTTACATATATTATTTTATCAAATCCTATAAAAGTATCCAGAAGTTGAAATTATGAACTATATTTTACATAACAGAGCCTCTTACTATCATGTGCTTACTACATAGAGTATAAAAAATTCTAAGTGACTTACACATATTATTCATTTAAGATGTTTAATTATCCAGGAAAAAGATACCATTTTAATCTACATTTTATAAATGAAGTCACTGAGACATAGAGGGGTTTTGCAATTTGGCCAAAATCACACACTCAGTAAGTGGCAGGATAATATTTGAAACTAGAAAATCATGAAAAGCATTTCCCTACTTTACCAAAAACAATGGCACGTAGGTCCCTTGTACATTAGTAAGTCAAAGTTACATAGGATTGACTAGATGGGATTTTTAAAAGCCAAGATAATTATTACCAAGCGGTTTCATTCAAATGCATACTGGAAAACCACAATATTATTAGTACAAAATGGCAGAGGGACTGTAGCATTGCTTAATCCGGAAAGATTTACACCAAAATACTTCAGAATAATTTCCAATTTTTTAAAGATAATCCAAAATCTAGCATATAACCTAGATATAATTCAAAATATAATATAACAGAAAGGACTCCGAACTGAAAATTTAAGTATAGAATCCTCTAGTAGTTTTCCATTACAGCAATTTTTAATATTAAAGTATCCACTCTTCACTTATTTTCTTGAACTCTAAGGAAGTTTAGATCAAAGGTGGAGGTATTCAATGAAAAATGTCCATTAGTTTGTAAAAGATAAACAGCTGGGCTTGATAAATATGAACATTTATTTTCTCCCCTTACTTATAATGAGGTAGAAGTATTATTTTTGAATTTAATTCATTTTATTGTGTTTTCAAATATCACATACAAAAAGACATTCAACATATTAGTCATTAAGAAAATAAAATTAATGCCACAATTAGATATTATTCCACCCCCATCCCTCCACTAGCATAGCTAAAATTTAGAAGATTGATCATAACATGAATTGGCCAGGGCACAGAGAAATTAGAACCCTCATTTGCTGTGGGTAGGAATTTAAAATAATAGTATGACTTTGGAAACAGTTTGTTAGTTTATTTTTTTTTTAAAAGTAAACCTAGAATACAAACCAAACATTTATAGTCCCAGATAACACATAAAAAGAAAATCGAGGCATATGCCTACTCTATTAGCTTGCTAGGCTGCTATAGCAAGATACCACAGACTGGGTGTTCTAAACCACAGAATTCTATTGTCTCACAATTCTGGAAGCCAGAAGTCTGAGATTATGGTGTCAGCAGGACTGGTTTCTTCTAAATCCTCTTTTCTTTGCTTGCAGATGGCCATCTTCCTCCTGTGTCTTCACATGGTCGTCCCTTAGCATTTAGGGCCCACCTAAATGACGTTATTTTAATTGCCTCTTTAAAGACTCTATCACCAAATACAGTTACATTCCGAGATGTTGGAGATTAGGACTTTATATATGAACTTTGTTGATACTCATTTCAGCCCATAACAGTCACGCAAACATCTGTCCACAAATGTATGTAGCAATTTCATTTGTAATACCCACAAAGTGGAACAACTCAAATGCCCAACAAACGGAAAATATATAAACAAATTGTGTCATATCCTTATAATGCACTACTATGCAGCAATAAAATCAATGATATCTTGTCATTTGCAACAACATGGATGATACCAAAGGACATAAGTGAAATAAGCCAGGCACAGAAAGAACAACTTTGCATGTTCTCACTTATTTGTGGAAGCTGAAAATTAAAACAATTGAACTAATGGAGATAAGAGAATAGAATGATGATTACCAGAGACTGGGAAAGGTAATGGGGCTTGGGGGAAAGGGGCATGGTTAATAGGCACAAAAATATAGTTAGATAAAATGAATAAAATCTAGTATTTGATAGTAATTGTACATTGCAAAGTAACTAAAAGAGTACAATTGGATTGTTTGCAGTGCAAAGAAAGGATAAGTCCTTGAAGTGATGGAAATAAAATTTAAAATGTTAACAAAGAAGTATTTCTTTTTTTTTTTGAGACGGAGTCTCGCTCTGTCACCCCGGCTTGAGTGCAGTGGCGCTATCTTGACTCACTGCCAGCTCCGCCTCCTGGGTTCACACCATTCTCCTGCCTCAGCTTCCTGAGTAGCTGAGACTACAGGAGCCTGCCACCACGCCCAGCTAACTTTTTGTATTTTTAGTAGAGATGGGGTTTCACCATGTTAGCCAGGATGGTCTTGATCTCCTGACCTCGTGATCTGCCCGCCTCGGCCTCCCAAAGTGCTGGGATTACAGGCATGAGCCACCGCACCCAGCCACAAATATTTCTAATGCAGAAAAACATAGATACATTGCAAATGATTATGCTACATGAAATAAATCAAGTCAAAAAGAGTACTTACTGTATGTTTTTCTGAAAAAAAAAAAAAAGACAATGCAAACTAATCTACAGTAGTAGAAAGCAAATCTATGATAACCTGGGATTGGGACATGGGAGTGAGTAAAGAAAATATTGCAGAGGCATGAGGAAGCATTTAAGCACGACAGAAATGTGTATTATCTTGATTGTGGTGATGGTTTTACAGATATCTACATTTTTTAAAAAATCATCACATTCTATACTTCAAATCCTTTCATATATTATTTCAATTATAATTCCAGAAAACTGTGAACATTTAAAAAATTAGGTTCAATAATAATAGTCATGACCATAGAAAACTTTGGACATATGGGCAAAAGCCATATGGAGACGGGTTGCATAACAAATTTGGCCCAATGGTATTCAGTGTCAAGTATCAGACAGTTATTATGTGTTACACTTATGACAGAATATTTTTGTGTGAAGTCATCTTTTATTTCAGAAATCGAACTTCTCTATTTTTCAGAACTTGGACTTTTTTTTATATCTTACTCTCTTAGGCCTATAAAACATATTTATCCTTTAAAAGCCAACTCAAATATTTTTTCCTTTGTGAAGCTCTGCCTTATCTATTCTTCACAGTACCCATTTTCTATGGTTGTCATTACAAATTACTACAAAATTGGTACCTTAATACAATAGAAATTTATTCTCTCATTGCCTGGAAACTAGAAGTCTGAGGGCAAAGTGTTGGGAGGGTCATGCCCACTCTAAAGGCTCTACAGAAGACTTTCCCCTTGCCTCTTACAGCTTCTAATGGTCTCAGCCATGCCTTAGCTTGAGGAAGCATAACTATAGCCTCTGCCTCCACCTTCACAAGATATCTTCTTCCTGTGTCTCTGTGTTCAAATTTTCCTCTTTTTACAAAAGCACCAGTATGATCTAATATTAATTTAACTAATTAAATATTTAAGGACTCTATTTCCAAAAAAGGTCACATTCTCAGGTTCTGGATGGACATGAATTTTGTTGTTGTTGTTGGGGCTGTCGGGGAGCAGATACTATTCAGCCTCATACAGCCCACCCTCTTGCCACCAAAATTTATGTCTATCCCAGTGAAAACTATATTTACCACATTTCAACATCCAAAAAGTTTTAATTCATTTGAGCATAACCCCTAAATTTAAAATCTCATATAAAGTCAACTATAAACGTTTCAAATTTCATTATCTAAATCATCATATAATTATGAATAAGACTCTGGGTATTATCCATTATGGGGCAAAATTTCCCTCTGTCTGTGGGCCTGTGAAAGTAGAAAACAAATTATCTGATTCTAATGTACATATGACAGATATAGGATAAAGATTTTCATTCTGAAAGGGAGAAAATGGGAAGGGTAAAGGGTAAAGGGTCACTGGTCTAAAGCAAATTTGGAATCTAGTAGGGTAAATTCCACTAGGATGCAAGGCCCGAGAATATTTCCCTGTGGCTCAGTCAACCCCTGGGCTCAAGGAGGCCCCATTAGCTCCTCTTCTGGGCCTGCAGAAGCCCCATGAGTCCCTGCCATGTAACTGTCTGGCTGGCATTTTCTGTCTGCCTCTTTTCTCTCTCCTAATTTTTCCTTTTTGTTGATGGATATGCAAACGTAAGTACTTGAGTAGTACTATCAGTCCATTTCCTGCTTGTATCCCAGAAATTAAACGGCTGTCTTTCATTTCATCCTACGTATCTACCCTTCAGTCCATGTTGGCAGTGTTTCTGCTAATATAATATTCTTAAAGACTTTGTTAGTCTCCCACATATATGAAGGAGACCTATGACATTGCACAAGAAGGTTCTCTACAGATTCTTCTTGGATAACCCATTTCTATTCCTGTTTTCTGCTGAGATGGGAGATTGGATTCACATGTTACACACCATCTCTTCAGCAAAAGTTTGTTCTCAGCCATACCCTTGGATGTATTCCTATAACATAATATCTGGATATGTTGAGAATTTTCCAAATTATCCAGTGCTGGTTCACTTTTACTTAAAAGTTCCAGTGTCTATTTATGTCTTTTATCTTTTTTTGTTGTTGTTATTAGCTCAAGGAGAAACCAAGCCACATAATTTACAACTTGCCTAGAAATCTCCTCAGCTAAATATTCAAGTTCAGAGCTTACAAATTCTACTTTCCAACTCAATACTACAACTCAATTCAGCCAAGTTTTCTACCACTTTATAGCAAGGGTTATCTTTCAGCCAGTGTCCAGTAACATGTTCCTTTTATTTTTCTGAGACTATACCAGAAGCACCTTTAACATTGATATTTACACCAACATTCTGTTGATGATGTAAGCAATTATCTAAAACAAAAGAAGAGATATCTAATATACTCCTTACTTCCTTCTGATCCCTCACTAGAATCGCCTTTAACATCCATATTCCTATCAACAGTCTCCTAAAGGTAATGTGAGCTTTTCTGACAATGCACCTCAAAATTGTTTTAGCTCTCAAATCTTTACCCAATTTCGAATCCACTTCCACTTCTTTAAGTATTTGCTGCAGAAATATCTCTCTTTTGGTATTAAAATCTCTACTAGATTCCAAGGTCCACCATAAAAATTACAATAAACCAGGTGACTTAAAACAATAGAAATTAATTCTCTCATAGTTACACAGGCTAGACATCTGGAATCAAGTTGTCAGCAAGGCTATGCTCCCATTAAAGTCTCTAGGGAAGAACCCTTTCTTGCCTCTTCTAGTTTCTGGTGACCCCAAGCATTCCCTGGCTTAGAACAGAATAACTTATTTCTCCGGTCTCTATCTTCACAAGAACATTTCTCCATGCGTTTTTCTGTATCTCTGCATCCAATTTTTTCTTTCATAAATAAAGACACACAGAAAAACGTTTTAAAGTGCTAATTAGGCAATTACAAAAGTTCATACACACAATGAATTAGACTATGTAAAATATTCATGAAAGCTATAACTGAAAAGAAACCCACCAAATCAGCCACCACAGATAGTTATAATCTTTGGTTAATGAAATTTGATGTTTTTAAATTGCTTATTGAAAAATTTATTTCCAAAACTTTCACAGTAAATATAATTTTATAAATACAGAAAACATTTTTGACATTAAATAGAAGAGTTAACATACAACATAAAAGGTCATCTAACATGCCAATCCAGTAAGCTGGATTTAGAGCTTACCCTAATCCAGTATTACCTCACCTTAACTAATTACATTCACAAACACTGTGTTTCCGAAAAAATGTCATATTCTGAGGTTCCAGATAGACAGGAATTTGGAGGGGGTTGCTATTCAACTCATTTCAAACACCAAGCAACATCAGCTTCCCTCATTTGAATGTTTCATTAATACCCTGTATCAAATTCTACTATAGAATGCATCACATAATCTGCTAATTGTTTGTGTAGGTTTCTGCCTACTCTACTAAACAAAAAGGACTACAAATAACAGATTTCATTTTTAATTTCTTACCTGTCACTGTACCCCCATTGTTTAAATACAGTATCTAAGACATAATCCAGTATATGATTATTTAATGATTTATAAAATAAATGAATATTACATAAACCCTGGAGCTAAAGTTTAATTGAACAAAATGGTTCACAGTCACCAATAAGATAATATTGAGCACATTTTAGCATCAAAGCCCGTTAGCTTTCTACAAAAATAGTTTTAAAAATTGCCATAAAGCAAACACTAATATTGCATCTAAAGGTAATAAAATCACAGTTAAAAACAGACATCTAATTAATTCTTTGTCTTGTTATAATTGAAATGATTTTACTTATATCTATTGCTTTTCTGTGGGAATAGAAGACCTCTTAGGCAAAACATTAAAGGCCAAAAAGAAAAATAAAAGAGCTGCAATATTACCGATTTCTTAAACTACTTATGTTTTAAACAGTATAGATCTCTAATTTTATAAATTGCAGAGGTTTGATTTCTTATTATCTTATTTCTCTCTAAGTACTGTAGTAGGAAGAAGATTTTATGACATAGAACTTGTTCACTTATGTACTTGCCAAACAGTAGGATTATTCACATAAAAAACTAAAATAGAAACAAAAGCAAAAAAACCTTTATAAAGAATATAGATATTATCTTAAGACAACCATTATTTTAGTGAGAAATGAGGATTTGAGTGTCAGTTCTTTTATTTACTAGTTTCTAGCAATGATTCCCCTATAAGATAATTTGTAATGTGAGTTTTTTAAGCTTTTTTTTGAAAGGCTAGTGAAAATAGTATATTTATCAATGATAAATACAAACAAGTCAATGTATCCTCCCGAGTAGGAGTGTAGGGTCCTGCAATCAGATTGCATGCATTTTAGGCTTGTATCCCATACTTATTAGATCTAAAATCTTAGAAGATACATTCTCTAAATTCTAAACTTATGACAAAATGAAATCAGCACTTATAATACGTGTCCCACAAAAAATGCTATTTTTTATTTCCTTTTCTCTTCTTTTTTATTTCCCTCTCCTCGTGAGCAAATAGACTTACTCAAACATTTTATTTATTTGTGATTAATAAGATTCTTAGCTGTTATGATCATTCTTGAGGGCAGAATTCATTTGAAATCAGAAAAGTGGTGGTTTCATGCTGAGCAAGCACTAAGATTATCAGCTATATATGGCTTTGTAATTAAATCATGGTTAATTCACCAGGTGGAATATTATGCATCCATTAAAATGTTTTTTTAAATATTGTAATCATACAGAAAAATGTTTTAAAGTGCTAATTAAATAATATAAAATTTCATACACAATGAATTAGACTACATAAAATATTCATAAAAGCTATGACTGAAAAGAAACTCACCAAATCAGCAAACATGAATAGTGATAATCTTTAGTTAATGAAATTTTGCTTTTAAATTGCTCATTGAAAAATTTATATCCAAAACTTTCACAATAAATATGATTTTATAAATACAAAAAACATTTTAGACATTAAATAAAAGAGTTACCAAAAACATAAAAGGTCATCCAGCATGTCAAATTAGGTAAATTTTAGTAAAGTTCAGGAAAACAATGTCAAATATCAGTAAAAATGAAAAATATTATTGATAGTTATTAGCATTATTTGTACATGTATTATACACAGCAATGTTCTAAGATATCTACGTGTATTATAGGTGATTGCAAACGTAATTATGGTTTTGCATTGTTGGAATTTGCTATTTGATATTGAAATACATTCTTAAATATGGTTATGTTATACATCATTTTAATGGGCATTTCTCATTTTACGTTTTGTTTTTTGTTTGTTTTTTTTTCGGCTAATGACGTTATTTGCTATTTATTTTATGTTTATTTTGGACTATGGAAATGATGTTAGACAAAAAGCAAATTCAGCTGATTTTCTTATTCAAGTTCAAAATGGATCGTAAAGCATCAGAGACAACTTGTAGCATCCACAACACATTTGGCCCAGAAACTGCTAATGAATGTACAGTGTGCAGTGGTGGATCAAGAAGTTTTGCAAAGGAGAAGACAGCCTTGAAGATGAGGAGCATAGTGGCCGGCCATCGGAAGCTGACAAGGACCAACTGAGAGCAATCATCAAAGTGGATCCTCTGATAACTACATGAAAAGTTACCAAAGAACTCAACGTTGACCATTCTATGATTGTTTTGCATTTGAAGCCAACTGGAAAGATGAAAAAGCTCAATAAGTGGGTGCCTCATGAGCTGAGTGAAAATTTAAAAAATCATTTTGAAGTGTCATCTTCTCTTATTCTACACAGCAACAACAAACTATTTCTTGATTGGATTGTGATGTGCAATAAAAATTGGATTTTATACAACAGCTAGCAATAACCAACTCAGTGGTTGGACCAAGAAGAAGCTCCAAAGCACTTCCAAAAGCCAAACTTGCACCAAAAAATGGTCATATTCACTGTTTGTTGGTTTGCTGCTGGTCTGATCCACTATAGCTTTCTGAATCCCAGTGAAAAACATTGTATGAGCAAAATGATGAGATGCATTGAAAAGTGCAAGGCCTGCAGTCAGCATTGGTCGACAGAAATGGCCCAAGTCTCCACAACAATGCCTGACCACATGTCGCACAACCAACGCTTCAAAAGCTGAACCAATTGGGCTACAAAGTTTTGTCTCATCCGCCATATTCTCATCCACCTGACCTCTTGCCAACCAACTATCACTTCTTCAAACATCTCGACAACTTTTTGCAGAGAAAACGTTCCCACAATCAACAGGATGCAGAAAATGCTTCCCAAGAGTTTTTTGAATGCCAAAGCACAGATTTTTTATGCTACAGGAATAAACAAACTTATTTCTTGTTGGCAAAAATGTGTTGATTGTAATGGTTCCTATTTTGATTAATAAAGATGTGTTTGAACCTAGTTATAATGATTCAAAATTCACAGTCTGAAACAGCAATTATTTTTACACCAACCTAATAATTATGTCGATAATGGCAACAAACCTATGACATGTTACTATTGTTGCCTTCATTTAACATTTCAGGAGGATGAAGCAATTTATGAGTAAGAAAATTACCTACTTAGCAAGTACTGGCATCAAGATTCAAACCCAAGCAGTCCAATAAGTGAAACACATATAGAATAAAATCAGCAGTGTTTGTGCTTCATATAGTTCAGTATCCCTAATAATCTGCTTTCACATTAATATAAAAACATAAATTAACTCATGGTATTTTAACTTTCAACCTTCAGAACATTCGTCTGTTAAAGAAATGAAGGCTTAATCATACACATATACACATGTAGACACACACACACATACATACACAAGTATAACCATGATGATTAATTTTTATGATTTTCTAAATGTCCTTTGTGAATAATTTAACATAAATGGCTTATTTGCTCTACAGAAAAGACATGCATTTGTTAATTCAGACCGACTTCATTTATGTAACTGCGATTTTAAGGGTCAACATTTGCCATATAGCTTGTAATAATGAAGGCATTCTGTACCTAAATATGGTAACTTGAAAAATGGAAGGACAAAATAAAAAGGTTCAAATATATTCAGCATCTATTCTAGACAACTCGAGTCTAGACATACAAGAATTATTATGTGAAGCCTACAGCTTCTTTCTTAATTTACCTAATGTGTTTTGCAAGCAAGGACGTTACATCACTATATTCTCAGACATTTCTCCTCCTCCATTCTAGACATGAATTCTTGCCAAAAAGTGGTGAAACAATCCAAAGTTTCCATTATTTTAAAGAATGCTTCAGTTTTAATTAAAGCTATTAATGCTGTATGAGTTTTCCTTTAATAAGTAATTCATAACCACTTAACCTTGAATCTTACTCAGCACACAAACATACACACAATCGCCTCAACAATACTTTAAGAAATGAGGGAATTTTGTATATAGAATGCCAGTAAAATGGGTGATTCTCACTTATTAAATATATTATTTTTCCTTTGTGCAAAAACAATATGATACTGAAATTAGAGGTCTGTTTATATGTTTTATGTCTGGAAACATGTACAGTGAAATAGAGAGTGTGTTGAGTTGAGATGAAGAGAGTAGATTTTGTTTTTCTCAAAAGAGAAGTATGTAAGATAAGGCATAGCTTGATTTAGCCATACCACAATGTATACAAATTTTGAAACAAGATAGTGTACACCATAAATATATATATTTTTAAAATTTTTCAATTAAAAGAAAACCAAAAACCTCTCCTCATATTAGGTCTTCCTTAGAGGTATTATTTTGTATCATTTTTCAAGACCTAGTGGTATCACTTCATTCATTGAAATAGTTATTGCTTATTTGGTCTCAAGGGAACTGAAAGATTTTATAAAGCTTCCAAGTGGCACAGGATCAGCAAACAATTTTTTACCAACTGATAGATTCTAGTGGACTACTCACTCCCAAGACAGACCTTCACAGAACAGCACCTGATATTTTCACTTCCAGTCAATACTGAAACTAATAACAACTCCCTAAGCAAAGTAGACATGCCCTATTCAAATAGAAACACTATTTATACAATCTTTGCAGCAAACTTCCTCAAATTTACAACTCTAAGACATGAAAACCTTGTAAAAAAAACTTTCTGAAACTTCTAACCTACTATTTTTTTATGATATTAACCAGTACTAATGATTCCTATGGACCATGAATGCTTCTAAATTGTATCATTTTAAACCTTAGCCTCACTTTTATTGATATTATTAAATATTATGAATATAGCACAACACAAAGGAAAGGTGTATATCTGCAAACAAGTGAAGAAACTCTGAAGCCAGATTTTTTAGTTTTGTGATGTTGACAAGTAATCACACTGGGTCCTATTTTGTTATTTCTATAGTAACATGGTACTTCCGTGTTCCTTTCCAGCACTAATATTCTTCAACAAATCTAACTGCTGTGTGTGTGTGTGTGTGTGTGTGTGTGTGTGTGTGTGTGTACATGACAGCTGGCTTGTAATTTTACAGCTTCAATTTTCCATTATTCACTAATAACTGACCTAGGTGATGAAATGAAACATTTAAATATCACGTTATGTCACATAAAGGCAATATTGGCTATCTTCCTTGCAGTCATAAGAGTTTTTTGTTTGTTTGTTTTTGTTTCGTCAGGTATGGTAACAATACTGAGGCAATTCTGTCCCATACTCTCTCACCGTATGTCTGCTCTAAATAAAACACTCATGGGAATTTCAGAAAAACATACAGTATGTATACACTTAGGTGATTACAGATGGATCAAGGAGTCAGAAAAGAGCCTCGTAAACATTTATGTAATGCCAAGTAGAAGGCAGAAGACAGGTATCGTGCAGACAATGATGACATTACAATACAGACATGAGTTGAAATTCTGATGTCCTGTCTTATCTGTAGAGATTTATATAATTTTTTACTGTCACTTATTCTTTATTTCTTCTGTTATACAAAGGAGATGATAATAACTCATTTGTAAGTTTTTATGTAAAGGCTAATGGAGTAATGCATAAAAAGTGTTGGCATATATTAGTGATGTTGGCTTGCAGTTTTCCTGATTTTGCCCATTAAAACCTCCTTTGTCTTTCTCATCTTAGTAAATAGCAGCTACATCCTTCCGCTCACTTAGTTCAATCCTGCAACTACTATGGTCTCCTCTCTTTATCACATATATCACCTCTAATTCACATAGAAAGCATGTTTGTACTACTTGTTCTGTGTTTTTCCCTGTATGTTACAAGTACCCTAGACCAAGGCACTGTAATCTCTCAACTAACAATACTCTCTGCTAGACAGTTAATTCTCAAAACAAACAGGAAAGTGATATTTTTTAAATGCAAGTCTAATCAACTCATTTCCCTTGGCAAAATCACTCTAGTACCTTCTCAATTTGTTTTAATTAACAATCAATAGCATTTCTATATACAAATAATGATCAAGCTAAAAACAAAATCAAGAACTAAATTCCATTTACAGTAGCTAAAAATAAAAATACCTAGGAATACATTTAACCAAGGAGAGGGAACACTTTACAAGGAGAACTACAAAACACTAATGAAAGAAATCACAGATGACACAACAAATGAAAAAACATCCCATGCTTACGAACTGGAAAAATCAGTAGAGTTAAAATGTCCGTAATGCCCAAAGCATCTACAGATTCAATCCAATTCTTATCATATTTTATCAGCATCATTTAATGTAGAATTAGGAAAAAAAACTTAACATTTATGTAGAATCAAAAAAGAGCCAGAATAGCCAAAGCGATCCTAAGCAAAAGGAGTAATGTGAAAGGCATCACATTACCTTAATTCAAATTATACTGCAAGGCTATAGTAATCAAAACAACATGATACTGATACAGAAATAGAAACATAGATCAATGGTAGACAATAAAGAGCAGAGAAATAAATTCACATATCTACAACGAATTGGTCTTTGACAAAGTCAACAGGACACCATTTAATAAATGGAGCTGGGAAAATTGGATAGCCATATGCAGAAGAATAAAACTGGACCCATATCCCTCATTATCTACCAAAATTAACTCGATTAATTTAAGAAGACTTAAATGTAAGACCTCACACTATTAAAAAAAAAAAAAGTCGTAGAAGGAAACCTAGTGAAAAACTCTTTTGTACACTGGCTTGGGCAAAATACTTATGACTGGATCTCAAAAGCAAATGCAACAAAATGAAAAATAAACAAATGGGACTTAATTTAACTGAAAATCTTTCACACAGCAAAATATATAATCAACAGAGTAAACAGACAACCTACAGAATGGAAGAAAATATTTGAAAACTATGCAGCTGACAAATGCCTCTTATTCGGAATCTTCAAAGAACTCAAACAACTCAAGAAGAAAAAAAATTTAAAAATGAGCGAAGTACATGAACACACATTTTTCAAAAGAAGGCATAAAAGCAGTCAACAAACATATGAAAAAATGCTCAACACCACTAGCATTTCTCTAATCTTAATCAAAGAGATGTAAATTGCAACCACAATGATGTGTCATCTTACACCAGTCTGAATGCCTATTTTCAGAAAGTAAAAAATCAACAGATGTTGGTTAGATTGTGGAGAAAGGGGTGCTTACACACTGCTGGTGGAAATGGAAATCAGTTATAAACTCCATGGGAAACTGTATGGATATTTCTCAAAGAAATAAAAATAAAACTAGCATTCAATCCAGCAATGCCACTAATGGGTATCCACCCAGGGGAAAGACATCATTGTGTTAAAAATAAATCTGCACTTGTATGTTTATTGTAGCACTATTCACAATAGCAAAGTCATGGAATCAACCTGTGTCCATTAACAGAAGATTGGATAAAGAAAATATGGTGTGTGTGTATATTACTTATATACCACATTTTCTTTATCCAGTCATCTTTTACAAATATATACAGGAATACTAGTAAACCATAAAAAAAAGAAAATCATGTATTTTGCAGCAATATGAATGGAACTGGAGGCCATTATCCAAGTAACGCAACTCAATGTCAAATACCTCACGTTCTCATTCATAAGTGGGAGCTAAACAATGGGTACATGATGACATACAAAGTGGAATAACAGACACTGGAGACTCCACAGCTCAGAGGGCGGGAGGGAGTTTAGGGCTAAAAAATTACCTGTTGGGTACAAAGTATAATATTCTGGTGATCAGTGTAAGAAAAGCCCAGACTTTATTACTATGCAATATACCCATGGAACAAAACTGCACTTGTACCCCCTAAATCTATAAAAATAAAAAACCTCAAAGTTCTTAAAACAGCTTGCAATGCCCTGAACGATTAGGCATGTATCCTCAGTATATCTATCTTTCTTCCAGCCTCAGTATCTGCCACTTTATCTCCCGTCTTGTTCCAGTCAAAATGAACACAATCCTGAATATACTAAGCAAGTTCCTGTCTCAGAGCCTTTGCACTTGCTCTTCATCTGCCTTAAAGGCTTTTGCCAGATATCTGTATGTCTGTTTTCAAGTACCAGTTCAATTAGAAAAGTTTTTTCTAACCATATAATTTACACGAGGTACACATTCTTTGCCTAACCTTAATTATCTCCTTAGCCCCACCTGACACACTGAACATGTAGTTGCTGGTTTATTGTTTGTCTTTGCTACTTGTAATACAAATTTGATGAGGCATGGGATGCTAATTTGTTTCCTTATGTATCTAAGAGTCTAATGAATTTCTAACAGATGATGATAGGAGCTCGATGGATAGCTCTTTAAATAATAAAAAAGTGAATAAATTATATGGCAGGACGTATGTTTGCAACATTTCATGTGTAAAAGACTCAGAAACAAAAGAACTCAGAAGAGAACAGAATTACTCCCTCAAAATATGTTCAAGAGAGTCCAGATTTGAGAAAAACTAGCTAATCGGATTTTTTAAAACACCACATGCAAAACACACAACAGGTATTTAAATGTGTATATATACACATATATACAAAATTGCTAATTTACTGAGTTTAGGGTTAATCCGTCTATTTTGTAATGACTGCAACTCTCTCACATGGTTATCATATATACAAAGCTTGTTTCATTTCTTCAGATGTCAACTGAGTTAATAGATAAAATAATTATGGAATGAGTAGTGTATTGAAAATGCCCAAGATTCCATTAATTTTGAAGACTAATGTAATTCTGCGGATTTTTATTTATGACAGAGTACAAAGTATTTTTTGCTTGTTGTTTGTTTGTTTGCTTTTACCTTTAGGCCATGATTTGCATGTTTATTACCACAAGCAATAGGACAAGAAGTCAATATGGCTTTCTCAAATGATTTAAACATTCCCCAAACCCCTTTATCATTGCCCATCCTTAATGGAAATAAGTGACTAGTTGAGTACCAGAGAGAAAAAAATAGAGCACACTGATGTGCTCTTCAGAGAAGATTGGATGGTCCAAGAAAACTTGGAAGAATAAGACTTTAAATACAACCACCTCTCACCTTTGAGTAGCTAACTCATTTTAGGCTTCTAGCTAATCATGACTTCTCAAGAAAGTGTTATTTTCCCCTTATAAATTAGACTTGTTTTATATATATACACACACACACACAAATAAAATAGCACTTCTTTCTCAACACCAAGCAGAGTTCTAGCACAGAGGAAATATTCACTACCTATTAGTTCAATGGGTATATGAAATAAAGAGTGAATAGGGTTGCATATATGGAGGGATGAATGGTTGAATGGGCAGCTGGATGGATGACAACTTAAATTGAGGAATTAACATAAATATTCTTGAGTTCACAATAAAGCAAAAAGAATGTGGAAGCATGTCAGGTATATTATCTCATATGAATAAAAGATATTATCTTTAGGTAGGTGCTTACATAGTAAATATAATGTTTTGCCATCAGGGGAGATTATAGTAAGTGCCACTTTTGCAGAGTAGAAAAGTTGTAGACTTGGGAGCTAAGCCAACTTGGTTTCATTTCACAGGTCTACAGCTTTATACTTGGATATCTTTAAGTGAATGTCCCCAGATTTTAAAAGCCTCAGTGTGCTCATCTGCACATATAGGTCTCCATGTTACATTGTTTTTATGAGATCTGAATATAATGTAAGAAAGAGGCTAAAATATAGTAGTTGCTCAATAAATGGTAACTAATATTATTTGGTAAGGGCAACTTTTGTCAGTAAAGTGTTATCTTTGGTAAATGACCTAGCCTTGAATTCTAAGGTATCCTTTAGAAATATTTTTTAAGAAATCAGTGGAGTGTCTAGTTTTAAGAAAAGCAAAGTCACATAATTTTACATTTACTGAACTCATTAAAAATGTACCACTTTAGGGAATATGACATTTCACACACCACCTAGTTCTAGGTTAATATATTATCAAACTGGTTAAAATAGAGGCTTTATAATCATGCTTGTGTTTTATTTCCTGTACTGACACACACATCAGTTTGATACTGGACAAGTTAGTTAACATTCTACGACTCAATCACCTCCCTCATCTCCAAAACAAAGATAGAGACACCTACATCTTAGAGTTGTTGTAATGCTCGAAATGTGCATTTTACATACAGCTTTTAACCTATATAAATGAGTTTCCACTAATTAATCTTCACAGCAAGCTGTGAGGTAAATAATATTAATATTATCATTTGCAGAAGAAAATAGGAGGCACTTAGCAATAAATAACTTGCTAAAAGTCACACATCTAAGGAAGTGGAAAGGCTGGATTTCCATCTGTGGAACCTGATTCTGGAAGACTCTTACCTATTTTCTTGTTTTGTCTGCCTCTGCCGTCTTGGTGGAAATATACAATGGCACAAAGCCATTTGAGAAAAGGAGAATGAGCAACGTTTTTTAAAATCCTAAAAACTTTCAAAAGCCCTTCCTGCATGTACAACCTTAGCAGGAGTTCTGTGTCTTATAAATTACAGCTAGGCTTCTTTAGCAAGAGTTGGAAACTCAGGATAATGCCGACTGGTTTTGCCATGGTAAGATACTTTCAATTTCATCTTGGAATTCAAAGGAATAAAATGATATACTGTAATAAGATGTGAGTTTCACTTATCTGTTGATTCTATCTAGCCTATAATGTGACATATTTATACTGATATGTATAATATCTAAATAAAAGTGGAAATGGAAGGTCTTAAAGAAAACAGAAAAAAAAAAAACTGCTTTGATGACATTTACGTGTATGGCCACATTCTGCCATTTATCAGCTCTGTGACTTGGGACGGTTCACTTAATCTCTGTATTAGTCCATTCTCGCACTGCCATAGAAAACTATCTAAACTACTTTGCTCCCCAGAAAATGGGTTTTTCTTTTCTACCACATGGCTGGGCTGCAAATTTTCCAAACTTTTATGCTCTGCTTCCCTATTAGATATAAGCTCCGCTTTCAGATCATCTCTTTGCTCATGCATAACAAAAGTGACCTTAGCTCCAGTTCTCAATAAGTTTGTCATCTCCATCTGAAACATCCTAAGCCTGGAATCCATTGTCCATATCACTATCAGCATTTTCATCACAACAGTTTAACAACTCTCTAGGAAATTCCAAACTTTCCCTCATCTTTCTGTCTTTTTCTGAGCCCTCTACACTATTCCAACCTCTGCCCATTAACCAGTTCTGAAGTCACTTCCATATTTTCAGGTATCTTTTTAGTAATGCCCCACTCCCAGTACCAATTTTCTGTATTAGCCCATTCTCACATTGCTATAAATAACTACCTGCGACTCAGTAATTTATAAAGAAAAGAGGTTTAATTAACTCACAGTTCCACAGGCTTTACAGGACACATGGCTGGCAGGCTTCAGAAAACTCACAGCCATGCCAGAAGGCGAGGGGGAGGCAGGCACATCTTACATGGCTGGAAAAAGAGAAAGAGACAGAAAAAGGGAGGGGTTACACACTTTTAAACAACCAGATCTCATGAGATTTCACTCACTATCAGACAAACAGCAAGGAGGAAGTCCATCCCCATGGCTTGATAACCTCCCACCAAGCCCCTCCTTCAATGTTGGAGATCACAATTTGACATGACATTTGGGTGGGGACACAAATCCAAACCATTTCAATCTCATTAATCCTTAGTTTTCTCTGAATATACAATTCACAAAGTTGTGGCTGTGAAATTGATTCAGGAGTTTTTCTTGACCGCTTTGTTGCACTTGTGACGTGAGTTCCCCATTTACTTGGCCCACCATGCTCAACCTCTTGTAGCACAGGGAGCAATTCAGCGAGTGAGTGTGGGTTTCGGCCAGCCCTTCTGGGCATCTGCAGGAACAGGCTCCAATGCAGGCCCCACAGCCCGACCAGATGTGGTTGAACGAGTGCTGCTTTGGGCTCTGGCAGGAGCAGGCTCTGTGTGGGGCCCCATCCCAAGTGGAAGTACCTGTGACCCCAAAGGGCATGTTACAATGTTCTCTTAGCTCTGCCTTTCATGGACAGCAGTGTGTTATCAGCTCAACGGCCCCTTGCCTCATAACATAGGGTGGCTGCCCTCCACCAGTGAGAGCAAAGGACCACTTTGAAAGCCTTTTTTTGGTACCAACACTCAGTGGGTCCTGAGCTCTTGTCCAGCCTCCAAGAAGAAAGAGGTTGCAAAGACACTTGAAGAACGTTGGAGGTGGAGAATTTTATTTAGTGATGGAGATGGCTCTCAGTGGAAAGGAGAGCTGGAGAAGGGACGGAACAGGCAGAAAATCTTCCCTGAAGTCTGGGCATCTCCAGCTGGCTCTTCTCCAATGTTAAGCCATCCAGCCATCCCTCTGAAGTTAGGTTGCCTCACTACTTGACTTTTCTTCTTCTACCACTTCTCTTCCTCTACCAACCGAGTCTGGGGTCTTTATAGGCAGAGGATGGGGAGTGGGGCAGGCTGTAGGTAGTTTTGGAAAAGGCAACATTTGATTGGTAAAAATACATTATTCAGAAAGAACCAACTGGAAGTAAGTGGGCAAGCAGGGATAGAAATTCTCACTTTGGACCATGGGTTTCAGGCTTTTTGGCTCAAAGGTGGGGTTTTGCCAGGGACACGCCCCTTTCTGCCTAGAATTTCTCTACCTCCTGCTTCTATGGAAACAAAATAATGTAAACTAAAACAGTTTCTACAATGTAAAAAAAAAAAAAAAAAAAAGATTGTTTTTAGAATGATTAGTGATAAGTCATTCCAATTTCAGTTTTCAATAACTGGCATATTATATCCACTAACACCACTTCACCTTTCCATTTTTGGGGAATGAATTTTTACCTGTGGAATAATTTTCTAAAGATACATTTAAGCTGTGAAGCTTAAAAGAAAGAATAATTATTTTCCCCCTGAGAGATATCAATCTAATAGTTGATGCACTGCCATGCCCCTTTAAAAATAATATATGGAACCTAATTTAGCTTTTAAAAAATGATTCATGTTTCTAAGAAACATGAGTGACTGAGCTGAATATTATATAGTGATACTGTCCAAGGTGATGAAAGTATACAAGCTGTTTTCTGTCACTAAATACAATTTCTGTATCATTGCTTTTTGGTACCTTTGATAAAGTTGTTGTTCATTTCGTCTCCTGTGCCTAAGAGATCTTTAGTACTAAATGTACCTTTCTGTCAATTTTTCTAACTTATTTTATATAATCTGCTGTAGAAGAGAATATTTCAAAACAAGTTTATTAATATTATTACAATAGAGTCAATCAATTCAATGTAAGAGCCAATGATCCCTTCTAGAATAAGGCACAGGTTTTGAGGGTTGGATGGCTGGAGAATCTTCATAAACATTGGGACTTCGTTGGCTAGCTGAGGTTGTAGAAAATCTTGTTTTCAGATAACTAAGGTGTATTATGCATTTTCAAAATATCAGCAGTGTCAAATGTCTTGGCAGGCCAAAAAAACAGTCTATGATTACTCTTATGAAATATTGTAAAACAGTTCAGCAAATAGACAAAATTCCTAAATTTCATTAAAGACTACCCAATTTCTCTGAATCAAATAAAGTCCTGACATTTGTAGAGAAATCCTAGCTTCAGCTGAAGGTTGTTGCTTAAAGAGGAGACTAATTCAGCTTTCATATCTAGAAATAGACAAGGAAAAAGAATGAATAACTGATTTATTTTAAATATGTATGTTGCTTGCCTTAAAAACAAATATTTTTAGATACTGCACACATCATTTTCAGCACATTTAGATATTTGGACTTAATATATGCTGACAAATTCCTGAATTCCAAAACAAAGAAAGCTGAGAAACATTTCATTTAAAAATATATTTGACAAGTTTAGATTACTGGGAAGAAAACCCCACTTTCGGGCTCCTGGAATTGTCAGCCACACATGCCTAATTACCCCCTCTACATAAAGGAGGAATGTTTTGTTTAGCCATATTTACAATGTGTTCTTACTTCCAAATTACATGTTTAATCACAGAAATAATACGGCACAATGAATGTCACGCTTTTCACTTTGTTTATGTTTTTCCATCTCAAACTGAGAACATAAAAGTAGGTGAGTATGTAGAGTTATCAGTCCTAAGTTCTGCTAATTCTTCAAGTTTTTTTGTTACATTCTATGCTTATATAATAATGGAATATTAAAATGCAAATTCATTTTTATTTGTCAGGACTATTTTAAAGGTAAAGTTTCCTACGGCCAATTTTCCTTACAAAAATAACTGGACCTGCAATAATCTGGAAACGTTTGTGCATAATAATGGGACCAAACATAAAAGCTTTCTCACTAATAAAAGAAAAAAATATTCAGTACTACTCACCTACAGTGGGTTTAACTTCCTTCAGAAAAGGTAACTATACTTGCACTTAAGCCATTATTAATTCTTTTTTTTTTTTTTTTTGAGACGGAGTCTCGCTCTGTCGCCCAGGCTGGAGTGCAGTGGCGCAGTCTCGGCTCACTGCAAGCTCCACCTCCCAGGTTCACGCCATTCTCCTGCCTCAGCCTCTCCGAGTAGCTGGGACTACAGGCGCCCGCCACCACGCCCGGCTAATTTTTTGTATTTTTAGTAGAGACGGGGTTTCACTGTGGTCTCGATCTCCTGACCTCGTGATCCGCCCGCCTCGGCCTCCCAAAGTGCTGGGATTACAAGCGTGAGCCACCGCGCCCGGCCGCCATTATTAATTCTTAACTTTGAAGGATTTTGGAAATAATTTTTTTCTTGAGCTCAGAAACTTCCAGATGTTTAGTTACCTAAAATATAACAGAATTGAACCAAGTATATAAAGTAATTGATGGTATGAATCTTTAACTCTCATATATATTGCCCTACTTGCCACTTTAAAATTATATATAATTATAATACTTTATACTATCATAAATTATATATAAAATTATATGTAATTATTGTATATAATAAAGTATAAATAAAACAATTTATTACATACAATAATTATATATAATACATATAGTTTCTTGTATGTTAGTTATTTATTTGATGAAAGTGGAGGTTTCAATACAAAAATTTAAAAGATGGTGGATAAATGTAGGTTTGTCAAACGCTGTTCTTGTGCAATGGATTTTGGCAGGAGAGATCTTCAGCTGCTATTGCAGAACATGGTCTTTAGTCATAGTATGTTTTATTTTTTAAACAGTTATTTCATCCAATATAAGGCTGAAGTGATGAAAGCAAAGGAGTATATTGAGTTGCTCATCGTTATTCACTGCCTCTTCCAGAACACAAAGAGAAAGTGGGATTCATCGCATATCATAACACCCATGGAGTACTCACACACCCACTCACAGAGAAACAACTATGAGGAAAAAGGGAAACTGATGAATATATTCTAAGAACATTTTATTATTTAGTAAAAAATTTAATGTTAGTTTAGGCTTTTTTTTCTTTATTTGCTATCAGAAGTTTTAAGGGTTTGAAATAGGAGATTAGTAATTTCTCTCTAAGGTCATGTAGTTATAAAATTAAAGCTACCAAACTTTACTGTTTAAATTATGGAAAAGTCTAAAAAGAGCCTCCTTTTTCCCTCATTTATTATAAAAGTCCCCATAGTGATTTTACAATTGAGAAATTCTTGTGTTGACTTATTTTATTAACATCTTCCAGATTAATCTTTCCAAAATATAGCTGTTATCATCACAGCATTTTTTGATAGAACATTTTCAGATCTTTCACTGTATCTTAAATAAACTTGAAAAAATTATCATCTAATCCATGCCTTCAATAATGTTTTTTCTATTTATTATTCCATCCTACTGACCATTACTTCTTTTTTGTAAACAACAGCTCTCCAACTAAATCAAGCTAGTTGCCATTGTGTAAATACACAATTTTTTCTTTTGCTGTATGATCACTGGTACTTCTACTTGAAATTCCCATATTATATACTTCATAGCTCAGCTCAACTCTTCTTGTAGTTAATTCTCACTCATTACTCCTTTAGCCTGAAGTAATCACCGACTTTCCTAGTGCTTCAATTCTTTCAAGTAACATGGAACTCGAATTCTTTCAACTAGCATGCATACACACACACAGACATACACACACACACACATTTGTGTTCATAGAATATATTATCTATTAGTTAAATAACATATTTTGTTTACTCTTAACCAATCCCTCTCATAGTTTAACATTATCACGAACATAGGCATGCAATAGTGAGTGAAATAATAAATTGGTGGCAAATATTTAAACTTTAACAAAATATAAGTTAATACTTTTTCTCATATCTCAATATATGCTCTTGTGTCAAAGTAAATCATGTTTTGCTTCATTAAATTATTGTTCCTTGATGTAATAATTTGAGTATAAAACTCTATGCTGTGCACTGATTGAGAAACAGAATAGCATAATAATTAAAAGTGTTGGGTCTGGAGTCAGAGTTTAAATCATGGTCTCTGTCCAAAATATGTGAGCGGTCCACGTGCAAATTCTTTAATCTCTTTGTGCTTCAATGTGCTCATTTAGAAAATGTGGTTAATAATAGTACTTACTTTATAGTGTCATCTATGAATACTAGGTAAGAGAATATATGTAACAGTTTTAGGATTGCATCTATCATATAACATGAGACAAGAAATGTTAGCTCTTATTATTGCATACCATACATTTATATGATTTTATCTATTGCATATATTTTACATTATTTTAATGAAATAACAGCAATTTAGTACATTTATTTGCATTGATGTATTTGTCATCTGTGTTTATATACATGCTATCATTATTTACACATAGGTATAAAACATATATTTTTAAAATTTGTAAGCACTCCAGCAGTTACTGTAACAAATAGTAAGTTCATATAGAATGTAATGGGAAGGAAATGCCACTTTACAAATAGGGCATATTATGGGGGCATATACACACATCACAATATGTGATGGTTAATACTGAATGTCAACTTGATTGGATTGAAGGGTGGAAAGTATTGATCCTGGGTGTGACTATGAGGCAGTTGCCAGGCAAGATAATGTTGATTCTCCTCAGGAGCCACCCCCAACACCCCTGTTTGCTTCTAGACCTATAACTTGACTAAAGTCCTGGTGGGTCCCTAGAGGTGAGGTTCAGATGTGACCCATGAGGAGCCGTGCTACACTAGAAAATAACTGCTTTGTGTTTTCTAATTTATGTAAGCTGACATCTGGAGAACAGACATGGGAATGGATATTAAGGCTGTGGGATAATGGTGGAAGGAACATAGAGTTGGATCAGGCCAAATTTATTGATTTGGGCCCACTAAGCAGGGACTCTGCATTTAATGTTGCAGTTTGGGGTGTTAAAAAAAGTTCTAATAGTTTATTTGCTTGCTTAGCTGAAATGTGGATGAAAAGATGGCCCACTGTGCACAAGCTCAAAATGCCTGATCTACCTTGGTTTAATGTAGAGGAGGGGATCCAAAGGCTTAGAGAGATTGGGGTAGTGGAGTGGTTTAGTCACTTTAGACCTACTCATCCCAGCTGGGACAGTCCAGAAGATACACCCTTGATCAATGCCTTGCAAAACAGATTTGTAAGGGGAGCACCTGTATCTTTGAAGAGCCCTGTAATTGCTCTTCTCTGTATGTCAGATCTAACAGTGGGAACTGCAGTCACTCAACCACAAAATTTAAATACAATGGGAATAATTGGATCCCCAGATGGCAAGGGCCAAGTGGCAGCACTCAACCTTCCAAGGCAAGGAACCTCAACCTTTCAAATGCAAGGTGGGCATAGCTACCATAATGGACAGCAGAGGCAAAGTGCAATAGAATAGTCTGACTGATGTAGAGCTCTGGCATTGGCTAGTTAATCACGGTGTTCCTAGAAGTGAAATTGACAGGAAGCCTACTTCATTCCTACCTAATTTATATAAGCAGAAAACTTCTAGGTTGAATGGATAAAAGAATAAGTTGAATTACAAAAAAAGAGAATCATGGCCCCTCAACCAATTTCCAGACTTGAGCCAGTTTACAGACCCAGAACCCCTTGAATGAATGGGAGGCCAGGTGCCCTTGAGGAAGAACCCCACTACACTACCGACAATTTATGCTGTTAATCATTCTCCTATCCTTCCTCAAGGAGACCTCTGGCATTTTACCAGGTAACTGTGCACTGGGGAAAGGGAAATGATCAGACATTTCTGTGACTACTGGACACTGGTTGTGAGCTGATTTCAATTTCAGGGGACCCAAAACATCATTGTGGTCCTCCAGTTAAAGTAGGGGCTTATGGAGGTCAGGTAATTAATGGAGTTTTAGCTCAGGTCTGACTTACAGTGGTTCTAGTGGGTCCCCAGACTCATCCTGTAGTCATTTCCCCAGTGTCAGAATTCATAATTGGCACAGACATACTTAGCAGCTGGCAGAACCCCCACACTGGTTCCCTGACTGGTAGGGTGAGGGTTGGTAGTGGGAAAGGCCAAATGGAAGCCATTAGAGCTACCTCTACCTAAAAAAATCATAAATAAAAAACAATTTTGCATTCCTGGAGGGATTGTGGAGATTAGTGCTACAATTAAGGACTTGAAAGATGCAGGGCTGGTGATTCCCACCACATCCCAATTCAACTTTCCCATTTGGCCTGTGCAGAAGACACATGAATCTTGGAGAATGACCGTGGATTATTGTGAGCTTAACCAAGTGGTGACTCCAACTTCAGCTGCTGTACCAGATGTGGCTTCACTACTTGAACACATTAACACATCACCTGGTACCTGGTATGCAGCCACTGACTTGGCAAATGCCTTTTCCTCCATTCCTGTCCATAAGGCCCACCCAAAACAATTTGCCTTCAGCTGGCAAGGCCAGCAATATACCTTTACCATTCTATCTCAGGGGTATATCAACTCTCCGGCTTTGTGTCATAATCTTATTCGGAGAGATCTTGATTGCTTGTCACTTCCGCAAGATATCACACTGGTCTATTGCATTGATGACATTATGCTGATTGGATCCAGGGAGCAAGAAGTAGCAAGTACACTGGACTTACTGGAGAGACATTTATGCACCAGAGGATGGGAAATAAATCTGACTAAAATTCAGGGGTCAGTAAAATTTCTAGGGGTCCAGTGGTGTGGGGTCTGTTGAGATATTCCTTGTAAGGTTAATGGGAAACGGATAAGTTGCTGCATTTGTCCCCTTCTACAACCAAGAAAGAGGCACAATGCCTAGTGAGCCTATTTGGATTTTGGAGGCAACACATTCCTCATTTGGGTGTGTTACTCTGGCCCATTTAGTGAGTGACCCAAAGGACTGACAGTTTTGAGTGGGGTCCAGAACAGAAGTAGGTTATGCAATAGGTCCAGGCTGCTGTGCAAGCTGCTCTGCCACTTGGGCCATCTGACCCAGCAGATCCAATGGTGCTTGAGGTGTCAGTGGAGATGGGGATGCTGTTTGGAGCCTTTGGCAGGCCCCCATAGGTGAATCACAGCAGAGGTCTCTAGGATTTTGGAGCAAGGCTCTGCCATCTTCTGCAGATAACTGCTCTCCTTTTGAGAGACAGCTCTTGGCCTGTTACTGGGCTTTGCTAGAAACTGAACATTTGACCATGGGTCATCAAGTCACCATGCAACCTGAACTGCCTATTATGAACTGGGTGCTTTCTGACCCATCTAGACATAAAGTGGGTCATGCACAGCAGCATTCCATCATCAAATGTAAGTAGTATATACGTGATTGGGCTTGAGCAGGTTCTGAAAGCACAAGCAAGTTATATGAGGAAGTGGCTCAAATGCCCATGGAATGCCACTCTGCCTTCTCTCCCCCAGCCTGCACTGATGGCCTCATGGGGAGTTCCCTATGATCAATTGACAGAGGAAGAGAATACTAGGGCCTGGTTCACAGATGGTTCTACACGATATGCAGGCACCACCTGAAAGTGGACAGCTGCAGCACTACAGCCCCTTTCCAGGACATCCATGAAGGACAGTGGTGAAGGGAAATCTTCCCAGTGGCCAGAGGTTCGAGCAGTGCACCTGGTTGTGCACTTTGCATGGAAGGAGAAATGGCCAGATGTGTGGTTATATACTGATTCACGGGCTGTAGCCAATGGTTTGGCTAGATGTTCAGGATCTTGGCAGAAGCATGATAGGAAAATTGGTGACAAAGAAATCTGGGGCTGGGCACGGTGGCTCACGCCTGTAATCCCAGCACTTTGGGAGGCCGAGGCGGGCAGACACAGACGAGGTCAGGAGATTGAGACCATCTTGGCTAACACTTGAAACACCGTCTCTACTAAAAATACAAAAAATTAGCCAGGCATGGTGGCGGGTGCCTGGAGTCCCAGCTACTCGGGAGGCTGAGGGAGGAGAATGGTATCAACCCGGGAGGCGGAGCTTGCAGTGAGCCAAGATCACACCACTGCACTCCAGCCTGGGCGACAGAGCAAGACTCCATCTCAAAAAAAAAAAAAAAAAGAGAGAGAAAAAAGAAATTTGGGGAAGAGGTATGTGGACAGACCTCTGTGAGTGGTCAAAACCTGTGAAGATATTTGTATCCCATGTCAGTGCTCACCAACAAGTGACCTCAACAGAGAAGGATTTTAATAATCAAGTGGATAGGATGACTTGTTCTGTGGACACCACTCAGCCTCTTTCCCCAGCTACCCCTTTCATTGCCCAATGGGCCCATGAACAAAGTGGCCATGGTGGCAGGGATGGAGGTTATGCATGGGCTCAGCAACATGGACTTCCACTCACCAATGCTGACCTGGCTATAGCCACTGCTGAAAGCCCAATTTGCCAGCAGCAGAGACCAACACTTAGCCCTCGATATGGCACCATTCCTCAGGGTGATCAACCAGCTGGTGGCAGATATTGGACCTCTACCATCATGGAAAGGACAGAGGTTTGTCCTCACTGGAATAGACACTTACTCTGGATATGGGTTTGCCTGTCCTTCACACAACACTTTTGCCAAGACTACCATCAATGGACTCACAGGATGCCTTATCCACAATCATGGTATTCCACACAGCATTGCCTCTGACCAAGGCACTCACATGATGTCTAAAGAAGTGTGGCAGTGGGCTCATGATTATGAAATTTACTGGTCTTACCATGTTCTCCATCATCCTGAGGCAGCTGGATTGACAGAACAGTGGAATGGCCTTTTGAAGTCACAGTTACAGTGCCAACTAGGGGACAATATTTTGCAGGGCTGGGACAAAGTTCCTTAGAAGGCTGTGTATGCTCTGAATCAGCATCCAATATATGGTATTGTTTCTCCTACAGCCAGGATTCACAGGTCCAGGAATCAAGGGGTGGAAGTGGAAGTGGCACCACTCACCATCACCCCTACTGATCCACTAGCAAAACTTTTGCTTCCTGTTCCTGCGACTTTACATTCCACTGGCCTAGAGGTCTTAGTTCCAGAGACAGGAACGCTGCCACCAGAAGATAGAACAATGATTCCATTAAACTGGAAGTTAAGATTGCCATCCCTGGACACTTTGGGCTCCTCCTGTCTCTAATTCAACAGGCTAAGAAGGAAGTTACAGCATTGGCTGGGGCGGCTGACCTGGACTATCAAGATGAAATCAGTCTACTACTCCACAAGGGAGGTGAGGAAGAGTATGCATGGAATACAGGAGATCCATTAGAGCATCTCTTAGTATTATCATGCCCTCTGTAAAGTTAATGGGAAACTGCAATAGCCCAGTCCAGGCAGGATTACAAATGGTCCAGATCCTTCAGGAATGAGGGTTTGGGTCATTCCACCAGGAAAACAGTTATGACCTGCTGAGTTGCTTGCTGAAGGCAAAGGGAATACAGAATGGGTAGTAGAAGGAGGTAGTCATCAATACTAGCTGTGGTCACATGACCAGCTGCAGAAACAAGGACTGTAATTATCATGAGTATTTCCTCCTTCTTTTGTTAAAAACATGTTTGTGCATGTATACACTTGTACTAAGAAAATATTTTATTTCCTTTTTCCTTTATCATGTGACATAAGATTTATTGACTTCATATCAGCATTTAAGTACTGTTTACGTGATAGTATTTGTATTTGGGATTGGTGTGTTTCTGGTTGTACAAGGGATAGTTGCATTATATTATGTGTAATTATAACCCTATTATTGTCTTTATTTGAATATTGTGTATGATCTCAGAAGATGTGTATGGGTTCAAGTTGACAAGCGGGGGACTTGTGGTGATTAATACTGAGTGTCAGCTTGATCCTGGGTGTGTCTGTGAGGGTGTTGCCAAAGCAGATTAATATTTGAGTGAGTGGGCTGAGAAAGGCAGACCCACCCTTAATCTGAGTGGGTACCAGCTAATCAGATGCCAGTATGGCTACAATATAAAGCAGACAGAAAAACGTGAAAAGACTAGACCGGCCTAGCCTCCCGGCCTACATCTTTCTCCTGTGCTACATGCTTCCTGCCCTGGAACATCTGGACTCCATGCTTTTCAGCTGGGGGACTCAGAGTGGCTCTCCTTGCTCCTCAGCTTATAGATGGCCTATTGCGGGACCTCTTGATGGTGTGAGTTAACACAGCTTTATATATATATATATGTGTGTGTGTGTGTGTGTGTGTGTGTGTGTGTGTGTATATCCTGTTATATATATATATATATATATATATATCCTGTTTTATACACACACACACACACATATATATATCCTATTAGTCCTATCCCTCTAGAGAACGCTAATAGATATACACATATATCCTATTAGTTCTGTCCCTCTAGAGGACCCTGGCTAATACACATATTAAGACAATCATTAGCAGCTAAATGCAGAAAATACTAGTATGCAACAGGAAATATCAGCCCAAATCTGTATTTAAAAGACAGCCTACAAAGTTTCAGAGGTTCTGGGGTAATGTGAAGCCATCTAGCTGCATGTGCTGTGATGTATTCAGCCACTTCTCAGCTTTGTCATCACACTCAGTGACATGTAAGTGAGGCCAACAGAGCTCTGAGTCTTCTACAGAACTATCACTTGAGCCAACTCTGATGCCATAATCACCACCATAATCAAGCTTCAGGAGGCTATACTGAGAATCAATTATTCATTTTTAATTAAAAGACAAGTAAGGTAACTTTGTTTTACATATTTTTATCTCAATTCTTCCCTGTTCTCAATCTCCTCATCTCAGACTCTTCCTTAATTCTTCAAATTCGTCCACCATGCCCTTTAAAACATATGGTTTAACAGACAGATCTCTCCTACACCTTAAACTTCCTCTCCACACATTCTTTCTCATAATTCAACTTTCTGAGAGTCATTTCTTCTATAGCTCTCCTAAGGGTGGTTACTTATTTCTCCCACACCACATCCCTACCACAGGCCTGTGTCTGGAGGTAGAGGAGTGTTCTACTTGCTCCTAATTGATGGTTTCAGATATTTCTCATTACTTCCTATAATCCTAAATTTTTTGAAACTCATGTCATCTGGCTATACCCCAAGCTATTTTGAAATTTTGTGATCAATATAAAGCTTTCATTTAAGTTTTAACACCTGGGTCATCATACGTCTCTTTATTGCTAATAATTGTTGCTTATTATGTAGCCTTCAAGGTCTCCTAGTTCCAATGTCCATACCACTTTAAATTCAAGATCTTTCACATCCTCACTTAAAATATTTTTCTTCATCCCATTTGCCCACCTCATCTCATATTTCTTACCTAGATATTATATGTATATGGCATCCAAAACCTTGATTTAAAACAGACTCCCTTACTACCACCTCCTAACATTTCAACTCATTTACTGTGTACACAGATCAACAAGGCCTTAATTTAACTGGATCATACAATCCATTGACTCTACCACTTTTGTGTCTACCACCGTCCACAGGCCTGCCATATACTCTGTATGCAGCTTGTACTTCTAGGTCCATCACCACAATTTCTTCTTTAATAAAATCAAAACACCTAACTCACTCTCCCTCTGTGTTACCCACTTGGCAAAACTCCAATTATGATTACATCCAAAATTCCACCTAATTTTCAAAAATAAGCAAATATGCTGACTTGCCTCCCTTTAAATTTATGACTAAAAATTTGGTTTCCATGCTCAAAGAAACTTTCCAGTAACACGTTTTTGTTGACAATTTACTTTTCCTGTATCTAAGACAATAAGTCTACAATTTCTCTTCTCAAAGAGAAATTCTAGGGTCAACGTCCTTAAATTATCTTTATTTGTTCAGCAATATTTTCTCACACATATTTTGGGATTGTGGTTCCATTTGTCTATGTGCTTCTTTTATACCAGCACCATAGTCTTTTGGTTACTATGGTCTGGTAGTTTAGTTTGAAGTCAGTTAATATGATGTCTCTGGCTGTATCACTTTGGCTTTGTATTGCTTTGGATATTTGGGCTCCCATTGTGTTCCACATTAATTTTAGGACTGTCTTTTGTAATACTGTGAAAAATTGCATTGGTAACTTAAAAGGAATAGCATTTCATCTGTAGACTGCTTTGGTCAGTATGGCCATTATAACAATTTTGTTTCTTCTAATCCATGAGCATGATGTACTTTTCCATTTGTTTGTGTCACATATGTTTTCTTTCAGCAGCGCTTTGTAGTTCTCCTTGTATATATCTTTCACTTCCTTGGTTAGATGTATCCCTAGGTATTTGTGTGTGTGTGGCTATCATAAATGGGATTGTGTTTTTGATTTGGTTCTCAGCTTGGACATTATTGGTGTATAAGAATGCTACTGATTTTTGTACACTGATTTTGTAGCCTAAGGTTTTGCTGAAGTCATTTATTAGACCTAGGAGTCTTTTGGCAGCAGTCTTACAGTTTTCTAGGTATATAATCATATTGTCAGTGAAGGCAGATAATTTGAGTTCCTCTTCTATTTGGAAGCTATTTATTCCTTTTTCTTGTCTAATTTATCTGGCTAAGACTTCCAGTCATACATTGAATAGGAGTGGTGAGAATGGGCATCCTTGTTTTGTTCCAGTTTTAGGGATAATGCTTCTTACTTTTGCCCATTGAGTATGATGTTAGCTATGGTTTTGTCATAGATGACTCATTAGTTTGAAGTATTTTCCTTCAATGCCTAGTTTGTAGAGGATTTTTACCATGAAGGGATACTGGATTTCATCAAATGCTTTCTCTGCAACTATTAACATAATATATAGTTTTTGCTTTTAATCCTATTTATTTAGTAAATCACATTTATTGATTTGTGTACGTTGAACCACCTTTGCATTCCAGGAATGAAGCCCCGTTGGTTGTGGTGAATTAACTTTTGATGTACTGTTGGAATTGGTTTGCTAATATTTTGCTGAGCATATTTTCATCTATTTTAATCAGTGATAGCTGCCGGTAGCTATAACTTTCTTTTTTTTTTTTTTTTTTTTGAGTCTTCATCAGGTTTGGTGTCAGGATGATACTGGTATGATAGAATGAGTTAGGAAAGAGTTCCTTCTCCTTGATTTGTTGGAATAGTTTTGGTAGAATTGGCACCAGCTCTTCTTTGTATGTCTGGTAAAATTTGGCTGTAAATTCATCTCATCCAGAGCATTCTTTGGATTGGTAAGGATTATATTATTGATTCAATTTTATTACTTGATATTGGTCTGTTCGGGATTCTTTTTTTCATCCTCTTTCAATCTTGGAAAGTTGTGGGTTTACAAAAATTTATCCATTTCCTCTAGATTTTCTAGTATGTGTGCATAGAGATATTAATATAATCTCTGAGGATCTTATCTATTTCTGTGGTATTGGTTGCAATGTCATCTTTGTCATTTCTATGAGCTTATTTTGATTTTCTCTTTTTTTCCTTTGGTAAGCTAGCTTGTGGTCTATCAATCTTATTTATCCTTTGAAAAAGTCAACTTTTTGTTTTATTGATTCTTTTTATGGTTTTTTGGGTTTCAATTTCATGGAGTTATGCTCTGATTTTAGTTATTTATTTTATTCTGCTAGCTTTGGATTTAGTTTGTTCTTGTTTTTCTAGTTTCTTCAGGTGTGAGATTAGTTTGTTAATTTGAGATCTTAAGATCTACTTGATGTAGGCATTTAGAGCTATAAACTTGCCCATTAACACTGTTTCTGCCACATCCCAGAGGTTTTGATATGTTGTGCCTCTATTTCCATTCATTTTAGATAAATTTGTGATTTCTTCCTTAATTTTGTTGTTTACTCAAGTCATTCAAGAGTCAGTTGTTTAGTTTCCATGTACTTGGGTGGTTTTGAGAGATTTCTATTTTTATTCCATTTTGGTCCAAGAAAATTCTTGGTATGATTCTAATTTTTTTCATTTTGTTTGATACTGAATTTATGGTCAAGCATGTGGTAAATCTTAAGAGTATGTTCTATGTGCGATGAACAAAAATGTATATTCTGTGATTGTTGGATAAACTATTCTGTAGAAATCAATTAAGTCCAACTGGTCAAGTTCCAATTTAAGTCCCAAATTTCTTTGTTAGTTTCTTCCTCAATGAGCTATCTAATGCTGTCAGTGGGGTGTTGAAGATGTCACTATTATTGTGTGTATGTATAAGTCTTTTTTAGATCTACAAATAGTTGTTTTATAAATTTGGTTGCTCCATTGTTGGTTGCAAGCATATTTAGAATAGTTAAGCCTATTGTTGAATTAAACGTTTTATTATTATGAAATTCCCTTCTGTCTTTTTTTACTGTTGTTCATTTAAGCCTGTTTTATCTGATACAAGAATAGTGACACTGCTCTTTTTCATTTGTGTGATAGATCTTTCTCTTTCTCATTACTTTGAGCCTATGAGTGTCATTACATAAATATGGTTTTCTTAAAGACAGCAGAGGGATGCTTCTTGTTTTTCATGCAATTTGCCACTTGCTGCCTTTAAGTGGAGCATTTTCATAATTTACATTTAAGATTAATATTGATATGAGAGATTTTTTCCTGTTGTAGTGTTAATTAGTTGCTTTGTAGTCTTGATTGTGTAGTTGCTTTATAGGATCTGTAGTTATGTGCTTGTGTGCGCTTTTGTGGTAGTAGATATTGTTATGTTGTTTCCATGTTTAGAACATCCTTAAGCATAGCTATAGGGCTGGCCTGATGGTGATGAATTCCTTTAGCAAATGCTTGTCTGGGAATGACTCTCCTTGTCCTTTGTTTATGTAACTTAGTGTGGAAGATATAAAAATTCTTGGCTGGCATTTCTTTTCTTTAATACTGCTAAAAAGGGGACCCAGTTCCTTCTGGCTTATAAGATTTTGCTGATAATTCTGCTGAGACTATTAGCCTGATGAATTTCCTTTTATAGGTAATATGACCATTTTCTCTACCTGCCTTTAAGTTTTTTTTTCTTTATATCAACCTTCGATACTCTAACGACTATGTGACTTAGGGATGGTCATTTTGTATATTATCTTGCAGGAGTTCTATGGATTTCTTATGTCTGCATGTTGACCTCGCTAGCAAGAATGTGGAAATTTTCCTGAATTATATACTCAAATATGTTTTCAAAGTTGCTTACTTTATCTTCTTTCTCAGGAAAGCCAATAAGTAGTAAATGTTGTCACTTTACATTAACCAATATTTCTCAAAGGCTCTGTTTGTTTTTTAATTTTTTTTTTTTTTTTTTAACTTTTGTCTGACTGGGTTAAAGGACCAAACTTGGAGCTCTGAAATTCCTTCTTCTGCTTGGTCTTGTCTGTTGTTAAGGCTTCCAAATGAATTTTGAAGTTCTTGTAGGAAAATTTTCAATTCTAGAAGTTCTGTTTGGCTCCATCTTAATATAGCTTAATATAGTTATGTTGCCTTTCAAGTCTTGGATAATTTTTCTGGCTTCTTTGAGTTGAATTTCAACTTTCTCTTGAATCTTGTTGAGTTTCCTTGTCATCCATATTCTGAGTTCTATATCTGTCATTCCAGACATTTTATTCTGATTTAGATTCATTGCTTGGGAGCTAGTGGTATTATTTTGAGGTGATGAGAAGCTCTGACATTCAGTTCTTGTGCCAGTTCCTTCTCATCTCAGGGAGCTGATGATTCAGAGACTTTTTTTGTTTGTTTTCATTTTTTTTTAATTTTAGTGGTACTTCTTTATTTTTTATTCTTTTTACTCTTGATGGCATAACTGTGATGTATGTTGCATATAATTATTTGGCTTTATTTTTGAGTGTTTTCAAGGTGCTGAGGCTCCATACAGGTTCCTTGGCTGCAGACAGATTCATGCAGTGGCTTTCTCAGATGTTTCTTATTGCAGTGATGTATTTTTGTTTGGTGGTATATTTCAGGCTATAGTTTCGCAGATGACACTTAAGAGCCAACAGATAGGGGTGGTGGCCGAGGCAATGGAAAGCATAAAAAGTGTCCTCTCTCAGCATGTGTTCACCTTCATCGGGGTTGGAGAGGCTAAAAAATCCTGAGAACTGATTTCTTTTTCTTTTCTTCTTCTTCTCCTTTTTTTTTTTTAGATTGAGTTTCACTCTTATTGCCCAGGCTGGAGTGCAGTGGCATGATCTCAGCTCACCACAACATTTGCCTCCCAGGTTCAAGCAATTCTCCTCCTGCCTCAGCCTCCTGAGTAGCTGGGATTACAGGCCTGTGCCACCATGCCAGGCTAATTTTGTATTTTTGGTAGAGACAGGGTTTCTCCATGTTGGTTAGGCTAGTCTCGAACTACTGACCTCAGGTGATCCACCTGCCTTGGCCTCCCAAAGTGCTGAGATTACAGGTGTCAGCCACTGCGCTCGGCTGAGAAGTGGTTTCTTTTACCTCATACTCCTCAGGCCCTAACTGGAAGAGCCACTGCTGAGTCTACAACAGTGCACTGAAGGGGGGAATGGAGACAAGATGACCCCATTGCAGGGGTCATCCATCCTACATGTCTATTCCAGGGCTTTTGTGGTGCTACATTCAATACCTGGCACCATGTTCACGTTTTCTTTGACCCAAAAGAGCTTTGGGAGGCTGCGCTCCCTCCTTCCTTAGGGGCAGACTGTGGTGAGGATTGGATTTCCAGGGGAGTGGTATCTGCCTCTCTCCCACTCCTTATCTGATTTTCTATGAGACTGGATTTAAAATGACATCCTCTTCTCAGCCCTAGGTCTGGGAAAATGCCTGCAGCTTTTCCCAGTGTCTTTCCCTCTGTCTGTCTCTCAGCCTCTCCCCAAGTTAGCTCCAGGGCTTGAGAGAAAAGGGGTGCTCTCTCTTGGCCTGGGTTACACAGATCCCCAGAGGAAAGGAGAGACATAGATGGAGAGTAACTACCCCTCTCACGTAGTGGGGCTTCACTTATATTTATCAGCCAAAAGCCATAACAGGGACTGCTTGCCCACCTTCTCCTCTCCAGGGTCTGGGTTGTCCTTGGCTATTCTAGTGAATTATTGTCTTTCTTCTTGAATTAACACTCTCAGAGTTCGTTTTTATGTGCTATTTTCCTGCTTCCACGTGGCTGAGGCACACAAAAGCCTCTAATCCACTATCTTTGAAAAAAAAGCAAACTATATATTTCTAAAGATTACATTGTATATGCTCTTTATAGTCTGAGACTGAACATTTCCAATTCATCACAAATATTCTTCCTTTATATATTTTATTTTTGAACCTCCCTTTATCTGCTATTTGCCTCACTCTCGATGTCTCTTCCTTGCATATAGGACAGGAGAGTCAAAGTGTTCGTTCACAACACCAACTTGATTCAATCTTAGTTTTTTCTGGATTAACTATTTTATAATTTGGCCAGAATTATCAGCATGCATATAACTCTAAAATATATATTTTTAGCTTTGATATTTTTCTTGTGCTTCAGACTTTGCTTATTTCATATTATTACTTAAGATTTTTTTCCAGGCACATCTAAACTTAGCATAACCACGGCTAATCTCATCATTTCCTTCCCAAACTTGCTCCCTTCAAAACAAAAGCACAAGTGTCAATAATGGCGACATATTATATCCATTTGTCCAATCCAGAAATCTAGTGTGAGCAACATCATTGATGCTTCCTCTCCATGACCCTCAGCTCTCACATTCAGTCAATCCCAGACCACTTTCATATGCTATCATGTGTCTTCTGAATTATGGAAAGATTTTTCTAATTGGATTCCTTACTTCTTGTCTTGCTCACCACTGGTCCATTTTTCTAGAACAGTCAGAAAGGTTATTCTCAAATAACTTTATCAATTTAATATCCTACCTAAAAGCTTCAAGGCATTCATAATGCTCTAAGCCTAAATATCACCATGAAAAGCATTATTCATTGCCTAACCAATGGCTATTTCCCCCTTTTTTTGCCAGCAGAGTCTGTCTTCCACTATATCCACAGACAATGCCAGATATCTCCTTTCTTAGATACACTTGCAGCTCAAGAGTAAGCAAATAACTCAATCCTGGCCAACTGAGCCTGAGGTATATGATCTATTAGAGGGCTTCTCACATTTATCTTCCTGACAGAATAAAAGAGATAAGCAAAAATTATTGTGTAAGTTTCTTATAGCCCCTTCAGTTTCTGTCATTACTTCTCTTAAATCTATTCAGAATATGGCAGCCATTAAAAAAATATTTTAAAAGAAAATCTAATCATGACATTCCTCTTCTTACAACCCTAATTTGGCTTCCTAAATGACTCTAAATAGCAAAGTCCACAGTGGCCTAAAAAACTTCTACATACTCTATACCCACACCATTCCTGTACTCTTTTAAGTCTGTGATCTCATTCCCTACTATCTCTGCTCACCCTTTCTAGATGTGCTAACATAGCAGTGTTGGTGGCATAGATCAGTGTACTTTGCTACCCTTTGAGGTTATCACAATTAGTTCAGATTGCTCAATAAAGCAATCCCTTACTGAGATAGCTCCTTTTACAAAACAATGTTTTGCTTTTACATTGTACCCTCTTTCTGTGGATATCAGTGGGTTTTCTCATTTATCAGATAATCTTTATTCATAGAGGAAGTGAGACGGAAAAAGTTGATTTCCTACAAAAGGATGATCTGAGGCTGAGAGCAGTTAATTGATCCAACTAAAATCATGTGCTTAGTCAAAAGTTGTCCCTAAAACGTTATTCATTTGACTCTACACATTTCATCTTAGATTACAAAGTAGTCAGTTTTTGAGCACATGCTGTAACAGTTTGATTCTTACATAAAGATTTCTCAAATAATGGTAGAAGAAATGTTGTTATTTTTTAAAATCTTATTCCTACAAATACTACTCAATTACTAAATACTAAAATTAATAAATATTATAAATACTACTAAATAAGTCTACCATATTTTTAATAAATTAATATTATTTCTGAATGTGGTAAGTGAGATTGTATCAAACCAATGCTAGCTACATACAAAAAAAAAATTGAAGAATCCTGAGAGCTTCTCATGCAGTCAAAATCTGAGGAGGTATGTAGGAGAGAAATACAGAGACATTAAAATAACACTAAACTCCTCTTGCTGTGGCATCTGCTAACTAAAAATGATTGCTGAGGGAACTGACAAGATGAGCAGAATCTCTAGACTGAACTGTGCCAGACTGAAGAGAAAGAAATTAGACATCACAACTGACATGGCTGAGAGGTCTTGAGAACAATTCAGTCCTAGGAGACTTGAAGAACTTCTAGAGGAAGATAACAAGATCCAGAGCTCTAATGTCCTCGCAGTTTACAGTTATTAAACCAGAACATTAAAATAACTGTGACTAAAATAATATAATAGAGCATGAGAGGTCAATATAATGAAGGATGAGATGGAGAATTTAAGCAGATGATGTAAATTTATAGAGAAAACAAATAAAAAGTATGCCACTGTAATTACTAAATAGTCAATATCAACTCATTCCTCTTATTGTACTTACTGTCTAAAAGATAAATGTTGAAAAAATAATATGAGAAAGCCAGGAAGAGAAAAAGAAAATGTAGGAAAAAGAGAAGGGATACAGAGCATTCTTATACCATTTCTAATTACTACCATAATTTCTATGGCTTTCAGTCACAAACAACTTAATGATAAATTTATACTGTGGATTTTTGCACTTGGAATAGACTCACTTTTCTATGACTTGTTAGAAAGGCTAGAAGATTAATGAGCTAATGTTGAGAAAGCATGTCAAATGCAAAGTACACATTTTAGAGGCACTACAGATTTCATTAAATATAAACAGAGAGTTGTAGTGAAATCAAGTGGAATACGTGCCGAGATGAAGTGGTGACAGTATCCTCATGGTTCCCAGCATCCCCAACTTTGGGATAATTTACAGTTCTGAAAGTTAAAAATTCACTGGCAATACAAATAATTTGCATTTATACATTTTATACTCTGAAAATGCTAATGTTTGAAATATTTAATCACAGGGTTTTAAATCATAAACTAATGGAAGAATGAAGAGAACTATAAAAATCACTTAGATACTCTATTTAAATAACATTCGGAGAAAAAAAACACAGAGCCTTATAACTTCTAGGCCTTACTCAAATCACTATGTTTTATGTCCCTTGGAAACTTAAGACTGCTTATATTTTTGTTGACCTTTCTAATGTATCTCCTCAATTTCCATATTTTAACAAATTGTCCAGTATGAACCATTAATAAAAGAGAGGAAAGATGCACTCAGAAAATGGCCTGCAGAAGATACCTTTGACCTAACAAATGGATATTAATTATATTCATTATAGTAAATATTCTTAAGTTATTTAAAATAAATTTTCTAAAACAGTTACATAATCAAATGAAAATGGGTCATTTTATCACATACCCAAGTAGGACTTATCATAGAAATAGGCAAAATGACATTTAATTATTCAAACAGAAATAAGGAAGAAAATAAAAGAATAAGAGCACTTTACCCTTTTATAGTTATCAGAATATTATATATACAGATATTTAAAACTTGAAAAATCACTTAATTCCAATATGAATCTAGTCATAATGTTCTAAGAATGTTTCCAAGTCATTTCATGTGTTAATTAATCATAACAATTATTTTTAATATTTTTATAATCTGCACATTCTAAGGTAAAAAGAAGTTTAAAAAGACTGTTCCAGTTGTACTTTGTCTCTTCTAAATTTAAAATGTTGCTAGTTAATAATCATAATCAGTAAATCTTTTAAATCTCATAAAATTAACCACTTTCTAAGGTTTTCCTCAATTAGAGTCTTCCTTTATTTAGTAAACAGTTTTGAGAGTCTTCTATATTCCAGCAATGTTTTAGACACTGGAAATACAATAGTAAATAAGACAGGGAAGTCTCATGAAATTAATATTCTCTAAAGAAAAATAGACATCTGAGAGGATGTGCATTTGGTTCGCAGCTACTTTAATTGTAATGGTCAGGGAAGCCTCGCAGAGGTGATGACCCATGAGCAGAAAGGAGGCTGGGAAGAAAGAGCCAAGCATGTGAGCGTGTGGTGGCACAGCATCCCAACAGAGGCCCAGCAGGTGCTATATAAAAGGGATCTTTAAATGTTTAGGTAATGGAAAGAAAATCACTATGGTTGATAAAAAAAATAGCTACTTAGAGAATGGATCACAGAAGAACTAGAAAGCAGCAAGACCATTTAAGGAACTATTGACATAGTCCAGGAGCAGGTCATGACATACGAACCAGATGGTAATAGTAGAGGTGCACCAAAGTAGTTGGCATTCAGAGCAGATTTATTTATTGACTTTTAAGTCTTTAATTAAATTCAGTCTCTGAATGTGTTTGCTTTTGATATTACATTTTAGATTCTAATGTATCCCTTCAATTAGTATTTATTTCTAATTAATATAATTTATTTCTTTTTCATTTAATAACTAACAACAGTTACCAGGTTGAATAAAAACATATCTAGATGTTAATAATAAATCAGTAATTCTGAGACTATTGATAATTAAACTTCTCAGACATGGTAATGGAACAGGAGGAAAGCAATAATTAAAAAACAATTTTCTTAAATATAAATTAAATTAAATATGGCACACTTCGCAGCTCTTCAAATATTAGAAGCTAATATGCCAAATAAGTTCTTTTGACAAACTGACTGTAATTTGAAATATGGCCAATAAAATTATTTGTGAATTTTTAATTTTTTGTATTGAACAAAAGCTTCTAAATGCATCTTTAAAAAATATCGTGAAACTTTTAACAGGTCTCACTTTCAATATTAGGAGATACAGTTTACATTATATATAAAAGAAAAATGTTCATACATATAAAATAGTTTTTTTAATGCCAAAAAGCAAAAGCATGTATTTGGAGATCAAAAATCGACTTCAAGTCTTTCTCACCTCTAGCTCCCTTCTATGAGGCACAATTTTCTTCAAGCCATACTAAATAGTTTTCTACTTTAGTTCAAGTCCTATAAAGCCTAAAATAATATAAACATACAGAATAAGAGAATACCAAATTTCATTTTCTGGCTTTGATTTAAGAAAAATATTGAATGCATACCTACTTTAATAGAAGAAGAGCATCTAGACAAATAATGTAGATCTAAGTTGTCACTTTTATGAAACAATGTTACCAGTCATCTCATCTCCTGTATTCTCAATACATTCCAGGAATTTAAAGTTCATGTTAATAGTTTCAATAACATTTCAAACCAATCTATGTGTAGCTATATATATATATATTTTTTTTTTTTTTTTTTTTTTGAGACAGAGTCTCGTTCTGTTGCCCAGGCTGGAGTGCAGTGGCGTGATCTCGGCTCACTGCAACCTCCATCTACTGGGTTCAAGCGATTCTCCTGCCTCAGCCTCCAGAGCAGCTGGGATTATGGCGCATGCCACCAAAGTTGGGTGTGGTGGCTCATTCCTGTAATCCTGCCACTTTGGGAGGCCAAGGTGGGCAGATCACTTGAGGTCAGAGGTCAAGACCAGCCTGGCCAACATCATGAAACCCTGTCTCTACAAAAATACAAAAATTAGCTGATCTATGTTTTTAAACTTATTTCAAGCTACTGTATCTGGATTTTCTTGTCCAGACTTCTCAATTTTTTTTTTATTTCAAGGGAATATTTCAGTCTCTGAAGTGATATACTTATCGGTCATAAGCCTCATTTTAGAATAACATGTTTTGTTCTTCTATGATTTTGTAAATATTAATGTGTCAAAGCTGAACTTAAATTCTAAATCCACTATACCTTCCTCCTCTTTATATTATTTATTCTGTAAGATTCAAGTGAGATTTCATCGACAACTATGTGTGTGTGTGTGTGCACACGTGTGTTTGGTACATGTTTGTCCCCACCTCTACAATGCTTTATTTTTAAAAAACTGTAACACATTCAGTTGGGATATATACTCTACATTTGATCAATGTTTCTAGTACCTCCCATTGACCTATACTTCTTTCCTTTTTTTTTTTTTTTCCTGACGAGTGGTGTGGGTACTTGTTTTGATGACTCCATTCTACACCCATGCCTTACAGTTCAGAAGGGAGATAAGTTTCTCGCTCAACTAAACACAAAATTTGAGAGGTTTTGCATTTTCTTCCAGCCAGCATTCAGTGCGACAGGGATGAAAAAGTCAAAAGAAATGAAATGATTTGCAAGAAATGAAATGATTTGCCAATATTATGAAATGAAATGAGTTGCCCAATATTATGCAACAATATAGGATATGTGTGGAGACAGACCAGGTCCTATGTATCCCTTGATATTTGTTCATACTATTACTACATAATTCATTACACTAAGTATCTGGTAATGGGCCCTGTCTCTTCATTAGAACAAAAGCTTCTGATTCAACTTGTTATCTGACCAATGCCAGAATATAGTGAGCATTTAATAAACAAATGTTTAATTATTTTTCCACTGTATCAAGTGGAATAAGCTGCTTCAAAGTTCCCATCATGCTCTCAGTTATTCCTTTTAGTCATTGTTTTTTCCATCTTTTAATCTTTTTTCAAATTATACTGTATTTCTATTGGCTGTAAGGTTGAAAGGAAGAAACAAAATATTGTTAATTTGTTTGGGGCCTTTCATCATCTTGGTGCATCAGCTGGAAAAGACCAAAAGCAAAAGTGCTTGCCAAAATAGCTTATGTATTCCTGTCAATTTCTGCCTGCTGAAAACATACTTCTTTTACAGCAGCCAGCAATGAAGCTATTTGGAGCCAAAAAGCAATGCCTCTGTCTTCCTTGCCAACTTGTATCATGTTGTGCCTTTGGAACCAAGAGCTAAGATATTTTATTCATCTCTTGTCACCAAAAGAAGCTTAACGGTTTTATGATGTTTTGCAATGCAGGTGATTGGTGGAGCTCAAAACAGAGCTGTTAAACATGATTTGACCATGAAGACTGGAAACATTACATCAATTTCTCTGAAGATGTACTGTTTTTGAAAGGAATGACTTACTTAGCACCCCCTGAAAGATTCTTATAGACCTACTAATCAAGAAGAAAACAAGTAGGCAATATTGGTAAGTAAATCTCAAACTAGACCATAGTTCTAATGTCCTAATTATCTAAGCCTGTGACGATATCAATTATGTTACAATAAGCATGGATACATGACAAATGTGTAGTAAGCAGGATTTTGAGCCTCAGAATGAAAGAGCTAAATTTAACATTGAAAAGGTACTTGATGCAAATGGCTTTAACAGTTATAAACCATCTTCTAGGACCAATTCCAATAACTGTATTTAACTAAAAAATGTATGGCAGGGCTGCCATTTTTGCCAACTCAGTGTTTGTTGCTGTGTGTACAATGTAATCCCCTTGGAGGTTGGCAACATGGTGGTCCTAATGCACAGAAGACAGGATCCAAAGAACTTATCTTGAATATTTTGGCTTTAAAATACACAAACTCTCTCTCTCATTGAGAGAACCAAGCATCCTGTTTACATTTTGATCTAGAAGATATTAATAGTACCCAATATACCATCTGTTTATAACCTTCCAAATATTTTCCTTAAAAGTTTATTATTTAAATGATTTTCTTTTTTTTTTTTTTTTTTTTGAGATGGAGTCTTGCTCTGTCCCCCAGGCTGGAGTACAATGGCGCCATCTCAGCTCATTGCAAGCTCCGCCTCCAAGGTTCACACCATTCTCCTGCCTCAGCCTCCCTAGTAGCAGAGACTACAGGCACCTGCCACCACGCCTAAGTTTTTTGTATTTTTAGTAGAGACGGGGTTTCACCATGTTAGCCAGGATGGTCTCGATCTCCAGACCTCATGATCCACCCCCCTCAGCCTCCCAAAGTGCTGGGATTACAGGCGTGAGCCACTATGCCCAGCCTTAAATGATTTTCAAATATTATTAAATAAATTATTATTTTAGTAAAGGATCAATCAATAAATGCAAAATAATTGAGTCAGGATTTAAATGGCAGTTATAAATTATGTCTTTAAATATTTCAAATAATAATTCACCCAAAAATTTACAATTAATGTTTATTATACTATCATCCACACCATTAATTTTGCCCTTTTTGTCAGCAGATTAAGCATTTTGAGATAAATAATTCTAAGGATAGACTCAAGAATATTGTATAGAAATGAATCCCTGACTTTAAACAAGTAAAACTGAAACAAATAAAACCAATAAGCTTACATATAAAATCAAGAACATAATTCTTATGAATATTAAAACTGCTGAGACTACATGTTATGCTTTCTCTTAAAGCTCTTAAGAACTAGTGCATAAGTTCAGGTATTAACTTACTTTGTTTTGTTTTTTGAGTCTATAGAAAAATATAGGTCACCTTCTTCAGATTTATGTGAAAGCTTATTCCAATTTACATAGAAATTGTCACAGTTAGAAAAAAAGATTGTATATTTCACTTAACATATACATTAAAAATGAAATTTTACATTTTTTCCTATACGAGTTTAAATTTTTCTAGTCTTTTACAATTTGATGAAATATTAATATCCAATTAAAGGCCAACATAAATATGATTTTATTAATACATAGTATCTTACTGCATTATTCAATGCTTGTAATAAAACTGTTTATATATGGAGAAAAATGATTAAGATTAGTGGCACTCAAAGTATGGTCTCAGATACCAGCAACAGTATCACCTAGGGCCCCTAAGAAATACAAATTATTGGGACCCACTTAAGACCTATTGAGTAGGAAACTCTGTGGTGGCCCTAGCAATGTCTTTTTAAGAAGAAGAAAGGCTCTGATTTGTAGTGTTTACCTATTTCTGGGGTTCAAATACTCCCACTATGCCAATTTCAAGTCGGTCGCAAATGTAACACCACTGAATGCAGAGTGGGGAAGTGATATGTAACACTGTCTTTGGGTGATTCTGATATACTCTACAGTTTCTGGATCACTAACTTGGACTATATGGAAGTGTATAAGAACACAAACTTGGACTTTAAACAGTTTTGATTTAAATAGTGCTTCTACCATTTACAGGATTACTAATTTGGTCTTGGTCAAATTATGCAACTTCTATATTCCTTAATTTTCCTGTCATAAACAGAGTCACTGAAAGTTTCTACCTCATGATATGAGAATCAAAATAATTAACTGGAGTAGAGTAGAGTTGCATCTTATACAGGGGTTAAGTTCCAAAGTCAAAATGTAAGGCATAATTGTCTGTAGAACAAAAGCATGCTACAAAATTCTTTTAGCATGTCAGTATGTCTAACGCAGACTACTTTCCCTCCATTGTAGGAGAGATCTTCATTTCTTCAATTACACACCAGATACAGCTCTTAGCTTTTATTTACAAGCTACAGTATATGAAAATTACTTGTTTTTAGCACTAGACTAACACAGACTAATACACAGTAATCATTTTGTGGGAAGTCCATGAAATGAGACCAATGAGGGTGCAGCCAATTCACATCTCACAATTGGCTCACTACAGGACATACTAGAATTAAAATTATTTTTGCTATTATTATAATGGCTGTTGTTGGGATTATGTTTGTTGTTATTATTATTTATTTTTTCTTTCTTTTAGGGAGTACAGAGCAAACATTTTAAAATTCACTCAATATAAATTTGCTTAATTTAAATCCAGATATTAGTATTTTTTATACCAAACTATTTGACGCAATTTAATTATTGCAATTGCATTACAATTCAAGTAATCGTAGGTCTTCCACAGGTAACTTGTTAATATTGTTATTTTTGTTGGTGGATGTATCTTACTTAAAATCAAAAACGAACAGAGTCTCAGAAGTTTTTCAAAGTCCCCTCACACTCCGAAAAAAATGTTGGAAAAACAGTAGAGATAAAAAGCATAACACATCATCTGGTTTCTTCCCACTCCTTGAGTAAAGTTAACACATTTCTTAAAAGTAGGCCAGTCCATTTTAGTTTTACTACTTTCCTACAAAGACTGCATCTATCCTACAGTTCAAATTTTACCAAAATATCTCCTTCTATATTTTATTCCAGTACTCTCAGCTGCATAATACCTTGTACCAAAAGAAATAATTCCTCTTTACTCTGACATTTGCCCTATTCAAATACATGTACAAATTAACCTACTTCCCCTTTAACTTAGCTGTAAATATGTACTCGCTTTAATCTTTCTTGATAAGACAGCCCTCTAATCAATTTTTGTCCTCTCATTTCAGAGCTAAATTCAATACGTGCTGTAATTTAACTCTTAGGAGAAAGCTTACCATACAGAATGTAATGCATTTTAGTAAGAATTGGAAGATTTAAAGGCACACTTAGAAAAAAACACTCACTACTGTAAATGCATAATGGAGATTTACCTAAAAGACATTGATTTTATCTTGATATATATTCTGAAGCTCATTGATGTTTGAAAACTTTTAGCTCCTATGTACCTGAAAACAATAATACGTTTTTTTTCTGGCCTCTTAAGAATTAATGAAGTTTCCAATATCCATCATCTGTGAGCAAAATAAATAAACCTCAGGCTTTTAAGTCTACTGTAATACCTGTCAGAGATATTGGTTATTGGGATGTTTCTTACTTGATCACTGGAGTTGATGACTGATGATTCTCAAGAAACTGAGAGGCAGATACAACAAGGAAGCTTATGTAATGATTAGCATAACTTTATAAGGAGATTTTTATGCATTTCATTTTATATTGAGAGATAATTAGGAATGCTTATTGATACCTTACGTTCCAGAACACCAAAAAAATAAGTATAGTATCCAGTGGCAAAGACTTCCTGACTCCTATAACTTTTCAACCTTGAAGAGTGAGTCCAAGACCAGGCATCATGTACTATAAGCTGACTTAAGAGCCCTTGGGCCTTAAGGGAACATCAGAGGTAGTCCAGCAGTACACCTATGGCCTAGGGTGGCAGTGGCTACAGGGTAAACTTCTCTGCCCTTGGAAAGGGGAGAGAAGAGTGGGAAGGAGTGCCTGCTGTGTTTTGAGTGTTAGCTCAGCTGCAGTACCATAGAAAACCAGTTCAACTTCTAAGGTTTTTACTCTAGTTCCTGACTCCCAGCATCTATGGACCACCCAGGGCCCAGGGAACCTCATCATCCTGAAGGGAAGAACACAGGCCTGCCTGGTTTTGCCATTGCCACTCATGTGTCACTGCCCAGGGCCTAGAGCAAACGACATAGGTAGTAGCCAGGGAGTGGTATTAGCATGCCTTGGACAAGATCCAGCACTGTGCTGGCTTCAAGTCTGACCCAGTGCAGTCACAGTTGTGGTGGCCACAGGGGTGCTTGTGTTATTCCATCCCCAGCTTTATGTTGCTCAGAACACAGAGAGAGACTTTGTTTGTTCAGGAGAAAGTAAGGGAAGAGAGCAAGAGTCTCTGCCTAGTAATCCAGAGAATTCTCCCAGATCATGTTCAAGACCATAAAGACCATACCTCTATAAGTCAGCAAGAACCACAGTGTCACTGGGCTTCATGTAACCCCTAAAGCAGACCCAGCTTAGATAAAAACACCCACGTCCTTTCAAATCTCTGCAAAGCCTTCCCAAGAAAGATGAATACAAATAAGCTCAGACAGTGAAGACCAGTATATCTACTAGCATCGACACCATCCAGGAAAACATTATCTCACCAAATAAACCAAATAAAGCCCCAGGGACCAATCCTGAAGAAACAGAGAAATATGACCTTTCAGACAGAGGATTCAAAATAGTTGTGCTGAGAAAATTTAAATACATTTAAGATAACACAGGGAAGGAATTCAGAATTCTATCAGATAAATTTAATGAACAGATTGAAATAACTAAAAAAGAATCAAATAGAAATACTGGAGCTGAAAATAATGCGACTGGCATGCTGAAGAATGTATCAGAGTTGTTTAACAGCACAACTGATCAAGCAGAAGAAAGAATTAGTGAGCTTAATGAAAGGCTACCTGAAAATACACACTTAGAAGAGACAAAAGAAAGAAGGAATAAAAATTAACGAAGCACACCCACAGAATCCAGAAAGTAGCCTCAAAAGGGCAAATAGAAGAGTTAATAGCCAGGCGGGGGCAGTGGCTCACACCTGCAATCCCAGCACTTTGGGAGGCTGAGGTGGGCAGATCACGAGGTCAGGAGATTGAGACCATCCTGGCTAACACGGTGAAACCCCGTCTCCATGAAAAATACAAAAAATTAGCCAGGCATGGTGGTGGACGCCTGCTGAGGCAGGAGAATGGCGTGAACCCAGGAGGCAAAGCTTGCAGTGAGCCGAGATAGCACCCCTGCACTCTAGCCTGGGCAACAGAATGAGATTCCGTCTCAAAAAAAAAAAAAAAAAAAAAAAAAAAAATTATTAGCCTTAAAGACGAGGTAGAGAAAGAGATAGGTAGAAAGTTTATTAAGGGATAACAGAGAACTTCCCAAACCTAGAGAGAGAGAGATCAATATCCAAGTACAAGAAGGTTACAGAACACCCAGCAGTTTTAACACAAAGAAGACTACTTGAAGGTATTTAATAATCAAACTCCCAAAGGTCAAGGATAAAGAAAGAACCCTAAAAGCAACAAGAGGAAAAAAATAACATACCAAGCAGCTTCAATATGTTTGGCAGCAGAGTTTTCAGTGGAAACCTTACTGTCCAGGAAGAGAGGCATGACATACATAAAGTACTAAAGAAAAAAAAAAAAAAACACCTTTTACCCTATAAAAGTATATCCAGTGAAAAATCTTTCAAAATTAAAGGAAAAATAAAGACCTTCCCAGATAAACAAATGCTGAGAGATTTCGTCAACATTGGACTTGTTCTACAAGAAATAACCAGAAAGAAAGGAATATTAATGAGAAATAAGTAATCATCTGAAAGTACACAACTCACTGGTAATAATGCACAAAATATTATAACTGTGGTGTGTAAACTACTCTTATTCTAAGTTGAAAAGCTAACCTATAAACCAATGAAAACAATAACTACAACAACTTTCAAGACATAGTAAAATAAGCTACAAATAGAAACAACAAAAAGTAAAAAATCAAGGGGACAAAGTCAAGTGAGTTTTTATTAGTTTTCTTTCTACTTATCTGCTATTTTTTTACATAGTGTTAAGTTGTTAGGTGAAAATAATAGGTTATAAGATAGTATTTGCAAGTCTCATGGTGACCTCAAACCAAAAACATACAATGGATACACAAAAAATGAAAAGCAAGAAATTAATCATATCACCAGGAAATCATGTTCACTAGAGGAAGACAGGAATGAAAGAAAGAAGAAAGATGATGAAACAACAAGAAAATAAATAACAAAATAGCAGGAATAACTCCATAGTTATTAATAATGAGTATAAATGGACTAAACTCTCCCATCAAGACATAGAAAGGGCTGGGCACGTGGCTCACACTTGTAATCCCAGCATTTTGGGAGGTCGAGGTGGGCAGATCACTTAAGGTCAGGAGTTCAGGATCAGCCTGCCCAACACAGTGAAACCCCATCTGTACTAAAAAAATGCAAAAAAAAAAAAAGTAATAAGTATTCCACGGGGTATATGTGCCACATTTTCTTTATCCAGTCTATCACTGATGGGCATTTGGGTTGGTTCCAAGTCTTTGCTATTGTGAATAGTGCTACAATAAACATACATGTGCATGTGTCTTTATGGTAGAATGATTTATAATCCTTTGGGGGTGTGTGTGTATATATATGTATATAAGCAACTTCAGCAAAATCTCAAGATACAAAATCAAAGTGCAAAATCCACAAGCATTCTTATACACTACATATATACACATACATGTGTATATATATACGTATATATACATGTGTATATATATACATATATATAGTATATATATGTGTATATATACGTGTGTGTATATATATATATATATATATATACACACATACACCCAGTAATGGGATTGCTGGGTCAAATAGTATTTCTGGTTCTAGATCCTTGAAGAATCATTACACTGTCTTCCACAATGTTAAACTAAATGTTAAACTAAATTATCCTACCATCAACAGTGTAGAAGTGTTCCTATTTCTCCACATCCTCTCCAGCATCTGTTGTTTCCTGACTTTCTAATGATCACTATTCTAATTGGTGTGAGATGGTATCTCATTGTGGTTTTGATTTGCATTTCTCTGATGGCCAGTGATGATGAGCTTTTTTCATATGGTTTTTGGCCACATAAATGTCTTCTTTTGAGAAGTGTCTGTTCCTATACTTCACCCACTTTTTGATGGGGTTGTTTTTTTCTTGTAAAGTTGTTTATGTTCCTTATAGATTGGGATATTAGCCATTTGTTAGATGGATAGATTGCAAAAATTTTCTCCTATTCTGGAGGCTGCCTGTTTACTCTGATTATAGTTTCTTTTGCTGTGAAGAAGCTCTTTAGTTTCATTAGATCCCGTTTGTCAATTTTGGCTTTAGTTGCCGTTGCTTTTGGTGTTTTAGTCATGAAGTCTTTGCCATGACTATGACCTGAATGGTATTGCCAAGGTTTTCTTCTCGGGTTTTTATGGTTTTAGGTTTTACATTTAAGTCTTTTATCTATCTTGAGTTAATTTTTGTATAATGTGTAAGGAAAGGGTCCAGTTTCAGTTTTCTGCATATGGCCAGCCAGTTTACCCGACACCATTTATTAAATAGGGAATCCTTTCCCCATTGCTTGTTTTTCTCAAGTTTGTCAAAGATCAGACGGTTGTAGATGTGTAGTGTTATTTCTGAGGCCTCTGTTATGTTCCACTGGTCTATATATCTGTTTTGGTACCAGTACCACGCTCTTTTGGTTACTGTAGCCTTGTAGTATAGTTTGAAGTCAGATAGTGTGATGCCTCCAGCTTTGTTCTTTTTGCTTAGGATTGTCTTGGCTATGCGGGCTCTTTTTTGGTTCCATATGAAATTCAAGGTAGTTTTTTTCTAATTCTGTGAAGAAAGTCAATGGTAGTTTGATGGGGATAGCATTGAATCTGTAAATTACTTTGGGCAGTATGGACCTTTCTTTTCACAATATTGATTCTTCCTATCCATAAGCATGGAATGTTTTTCTATTTGTTTGTGTGAGCAGTGGTTTGTAGTTCTCATTGAAAGAGGTCCTTCACATCCCTTATAAGCTCTATTCCTAGGTATTTTATTCTCTTTGTAGCAATTGTGAATGGGAGTTCACTCATGATTTGGCTCTCTGTCTATTATTGGTGTATAAGAATGCTTGTGAATTTTGCACTTTGATTTTGTATCTTGAGATTTTGCTGAAGTTGCTTATCAGCTTAAGATTTTGGGCTGAGATGATAGGGTTTTCTAAATATACAATCATGTCATCTGCAAACAGACAACTGGGCTTTCTCTCTTCCTATGCACTCTCACCACTCCTATTCAATATAGTATTAGATTTCTGGCCAGGGCAATCAGGCAAGAGAAAGAAATTGATGCACTTTTGAAAGTTTACTCTGGCTGGAGGCAGTGGCTCATGCCTGTATTCCCAGCACCTTGGTAGGCTGAGGCAGGCAGATCACTTGAGGACAGTTGTTCAAGACCAGACTGTCCAACATGACGAAACCCTGTCTCTACTTAAAAAGACAAAAATTAGTCAGGCATGGTGGTGTGTACCTGTAGTCCCAGCTACTCTGGAGGTTGAGGCAGGAGACTAGCTTGAACCTGGGAGGCGGAGGTTGTAGTGAGCCGAGATTGTGCCACTGCACTCCAGCCTGGACGACCAGAGTGAGACCCTGTCTCAAAAAAAAAAAAAAAAAAAGAAAGAAAAAAGAAAAAGTTACTCTACCAGTGAATTTCCAGATGAAGAAACAGTAAAGTTCTGGTACAGACAATGTCAGTGTTCTTATATCTGACTCAGGTACAAAAGACTCATCAATCTTCCTAGGAAACATTTTATAGATGGCCTAGGAGAAGGAGATTTCTAGTGTAGTATGCAAAAATAAAAATGTAATATTCTGGAAATTAATAATTAATCTGGAGGAGCTGTGGTATTTTTAATAGACTTGTAAAAATGTTGATTTACTTTAGAATTTTGATTTAGAGAGAAATCATGTCACCAAATGTATATTAGCAGCATGCAGCACAAGTTAAAAAAGTACAGAAACTAAGAAGCACAAATGATTTCATGTGTAGTTACTTTTATTTCTATTCAAAGTGTTACCACATTAAATGCTTGCAAATAATATTTCTGTATAATGACATAGAGGAGGAATTCTCTTTAGCTGTTTCATTTATTATTTTCCCACTAATAAAGACTATCATTTACTATTCTTGATCCTGTTTTGTGTACATTATTACTTATTATTAATAACAGTTTTACTAATAGATTTTAATGAGAAGTAAATAATTGCTCCATTAATATAATCACAAGATTATATACTTGTCATAAACTTAATCCTCAACTACTTTCATGAACTATTTATAGGATTTTAAATTGCATTTATTGGGTTTATTTTATATGCAAGCTCTAATATTATAAATATATTTAAGTTTACAATAACTGTTTACAGGGCCCAAATTGCCATATTTTTCCCAATCTTTGAAAATTTATTCTCTAATTATGTGATAATAACTATTCAGTGATAGGGCAATTATAGAGTAATTGCTATGTCATTATTGAGTAATAACATTGTAACACCATGAAATTACAGGGTAGATAAATACATGGCAAATTTTACATACTAAAGCATAGTACAGAAAATCAAATAATTATATTGCACTGCATTTCTACAGTACAGAAAATCAAGTAATTATATTTCAAAGCATACAGTAAATCACACTAATCAGTTTTCAGTATTTTTATATAGTAAGAAAATTGCTTCAAAGCAAAACCTCTATTGCTTTTTTGGTTAAAGAAACTGGCTTAGTTTTTGTGGTAAAGTTAGTAATGGAGATAGAGTGTGTGATTAAGCATTTATGTTTTTCTTTAAATATCACTACTTATATTACCTTTTACACTCAATAAACATATTATACTACAAAAGTCAGCTTTCTCAGAAAAAAATTTCCACTGCTATTATTTTCGTCACATTCTCTCACTGAAATGGACACTAAAATAGAGACAATTAGCTCTTATCATTTTAATTTGCATGCTAAATTTACATACACATTTTCACTTGTATGAAACAAACAAAAACAATCTACTATGGAAAAGTAGTTTCTCAACTTCAACTGCATATTCTTGCAAGGCTTTAATGTCATGAATGGCAACAGTATTCTAGGGAAAACTCTCCTAGATCAAAGAAGAACTAAATTCATAACAAGTAAAATGATTCTAGATTAGATCCTGGGTCATACAGAAAACATCTATAAAGGATATTATGAGGAGAATTGGGAAAAAGTGAATTTGGGTTCAAATATTAAGTAGAATTATTGAATTGATGTTAAGCTTTTTGATTGTGCTACATTATATTGTTTTTATATTGAAGAAAATATTTATTCATTAAGAATGTATGTTCTATCATTAATCACAATGTTCTACCCACTTCAGTTTTAAAAAAACCAAAAATCTGTGTCTATATACACACACACACACAAACACACACACACACACACACAAAAAATGAAGGGCTGAAGAGAGAAGGAAGAAAGAGAAAGCAGTAATAGTAAAATGTGAACAAGAAGGGTAAAGTGGGGGGTGGAAGAGAAAGCATAAAAAGAAAGAGAAAATTATATATAGATGATAAATACAAGGATGCTTATTGTAGTGTTCTTGAAACACTTTTAGGTTTAATTTTTTTATATAAAATTTAACGGAAAGTTTCATTTACCTTTTTTTTTTTTTTTTTTTTTTTTTGAGACGGAGTCTCGCTCTTTCACCCAGGCTGGAGTGCGGTGGCGCGATCTCCGCTCACTGCAAGCTCCGCCTCCCGGGTTCACGCCATTCTCCTGCCTCAGCCTCTCCGAGTAGCTGGGACTACAGGCGCCCGCCACCACGCCCGGCTAATTTTTTTTGTATTTTTAGTAGAGACGGGGTTTCACCATGGTCTCGATCTCCTGACCTTGTGATCCGCCCGCCTCGGCCTCCCAAAGTGCTGGGATTACAAGCGTGAGCCACCGCGCCCGGCCTCATTTACCTTTTAAGTGTATGAGATCTTCACTCGGTTCAACCAACATATTCTGACTGAGTAGGAAATACCCAGAAGAATAACACAGGGTTTATTTTTTTTATTTATTTATTTATTTATTTATTTATTTATTTATTTATTTATTGAGACGGAGTCTGGCTCTGTCGCCCAGGCTGGAGGGCAGTGGCGCCATCTCGGCTCACTGCAAGCTCCGCCTCCCGGGTTCACCCCATTCTCCTGCCTCAGTCTCTGGAGTAGCTGGGACTACAGGCGTCCGCCACCACGCCCGGCTAATTTTTTGTATTTTTAGTAGAGACGGGGTTTCACCGTGTTAGCCAGGATGGTCTCAGTCTCCTGACGTCGTGATCCGCCCACCTTGGCCTCCCAAAGTGCTGGGATTACAGGCGTGAGCCACCGTGCCCGGCCAACACAGGTTTTCTTTCAGTCAGGAATAATAGTTTCTTGACTAGCACGGACATGTATAGGAATTACCATATTCTACAGATTCATAATGTGTTACTTATCTTGAGCTTGCAAACTGCTTATGAGTCGCCCTAGAAAGGAACTGATACAGTCTGGACAATGACTTCATAAATCCTAGATTTGCATAAGAAGACAAAAAAGTGAGGAAACCCAGGGATTTTAAGTATAACTAAAGGTCAGTGATACATCAGAGGATGTTTAAACATATGTTATTCTTAGACTTCTTTCTTCATGTGTAGTAGTACATCCTTTCATTTGATTCAAGTCCCTTACTGTTTTATACACTCCAAAATATTTCACTGTGATTCTAGAACTCATCATGGCCTTTCATCATTATATATGTTGATATATTCTCAAAATTTTTCTCTAAGTATATTCCCATCTAGCTAAAAATAGCCATAACCTGAGGATATTGCTTTAGCTGCAGTCATTCAAAGTGGCAGCTTTCATTGACCCCCTTCCATGGCCAACCGTATCTTCAGACCTAAGTAAACTCTTAGGTGAATTTCTCATTGCTGCTTCTAGGCTAGAGGATGGTAAACTTGTTCTAAAGAGCCAGAGAGTAAAGCTTAGGCTCTATAGCAGACATATGGTCTCTGTTGTGGCTGCTATTGCTGCCTCCTTCATATCCTCTTTCGTTTGTTTGTTTGTTTGTTTGTGTGTCAATAAGAACTTTTTTTTTTAATACTTTAAGTTTTAGGGTACATGTGCACAACGTGCAGTTTAGTTACATATTATACATGTGCCATGTTGGTGTGCTGCACTCATTAACTGGTCATTTAGCATTACTTTTATGTCCTAATGCTATCCCTCCCCCCTCCCCCCTCCCCCCACCGCACAACAGGCCCTGGTGTGTGATGTTCCCCTTCCTGTGTCCATGTGTTCTCATTGTTCAATTCCCACCTATGAGTGAGAACATGCGGTGTTTGGTTTTTTGTCCTTGCGATTGTTTGCTGAGAATGATGGTTTCCAGCTTCATCCATGTCCCTACGAAGGACATGAACTCATCATTTTTTATGGCTGCATAGTATTCCATGGTGTATATGTGCCACATTTTCTTAATCCAGTTGATCATTGTTGGACATTTGGGTTGGTTCCAAGTCTTTGCTACTGTGAATAGTGCCGCAATAAACATACGCGTGCATGTGTCTTTATAGCAGCATGATTTATAATCATTCGGGTGTTTGTTTTATAAAACACACACACACACACACACACACACACACACACAACTTACTTTAATTGGCCACACAGGCCAAAGTCTGGATTTTCCCTGTAAGCTATAGTTTACTCAGCCTTGTTCTAGACTATAATTTCTTTTTTTCCCCCAAGAGAAAATTTATTTATTATCTTTAAAGTTATCCTCTATTGTTCTCCCAGTTACCAGTCCTCATTCACTTTAGCATCTCACTCTCCATCCCTATTCCAGTAATTATTTCTGCAATTACAAATCCATACATAAGATAAATGATCCATTCATGAGTCTTGTCTCTCAGTTGCGTGTATATTTGTTTTCTGTTTTATATCCTTCCCCAATAACTCAAAACTACACAACTTCCAAATCTCAGGTCCAGACATCTTACTCTCTTTTCACTGTCTTCAAAGTTTCCAACTCACCACTTCTAGTAACTCCACCCAACAATTATTACACCACAGAAACCTAGTTTATATTGACTGTATGAAATTTTTCTATTGTTTCCTCTCTTCATATTCTCACTTTTATTTCAGTTTATTGTTGTAATCATTGCCTTACACATATCCACAATCCTTCTGCCAACTGTACTCTTCTTCTTCATTGTAGTCTACAAGCAAAACACAGCTATACTAAGACCCAGTAAGTACATGGCTTTTTCTGCAGTTGCAATGAGAACCAGCTAGGAAAAATATACAACTGAGCTGATTTACTAGTGATCTAAAACTCTGGTTTCCAGTGTCTCTCCTCAAATTGTCAATAACACCTCCTTCATCCTTACTCTCACCTTAGGATCTTACTTATTACGTTATTGAAGCAATTAAGAAGAGAACACTCACAATTATCCCTTCACACATCTGTAACTGTGTCTGTATACTCTACCAACCATGCTGTTGTTTAACTGGAGTGTACTTACTCCCATTTCAGGGATGTACACTGGATCCCATCCCCTCTCACTTACTGATGGACTTCACATCCATAATTTTCTTCTTTCATTTTTTATTGTTTTGTGTGTGTGTGTGTGTGCGCGTGTGTGTGTGTGTGTGTGTGTGTGTGTGTGTGTGTGTGTGTTTTGAAACAGTCTCACTCTGTCATCTAAGCTGGAGTGCAGTGGCACAATCTTGGCTCACTACAACCTCCACCTCCCGGGTTCAAGCGATTCTCCTGCCTCAGCCTCCTGAGTAGCTGGGATTACAGGTGCCCGCCACCATGCCTGGCTAATTTTTTTGTATGTTTTAGTAAAGATGGGGTTTCACCATATTGCCCAGGCTGGTCGCAAACTCCTGGCCTCAAGTGATCTGCCTGACTCAGCCCCCCAAAGTGCAGGGATTACAGGTGTGAGCCACCGCACCCAGCCCATAATTTTCTACTTCTGTTTTGTTTCATCAACTTTTCTTGCTTTACTTGAATGTTACTATCTGGATAGAAACCTGCTTTATGATCTACAATCTTAAAAAGAAAGAAAAATCATCCCCTGATTCTATCTTTTTTAACTACTATTCTACTTCTATGCAATCCCATGTAACAAAATTCAGAAGAAAGTTTCCTTAATAAGCTACCCTGTCTCCAGATCATCTTTTCATTTCTGGAGACCCATTTCAATTTGGCTTTTATGACAGCTTCCCCTGTTACTAAGTGTTTCTATTCATCCTGGAAAAAAAGAAGTCAATTCCAAATTCACATTGTACTCAAATTCTCATCGGCATTTGACACAGTTGAGAAGTTCCTCATAACTGTTTCCTCACTCAGATTCTAGTGCACCTAACTATTCTTCATTTTTTCCTACATCTTTGGGTGTTCCTTCCTAGTCTAATTTATAAACCTCCTCCTATTCTTAACTTCAAAAAAAGGTTTTCTAGGGTTCAGATGTAGCATATTTTCTTCGTGAAATTTTTTTTAAGTCTCTGGTTCACTGATTTTCAAGCAAGCACTGTGTATACTGTGGAGCACAAGAAGACATTTTGAGGAGCATACAAATATGGACAGTTTCAAGAAACCCATTTTTCCAATCTTCATCCTTAATACGCACACTTTACTGAAAATAATCTGCCTGAGAATGTGCTCACAGTGAGACATACTTTGCAAATAATTTCCCAGCTCTCCTTAAGCAATACACCTTCCTCCTTGTTACAGAAAACAAAACAAGCAAAAGATATGCACACACATATATGCACACTCATATGTAAAATAGATGTACATGCAATGTTAATTTTCTTTGACAAAAATTTTAGTGACTTAGAAGGAAATGGCCATTCGTGTTTCAAATATTTATCTTTCCTTCTACTTTACTCTACACCTCATATCTCTGTTGACATTATAATAACCCCCTCCACTAACAAACACACGGGAGAGACAGAAAGAGAGAGAGAAATATATTTAAAACATTCAACAAAAATTACCTGTACCTTGAAACAAGTAGCAGGTCAGTTTTATATCTCTGACAATGGGTCCCATGATTATAAATATAATAACATTTTAGTACTTTTCAATTGAACACTAGCAAAATCAAATATTAGAGCTGTGGCTAGTCTTTTTCCTAATTGTTATGGTACCATTCAAATCAAAGGGAAGGACTGGTTTCTAAATAATTCTGTATTCATTATCTGAAATATGTGTTTATATATTGCAAATAAAACATAATGTAGAGTTGGCTTTCTAAAGAAAAATAACTATTTCCAGAGAAAAATGAATACTTGAGAAGAGTTTTTGAAGAAATAATATCTGAAATAAAAATCAGTTCTTGAAACAAACAAAAAACCTTCAAGTTTGGTAATAGAAATGCCAGGTATTAAAGGCTGGTTATCCATCCAACCTCATTATCAAATTTCTTACATCAGAATATATTACATGCACTTGGTGATTATGTAAAAATCTCTACAGTGACCTTATTTAAAAAATATTAAGGACGCTAATTTTACTACTATTTAATTTTGCTAGCAAGCACCTATTTAGAAATATTTGATTTCTGTTACATTTTTGTATTCATTAAAAACACTTTTAAAAATGTAGTTCTTCAAACAAAAAGGTCCCTATACAAGATGAAAATTAGAAAATTATAAGGTCTACTCTTTATTCTTTGAAAGCTACTCACATAAATGTGACATTCTAAATATTTATTAATTACTATTAAAACATTACTAATATTCTGATTAAAATGACTATAAAATTGATATGTAATTCCATGTGGACCCATGAAATTAATTTGATACTTTTGAAAATAAAATAACTTTAAAAATCATAGCTATCCATGCTCTATTTTATCTTTAATAATCTTTATCATATTTTCCTACATAGGCACTTTTTTTTTTAGTTTTCCCTTACTACTGTATGTTTCATGCATTTCTAAACTCCCTTTTTTTATTCACTCAATGATAATAAACTGTTATTACTTAAAAATAATTTACTAAGGACATGTTTTCAGTTTAGCAAGAAATCTTAGAAATGTATTCACTTTAATAAACTATATTATTTTTCATTCAAGGTTACCTTCATCATCCACACATCATAGAGAATATCAGAAGGAACTTAATGTTTCTGATTAAAGGTCAGTTCTCATAAAGCTTTTGTTCTTTCGCATGCTGTATTTTCTTCTTATTTGTGACTTACATATTTACTGATTCTTTCAACTGAGATTTTATTCATTAACCAGAAATATGTACACATTTTCTCAATGTGTATGTATACACATCCATCCATACATCCAAATCAATTTATATATATATAAATAAATTTTCTTTGTGTCAATAAATACTGCATATCATTTAGATATGAGATTTATTATCATTTCAATCAGGGAGAAGTACCTTTCAAGAATGATTAAAAGGGCCGGGCGCGGTGGCTTACGCTTGTAATCCCAGCACTTTGGGAGGCCGAGGCGGGCAGATCACGAGGTCAGGAGATCCAGACCACAGTGAAACCCCGTCTCTACTAAAAGTACAAAAAATTAGCCGGGCGTGGTGGCGGGCGCCTATAGTCCCAGCTACTCCGAGAGGCTGAGGCAGGAGAATGGCGTGAACCCGGGAGGCGGAGCTTGCAGTGAGCCGAGATTGCGCCACTGCACTCCAGCCTGGGCGACAGAGCAAGACTCCAACTCAAAAAAAAAAAAAAAAAGAATGATTAAAAGAAAACTAATAATTTTATTACTAGTAGTTGGTAATTGTGCAACCACTCATTATTTTTGCAAGTCTACAATCAAATTTTGATTAGGTTGTCTATGTTTTTAGTGAAAAAAATAGCCCAATTATATTGCAAATAATTATTGAACATCATCTTTTTCAGATTTTCAAAATCAAATCATTAAATACAGAGAAAAATATGTGAAACACCTTTTGGTATTTCTTTGAAAGCATCCGTTTTTCCTATTATACAGAAAGAAGATAGGAGACGCCATCATGGGAGTTGACATCCTCCACAAGGACCGAAAGGTTCCCCGCAAGGAGCCCAAGAGCCCAGATACCTACCTGAGACTGTTGATCAAGCTGTACAGGTTTCTGGCCAGACGAACCAACTCCACATTCAACCAGGTTGTGCTGAAGAGGTTGTTTATGAGCCGCACCAAGCGGCCACCTCTGTCCCTTTTCCGGATGATCCGCAAGATGAAGCTTCCTGGCCGGGAAAACAAAACGGCCGTGGTTGTGGGGACCATAAGGGATGCTGTGCGGATTCAGGAGGTGCCCAAACTGAAGGTGTGTGCGCTGCGCGTGACCAGCCGGGTCCGCCGCGGCCCTAGACTTCCCCAAGGGCTGCGGCACCGTCCTGCTCTTCGGTCCTCTCAAAGGCCGAGAGGCGTACCGGCATTTCGGCACGGCCCCGGAAACGCGGCACCAAACCCTACGTCCGCTCCAAGGGCCGGAAGTTCGAGCGTGCCAGAGGCCGACCGGCAGCCAAGGCCACAAAAGCTAACCCGGGGCCGGGCGCGGTGGCTCAGGTCTATAATCCCAGCACTTTGGGAGGCCGAGGCGGGGCGGATCACGAACGAGGTCAGGAGATTGAGACCATCCTGGCTAACACGGTGAAACCCCGTCTTTACTAAAAATACAAAAAATTAGCTGGGCGTGGTGGCGGGCGCCTGTAGTCCCAGCTACTGGAGAGGCTGAGGCAGGAGAATGGTGTGAACCCAGAAGGTGGAGGTTGCAGCGAGCCGAGATCGCGTCACTGCACTCCAGCCTGGGCCACAGAGCGAGACTCCGTCTCCAAACAAAAAAAATAATAACTCTGGATCCTACCCTTTTATTAAAAAGATTTTGGATCCTGAGGAAAAAAAAAAAAAAGGTTACAGGTTTGACCTAGTCACATATTCCACAACCAGCAGCATGCTAAATACTATAGGAGTTAACAAAAAAATCATTAAGACATAACCCCATCGTCTAAGAAATACAATGTTTGTAGAAATAGGGTAAGAAATACACTGTAATTGTGTATAATTTAGATGTTGATCAATATTTAAGTAACACTTTATAATACTTTTCGATCATTAAATTTTGAATTTCTTGTAAATTTTCAACAGAGTATCTGTTTCACATTCCTTACTTGGTGGATGTAGAATGAGAGCCAATAATTCTTCACCATCACACAGCCGGTTATCAAGATAGGTAAGCCAAAAACTTAAGTCTCTTGATTCATAGGCAGAATGCTTTCATTTACACTGCTCTGAGATATAATTTAGCACCAAAAATCTATTGTAAATGCTATTGTTAATAATAATAAAAACTGACGAGTTAATGAAATTCTGTTCTCTAGCACAGTTATATATATATTTTAATAAAACATATATAAAATATATAATATATACATTGTAATAAAACAAAACCTTACTCTAAGAGAAAGATTATGGCCATCCTTATTAGAATTTTTAAATAATGAAAGTCTTTCTACAAGAGTAGGATATTCTAAAGAATGGAGACTACATCATATTCTTCATTTTATCCTCAGCACATGGCACTTAGTAAGAGGTAAATATTTATTAAAGACCACCGCACTTTTCTGTAAGCCTGGCTGATTCCTTATGAAATTCAAACACTCAAAGTGTTCATATGCTTTCACCAATAAGTATAATTAGTCTGACACTCTAAAAGAAAATGTGCTAGCTTAGTTATTTAGGCAAAATATTTCTTCCATGAATTAGCAGAGTTAATGCTAAATATGCTTTGCTATTGGTAATTTAGAAGGTTGATTTTATCAATAGGTGAAATAGGTATGCTAGAGTCTTGTGATTTCATCTGCCTAATATTGAAGTATGCTTGGAATTTCAACAACAAAGAATTACTCTGTGGATAAAAGATATCTACTTCTGCCCAAAGCAGCATAATAATCCATATCCATCATGCAAACCTCAAAGTTAGATATAAAATCAACTTGATTTTGATAATTAACCAAATCCATATAATAAAGTACATACCTTTTGGAGACCTTTATTCTGTTTCCCACTCTTCTTGTACTAGCTGTTATCTTAAATTAGTAATTTCACATTTTTGAGAAAGAATTTCCATATAAAATATAAAACAACATATAAATCATAAATTTATAAAGAGTGGAGGAAAAATCATGATCTGTATAAAACATAGTTGATCAATGATGGTAAAGGGATGTAAAAAGCACAAATTGTGGCTACATCAGATAAAGTATTTTTCCTTTATGAAAAAGGTTGAAGTCTATATTTATTTGAGTGACTCATTGGTACACTTGGGGGATGGAAAAAAAAATGGCCTTGTGACATTACACAATTTTTTTTAACATCTGTGAGATACACTGTAAAAAAAACACTTGTGACATTTAATTGTCATAATGCATGTAAGTAAACAAACAGAACAAAAATTGATACAGAGCTAGTAAATTGGTCTTCATTTTTGTTTTTAAATTTATTTGAGATCTACAAAGTGATAGTAATTTATAATTCAAATAAAATTAGTACTCTGAGATTGAAAATAATTTACCTCATTTTTCTGTCTACTGAACATGATACACTGTATATCATATCACTTAATGCATTTGCGTAGTACTGATCCAGTGAATTTTGATACTGACAAGTAATTATAATACAAAATTTAAAAATAATTAGGTTCTCAGAAAATCAATCCTATTATAATTTTTGAGAACATTTTTGATCAAAGGTTTCTTAATTTATTTCAGTAAAAAGTTATTTAAATAAAAAGTTATTTAAGTAAAAAGTTATTTAAGTAAATTGTTATTTAAGTAAAATGGTAAAATACTTTGTATTATTAATATTTTATAGAAAACACAGAAGCAGAATGTTGAAATGTACAATACATTCTTTTAAAAAATCACGTTTAGTTACTCAAATACAATTTGAGTTTATATGTGTGCTCCTATTTACTCAACAGCAATTTAAAATATTCGATAAATTTACTTTTATTAATTATGTGTCAATTTATAAAGGAATTATGTGTCAATTTATAAAGGAATTATGTAAAGAACAAATAATTTGGGGTCAGATAAAAAAGTTTTTAATTCTGCCTTATTTATTTTATGCCGTGTGCACCTTGGATAAGTTACTTACCTTTAAAAAAAATAATTCTAATTTGTAGAGTTAGGGGTACCAAATCCTTAAAATCTAAATTTTAGTTATGAGATACAGGTAATTAAAGAAAACATTCTGCACAGCACCTATCACAGAAGGGGCAATGATCACAAATATTATGATGATTATAATATAATATTCTTTTATAAAATATTACGAACTATGTCGTCCAATGTAAAAAGTAATGAACAATAAGTACACTTTTAAATATTCCATATTTATATAGTCTTTAAACTTCAAAAATAACATTTTTGTTGCTTATTTTCTGAAAAAAAAAAAAACAAAAAACAAAAACAAAAAACTCCTGTATATTTCTATTCATCTGGAATACACCAGTTTATATTTAACTGAATGGAACTTGCAAGCAAAATATATAGGAAAGATTTGAATTAGAAATAAAATAATTATGGTAATGTTCTATTTACCCTTATTGAAGGATAAGAATTGAAAGGTGTATGAAGATATAATTATTGGTAGAGTAGAAAACAGATCAAAGATCTACTAAATTTTAAAACATAGAATTTCCACTACTAATTACTTCTTACTAAATAATTAACTCTTTTTTATATAAGATAAAGTGAAGAGTTAAAAATATAGTGAGGCATTGTTCTGCTAGGAATAGAAGAAGGGTCATGAAGGTACAACATTTAGGATTAAATTTGTTCTGGGTATTTGCCAATCCATAATAAGTGGCTGAAAGTTTGGATTGTACTTTGGACAGCCTCATAATACTAAGAAAAAAAAAGTAAATGCAGTAGACTTTGATAACCACTCCCTTCCTGCAATACAAAGAATTCCAATCTAAGAGTAAAGCTGAATGTAATAAACTTGGCATCCCTACATAGTGGAGTCTATCATAAAATAATATGAATAGTCTAGACAATTCCAAACCATGCAATTGAATTAAGGTAATTAATGGTTGCTAAAGTCTACAGATAACAGGCAGAAGTAAATTACAAACAATTTCTGGAGTAAAAAATCCATTACAGATAACATAATCCTCATCCTCAAATTTACCTCTGCAAGTACTTTTTCTGTGACAATATACTACAAACACGATCAAATGTAACCAGGAAAAGAAGGTGGCAAAATGACATGAGCAGGAATTTCAAAAATAAGAATAAAGAGAACAGCTCAAAAGAAATTGCAAATATTGGAACTATCAGACAGAGACTGAAGATAACATTATTTATTTCAGCCAGGCGCTTTGGCTCATGCCTGTAATCTCAACACTTTAGGAGTCCAAGGCGAGTGGATCTCCTGAGGTCAGGGGTGAGACCCGCCTGACCAACATGGTGAAACCCCATCTCTACTAAAAATACAAAAATTAGCTGGGCGTGGTGGAGGTCGGCTGTAATCCCAGCTACTTGGGAGGCTGAGGAAGGAGAATCACTTGAACCCAGGAGTTGGAGGTTGCTATGGGCCGAGATCACACCATTGCACTCCAGCCTAGGCAACAATAGCCAAACTCAGTTTAAAAAAAAAGAATTATTTCTACATTCAAGGAGATAAAAACTAAGATTCAATAATTGGATAGAGTACCAAAAATAATAAAAAGAGACTTAGCATATTGAAAAATATATAGATTATTGCAGTGGGTAACAACAATCTAAAACAAAGACTCAATGGACATACTCAAAAGCATATTATGCAAAGCAAAGGAGAAACAATACATTTGACATTTGGCCAGAACAAACAAAACAGAATGCCACATTTAGAGATAAAGGTTCCGAAAATTTTATATAGGAGGAAAGAAACAAATAGCATATTGGTGAATCTCTAGCATATGATTAATTCGAGTCCCAGAAGTGAGGAGTATATTGATGAGACAGAAGTAATACAAAAGGTAACATATGAAAATGTTCTAAAATGCATGAATATGACTAGCCCATTTTTTCAAGATTTTTTTTTCTGCTAAGCAGAGTGGATACAAAAGACAATCTACACATCAACCATCAAAATAAAACTAAAGAAAACTGATCAAGTAAAAATATAAAAGAGCTCTTATTTTCAAATTAGTAATAGTGACATTTACAGATGATTTCTCAACAGTGATGGAAGCCAAAATATAGTGACATGATATCATCATTTGTGAAAAAGAAAATAACTGCCAGTTCAGAATTCTATGCCAAAGAAAATTATGATTGAAGATACGATGTTGAAATAAAGACATTTTTAGGAAAACAAAAACAAATAATTTACTATCAGTAGAAGTAAAATAAGAGGGATTCTTAGGAATATTCTTGAAAATAAAGGAAAATTATACCAAATGGATTTTGGAAGTATGTAAAGAATAAAATATAATGAAAACATAAATAGTGGAGTGAATTTAAGTAAACACTGATTTTATAAAATACTACTAATAATGCAGAAAAAATATTATAAATTATTAGGTATATTTAGAATTATAGGCTCTAAATACTTTGTTTTCCTTGAACAGTTTCAAAATATCAATATTAGGCTTTGATAATTTGAATATTTGTTTTCATTTTCAAAATAGCTACTAAGTTTAAGAAGTTATTATACTCAAAACTTTTAGAAAGAAAAATCATCGACCTGAATAGCATTATCAATCAGCTTTACCTCATTGACATTTACAGAATACTCCATACAACATTATTAGAATATACATGATTTTCAAAGTTCACATGGAATGTTAACCAAAATAGATCACATTCCGGACCGTAAAACATATCATAATAAAGGTAAGTTAATAAAAATCTTATACAATATGTTCTCAGACCACAATGGAAATAAGCTAGAAATCAATACTAGAAAGATAACTAGAAAATCCTAAAGTGCATGGAAATTAAACAACACACTTATAAATGACACATGAATCAAATAAAATGTCTCAAAAATAAATTTCACAAATATTTTGAAGCAAATGAAAATGAAATACAACATATCAAGTTATGTTGATATAATAAAGTCTTTAGTAATAATTTTATAGTATTAAATCAATATTACTATAATGAATAAATATCTGAAAACAGTGATCTAAGCCTCCATCTCAGGAAACTAGAGAAAGAGCAACTTTAGCCTAAAGCTTGCAGTAGTAAAGAAGTGGTAAAAATAAAAGTGAAATCAATAAAATTGGAAGAGTGTAACAATAGAGATAATCAGTAAAATTAATAGGCAGTTCTTGGTAAAGATCATTAACAGGGACAAACTTCTAGCCAAGTTAACCAAGGACAAAAGAGAGAAGACACAAATTACTAATAACATAAATAAAAGAGGGGTCAGCATTACTGATCCTATGGACATTAAAAAAAAATAAAGGAATATTATGAACAACTCTTTTTTCACAAATTTGATAACTTAGACAAAAATGACCACCTCCTTGAAAGACACAAATTTCCAAAACTTACAGAAAGATAAAGGGATTGCCTAAATAGGCCTATATCTATTAAAGAAATTGAGTCAAAAAGTAATAACCTTCCAAAAAAGAAAGCAACAAGCCTAGAAAATTTATTAGTGAATTCTACCCAACATTTAAGAAAGAAAAGATACAAATTCTCTACAATCTCTTCCAGAAAACAGAGATGGAGGAAACATTTCCTACATATCCTCAAGGATAGAATTATTCTAATACCACAACAGATAAAGACATTACAAGAAAGAAAAACAACAGACCTTATCTTTCATGAATGTAGATGCAAAATCCTCAATAAATGTTAGCATATCAAATCAAACAAAATATAAAAATAAAGTACAACCTAGTAGCATTTATCCAATTATACACAGATAGGTCAATATTTGAAAATATGTTAAAATAATTACCTCTCTAGGAGAGGAAATATGAATACACTCTTCTTAAACTTGAACTGTGCACAGTGACTTTCTTCCAAAGAATAAAGTGTAGAAAGGGAGAGGGGAAGTGACACTTCAGAGTATAGAAAGATAACAAACGGTATCTCCGCAAGGTGATGAGGGTCATTATCAAGAGTCATGTAGGTGAAAATGGCACTTTACTTCTGAGATCTTCTTTCCTCCAATTCATAACCTCTGTCTAATCATGAGAAAAATATCAGGTGAATTTTTTTAGAGAGGGGCATCCTACAAAATACATGCCGAGGTCATCAGAAACAAGGAAAGTCTGAGAAACTGTCACAGGCAAGAGGAATCTAAAGGGAGATGACAACTAAATGTAAGATAGTATTCTGGATGAGGTCCTGGAACAATAACAACAACAACAACAACGAATTACATAAAGAATCTGAACTGTGGACTTTAGCTAATAACAATGTATCAAATATAGGCCTGTAACTTAATAAATAATTGTTTGATACTAACGTGAGTTGTTGATAATAGGATTTGAAAATATCTTTTCATTCCATAGGTAGATTTTTTACTCTGTTAATTGCTTCCTTTGCTGTCCTGATTTTTAGCTTAATTTAGTTCCACTTGTTTATTTTTGGCTTTGTTACCTGTGTACTTTTGGTATCATATTCATAAAATCATTGCCAACGTCAGCATCATTAAGTTTTTTCCCAATTTTTTAGGAGTGTCATAGTTTTGGGTCTTACCTTTAAGTTTTAGTCTAATTTGAGTTGATTTTTCTGTATGGTATAAGATATAGAACGGGATATATTTTTTTTTTTTTGCAAACCACACATCTGATAAATGGCTAATACCTAAAATATATAAAGAACTCTTATAACTCAAAAGTAGCAAAGCTAATACTCTGATTTTAAAAATGAACTATCAACTTGGAAATACATTTCTCCAAGGAAGACATAAAAATGGATAACACATATGAGAAAATATTCAACGATATTAATCGTCAGAGAAATGCAAACCAAAATCACAATGAGATATCTTCTCAATCTGTTGGGATGGCTATTATCAATTTCAAAAAATGCAATATGTGTTGGGAAAGATGTGGAGAAATCGGAACCCTTGTACACTATTGGTGGGAATGCAAAATACTGCAGGCACTATGGAAAACAGTATGGGCGTTCCTCAAAAATTAAAAATGGAGCTACCCTATGATCCAGCAGCCCCACTTCTAGGTATTTATTCAAAAGAACTGAAATCAAGATCTCAAAGTGATACATGCATGTATAAGATGAAAGAATTGCTGAAAATTAGTGTGTAGTTAGAAAAATAAATATAATATAAATTAAGTAGAAATAAGAATGTGAAAAACATAAATTAATATAATTAAAGAATTACAATTTTAGATGATCATAAAAATAAGTGAAAATTATTTTCGAAAGCCTGATATGATTTGTAAATATCTATTATGAACGATCAGATAAAATGAGAAAAGTGACAATTCAGAAATGAAAAGAGAACATTGCTACATATACTTTACACATTCAAATGTTAGAATATGAAAAATATTATTTAAATAAGGTGAAAAATTATGCATAATTGACATAGAAAAATAAAACTTACCAAAACAAACACAAGAAATAATAAAGTATTAAAATAGATCTAAATCCTTTCAGAATAAACACATTTAGAAATCTAGAAATAGTAGAAAATCAGTAAATACAGGCAAAATGTTCTCAAAGAATTCAAAATCACAGTGATAAGCCATTTCACACCTATTAAAATAAATGAAACAGGCTGGGTACGGTGGCTCATGCCTGTAATCACAACACTTTGGGAGGCCAAGGCGGGCAGATCACGAGGTTAGGAGATCGAGACCATCCTGGCTAACACGGTGAAACCCCACCTCCACAAAAATACAAAAAATTAGCCGGGCGTGGTGGCTCATGCCTGTAGTCCCAGCTACTTGGGAAGCTGAGGCAGGAGAATGGCATGAACCTGGAAGGTGGAGCTTGCAGTGAGCCAAGATTGTGCCACTGCACTCCAGCCTGGGCAACAGAGTGAGATTCCCATCTCAAAAATAAATAAATAAAAAAAAATAAAGATTAAATAAATAAATAAATGAAACAAATGACAATGCCAAATGTGGGCTGTGATGTATACAACTAGGAACTCTCATCCATAACATCATTGGCTAATGGTCCTAATTATTTTTGAAAATACTTTGTCATTGTCTAGTAAAATTGAAGATATGCTTAAGTGATGCAGTTCCAACTCAATTGCAATATGTTAACCCAACAGAAATGAATGTATTTTTGCACCATCAAACATAAACAAATATAGTCTACACATATTATTTATAATAGTCACCAAATAGAAACAACCCTAATGCCCATAAAAGATATAAGTAATAAATAAATTGTTGTATATTCATCCATTGCAATACTGCACAGGTATAAAATGAGCAACTACACATACAAGCAACCCAAGAGACGAAACATAAAAGTTTGAAGTAAAGAAACCAGGCAGAAGGGAATTCATAGTGTTCGATTTCATATACGTTAACTTTAAAAGTAAGAAAGACAAAAATAATGGTTTTGAAGATAAATAGGTTTTGAAAATGAATAGATGAAATTATACATATTAATTAATGTAAAATTTGGGGAAATGGAGAAATGAGAGGTGACTGAGGAGAATGGAGAGAGGCTTCTGAGGCTTCAACATTCCTTCTCTTTTTCTTCTATATAGTGACACAAATATTCTCTTTATCATAATTTGTTAAGCTGTACATTTATATTTTATATATTTTGCATTCATTATAGTTTATAAAAAATTAAAAAATAAGAAATTACACCTTCTACAATTGCACATCAATTGTGTTTGTGTCTGCGGTATGTTTCAAGCTGTCACAGGCAAGCAGGTTGAATAAATAAATCAATAAATCATGAGGTAAATTAACAATACATCATGAGATAAATTTCAACCACAATGGTTTTATTTCCAACAACTTTATTATTATTATTATTATTATTATTATTATTATTATTTTGAAACAGAGTCTCTCTCTGTCACCCAGGCCGGAGTGCAGTGGCATGATCTTGGCTCACTGCAAGCTCCACCTCCCAGCTTCAAGCAATTCTCCTGCCTCAGCCTCCTGAGTAGCTGGGATTACAGGTGCTCGCCACCACACCCAGCTAATTTTTGTATTTTTAGTACAGACGGGGTTTCGCCATGTTGGCCAGGCTGGTCTCGAACTTCTGACCTCAAATGATTGACCCGCCTCGGCCTCCCAAAGTGTTGGGATTGCAGGCGTGAGTCACTGCGCCCGGCCTTTCTGATAGCTTTTATAGGGTAAATGAACAAATTGAATTCGAGTCATCGATAATGCATATCCTCTCTTATCAACATGTTTGTTTTCACTACCCAGAGAATGCTGTTCACACTCACCAACTGCTGCCTCCTCAACAAGGTTCCTTTCCTCTGTGCTCTGATTTCAATTAATGGCAAAACACCATGTCCCTAAGCCTCAGTTACTTAAACACAGGCATTTTTTACTTCTCAGAGCTCAGTGCCCTTGTAGTGATAATAGGTACGAAGTAGCATTTGGTTTGCCTTCATATTGTCTATGTAATATTATTGCCCTCCTTCATACTCCAATAGCCATTGCTCAAGTTCTCATCACTTCTTATTTTCTATAGTGGCTTCAATTACTGATTTTAAGCCCTCTATACTGTATATATAAATATTCCACATGCTGATGTAAAATTATTTTATTAATATTAATAATATTTATTAAGGTTTAATATGCCGATATCTAAGCTAAATATTTTTATTCTTCATCTTATTGAATAATCACTTAGTCCTTGTATCATCCCAATGATGTTATTTTCTGTATTTTCAATGAAGAAAATAGGTAAATAAATATTAAGTAAATTGTGAAATTACACAGCTGGTAAGTAAAGGGTTGGGACTGAAACCCAAATCTTATGCTCTAAATAGTGCATTTTCTCCTTGCTTACAAAATAAGGTATAATCAAATAAAAAAGTTCTCATGTGAGCAGCGTTGTCAGGCATTCACAATTCTCTGCAATCTGACTCCAGTCTATAATTTCAGCCCTATCTCCAACTGTCTCCATTCACATAGACTCATTATTTCCAATGCCAGTCACATCTTCCTCCGTGCTTTTGCAACAACTATTCTTTTGATCTGTGCATCTCATCTCAAGTCTCTAATTAAAACATCACCTTTCTGTCAAGGCCCTACATACATATAACCCCCTCCATGAAACTTTCGCTAACCTATCAGTAAGAATTATCCGTCCTTGTACTGTCCTTCCATAGGACTCTACTAAGGCCTCTATGAATATTCTATTTAAATTTGTTTTATGATTTATACACATATCATCACCTGTACTGTCAAAACGTGGTCTAAATGTCAAAAGCCATCATAATCTATCCCTGCATGCTTCTTCTGCCTCCTCCTACACCGTACACCCATTCATTCTAACAAATAACAACCATTGGTTTCTTGATAATCCTCCCAGGCAGGTGTTTTACCTCTGGTCCTTACTTTGCTTTAAATGTACCCCACCAACCATCATCCTCTATTTCTATCTTCCCCACTCCTGTGTGGATTTCTAGTTCTACTTCAATCAGGAATCCAGCTATTTGTTGGGGTAGCCTTCTTTTTCATCCCAAACCCCAGCACTTCAGCCTCTCCCCACCTTCACTTGCTATATACTTGCACAAGACTTTGCATCATTTCTCCATTGATTTTTTATCACAACTTGTATCTATTACACTAATTTGTGAAATTGTTTCTTTCTTTCTCTGTCTCTAAACTTAAGCTGCATAAGAATAAAGACCACATTTTTTCCCTTTTGTTTGTAACGGAATCCTCAGTGCCTAGCCCATGTCAGGAACATAATATATCTATACATTTAATTATTTATTTATTTATTTTTGAATGGACAGTTTCTTGTCAATTCTGGGCAATGTCATCTTCAGTACTCTGCTCAGATGTTGGGATTTTCAAATTGACTTTCATAATGAGAGGATTACACTGTGTGAAATTTCAGCTAAGGAATAAGCAGAACAGAACCATTTCATCATAGGTTTCAAACTGATTTGATCTCAGTTCCTTTCTAAGTAATGGAAAATAGTAGGCCTATCTAAATGGAATAGGGCTATCTATCTAAATGTTGTTATATAGAGGACAATCTCCATGCATCATGCTTTATTTATCCTATTTTAGAAATAGTCTCTGTAGCAAGAAAACAAAGTGTATGCATCATTCTGTTTCTCTTTTTATCCATTTTTTCTCCATAAATTTTTTGGGGTTTTTATTTTTTTATTTATTTTTTTTTTTTTTGAGATGGAGTCTTGCTCTGTTGCCCAGGCTGGAGTGCAGTGGCGTGATCTTGGCTCACCGAAAGCTCTGCCTCCCAGGTTCACTCCATTCTCCTGCCTCAGTCTTCTGAGTAGCTGGGACTACAGGCGTGTTCCACCACGCTCGGCTAATTTTTTGTATTTTTAGTAGAGACGGGGTTTCGCCATGTTAGCCAGGATGGTCTCGATCTCCTGACCCTGTGATCCGCCTGCCTCAGCCTCCCAAAGTGCTAGGATTAGAGGTGTGAGCCACCGTGCCCGGCCTCTCTATAAATTTTTATCTTCATTTCATATATTTGTGAATATCTGCCTGTTTCTTTCCTGTCAGTTACTTAGCTCAATATTCTTAATTGCATGGTCATAATTTTAATACTTACGACGCCTAACTTGCAGGCCCTGCTCATAAGTTATAGAATTTGTACCCCTGACACAGTTATATTAATACCTTTTCTCCATCCTGGTTTTTCCATCTGTCTCTATCACCTGTCTTTTTCTTTTTTGCTCTTCTATCTTGTCTGCCAGCTGGTGTTTACCTAATGATTTTCAGTCTTTTCTGCCTTTCCAAATAATATATATATATGTCTCTTTGCTAGTAAATTGTCCAGCTGTGGATTTCTAAATAGCTGTAGCCTAGTCATGGGAATTTTAACTTGAGGCTCCAGAGTAAAACTTGGCAGTAGAACCATATACCCTTAGAATGTCCTTGGATACTGTTTCAGATACACTGAGGATCCTTGGACAGGGTTCTCTCTCACTATTCCAACTTCAGTGTGTGTGTGTGTGTGTGTGTGTGTGTGTGATCTTTTTTATTATATATTTATATATATTTTATTATATATTTATCTGATAGCTCCTTTCTCAAATTAGACCGACTATGTAACTGGAGCCTGTGCCCTTTTGCCCATTTTCTCTCTTTTTGATTCTTAAGGAACTATAAGTTTCCTGCACTGATATAAAGAGATCCAAACAACACTACATTAATTTCAGAATTGGATTGATTTTTATATTTTCAAAAAATATGATTAACCATTGTAATGACTCCAGATCCTTCTAAGATTCAAAGTAACTAGAGCCTAAAGAATATGATGAGAAAATAAATACATTCTTATCTCCTAGAAAAGCACCAACAATTAAAGCTTATGACCAGATCCTGAGTTTGGAACATAATCACAATTCCGGGAAAATGAAAGAAAATATGATGCAAATGTAAACTAACAAAAATTACATGTGGCTTCTAACACAGACAGTCTCATAGTCAAGGAGTGTCAAAGACAGGAAGTTTGCCATTTATGTAGGAATTAAGCTAAAATACAGATTTGTGAGAAGTAATAATTACAATGTGGCTGTAAAGAAAGATGGTTACTGTGCCTTTAAAATTGAGAAATAGTTGATTTGCACTGAGCAAACAGGAGTTACTAAGGGCTTTGAAACATAGGCAAATCTCTTAAAATTTGTGTGTGTGTGTGTGTGTGTGTGTGTTCGTGTGTCTTTTTTTCTCTCAAGCTCTTTTGTTTATATTGAATATAAACCTATCAAGATTTCTCTAGCTTTAACATCTAAGAAGCATATTTTCAAAAGCCATTTACCACAAACTAGAAGCTAAACAGTACACCCAAAGAAATTTTCATACCAATGTGGCTGATTTCACTTGAGATAAAAAAGATAATGTTTTTTTAACGTTAAACATAACTTCCCGTCAAATGTTGTTTTTATAATTTATTGAAATAGTTTAATATTCTAGAAACACAGATTTCTCTTTTCAGTCTTTTTAATTACTATATTTTCAGTTGAAATGAAGTCAGCTGTGGCAATTAGCTTTATTTTATTTCTGGGTGTAGTTCCAATTGATATGATTATATCATAGTCTACTTACTATTTACTGGAATAAGTTTCTTCCTAGCAATCAATATGTGACTTGTTAAAATCACATTCTGTTAGTATTATTAAGTTGCCTTAGAGCATAAATGAATATTGTTTCTGAAAATCTATCTTTGCTTTTCCAATTTTCTCTGAGAAAAGAATTGCAAATATATAATTTTATAAATAATCTTGTACATAAGACATTTCAGCTAAAATTTAGTTTGAGCTTTCTTAATAATTTCATTGTAGTAGTCTTTTTTCAAGTCTATCTTTTTCAAAACAATAACTCATACTGGTATAACTTCTGTGAGTAACTTCTAGGTCTACCAAAAACACAAGCAATTCTAATCTCATTTGCTGAATAGTTGTTGTAGATAAAATATTTACTTACAAGATTTTGTCTTCACTGGGGCAAAGGGACAAGTCTAGAAATAGAGCCTGGCAATAAGACAGATTTTCTTTCTTTCTTTCTTTCTTTCTTTCTTTCTTTCTTTCTTTCTTTCTTTCTTTCTTTCTTTCTTTCTTCTTTCTTTCGTCTCTCTCTCTCTCTCTTCTTTTTTTTGGAGTCTGGCTCTGTCACCCAGGCTGGAGTGCAGTGGCACCATCTCGACTCACTGGAAGCTGCACCTCCCGGGTTCACACCATTCTCCTGCCTCAGCCCCCCGAGTAGCTGGGACAACAGGCGCCCACCACCACGCCCAGCTAATTTTTTGTATTTTTAGTAGAGACGGGGTTTCATCATGTTAGCCAGGATGGTCTCAATCTCCTGACCTCGTGATCCGCCCACCTCAGCCTCACAAAGTGCTGGGATTACAGGCGTGAGCCACGCGCCCCGTCAATAAGACCGATTTCTTAAAAAATGAACTCTCAGGGAATAGCCAGCAGGCAGAAATTCTAGTTGCTTTATGGGACACTGTCAAAGAGAAGAAGAAAGGGAATATTATACCAGTAAAAGATTAAGAGATAGACAAGGGTTTAGAAGGGTTACCAGACAATTTTTATGTTGGAGATCTCTGACCAAGCATAGGTACTCAATGACTGAGTAATTTTATGGATTAATTAATGTATCATAGTGATGAAAGGGGGGATCTTAGTGCAGAAAGAAACTGGATACCAAACAGGGCTCCAGGAATAAGCAAAGATAAGACAAAACCAATCTGTTTTGTAAATGAATTAATAAGTTGGCTATGCAGCTGTTATGAGGCAGAAATTGGATGTTCATCTATATATTGTAACTGTAAATCCCAGGTCACAATCATTTGTATCAGCTGTCTCTACTTGACAGTAATAATAATAACATCAATAGTTAATGAAAATAAATATTTTAATAGACATTTTAAATATTATGTGTGCAATTTCTATAGTGGCTTGGTAAAATACATAACATTTACTACATCATAAAGATAGGAAATTTAGGATTAGAGAAGTTAAAAATTAAATCCATGGCTATTAGATTTCAGAGCCCAAGACTATAACCACTGACATAAATACTCAACTAATAAGTATCTGGACTGGAACGTGAGTGTGAATGTGTTATAAAAATACAATTCTAATGGTGTCTTTTATCTTACTCTTCCCATGGCTTGAGAAGTACTTTACCTGGCTTTTTAAAGACTAGCATCAAAGTCATCACTTCAGTCCCTGACATATAAAGAACCCAAGTAGTCCACCCTCCCTGAGTTTTGTTAAGTATTTTTCACTTATAACACTTTTTGTCTAACTAAAATAATTTATGAATTATTTACTCATTATTTGTCTTCCTGAACTAAATGTAAGCTCCAAAATAATGACATCTGTTAGTTCACTGTTTATGTCTTTATTACCAATCAGCAGCAAATGAGAGTCATTCAATAAATATTTGCGAAATGAGTAAAAAGAAATCACATGTAGATGCTTATATTCTCCCAAAATTCATATGTGAAAACTCTAGCCCCAAAAGGGGTGGTATTAGGAAGTGTAGCCTTTGAAAGGTCATTACATTTAGATGAGGTCTTGAGAGTGGAGCCCTCATGAGAAAGAGTTATAGTCTCTTTCTCTCCACTTTGTGAGGATCCAACAAAAAGACATCTATCTTCAAGCCAGAAAGAATGCCCTCACCAGACAACAGATCTACCTGCACCTTGATTTTGGACTTCCCAGCTTCCAGAACTATGAGAAATAAATGTCTTATGTTTAATCAGCAAAGAAAGGGAAAGGGAAGGGGAAGAGGAAGAGAGAGAGAGAGAGAGAGAAAGGAAAGAAAGATGAAAGAAAGAAAGAAAGAAAGAAAGAAAGAAAGAAAGAAAGAAAGAAAGAAAGAAAGAAAGAAAGAAAGAAAGAAAGAAAGAAAGAAAGAAAGGAAGAAAGAAAGAGAAAGAAAGAAAAGAAAGAGAAAGAAAGAGAGAAAGAAAGGAAAGAGAAAGGGAAGGAAAGGGGGAAGGAGGAAGGGAGGGAGATGTAGGAAGGCAAAACCAACAAACATAAATTTTTACTCAGTACTATCACACAAATTTTTTAAATGGATAGCTTTCAATGTATGCAACTATAGAAAATGAGGGAAATCTTATACTTTGCTGGAAATGTAGATTGTTGGAATTATTATAAAAATAATGAGAAAGTACAAATTAGAATTGTCTATATATGTATAGCCTTTGACCTAATCATCTTTCTAAGAAACTTTCTACAGTAATTAAGATAAAAGAGTATAAATACATATATAAGCTATGCATCACAAAAATTATATTGTAATTTGTAAAATCTTAAAATTTAAAAGAAATGTAAATAAAGTAAATAATAAATGGATCATAGTTGAATAAATTATATAAACTATTTTGTAGCCATAAAGAAAAGCATCAAAATATACTATTTCTAGTATCTCATTTATTCTTAGTAATGTATGGTATAAATTAAAAATTATAAACTTTCATGAATAAAAAGGCTGAAAAACACAAAGGTACTTTTCAACTTATAATGTTTTAATGTAATCTTAATTTCAAAAATTGTATTTTTGGAGCAATCATTATAGGAGAAACACGAAAAAATAATTTTAAAATTCATTAATACTAATAATATGAATGTGATATAATAACCAGAAGAAAAAAATGAAAAGGAAGAAATGTTATTTATTTTGACTATGAATAGGGATGCAGGATTAAGATTTGTCCTAACATTATTACATATTAAAAACTAGAATAACTTAAAAGAAGTGATGCTGCTGTAAAGTGAATATGAATATCATGAGAACTAAATGAATAGAGTTTAAACAAATAACATTATATAAAGTAGTTTAATTTGGTATACGATAAACATTTCCAATATATTATAAAGACAAAGTTATTCAATATATGATTATTTAAGAAATCTGCCTTATCAAAAATTCTCATTTGATAAAATGATGAAACATAAAAATAACACCATTAAAATATAAGAATATTTGATCAATTGTGATATCTCTGGAGGAAGCAGGATAAAATTTAAAAGCAATGAAATAAATTATGAAAAAAGTTTGAAGACATATGTATCTCAAAAAAGCAATAATCATTATTAATTTTAAAAGATGTAAAAGGTAGAATAGAAGAAATTTTAACAATAATACAATATGTATTAAAATAAAACAACCATGTACAGTTTTATGCTTACAAATTAGCAAAGAAAAAAGCAAAATATTTAATGTCAGTGTGCTAACTCTTGAATCATTGTGGAAAGGAAAATTAGCATAACTAATTGGCAAAACAATTGGGCCGCATACAACTTAGAGATTTGACCTATTGACTGTGTTACATAAACAATAAATTAAGAAAATAGTGTATATCTAAAAAAAATCACTCAAATAGTGTTTTAAAGACTAACTTATAATAAAAAAGAAAACTCCATAAGTAAATTATCATATGGGAATATACTTAAACATAATTGACCCAAACACCATAATTTCTAAGGAATAAATGTGTTTACAGTTGTCCCCCTTTATCTGAAGTGTCCCTTTTTGCTTTTTCAGTTACTCCTGGTCAACCACAGCCTGAAAATATTAAAGAAAAAAATCACATATATAAAAAATTCATGTGTACAATTGTGCATTCTTCTGAGAATTGTTATAATTGTTTTCTTGTTGTTGTTAATCTTTATTGTGCTTAACTTCTGAATTAAACTTTATCATTGGTAAGTTTGTATTTTTTTGTAAAAAAAAATCTTAAATTTACTCTTGATAATTTGAAGAGTGTCTTATTATTTGAAAGATATTCAATTTTAAGTGTACATGATGAAGAAATACACTTTTTACAAATTCAGCCATAGTGGTCATTGTTCCTCTTTATAGTACCTCTATTCCTTCTTCAGTCAGTGGCAGAATGATCTTTTACAATTAAAACGTTATAATCTGTGTTTCTCCTCTTCTTTTAAATTTAAGTTTTAAATTGGCATACAATAATAACTGTATGTACCTATTAACAGGATATATAGTGACATTTTGACGCATAGAATCTATAGTAATCAGATCAGGGTAATCGGTAATCAGCATATCCATCATCCTAAACGTTTATTTTTTTTCTGTTGGGAAAATTCACAATGCTCCTTCTAGTCATTTGAAACTACATAATATCTCGTTGTTAATTATACTCATCCTACAGTGGTATTGACACTAGAATTTATTTCTCCTATCTAGCTGTCATTTCTTCCCCCTACTCTTCTCAGCCTCTAGTATCCTCTGTTCTACCAAAAGAACATAGTATATATAGGGTTTGGCACTATCAACAGTTTCAGGCATCCACTGGGGTTCTCAGAGCATATTCCCCGTGGCTAAGAGGGAACTACTGTGTAATGTTTTTAAAAATAAAATAGGACTTAGAATTTTAAATAGAGTGTGATGAAATGAAGCTCTAGGATTGTAGGAAAATGTTAACATGGTTATGTATGAAACGTGGAATTATGATATATATTTTTTCTTTATCCTTTTCTGTGTTTTCCAGATGAATTGGGAGTATGACCAATAGAGAAAAAAATCCTAAAACTCTTAATATTTAGGTAACATTTCCAGTCAGCATCATTAGGTTTTACCTTCAGAAGCACCTTTTTATTTCGTGAGCACAGTATGCCGTTCTATATGGAGAGGTTTCTGACATAGATGTATTACGGGACGTTCACTAATAATATCTTGTACCCTAAAAACCTGATCTTCAAAGTTGATGATTTGGGCAAATAATTATAGCTTATGTCATAAGGATTGGGCAGATACAATATGCTACTCCTTCTGCTAGAATTTTTGCGTGGTTATTTATCTTTTTCACTACAATCAAGGTTGAGAAACATTGGCATCTATTTTCTGAATCTCTGCCAATAGAAACTACTATTTCACATTTGCTTCTGACTAATGTTCTTGTCACTTAGATTCATATAATTTTCTTTTTAAAATAGGTGGTTATTCTGGAACTCCTTAAGGAAACTAAATATAATAACAGGAATTAATACACCTAATTGTGATTGTCTTCTTCAGGGCAAATGTGTCTTTGTTCCCTCTTTTTTTTTGTATTTTTTTTTTTTTTTTGGTCTCTGTTCCATGCTTCAGTTATACTTTAGAATATTATCGTTATAGAGAAGAAATAAAAAAAGGCGTGTACTATATACCCAATGACAATAATATGATTCTCTGCTTCTGTGGGTTATCTAACTGTATATATGAAGCTACAACTCGAAAATACCTACCACATCTTGGGACCCCAAAAATTTTTATACAAAATATATTATGAAAAACAAAAAGGGAGAAAGGCTGTTTCCAAGTTCAAGGGTATAGTGATTGATGGAAAATGGTTTTGAAGAATTCAGAAATTAAGGCAGTGAAAGACTAGAAGTAATGAATGGAGTGTTTTAAGGATGAGGTATGTAAGGGTTATTTAGAAAAAGGGAGGTGGATTCTAGGACGACAAATAGTCATGAGATAAAGCAGTTTTTATCTACATTAAATTAGAAGTTAAGGGTTGTTTTTTTTTCCAGGCACTTTAAAGATATAATCGATTCAACGTTGGAAAACAAATTTTTAAGTTATGCAAAGTATTTTTATTGTATTTCTAATACTAAAGATTTTATCACAAATAAAAATTTTAGATATAAACACTACTCAGAATATGAAATGTGAATTTTTAAGTTGACTACTCACCTTTTCCCTACCCCAAATAAAACAACTAAATCATGCTCTGGATTGCTCACTTTTATATCTGTAGAAATACCTTTCCAGATATAAGGGTTGTCACAAGTAATTTTGCAGATCAGGGAAGAGATGTAAAATCGAATTGAATTGAAATAACAATTTGACATAATCACAATAGCTTCTGTTTGAGGGAGGAAGAGAAAAACCTTAACTATGTATAAAAAAAGTATCTTTCAAAAAACATACCACAATCTTCATGTATTAAAAACAAAAACAAAACAAACAACTCTTTAGAATAGGGTCCAGGGGAATTTATACAGATATTTCCTTAGGGTAAGATTTTATCAAAGCCTGGAGGAAATTAGCACTAGAATTCTCTTCTAAATAAATTCCCAGTTCTAGAACTCAACCATTTTAACTTCAGAAGCCAAGGAGAAATTTGAATGACAATATAAATAATGACATAAGAAGCAAGGCTGCTGTGCTATGTTGCTATTAGATTTTATTTAACCGAGGGATATAAAACCTAACTAAAAAACACTTTCTTAGAAAGTTATATTGATATTTATACTGGCTACCTGAAGAAAGAGATTGAAATTTTGTAAGGTAATAATTCAAACTATTTAATCTCGTATTTCTTAGGAAGACAGTAATAGCTGCATAAAAAGTGAGAAAACTTTTGAACAAACTATTTACTTTTGACTATTTACTTCTGTTTCTTAGAATTTTCTGTATTCCCTAGTCGAATATTGTACAATGAACCCTATAGAAAACTAAGTTAATGAAATTTATGCTGGTATATTGTATCACATAGCAGTGTTGAGAATTACTATAGCAGTATGGCTTTCAGTTTAAGGGCAAGAGGAAATTTACTGTAAAAGAAACCTAAAGAAAATCAATGTTTACACATTGCAGAAAATGCTTTTGCAGATTGCTTAGAGAAAATTCTTCACGAATGCAGTCTAATTTATTTAATGATAATTTTTATTACAAATGAGGTCATTTATTATTCTGCTGAACATATTTGCATGAAATATTAAGATTAAATGGTCATGTCAGATGAAAAGGTAAGTCAGGACGAGAGGGCTTAATGTGAAAATAAAAACAAAAAAAAGTGTTTGTGGAATGTGGGAAAGCCTTTACTCCTGAGTCCTTACATCTGGGAGTTTATCCTTCAAAGCCAAACAAAGACAAAAGGGCAAAGAGCTACCACATAACTAGTGTGATACTTCCTTGTGCATTTTAATCTTTTCAAGCATGGTTCAAAAATTTAAGGGTTTCAAAACATGCTAAGGACTTAAAACTTTGAGAACTATTACATAAACAAGTGGTAAAGGCATAGACTCAGAGAAATTCAGAAAGCAGCATCAAAAATAGAGTTATTATCAACAAAATAAAATACAGTGCTTCTTTCTTGAAGGATTTCACTAAATGAAAGAGTCCAGATTTTAGAAGGAAACCAGATATGTAATTAGGTAATTGGTCGTAGACGTGTAAAAATAATAATAATAATAAAAGTCCTAACAGTAGCAAAGGAAATTATATTATAGCCAAAGCAATACAAAACACAAGGAATTCAGACATCAAAAGCCACACACACACACACACACGCAGACACACACATACACAGACACACACACATGATCTGTGATAATAATGTGGAAGAAGAACTTCCTGTTTCATACACTAGTCTTGAGTTAACTTGGATTACGTTAATTAACTTTATCAATGAGCTTTGTAATGCAGTACCTGTCCTGAATTTCATTTATTACCTGGAGTGCTGAGGAGGGATAATATACTGACTCAGAGACATTCTGTGATACTAATTAACAGGGGAAATAAGTGTAGAATGCAAATACATGAAAATCACAGCTAACGAAATAATTCTTATTTTTCCTCCCACATAACTACAGAAAGATTTTGTGTTTGCTGAAATTTAAAATGAATTTTGACATCATTTCATAATGAGTGTAATTAAAACATCTCATTTCTGTGAGTATGGGGGATCTAAATGAAAAAAAAGATGAATGTGAAGTACTTTATAAGAAGATATTTCTATCTGAATTTAGTACATGAACCATATGATGCTTAAAAAAAGGGTTCAGGTCTGGTGATAAGTCTTGTTTTCATGTGTTTTTCTTTCATTCTCATTCTCCTAACTCTTTTAACTTCCTTCCATTTCCTTGATTTTCTGTTTTTTCTTTTTTGTATTAACTTCTCTCTTCTTTCCACTCCCATTTAGTTCAGAATGATTACAATTATTAATTGCATTCATCAAATAGCACTCCAATGAGTGTCATGCCCATAAAATGAGCATGTTGACATTTATATAAGTCAGTTAATAAACTAGAACCCAAAATGACTAAACTGAATCTGTATCTATTCACAAACTGTTTGATTACAAACAGTCAAAATAAATTAAATTTCTCTGTTTGTCTTGTTAACAATAATTTTTCTCCCAGTATGTTAACAATAATTTTTCCCCCAGTGAAGCCTTAACAATTAAAATATCAAATTTTCCCCAAAATGACTTAAGTATTATAGAAGTATCAGAAAAATTAGCCACCCTAGGGTAATGGGGAGATGCACACCATTTGGTCCTAAAGTCTCTTTAGCCTTTCAAAATGTTATTATTAATTACCACTTCTGTATTAGTCCTATCTCACACTGCTATAAAGAACTACCTGCGACTGGGTAATTTAGGAAAAAAAGAGGTTTAATTAACTCACAGTTCAGGAGTCTTAATAGGAAGCATGGCTGGGAGGCCTTGGGAAGTTCAATCATGGTGGAAGGTGAAAGGGAAGGAAGCACATCTTACCATGGTGGAGCAGGAGAGAGTGTGAAGGGGGAAGTGCTACACACTTTTAAACCATCAGATGTGGTGAGAACTCACTCACTGTCACAAAGACAGCAAAGGCAGAATCTACCCCCATGATCCAGTCACTTCTCATCAGGTCCCTTTCCCAACATTGGGAATTACATTTCAACATGAGATTTGTGTGGGGACATAGAGCCAAACTATATCAACTTCCCATAGATATCTCCTTTTCTACCACAAATATTTTCTGTTGTTTTGTCTCCATGATGTCACCCCACTCTGAGTCTTCAAAAAACAAAAACAAAAGAAAAGCCAGGCAGAATATTCCCTGGAAAGGACTTAATTGTGTTCTATAAAATTTAAATGTTGAAGTCCTAACCCCCAGTACCTTAGAATACGTTCTTATTTGGAAACAGGGTTGTGGCAGTTGTAATTACTTAAGGAGAGGTCATATTAGAGTAGGGTGGATCCCGAATCCAATATGATTAATGTCATTATAAAAGGAGAAAATTGGTAGTTAGATGCATTCACAGGATGAATGCTATTTAAAGATGAAGGAAGAGATACAATGTAAGGAATGCCAAAGATTGCCAGCAAACCACAAGAATCTCTGAAAGGAGGATGAAACAGGTTATCTCCCAAAGCAGTCAGAAGTAACTGATTCTGGTGAAACCTTGATATTGGACTTCCAGCCTCTAGAACTGTGAGAAAATACATTTTTGTTATGTAAGCCACCCAGTTGGTGATACTTTGTTAAAGCAGCCCAGGAAACTATTAAGCTTTTCCTTCCCTATTTATTTCTTGGGCTTAAATTCCCAGAGTCCAGATAAAATTGTGATTTCATCACAATAGTAACTGTAATTCATTGTTGCTCCAATATAAAGGTTAAATGTAACTTCATTGGTGTAGCAAAAACAATGCCATGTGAAATGCTAGTATTGAATATCATACTCTTTAGAGAAGACTCAGTAATAGCTAGCTCTTGTTGCCACCTAGACATTGATATTTGTCATCTTTCTCTCTGTCTCTCTCTCCCCTTCTCTATCTCTCTAGCATTCACACACACACACACACACACACACACACACAAAATAATTTTATACAAGAAATAAAACAGTTATGAGAGTTGTGCTGCTTCTTACACAGGGTGAAGTGAACTCTATCCCAGGCACAAAATCACAAAAGATAACAAATCAAACCAAAGCACAGATCTACAAGGCTGCGAGCGTTATACAATACTAAGCTGAGTCTTCAAGTAATCCTTTAAGTGGCAACGGTTGCTGGACGCTGTAGTTTCATTGCTTAACATATGTAATTACAAGAAAACAAATTATAGCTGTAAAATGAGACAAGCAGAGAGCTTTTATATGGCTAAAAGTGCAGTTCATTCATAAATGAAAGGAAATATTGTATTATCCAAGGTATAGAGGAGAATCACTTATTGCCTCTTCTACTGGAATAATTTATCATCTCTATATAGTATGTATTGATTCTATGTAAAACAAAAAATTATATAAATACTTCTTAATATTTTATTTTCCTCAAAACATAGATCCACAGTCCATTCATAATTGCAATGGCCCGAAGGCAATTGAAACCTTTTCATTCATCTCAATAATATTTTAGATTTATTTTTGGTATTTCCATAACATCATTCTCCTCTAAGGAGATTAGGCCATTTTTGCAAGATTCAATACCAGATTCGTTCTTGTGATAATGCTGGGTTGTTTAAAAGCAATGTACTTTTTAAAAAATCAATATAATACCTGGATTCCAAGGCTTGACCACAAAGTAACCACTATCACATCACTTTCAATCAAGGATTGATAAAAAGTCACCAATGGGTGAATTGGCAGAATTCACAGCCAGAGACGAAGGAGAGAAGAAACTGTGTTATGTTATGCCTTTGTGAGTCAATATTAAATACCAACAAACACATATAGCTGTGGAGAGAATAAAAAGAAAACTTGTGAAGTGATGAAGGCTATATCCTTGTTTTACTTCCCATTGGAAGCAACAGCCAGCATGTCAAATTTTTACCTATGTAACTGATGGAAAAAGATAAAGACATGCCAAGAATGGTGTAAACTAATAAATAAAGTGACAACACTAGAAAATAAAATTATCTATACAACAATCATGTGTTTATAATTATGTGGTTTATGAGTTTCCTGGGATTGCTGTAACAAAATTACTACAAACTGATAGCTTAAAACAGTATAAATTTATTTTCTCAAGGTTCTGGTGGCCAGAAGTTCAAAATCAGTGTCACTGGGTCAAAGTCAAGATGTTACAGGGCCACACTTTCTTAAGAGGCTCTGATAAAGAATTTATTCCTTGCCTTTAATATTTTTGTTTTTTAAATAAATAAGTTATTATTAAAAATGAAAAATAAAAATGTTAAAAGTAAGGACCAAATTCTCTATCAGAGCCTCTTGACAAGGAGGCCGATATAATGGATACATAATAGCTGTACATATTCATGTGGTGCATGTGATATTTTGATACAAGTATACAATGTGTAATGATCAAATCAGAGTGATTAAGATATCCAACACCTCAAGAATTTATTATTATTTCTTTGTGTTCGGAAGGGTATAATTCCATTCTTGTAGTCATCTCGAAATATCCAACACATTATTGTTAACTATAGTTGCCCTATTGTGCCATCAAACACTTGACCTTGTTCCTTCTAGCTAACTGTATTTCTTTAGCCATTAACCATCCTCTCGCTATGCTCCCCTCCTTACCACCCTTCTCAAACTCCGGTAACCATCAGTCTCCTCTGTATCTCCATGAGTTGAATTTCCTTTTAGCCCCCACGTAAGAGTGAGATCATACAATGTTTGTCTTTCTGTGTTTAGCTTATTTCACTTAATACAATATCCTCAACTTCAATCTACATGTGTTTTTGTGAATGATAGGATTTCATTTTTTTGTGGCTATATGAATATGCTATTGTGTATATGTACCCTCTTTTCTTTATCTATTCATCCATTTACAGCTCCTAGTGGTTGTCAGAATTATTTACCTCGTGGCCACATCACTCTAATCTCTGCCTCAATCTCAACATTTCATTCTCCTTTGTGTGTCTGTGCTATCTCCCTTTTCCTCCCTCTGTTAAGGATACATGTGATTGCATTTAAGGTCTATCTGGGTAATTGAGGATAATTTTATCTCCAGATACTTACTATGTGGCCAGGCATGGTGGCTCACACCTGTAATCTCAGCACTTTGGAAGGCCAAAGTGGGTGGATCCCTTGAGGCCAAGAGGTCAAGACCAGCCTGGGTAAAATGGAGAAAACTGGTCTCTACTAAAAATACAAAAATTAGCCAGATGTGGTGAGGCAGCTACTCAGGAGGCTGAGGCAGGAGAATCGCTTGAACCTGGGAGGTGGAGGTTGCAGTGAGCTGAGATTGTGCCCCTGCACTCTAGTCTGAACAACAGACTGAAATTCGGTGTCAAAAAAAAACAAAGAGAGATAACATAAGCATATTCAAAAAGTCCTTGTTTAGCCATATGAGGTAACATTCAGAAATATCAGAGATAAGGATGTGAATATTTTTGGGAAGTCTTTCTTCAGCTTACAAGTGATTTTATACATATATATATATAATGACTTGCATGTATATATACAGATACACTTGTATATATAATTTCATATATATATACACACACATACATATACATATACATACATACATGAACAGACATATGTGTGTGTGTACATGTTTATGTTTAAAATATCTGTAGGAAATACTAGAAAATGTTTTTGTTATGTTTGGGTGTGAGGATTTAGGGGAACTTAATTTTTATATTTTATTTTTATTTTGTTATTTTCCCAATTTTACTTAATAGATGCTAATTTTAAAATTAAAATAATAGACCCAGTGCGGTGGCTCACGCCTGTAATCCCAGCACTTTGGGAGGCCAAGGCGGGTGGAACACGAGGTCAGGAGACCCAGACCATCCTGGCTAACATGGTGAAACCCTGTCTCTACTAAAAATACAAAAAAAAAAAAAAAAATAGCTGGGTGTGGTGGCGGGCGCCTGTGGTCCCAGCTACTCGCTACTCGAGAGGCTGAGGAAGGAGAATGGAGTGAACCCAGGAGGTGGAGCTTGCAGTGAGCTGAGATCGCACCACTGCACTCCAGCCTGGGCAACAGAGCAAGACTCCGTCTCAAAAATAAATAAATAAATAAAAATAAAATAATGATAAGGATTTTTACCTTCAAGCATTTTTTTTTTTTTATTTTCATGAGTCAAATCTACTGGGTCATATAACTAGGCATGAAATCCAGATGAAATCATTATTTTTATTTTTTTCAAGGAATTAAATCATAATAAAAGTTACAAAAAATTACACACACATTTATTTTTAACATAGAATATAATCTTTAAAACACCTTAATTGATATTCATTACAATGTGGAAACACTTACTCTTTTAGATTATAATGAAAATACAGTGTATTTTTGTACCGAATCTTACATAGGAAAAGACATGTCAGTGTCCCCAAAAAGATGTGAGTACAATGATAAGAATTAGAAAAAAAGAGAATTGAATAAATGCTATAAATTAAGAATAAACAGAAATTGTAGTTTTAGAGTGTTTTTTAAATTTTGTTTCCATTATAATATCCAAAGTAAATACCACAAATTTTATATAAAATTTGTCAAAATAGTTTTCTACTTTCAGAAATATGCTCACTCCAAAGTTTTCTTCAATGACCTTCACCAGAAAAATACTCCAAATTGTACCTAAAACAACATGCAGGTGAAAAATATCTAATTTTAATGCTTCAGTAACTCAAAAAATGGAAAATGGAATTTCACCAAATTTTCGGTGAAAATTCTCATTTACGAATCAGGAGAACAATGATGATGAATTTCAAGCCAATGTATTTTTGAAGGCTAAAAGTGGCTGCAAATAGGAATAAGGAAGAAATGTCTCCTAGCTCCAGTAATAGAGTGATGCATGATGCTATAATAAGTGCAATCAATTTTTATTAAACAAAAATGAAAAAAAAACAAAGTCCTTTGTCAATCACATTATAACTGGGACCACCTCCAAAATGTATAAATCTTTTGAATGTAACTATTTTTCTCCAATTTTGTTTAATAACATAGCTTCTACTAAGATTTTTATGCATTTAAAAAACACTTTTGATAAATACAACTACCGTGATCTTTTTTATTATATTAATACATTGATATAAGACTAACAATTCACCAGTATTCCAACCTTATTTATAATATACATAATTTCTTGTTACTACTTGGAAACACCAGTATAGATAATGCAAGCTATTGGACGTTTGAGCTTTAAACATATTTATGTTTTCGTTTTGTAATTTTAGATTTAAATAAATATTCTTAGTATGTTTTTATCTGATATCAGCATCATCATCACTATCAAAATGCTTAAATCATGTTTCTTATTTTTGCAAAGCACTTTAACAATTATTCTTATCATTCTAAGTATGAGCAGTTAAGTGAAACTTGTCTTTCATCATTAAAATCTGTTCTTCACAAAGTCTTCTTAATGTAGCACAGCCCAGCTGCCAGTCACTACCAGGACACCACAAAAGTATCTCCCTGAGACAGTGCTCAGGCTTTGCCAAAGTTCTCAGGCTTATAGAGAATTTTCTTGCACCCAAAAGACATGTACAAGCATCACTGTCTTACTCAAGCCCTGTTTTGTTTATGTTTTCCTCCTTTGACCATAACTGCTAAAATAAAGTGCATTACTACTTTTACACTTATTTTTGTAACAAGCAGGTGGACTCCATTCCCACCTCTCTTCTTTGACCCCCCTCAATGGGCCACCAAGATGAGAGAGTCACTTTGTGCCATTTATCCTTTGAGGCTGGTGGGAAATTCCCATCTACATCAGGATTCTTCATCTCCAGCCCCCAGCCACTGTAACACCCCAATACACTCTTCCTGTTTTGCTCTTGCTTTCTTCTTACAGAACCTAAACCTCTCACCTTGGAAAATACTTTTGCAGTTTACTGTAGAAGTAACAAACTTCATTTCATGTATAAAAACTTGTTTGTTTTTGGAACCAAAGAAGAACAATAACATCAAGTTCTTGGGACTCCAACTGTAGATGTCAAACAGAAACCAGTGAAAATGGTTTGGTAATTAAATTTATGTCTAGCAAACAGCAAACCTAATTCAGTTGTCAAGGAAAAATTCCATGAGGCACAGTGAAACAGGCTAGAAAAACTTAGTTTCACACCATTTCAATAGCATTCAAAACTATTGCAATAGAGAAAAGAGATTGAACTCAACTACTGTAAAACACAAGTTAAGAGGGGTTTTAAATGCTGGGTTGAGCTAATGGAAAAACCCTGGAGGACTTTAGGGAGAAGGTCTCTCTCATGTTTGGAAATTTAATCATGTAATATTATTTGGGAGTAGTTAGAAAAGGCATGACAAGTTTTTAAAGGAGCACATTTATTATGGCAAAGCTACATTAGTTGGAACTGGATTCTCTCTCTAAATTCTCTGCAAAATACAGGAAACACAAAAAACAAGATCTTCTCAACCCACATAACCAACATTGAATCATGATGACATTTGGCATACATAATACTACCTTAGTAACTGTTGGGGGAATTTGTAAACCAGCTGGAACTCTTTGTAACTACTTCCGTTAAGAGGTGTACTTTCCCCCCTGTTTCTGTATTTGACTAGCCTATGTCTTGCTTTGACAAGCTCTGAGCTTGCACAAAGACAGTCTGACACTTGTAAGCCTTATAGCTTTTGCTCTTGATAAGAGTTCATGAGCGCCCAGATTCCAAAATACATATGTTGAATACTTTTAGTTGATGTCTGAGAGACCTCGTGGAGCAGAGATATCATCTCAAATGAGTTCATCCTTGACCAATCAGCTGACACCTGACTTGGCAGCTGATTCCAGCCAGACATAAGTGAGCCTTTCAAAGAAACTAGCAAAAGAACCACCCAGTTGAGGCCAGCCCCACTTGCTAACCCACAGTACTGTAACCTCAATAAAGGGAGTTGTTTTTAAGACACTAAGTATTAGAGTGGTTTTTTTTGGCACAAAAGCTGACATGATAAGTTACTAATTAATTTAAAAATTTAAAAATATAGTGATAAGACTATTTGACACTTTTATTTAGTAAATATTAATCTCCTGTGAGTAAAAATCAATTATTATGTATATTTTTCTAATTGGGATGTTAGGATATAGGTAGAATAGGTAAATTAAAGATTAGAAAACTAATCAGGCATTTAGACACTTTTAAAAATAATTACTTTGAACCTAATTTTTTTATAATTAATTATAATTTTTTAAAATTACATTGATGTTGAATTACTTTCAACTTCATACTGTTGAAAGCAAGTTCCCTTGCTTTACAGCACAGGGAACTAACAGTTGAAAAAATACTTGCTCAAAGCTTGGATCAAAAACTTACACCTTCTATCTATCAGGTCCATGATCATTCCATTTCATTACATTACATTCTTAAACTGTTGTTTCTGTTTTCCATATTTTCTATATTATTATATTGAACTCTTTGACAATATTTACTATCCAACAAACATCTTTAAATATTTTGAAATAGTATGCCATCTTGTCGAACATAAAGATTTCAAATAAAAATATAATCACAACTGTATCAAACCTCCAGAAACTAAATCAAAATTTGAATAAAGATTAAATAATAGAATGTAAATGCTTAGTGTTGAGAGTTATCCAAATGAGTATTTTTAAAGGAGGGCATTTTGATCCTTGTATCAATAGCAACAACTCTTATGTTTGGAAAAATATAAATAATTATTATTTTTTCAATGAGTAATACACTTTTCACTAGAGACAGTAGTGCCTTAAAATTAAAATAAAATGAGGTATCCAATATTTTTTGCTTGTATTGTGATTTACAAGTTAAGAGAGGTTCATTCATATGAAAAGAAATAAGGTATAGGTATAACTCTCAGGGGATAGAAACATTATCTGTGATGATATCTGAACAATCTTAGTATTTTCTGAGATGGAGCCATAAAATTGTCAATTTCTCTTCCAAATTATGGTGTCCACAAAAACACTTTTACTTTTATGTTTTAATGTTTTGTGTTTATCTATGTCATTTTTTGTTCTGGAAAAATGACAAAATAAAAACAAAAGCCCCGTGTTCTTTAAGTGACCCATCACAGTTCTTTAAGAACATGTTTTTCTTCATTGTGAGAAGCTATTTAGAATATTTTTTCCTTTCTTTTTATATGTCAAATCTTGGCGTAAAGAATGTGGCAAATCTTCCTGATAATCATGGTGGAATAATAAACTCTGTGTTCAGATCTTCTTATAAAAATTGACACTTTCTGTCTAATTAACAATGATGGTCAGCTTCTCCATCCTATAGCAAAATGATCACCTGCACTGTCACTCATATTGTACAATCATAGAGAGCAACCTCAAACCAGTGTGGTTGACCAAGTTATTCTTTCATCCATTCAAGTGGAGTGCTGGTTGAAGACAAAAGTTGAAGTATTTGTGTAGACTAAATAATATATTACTCAAAATTTTTATTAAACCTTTGTTTTCTGTGTTCAGAAATGGCCATTTATTTTTGGTAATCGTATATTTGCATATGCATACAGTGACAAGATAAAGGTGAAAACGGGGAAATGATGTCTTTGTTTATGTTTTGCTAAATGTATTTCTTTGTAACTTAAGAATTTATTAAATGTGTCAGATAATAATTATGAGAAACAAATTAAGTGTAAGAGGCATGTCCAGGGGAAAAATACAAAAGAGAAATATCATGTTTCAGGAAAATAAAATGGGGGAGTGGAAGGAGAGTGTCCTCCTTCACTTTCTTATCTGGGCTTACTAATGCTACAGGACAGTATTTAAGCACTGGTTTTCTTCCCTGATAAACACCTAACAGTGAGAACCAAGTGACATGCAGCAAGGTCAGTGTACAGAAGCTTCTACATATCAGAGAAGATGCTGACAATGATTCTAGCTCCTTTTTGCATGGGCTAAAGTAGAAATTAAGGAAGGAGTTAATATAAGAAGACTATTAGCAAAAGAAAGGAAGGATGTTCTGAACATTCATTTTTAGGTATTAAAAAATAAATGAACTCAAGAAGGCTACATGTCTTTTATGAGTTGAAATAATCAGATAGCATTGCCTTACTTGACTTTCTTGAATGTGTGGATTAAAATTTCTGATGTATTTTAATACTTATTACATAATAGTATTATCCATTTTAATACTATGAATATATTTTATCCTGTTTTTTTTTCTCCAATTGCACACATAATTGTCATAGAAGGTACCAATAAAAGCAATGAGTTTCCTTTATCAGACAGGCTCGGTCAAGACACTGGTCAGGAGTATGTGCTCTAACATCTTGGATCTAGGTTAGGTAGAACGGTTATTTCAAAGTGGCTGAAAACAAAAAGAATTAGAGGATGGTTAAAGTAGGGGAGAGAGTGCATAATCAGACATTAAAAAGATTACCCTAATGATCAATTCTGAGTCGGGCAGCAGAGCCAGGTACCAAAGACAAGGTCGAACAGTTGTATGACAGAGTAATACTTGAATCAGGCAAAGAGAAGGAATCAGGCAAATTTAGGTGGTAGGTTTAGGACAATTGGGGATTTAAATCCTGAATTTGTCCTCTTTTTTCCTTTATTAAAAGATATTGATTCATCTATGTTCATAGCTATTTATAAAATATTAGATAGATACTCTGCAGTATGTGTTTTATATACATCACCAGATTTAATCATTAAAAAGTGTGATGCAATTATTATTTAGTCCATTTTATAGCTGATGAAAACCAGGGTTAGGATGTTTCAAAGTCTCACATTTAATATGTGTTGAAGTTAACGTTCAAAACTAGTCTGATCTCATAGTTTATGCTTTTACTCATGATACCGTATTTTCTCAGTTCATGGAAAAAACTGCACCAAGAATTTTGAAGAGTTATTAAATACAAAGAAGATTCTATATCTGCTAAATCAGAATCCCTGGAAATGAAATTCAGGCATCTGCCTTTTAAAAGACTCCTCAAGTGGTTCTAAATAAGATGGCATTCTAGTACCATGAAACTATGCTATAGTGCTTCCAATGAAAAATAAACACACTAAAAGAAAGCACAACAAAACATATTATATTTAATTCAGTTTAAACACTTGAAAATATCATAAGACAATGGAAGAAATGAGATGAAAGCCTATAGCCATATTTAGAGCAGGTGTATTTGATTCCATCCTTCCTCTCTGCTCTTTCAAGTATTACTCTGTCAATCAACTACTCTACCTTGTCTTTGGTACCTGGCTCTGCTGCCCAACTCAGAATTGATCATTAGGGTAACCTTTTTAATGTCTGATTATGCACTCTCTCCCCTACTTTAACCATCCTCTAATTCTTTTTGTTTTCAGCCACTTTGAAATAACCGTTCTACCTAACCTAGATCCAAGATGTTAGAGCGCATACTCCTGACCGGTGTCTTGACATAGCCTGTCTGATAAGGAAACTCATTGCTTTTATTGGTACCTTTATGACAATTATATGTGCGATCGGAGAAAAAACAGGATAAAATATATTCATAGTATTAAAATGGATAATACTATTATGTAAGAAGTATTAAAATACATCAGAAATTTTAATCCACATATTCAAGAAAGTCAAGTAAGGCAATGCTATCTGATTAGTTCAGAATCATAAGAGACATGTAGCCTTCTTGAGTTCATTTATTTTTTAATACCTAAAAATATAATATTTAAAACATTCCTCCTTTCTTTTGCTAACCTATCCATCCACCCCTAGTATTTCTTATAAACTGGATTTTATGTGTAAAATCTTAATGAAATTCATGTTCCATATATTTGCAAACATTGAACATTTAACACTATAGAAAAAAATTAAAAATCTTTCAAAAGTCGTTCTCAGCAGTTGGCATTATGATATATCTACTAACTATTATATTATAAATCCCAGTGCCACTGTCTACCTCCAACTAGCTCCTCATTCCTATTCCAAAAACTTACTGTTTGCTAATGCAAGACAATTATGATGGAATCTTATAACTCCGATAAGAGATTACAAATTTTAATTTCATAGAATATTCATCTCACTTTTTCTCTTGAGTTTCTTAGCATTTAAAGTGAAAATGAAAACAAAAAATAGTCTTAGAATTCCCTGGCAGGGATTGAATGGACATAAATATAATTCCCAGAAAAAAATAGTGTGAATAATTAAATGGATGTGGAAAATCCTTTATGTGGATATATAGAGTAACTCACTGCTTTTGTGTCTGTATAGAGTAGCTTGTTTCTATGCAATCATCGGGATATAAAAAATAATTTTTCAAATTGGCTTTCGTGGGGAATAAAGATAAGTTGATTAGTGAGTACAAACATACAATTAGATAGAAGAAACAAGCCCCAATATTCCACAGCAGAGTAGGACAGCTAGAGTTAGCTACAATGTATTGTACATTTCAAAGTAGGTAGAAGAGAGGACTTGAAATGTTAGGAAAACGGAGAAATGATAAATGGTCAAGGTGATGGATACTTCAAATCCCCTGACTTGATCATTACACATTCTATGCATGAAACAAATACTCATGCGTACCCCCATCAATCAGTAAAATATTTTATATTAATAAAAAATTGCTTTCACCCCTATAATTTTCCATAGGCTGGATCTGTAATTTGTGGGATCAATTCCATTAAAAATTTGGTCAAATTAGTGAGAAAAGTGACATTAAAAGGAAAACCAAATGAGTAGTTTGAAATCCTATATAAGAGCTGCTTTCAAATTGATATAAAATATGATAGGTGGACTTCAAGTGTCCTCCTGATAACTACCAACTGAGTAAATAAAGATATATCTCTTCCATTCTTACCAGCAATTTACACGTAATTCCAAAGCTATTCATTCCTCATATTGCACATATCTACTTACTGGTGAACTAACAAGTTAATGGTTGCCAAAATACTATACTTTAAGCTGTATTTTCAATTAATGCTTATGATTATTTTTGGCTTTTAGATAATGTACAACCCACTATAAAACAGAATTACATTAACTTATAACTACCATAAGTTTAATAAAATTATCAAGCTATTTTAATATTTATGTTGCATATTTTGTATAAATATATGAGCTTATGTTCACTAATAGTATAATTTTTAAATAATTCATGTATGTTTATCTCTAATTGTCATCCAGATTATTTTTCTACTGAGAAGGAATAAATGAGATATATAGGTGATCTGACTTGACAAAAATTAGAAAAAAAATGAGTTTAAGGTTTGAATTTCTCATTTTTCAACAAATTATTTTGAAGTATAGAAGCCTTATTTTAAAAATACAAACTGCTTATGTTACTAACGATACAAATCATGTTTTGTGAGACTGTAATTAGAATATCTTGGAGGTTTGTTTTTAGACCTGGCTGTACCTGTATATGACATTCTAAGCCTTTGGGCAAATAGCTTTTAATTTTCTCTCTTCACAAGTGAGTTTCCTCATCTGCAACCTGAGGGGAATGAACTAAATGATCTTTGTTTATTGCAGATCGATGCTTCTAAGACACTACAAATTCACAGATGTGTCAGGTGGGGGAAAAAAATCAAGCTAACTGACTAGCTCAGTCAGTATTGTGGTGTTTTCACAGTTGTGACATTGCTGCCACAAGCTGCTTTTCCTTTTAACAAAACTGTTTGATTCTTAAGTTACTATGAAGGCAGTAATGTTGTATCTAATTGTAGAAGACACCCCAATTATAGATCCTGATAGCTGGTGAACAAATATATAGCTGAAATGTGAAAGAAAGTACAAATGGAAATATCAAACAAAAGTAACAAACAAAAATTATTTATTACTAGCAATTCAGCATGGCACTTTTCAATTCTCATCCAAATATTATGAATATTAACAGACATTTTGGCAACAATTTAATGCCATCTTCCTCAAACTGGAGCAACATCACTAGAAGGTACATTCAATTGCAATAGGGAGTATTATCTAGGAACATTGAATTCTCCATGATTCTTGTGTGGAAGTTTGGACATCTGTACATTCTGTGCTCCTAAAATTAAATCAGAAGTTGAAATTAGCCAAATTTCTCTCTTTCTCTCTTTCTTTTTGTTATTGATGGTATTGCAGGGTCATTGTGTGTCAATACTGCTGGTAATGGCAAATGTTGGTACTTTTATGTTTTGGAGGTGGAGCTAATGTCCCATAGAGAAGATTATGCTTCTCAACAAATGTCAGAGGCTCATCTAGCTTGCTACATTACTAACCTATGAGTTATTAATTTTTCGTTACACAAAATTTACTACTCCTCAGAAACCAGTTTATTTCCATGCGGAACTAATGCTTGATTGAGCTTTGGTTTACAAAGATGTGACTAGCTATAGTCCTGTCTCTCAACACTGTGAATTCCTTGATAACACAAAAATAATGTAAATTCTGGAGAACACTTTATGTTTTACTTTTATAACATTCTTTAACCATTTATAGCGTACTTGTGTTTAGATTATAATTTCAGTAAGAAACATTGAAAGATGAGGGGAAAACAAAAAAGGTAGTATAAATTTGTAGCCTATATATATATTTATATATAGTTATATAGTTTTATATATAGTTACAGTTTTATATATATATGTAGTATAGTATATATAGTATAGTATTAGTGTGTTTATACATATTATATATATAGCCATATGTGCGGTAAAAATTTAAAACAACCTGAAACCATGAGAATTTTGACAGGCATGGAATTGTCCCTGAGGCTTCAGACAGTGAAACTGACAATGACGATGATTATATCCACCAGAGGCAAATCTGTAATAAGCCTCAGCAGTCACTCCAAAAACATAGAATATGCTTGTTTACTTATTTTAGATATGGATTTCATATTTGAGAAGATTCACATGAGTCTAAACTTTGCCAAATCTTGTGAATTCTCTGTAGTGATATTTTAAAATCACACATAGACATTTTGGATATAAAAAATATTAGAACTGTTTGCAACTAAAATGAGAATTCTTGGTTAGGGACAAGAAAAAGAATTTAAAATGAATATACAGATTCTTCTCCACTTACAATGAGATTATGTCCTGATAAACCCATCATAATTTGAAAATACTGTAAGTTGAATGTGTGTTTTCAACTTACAATTTTCAACGTACAATGTAAATTGAAACCCCATCTTAAGTTGAAACCCCATCTTAAGTTGTAACTCCATCTTAAGTTGAGGAGTTTACTGAATGCATATCACTTTCCCATCACCTTAAAGTAAAAACGTACTAAGTCAAATATTCCTAATTCAGGGACCATCTTTATAAACATAGATGCCTTCTTGTAGGTCACTTTCTAAATTATATTTTAAGACAAAATTTAGGTCATAGGAGAAAATTTGGTGAATCTTGCTTTGTTTTGACTCAAAATGAGAGATAGGTAGTTTTCATAAAGTGTGGTCATCATACATCACCAGAATTCTTATATTTTAACATGCATGAAAGCCATTTGGGAAAATTGATGCACAGATTGAATGTAACCTTTTTATCTTACATATTGGGTTAAATGGAGACATTCATTTTTATTGGTCAGAATGAAGAGATCTGTAAAGATATAAAGATATACTTATGTGTTAGTATCTCACAATTAATAACTAGTGAAGAACTTTTCAAATAAATATGTGTATTTTTATATATGTAAAAAGTATTACATCACTTTTTAGAAAAATACATATAGACCTATACTATGATGTTAAATAGTAGTGAAGTGGTGATCCAAATCAGTGGAATTACACAGTCACTCCATTATTTATATATACATTATCTAAAAAATTCTGGTCAGGCATGGTGGCTCATGCCTGTAATCCCAGCACTTTGGGAGGCCAAGGAGGGGCACGGATCCCGAGATCAGGAGTTCAAGACCAGCCTGACCAACATGGTGAAATCTTGTCTCTACTAAAACTACAGTCTCTACTAAAAATTAGCTGGGCATGGTGGCACGCGCCTGTAATCACATCTACTCAGGAGGCTGAGGCAGGAGAATCGCTTGAACCCGGTAGGCGGAGGTTGCAGTGAGCCGAGATCGAGCCACTGCACTCCAGCCTGGGTGACAGAGTAAGATTCTATTCTGTCTCAAATAATAATAATTATACGTTAAGTCTAAAATTTAAGTGTGCTTCATTTTTAAAAAGAACATATATGGGGCCAGGCGCAGTGGCTCATGCCTATAATCTCAGCACTTTGGGAGGCTGAGGCAGGCAGATCATGAGGTCTGGAGATCGAGACCATCCTGGCTAACATGATGAAACTCTGTCTCTACTAAAAATACAAAAAATTAGCCAGGCATGGTGGTGGGTGCCTGTAGTCCCAGCTACTCAGGAGGCTGAGGCAGGAGAATGGTGTGAACCCGAGAGGCAGAGCTTGCAGTGAGCGGAGATCCCGCCACTACACTCCAGCCTGGGCGACAGAGCGAGATTCCGTCTCAAAAAAAAAAAGAACATATATGGTATCATGAAAGCCTTATGAGGGACTGCCCTGACAGTAGTTATAGATAACATTTATTGAGCACCTACTATGTGCCAAACGCTTTTCTAAGCACTTTACATGTATCTCACAGAAGCGTTACAAGAACTCATGGGAAGGGTATTACTTTCATTATTTCCATTTTTACAAACAAGAAAATTATAATACCAAATGGTTATACAGCTTGCTCAAGCTCTCACAGTCAGAAGCAGAGACAAGATTACAACTCAAAGCCTACGCTCTGAAACACTTTTCTGTTATCATTGTGATAGACAAGAGAAGATGTCTTATTCAATATCCAGGACTCATTCAGAGAAAAATTCCGGGTCATAGACATAAATTTAAAAGTCATCTATATGGCCGGGCGCTGTGGCTCACGCCTGTAATCCCAGCACTTTGGGAGGCCGAGGCGGGCAGATCACGAGGTCAGGAGATCCAGACCATCCCGGCTAACACAGTGAAACCCCGTCTCTACTAAAAATACAAAAAGAAAATTAGCCGGGCGTGGTGACGGGCACCTGTAGTCCCAGCTACTCAGGAGGCTGAGGCAGGAGAATGGCGTGAAGCCAGGAGGTGGAGCTTGCAGTGAGCCCAGCGACAGAGCGAGACTCCGTCTCAAAAAAAAAAAGACATGTTCTAGATGACAGGGAGAAATGTAATATATAAGTGTGAAAATCTATAATAAAGAGAATAAGAGAGTCTGGAAGATTATCATTACAAAATAATTGAACGATGAACGTTAATTATTGTTACTAATCGCTATCTCAATGTACCTTAACGCAAAATATTTTATTAAGAGATCAATATGAGCTGGGCTTGTAATAGGTCCTAGAAACAGGAATATAAGACATAATCATTGTCAAAAATAGACTTCTCCTATGTAACAGGAGAAAAATATATTTAAATTAATAAACATATTACAAATTTAAAATACATTTCAGTTTTAAATACAGTATAATCACTCCAATGATAAAAACAGTTACAATCCTAGGTAAATGAATTTGGATGTTGCAAACTTTTTCTGCAGAAATGACTCAATAAAAGTTTGAGTCATTAAACTTAAAGAGTTGGTTTTAAGGGCTGTGGCATTTGACCAAGAGGACACAGAAAAGCACGTTTTGCTTAACTGAATTGACAGATACATGAAATACCCCAGTATTTCTAGGTAATGCAAATTATTTTCCTTGTGATCTAGTAGACTCAGGAGTAGAAGCTACCATCTTGAGAACTGAATTTGAAAACTAGAAAGGTGGACTAAGTATCTCTGCCACACTTAGGCAGCTGAATCCTACATATGATGGAAAACTGTTGACTAGTTTTAAGTAAAGAATGACATAATTAGATTTGCATTTTGGAAAGATTATTCTATTGGCTTTTAAAAGAGCACAAGGTAGGAGCTTGTTCCAATAACCCAGTTAATTTATCTTATATGCTACCTTATTTAGCCTCAGAGAGTTGTAATGGGCTTGTTTACAGCCATCACCATGGCAATAGGCTAGTATCGTAAGAATATGAATCTAGGGACTCTCACATGTACTCACACTTTACTCCAATGGCTCATAGAAAAAGATACATTCCATAACTCTTTTGCATTTTACATGCATCTTGTAGCCTACTTAAAATATAAATCACATGACATCAGCTTGGTCCGTGTTAATTATAAAAGATGCTTTAAAATATTATGTAATATTGGGGTTTGATATGATGAATGCAACACACATCATAATCATTTCTTCTATTTTACGGTCTTGCATTGGGAGTTAAAGGGATCAATATATTACACCATCCTGCCCCTGGCAGTCTTTTCCACCCCATCTGCCAATCCAAATGTTCAATTGTAGAAACAACCAAAAATGGCACTCTTGGTAGCCAGACTATAGCAGTGGTTTTTCAATAAAACAAGAACGATTACTATATAATGTAGAAGACATCTGGTATTCAGTCTGGAAAAGCAGTGCTCCAGAAAAACGAGGATAAGTGAGAACGAAAAACGGGGGAGAAAGTTGAATAAACACAATAAATGTATTGATTTTAAAATATTACATTTCAGTGTTTTTACAAGCAAAAATCACTGCCAATAAATTGAGCTCTCAACCAAGGAAACAGCAGGTCAAGGCTTCAGAGAGGAATGGACCACACAAACAAACCATTTTCAGGTCCTTGGATCTCTGAACTGTAAAGCTGTACCAAATGCTGAGGTACTTTTAAGCGGACCAAAGAGATGGGCAGTGGTAAAGGCAGAGAGGAAAAGTTGCTCTGGCGTTGGTCTTGGTCATAGCTACTCTCTGTCTCTTCCCTTCAAATGAACTGTTCTACATATTCCCAGAAGGTGCTAGTCCAACTCTGCCTGAGAACCTCAGAATTCAGGGTTTGAATGGGAGGTGGGAGCAGTCAGCTGATGGCTCATTTCAAAGCAGGAGTAAGATAAGAGCCATGTAGCAAAAAACAGTCAAATTACCAACTTTCAACATCCTGTAGGTTATGAAAGACAATGAAAGAAATCATTGACTAGACAACGTGCATTGTAGCTATAAATCTGCTCTGCTACTTTCTAAGTTCGTATGTATGAGAGAGAGAAAAACACTTGTACATCATTATAGTTTTTGTAGCATGAAAATATATTTGCAAAACTTAATTATGTCAGTTGATTGTAGATCAATAATTTATCCATGTATATTTTAGAAATTAAGGAGATGCAAGAACATAACAATTGTAATTAAATGACGGAACTTTTTTTTTATTATTATACTTTAAGTTTTAGGGTACATGTGCACAATATGCAGGTTAGTTACATATGTATCCATGTGCCATGTTGGTGCGCTGCACCCATTGACTCCTCATTTAGCATTAGGTATATCTCCTAATGCTATCCCTCCCCACTCCCCCCACCCCACAACAGTCCCCGGAGTGTGATGTTCCCCTTCCTGTGTCCATGTGTTCTCATTGTTCAATTCCCACCTATGAATGAGAACATGCAGTGTTTGGTTTTTTGTCCTTGCGATAGTTTGCTGAGAATGATGATTTCCAGTTTCATCCATGTCCCTACAAAGGACGTGAACTCATCATTTTTTATGGCTGCATAGTATTCCATGGTGTATATGTGCCACATTTTCTTAATCCAGTCTACTGTTGTTGGACATTTGGGTTTGTTCCAAGTCTTTGCTATTGTGAATAGTGCCACAATAAACATATGTGTACATGTGTCTTTATAGCAGCATGATTTATAGTCCTTTGGGTATATACCCAGTAATGGAATGGCTGGGTCAAATGGTATTTCTAGTTCTAGATCCCTGAGGAATCGCCACACTGACTTCCACAATGGTTGAACTAGTTTACAGTCCCACCAACAGTGTAAAAGTGTTCCTATTTCTCCACATCCTCTCCAGCACCTGTTGTTTCCTGACTTTTTAATGATGGCCATTCTAACTGGTGTGAGATGGTATCTCATTGTGGTTTTGATTTGCATTTCTCTGATGGCCAGTGATGACGAGCATTTTTTCATGTGTCTTTTGGCTGCATAAATGTCTTCTTTTGAGAAGTGTCTGTTCATATCCTTCGCCCACTTGTTGATGGGGTTGTTTGTTTTTTTCTTGTAAATTTCTTTGAGTTCATTGTAGATTCTGGACATTAGCCCTTTGTCAGATGAGTAGCTTCAAGATGGATTAAAGACTTACATGTTAGACCTAAAACCATAAAAACCCTAGAAGAAAACCTAGGCATTACCATTCAGGACATAGGCATGGGCAAGGACTTCGTGTCTAAAACACCAAAAGCAATGGCAACAAAAGCCAAAATTGACAAATGGGATCTAATTAAACTAAAGAGCTTCTGCACAGCAAAAGAAACTACCATCAGAGTGAACAGGCCACCTACAAAATGGGAGAAAATTTTTGCAACCTACTCATCTGACAAATGACGGAACTTTTATGTTTAATATAATGTTGAAGGCTAATTTTTAAAAATTGATATATTTGTTAATTATCACAGTGATTTCTTATCCTGCAGAGGCAGTTTTCTGATATAAAATAAAGGGCCCACAAATAAGCACAGAAGGCCACTAAAAGGCACAATTTCAAATATCTTTCAATGCCTCACTGAACTTTGAATTTTCCTCATATTAGTTTCAAAAATCCATGGTATATTAGAAACATCAATTAATTCATTTATATGCTTCTTCATTCATTTAGTCACTCGACAAATTCTTGAGTGCTCACCATGTGCTGTGCCTGATGCAAAAATAAATAATACTGTTTCTTTGATGAAAGGGATCTTGACAACTCCAACAAAGAAAGCTGACAGCAAAATAGCAGACACAGAGGTCGTTTGGGAGTGATATCAGCAGGATGGCAAAATAGGAGGTTCCTCTCTCATATCTTCCCACAGCAGCAATAATTTGGCAGCTATTCATGAAGAAAAATGACTTTGAGGTAGCTTTGGGATCTAGGTAGGAGGTTGTATAACAAAAATCTGGAGTAGGCAACGGAAGAGGAACATTTTGAGAAGGTAGGCCCATGCCTGGTGTGGGACTATGGTCAGTGAGCCCATAGTCTCAACTACAGACCTGAAACTGACCCCAGCCCTCTAAGACTAAAATTATGTTTCAGCTACATCTATGAGTCAAATTCAAAATGCTTATTTAATTTGCAGTTGGGCTTCTCCTTTGACATGTGGTGTCTAGGTCTCTCCCTCTCCCCTTGTCTCTTTCTCTCTTTATCTCCCTCTCTTTCACGTTTTTAATTTTCAAATAAATATAGATAATAAAACACTGGCAAAAATAAAAAACAAACCTTTATCTAGATTCACTAACGTAAATACCTTATATAACTATAGTGCAGTTATGAAAACTAGAAAATTGGTTTTGGTGCAATACCATTCATTACAAAAATACAGACCTTATTCAAAATTTACTGTTTTTCCCCTCTATTAGCATTTTTTCTGCTCCAGGATCATAAATTGCATTTAATTTTTATGTCTCAGTTTACTTCAATCTTTGACAATTTCTTAACTTTTCTTGTCTTTCACAACCTTGATGCTTTTGAAGAGTAGTGGTCAATTATTTTGTAGAATGTTCCTGAATTTGTATTTGTCTGTTTTTTCATGATCAGACTGATGTCAAATTTAGACAAAAATATCAAAGACATGTTGCATATATCCATACATCACTTGAGTGAGCACATGATGACATTTCTACCAATAATATTAAACTTTATCATTTGGTTAATGTTTTCTTTTCCGGGTTCCTCCATTGTTAAGCTTGTATTGTCTTATTTATTATTAATAAATGTCCAGGAAAAATACTTTGAGACTATGCAAACATCTTGTTTCTCTTCATATTTTCATCTAGCTTTTTCTGGTTTATACATTTCTTCATTAGTTTGACAATAGTCTTCTCCATCTGTTGGCTTAGATTGGCATATCACACAGTGGTTAGGATCTTGGTCCCTATAGCTGGACTGTTGGACATATATTATCTTAGCTCTAACAATAACACTATGCCTCAGGTGATATTATGATCAATACTTTACAAATAACAAGCTGATCGTGGAATAACTTGCCCAACTCATTCAGTAGGTAGTGGGGTCATATTTCAAACCTAGGTTGTCTGACTCCAGGGATCATTTGATAGACTACTATTGGTGAACCAACTCCCAAATGAAAGTATTATTATGAACTCTACTCAGTGCCAGGAGGAAATAGAACAGGAAAATATGAGAACACATACCAGTGTGATATGATCCACTGGGAACAGGAAGAAATTTTTCCTTATGTTAGATAGCATCCTAGTAAATACCAATGACTCAAAATCTCTACTCTCTGCTTTAAAATGAGCATAACATTGGACAATTTACTTACTTTCTCTGCCTTAGTGTCCTCATCATTAAAATGGAAGCAGTAATTATTTCTATAACATACAGTTTTATAAATATTAAGTAAGGTAATACAGGAAAAGAACTGAAAATATTTAGCATATAGTAAGCATTAAATAAATAGTTTAAAAATGGAAATGTTGAAGGATCCAAAGGATGAAAAAAAATTTAAAAAATGGAATGTCAAAATTCCAGTAAAGGGCCTAGGACTCATGAATGGTAGTAATTATGTTATATTTTAAAGAGTGAAAGAAACCTGGGGTGGTAGGGGTCCTGGAACACAGCAGCGAGTACAGTGTTGGGAGATGAAGATATAGATAGAGTTAGGAAAGACTTTTCGCAATGCTAAGGATTTGAGACCGTATTCTCATTTCCATCCTAATGATGGCCTTTTAACGATTTTATTTTTATTTTTGTATTTTATTTCTTTTTGACAGAGTCTCACTCTGTCACCCAGGCTGGAATGCAGTGTCACCATCTCAGCTCACTGCGCAACTTCTGCCTCCCAGATTCAAGCGATTCTCCTGCCTCACCCTCCCAAGTAGCTGGGAGGCATGCACCACCACACCCGGCTAATTTTTGTATTTTTAGTAGAGATGGGGTTTCACTATGTTGGTCAGGCTGGTCTCGAACTCCTGACCTTGGCCTCCCGACCTCGGCCTCCCAAAGTGCTGGGATTATAGGCTTGAGCCACCACGCCCAGCCTTTTAGCAATTTTAAAACCAAGCAGTTATGTGATCTGATATCTAGCTTAAAAATGTTCTGGCTATGGTCTAAAATTGACAATGAGGTCTTATCTTAGTATAATTCTGTTTCTGAATATAGAATTTTTAAAATTTTAATCCGATTTTTCCAATTTTACCTATGCAATAAATCCATGGGATAGGTTATTTTATTATATGTATTCTATATCAAGAAAACGAGGTGCAAAAAGATTATAACAATTCTAAACAATCTCTACATGTACAAACAAGTTGTAGAACCCAATTAAATACATGTTTACCTAACTTCCTGGACCTAAACTATAAGGTACTTTTCTATAGCTCATATAATCTAATTTGTGGACATGAACCTAATTTATGTAAATTATTATAACCTAGTCTAACTATTTCAATCGTATTTATTATACTAATATTTAGGCAACTGTAATGATGATCACCATTAAAATATTGTGCCAATATTCACTATTACATAGTCACCTTAATTTTTTTGTTTTCAATCCTAATGATTTGGAGAATGACTTTTCTTTAACTCCATATTCATCATATTCTTAGCTTTCTAGTATGAATTTTTTTCAGATCTCTTTTTCTAGAACCATGTTTTAGAGTATAATCAATCATGATTACTGATCTTTAGCCCCTGCAGTTCATAATTTTGTTGCTAAAAAAGCTTTTATTTTACTTGGAACAGTCGGATTTTTAGAGTGTTTCTTGGCTTATTGGACAGGGCTGTAAAGTGGCTTGAACAAAAGGGCAACATGGAGAGACAGCGGGTTTGGCATTAGAAGTGGCAGCATCAGGAGTCTCAGCAGGGGTGACAATATTTCGAGACACTTCACAAGCATCACATCATGAATCCAACCTGTTCAGGTCTCTCTTGCCTAGGGAGGCTGCTTCTTGATTAATATAAAGTCAAGTGTTTTGTCCTTGTAAGGTTTTACTTAGCAAGCCTGAGGTTAAAGATAAGTTTTCTTTTTATCTGTTAACATGTTATGTTCCATTTATAGATGGAGGGTTTTTTTCCCACAAGTGAAGTTTAGTATGCCAAATCTCTTGATTTAAAAGTTGTTGAAAAGGGAGTATTCCCCACAAGTGAAGTTTAGTGTGCTAAATCTCTTTTGATGTAAAAGTTGTTGATGAAAAGGGAGGAGATAAACAAGAAAAACATAATAAAATTTTAAATTAAGGTAGAAATTTACAGTGAGTGTACATGCCTGGCGGTAAAATTGATTTCCTCTTTTATAGTGGGTTTTTAGCATGGAGTAAATTTTATTTTTTCACTGAAGCTATGTAAAACATGTGCCAATTCTGGGCCCTTAAAAGGTGCCAGTATAAACAAAACAGAAAAGCTGTTGTTTAATATGCATGAGCAGAAGTTTTGAAGTTGGATATGTTGGGTCTGTGGCTAGTGTCAGTTCTGCCTGTGTGACCTTAGCCAATTCATTCGAACTCTTAGAGCGTCAATTGCCTTGGCCATAATTAACTATGTTCTTGACGCAAGTAGTATACAAACACAGTTTATCTTTGATGATAGGAGTTTATTACTAGGGTCTGTGGGGAAAAAATCACTGTACAGGAATCTGTGTTAGCAATTTTATAATAACTCACGATGCTGAGTTTCAAAACTACTATGATGTGGCTAAGAGATAAATAGAAAAATAATTAAACATCAATGACATATCATTGTACTTTGTTCAATGTAGTTTGTTCAAAAAAGAACATGGAGCAATTTCTTCAGAAGAAGGCTGTGTATATTTTCTTCCTCAAACACGGAGATTAAAATACCAAGCTCAAAACTTTGCCAGGAAGATTAAAATGTATATGCACTGGATGCACAAACACTTATTAATTATAAAATATTAGGTAAAATATGAGTGATAGTTATATCATTATCAAGAATTGATTTGAAATAATCGTGTATTTTCTAATGCCTTATAAGCTGTGATCAAAGATATCTCATTTAACTGATTAAAATGTTTCAGTTTTATTTATTACTAGGGTCCCAGTTAGAGTCAGTTTTTAAGTAAAAATAAGATTTTAAGGAAATTATTGACATGATGCTATTCGCCCAATACAGTCAATTCCCATTATTCATAAATTCTGTATTTGCGGATTTACCTATTTACCAAAATTTGTTTGTAACTCCAAAATTAAAATATGTTGTGCTTTCACAGTCATTTGCAGACAGAGTGAGAAATTATATGTGGTCGTGCACACACCTTCCTAGTCGAGATCAAATAAGAGATACTCAGGTACTCTGGCTTCTGGTTTCTGCTCTCATACTGTGTCCTTTTTTGCTGTTGTCAAGTTATTCACATTTGTGTGCTTTTTGTTGGTAATTCTACTTTTTAAAGTGGCCTGCTTGCATAGTGCTGAAGTGCTGCTTAGGGTTCCTTAGCTCAGAAAGGCTGGGACATAACTTACAGAGAAAACACATATGTTAGATAATATTCATTCTGGCATGAGTTACAGTATTGCTGGCTGTGGGTTCAAAGATAATGAATCAACAATATGTATTAATATTAAATAAAGGTATTTAAAAAGAAATATGTCTAAAACAAGGTTATGTATTGATCAGATGATGAAAATGTTGTGACCAGAGGCTTGCAGGGACCCAATTCTGTATTTCCCCTAGCAGCCATAGCTCAGTATTTGCTAATTCATGGTTTGCAGTTGCTTTATAGAACATAACTACCAGGAATAAGAAGAATTGACTGCACTTATTTCTCCTCCTCTACTTTGTGTTCCTGCCTGGCATGAAATGAGAGAGGGAGCAAATACATAAAACGCAGAAGAAATTTACCTTCATGAACTAAGATTCAGGCTTAATTCATGCAACACAAACATTCCAGCAGCAATCAGAGCAATGAAAGAAAAACTTTTGGGAGGAATGTTGCAGAACAAGGTGTAAGAAATGTTGAGACTGGGGAGTTATCCTCCTCCTCACTGACTGTGTTACAACTGAATGTTGTGTGTAACTCGAGAGTCATGTTTCAAGTAAGTATTTGCTTGATTGTCTCACCTCAAAGACCACATGTTTCTTAAGGGCAAAGACTATACCTTATGACATTTGAGTTTTTGCAAGGCCACATCAAGATATAAGTAAAATCATCATCAAAATCTAGTCATTATTCATATTTCAATGACTCTTCTTCTGCCGCCTAAAATATTCTCACAATTATTCCTGGGAATCCTGGAGGATATTACACATGAGCTCATGGATACTTCTGGCTCATTAGATTTACCACCAGACCTAATTTTTTCACTGTTGCTTCTTTGGCGTTGATTCTTTCTCCATGTGTACCACCATGTCTACTGACGCTGTATCATTTTCACACATCACTGCTGATTCTGCTGGTTACCGACACTATGTCGCTTTGCTTGGGCAGCGTCATCTCCACTCCCAGCACTGTTGACGAATTGGCTGAATGACTGACTCTGCTGCTCCCTCTGTTCAACACCATTGCTCTGTTTTTCAGGTACTGCTCTCTCTAGCCAGACACCCTACCCATAAGAAACTTCTGTGTGTCAAGTTTGTGTGATTGTGATGACGTGGAATAGAATCCCCTTCTCATGTATTTTATACCTTACTTTAATAGAAAATCACCTCTTAAACCACAGTCTTATGAAGATTTCAGAAAAAGAAAATCCCTGCTTTTAATCATTTGCTTATACTAGAAATCTATGGGGAATTTATAGTGAGCAACTAATTGTCACACATCATGCTATACAAGGAATCTTTTTCAACTCTGTATTATGACACCTTGTTCTGGGTCCAAAATTGATTGTATGGTATTATGGCTAAGAGTGTAGATTCTGGCCAGGCCCCGTGGCTCACGCCTGTAATCCCAGCACTTTGGGAGGCCTAGGCGGGAGGATCACGAGTTCAGGAGATCAAGACCATCCTGGCTAACATGGTGAAACCCGGTCTCTACTAAAGATACAAAAAATTAGCCAGGCGTGGTGGCAGGCACCTGTAGTCCCAGCTAGTCGGGAGGCTGAGGCAGGAGAATGGCGTGAACCCGAGAGGCGGATCTTGCAGTGAGCCGAGATCACGCCACTGTACTCCAGCCTGGGCGACAGAGCGAGACTTCATCTCAAAAAAAAGTGTAGGTTCTAAGCCTTATTGACTGTGTTTGGACATGGACTTTATTATACAGTTGTTGAGTGAGCTTTGGCAAATTATTTAACCTCCTTGTGCCTCATATCCCATTGGTATAAAATCAATATTACAATATTACCAAACATATCACATTGTTTACATGAAATATATACAGTTATTTGTATATCAATTGTATTTCAATAAAGCCGGTAAAAAATTCAGCCACATAATATGTGTACTCCTATAAAAAGTGGTACCACCTGCAGAGATCCGTGGGATTAAATTTGCTTGCCTGTGTACATGGGCAGCATTTAAATCAAAATGACATTATTAAATACTCAACGAGTTTTAGTTATTAGTTTTCCTTTAGGATGTGTTCTCACTTCATGCAAATTGATGTGAATTAGATTTACCTCATCAGTTCCCAAGACATGCCTAGATATGTCTAAACGGTAGGTTTGGACACATACATCACTGATTCTTCCAGCACCTGGCAGCTAGCATATATTAAGTGCTCAGAATATGTATGCCAAATAAATGATAGGTACAGATATGCAGAAGGCATAAATAGGTGTAGAAAGATTATATGTCACTAATACACTAATATGTCATTAACACTAGTGATCTTAGTAGCAGAGCCAAGGGAATTCTATTCTGCCTAGTGACAAGCAAAGTGCCTGGCATATTGATGGTGCTCAATAAATATGTCTTAAATTTAAAATGATATCTAACACTTATTGAATAATTACCCATTCTGTGAACTGTTGAACATCTGTATCTCATTTAACTGTACTATATAGTTTGTTCTTTTTGCTATTTCCGTCTCGTTGATGAAGAAATTAAAGAGAAAGTGTGTGTAATCTCTCTTGACAGCAAGATGTCTCTTAAGATGACACGGCTAAAATAGGTAGGTGTGGGGAATCACAAGTTGACAATTTGCATATAACAATAGCATAGTCTTATACATTGTTAACAGGAAAAATGCGAATGAATGAATAAATAAATGAAAGTTTAATAAGGGTGTGAATGTTAAAACTTGAGCCCTTACGTCAACTTGTCTGGATTTGAATAACAACTCCCTTGTTAGTTAAATCATTATGAAAAACCATGTAATTTTACTGTTCTTGTTTCCATACCTTTCAAAAAAGGATAAACATATGTCATGTATGTTATAGGTTGCTATGGGTTTTAAAAGAAAAAAAAGGCAAAACACTTATCCAGTGCATGGTACATAGCACATGTTTTAAAAATAGCCACAATTCTCATTTTACTTGTTCTTGATTTTACTATGCTCATATTTCTTATTTTCATATGTTGTTTACTTACAGTCAAGGTGAAAAGATTAAATTACATTTATGATACATGTTTATTTTAAAGGTTACCCATTCAAACTAGTTATAAAATAGTTTGATAGTTAAGAATGTAGGTGTCAGTTCTTTGGAATGCAAGTCAATTGATTGTATAATTATTTAGAGAAATAGGGATTCTATTCAACTATTGTGGACACAAGTGTAACAACAGAATAAATACATACCTATACTGTTCAAACAGAGTTTGCTTTTGTAGGAGCTAGAAAAGATGAATCAGATTATTCTAAGAAATCTTTGTGTGAGAATAACAGCAAAGCCCTACAATGTTATTTGCTATGGTCATGTCTGTTCTTACAAAGGGACTTTAAATGACATAGTTTACAAAAATGGCTTAGGACAGAAATAATACACTTTCTCCTGAGAATTATACAGAACAAGAGAATATTTATTTCTCTGTTGTAACCACTTTGATCATTTCCCTTTACAATATAGACGTCAGCAAAGATGTCAACCTGAAGCAAATAGTTCAAGATACTTTCTGATTTGGAGTAGAAAGGCAACTGTTCCCAGATGTTCTGAATGTGGTCTGCACAAATGAACAGTTTCTTATGGCAGAAAGATTATTATAATAATTCCTGGTCTATAATTGTGAAATTGTGCCATAATTAATATGTTTTAGAAATATGAGTTCACATATACTTTGCTGATAGGCTTTTATATAAATGGATGTTCTAATTTAAATCTATACTTTAAATTGTGACTGAATTCTTAAAAACTGCAAGTCAACATAAGCCTGAAATTAAAGGCTCTCATTATACCTAATCATTGATCTCTCCAACATCACAGTCTTTTAAAATTTATATATAAATATACATGTTTCTTTAGACTACATTCATATTATTAATTGTCAGTTGTATTCAAATATTTTATTCCCACTACTCTAAGAGCACCTCAGGAAAGGGAACTTGCTTTATTCTTCTAAGATCTATTCCGTTGTTCGGCACATTTGAGATGTGTAATGTTAATTGAAAGAAAATCAATAATGTCACAGGTAATTTATGCTTAGTAAATTTATGAGAGTTGAGAAAAATTGAAATACTTATTAAAAATACTAAACATTGTTCATTATATTAGTTCATATATATTTTTATTTAAACATCTTAATTGTACAAGAAGTAGGAATATTCAGGAAGCTTACTGCATCCTATACTTTGGTAAAGGCACAGCTGGTTCTTCATGTCACTAATATGATAGTTTTTATGATAAATATGACAAAACATCTGTGTCTCTTAAGGCACGGATAGCTTCTCTTATAAATAACAGGCACTTCTAGGTGAATCAATACACCAGGAGGTCTATGCAGCTAATTTAAAGTAGTGATGAGTAATATGAAGAATGAGTAAAACAAAGTAAGGGAATAGAGAGTGAGTAGAATTGTAGTGGGCTTTCTCTTTTTAATAAGGTGGTCAGGGAAAGCCTCTATGAGGAAGAAATATTTAAGTAGAACCCTAAATGAAGACATGAACAGCAGGGTGACATATGAAAAGAGAGAACATTCTGGTGAAAGAAACGGAAGTTCAACTCTCTGAGGCAGGAAATGACTCTAATTTCTTAACAAATTTAGGAAATTTCAAGAAGGACAGTGTGATCCAGACAGAGTTAGCATAGCTAAAGCAGGAAGAAGTTTAGGTTAAAAGTTAAATAGTATGAGGCCTTGTAGCCTGCATTAGGAAGTTAGACATTGTTTTAAATGTGATAGAAAACCACCAAAATGTTTTGAGTATGGTAGCGAAGTGATGTTATTTAAGATTTTAAAAGACTACTTTAATGGCAGCATGGAGACTGAACTAGATTAGAATTAAACTATTAAGGTGGGCATTGATGTAGATGATGGAAGAGATGACAGCAGCTCAGACAAGGATGGCAGTGGCAACGATGAAGGAAAAATGTTTGATTCAGGACATACTTTGAAAGTTGATTCATCTATATATCCAAAAAATAGAATCAGCAGGCCAAAGAGATATCTGCACTCCCATGTCTATTGCAGCATAATTCACAATACACAAGAAATATAATCAACCTAAGTGTGCATCAGTGAATGAATGGATAAAGAAAATGTGGCATGAACACACATGGATTACTATTCAGTCCTAAACAAGAAAGAAATCCTATTATTTGCAACAATATAGATGAACCTGGAAGATATTATGTTAAGTGAAGTAAGCCAGCCACAGAAAGACAAACACAGTGTCTTTGGGGGATTGATTCTAGGACCATTATCTCACCCTGCGGTGTACAACCAAATCCATGCATATTCAAATTCAGTGTTGACCCTGAGGAACCCGTGTATACCAAAAGTCAGCCCTACTTATGTTCATGTTTTGCATCCATCGATTACTGTATCTGAGTTTGGTTGAAACAAGTCTGCATATAAATGGACCTGCACAGTTCACACCCATATTATTCAAGGGTCAACTGTATAGCATGCTATCATTTACATGTGGAATCTAAAAGTCAAACTCATAGAAGCAGAAAGTAGAATGGTGGTTACCAGGGATTGGGGGAGGAAGAAATGGGGAGATATTTGTCAAGAGATACAAAATTTTAGTAAGACAAAAGGAGTAAGTTCAAGAGACCTTTTTTACAACATGGTAATTATAGTTAATAACAATGTATTTTATACTCGGAAATTGCTGAGAGTAAATTTTAAGTGTCTTCATTACAAAAAAGATTATATTAATATGTGAGGTAATGTACATGTTAATTAGCTTGATTTAGCCATTCCATGCTATATACATATTTCAAAACATCATGATATGTACCAGAAATATGTACGATTATTATTTGTCAGTTAAAAATACATTTTTAAAAAGTTAATTTGTCAAAATATATTAATTGGGCTCAGGATAAAAGTGGAAAAAAAGAATGAAGGGTGACTTCCAGGTTTGAGCAATTGGATAAATGGTGAATGGTAAGATAGAATAAACTGGAGCAGAAATTTGTTTACAGAGAAAAGTAATGTTTTGGCTATGTTAAGACTCTATAGAGGAGATGTTGGCAGGTATTTAGTTGTAAGCTTCTTGAGTTCAGTGATTATTATATACATCAGTCTACGTGTGTGTGTGTGTGTGTGTGTGTGTGTGTGTGTGTGTGTGTGAAGTTCTCACTCTGTCACTCAGGCTGGAGTGCTGTGGCGTGATCATGGATCACTGCATCCTCAACTTCCTGGGATCAAGTGATCTTCAACTTCCCAAGTAGCAGGGACTACAGATGTGTGCAACTTTGCCCAGATAATTTTTGTGTATTTGTAGAGACGGGATTTCACCATGTTGCCCAGGCTGGTCTGGAACTTCTGAGCTGAAGCAATTGGCCTGCCTCAGCCTCCCAAAGTGCTGGGATTACAGGTGTGAACTGCCAAGAAAGAAAGAAAGAAAGAAAGAAAGAAAGAAAGAAAGAAAGAAAGAGGAAGGAAGGAAGGAGGGAGGGAGGGAGAGAAGGAAGGGAGGGAGGGAAGGAAGGAAAAGAGAGAGGAAGAAAGAAAGCAAGAGAGAAAGGAAAAGAAAGAAAAATAAAGGAAAAAAGAGAAGAAAGAAAAAAGAAAGAGAAAGAAAGAAACAAAGAAAAAACAAAGAAAGAGAAAGAGGGAAGGAGGGAGGGAAGAAAGAGAGGAGAAATAGAAAAAAGAAAGGTTATTGGAAAACAGCATGAGCTGCTGAGCATTTAGAAATATGAAGAGATACTCCAGCAAAAAACATAAAGTAGTAGTAAGAAAGGAAGGAGGAGAAAAATACATGTAATGATACATATAATAAGTCAAGTGAAACAAAATTTCAATAAGGTTGCTAGAAAATTTTCAAATACTTCTGAGTCGTAATAAGATAGAGACTGAGAATTGACCATTAAATTTGACAAATAGTTATTATTGATGATTATTACAATAGTGAATTATGGTTGCAATCTTCTTGGAGTAGAACCAAGCACGAGGTGATAAACTGATACAAAAAGTATTGAATATTCTGTTCATAAGTTTTATATAAAGATAAATATAGAAATAAAACAGCAGTTGTGAAAAGACGTCAAGCCACAAAAGATGCTTTATGGTGCTGTGTTTTTGGGATTACCTTCTTTTTATAAATTTTGGATTTTCTCAAGATTAGATTTTCTTCCTTCAGTACCATGAATACATATGTTAGCATCTTTAGAAATTCCCACTCTGGACCTTGAGTCTATGTGGTAGTTTTTCTCAACATCACACCTCTCTAAAGCCTACATATATCTATCAATAATTATCTTTTCCTGCCTGACACCTCAGTGAAGCTCTCTTTCATTATTCCACCCATTACAACCATGCTATTATGTGAAAACTTTTTATACTTTTAAAAATCTTTTTTTATCCTTATTAACATACTGAATTGTATTATCACCTACTTGCTGGCATGTTCACTATATCTAGATCCTTAATGCTGTGGGCTTCAAAGTCAAATTGCCGGTGTTCAAAGTCTAGTTCTGATATTACCATTTGTGACATCTTTGACAAGTCTTTTATGCTTTCTAAGTCTCAGTTTTACATACACAATTTAAGGAAAATAATAGTAAGCATATCCCAAACTTATTTTGAGAATTTCACAAGACGCTATGAAAACTACTGGCACAATGTAAATTTCAGTAAGTGCTATTTTTTACTATTTTATATATTTACTTCCTTACATTATTATAAATTCTTAGTTCCCTGATAACTGGATAATGCTTTGTGCTTAACAAATGGCAGTTGAATGGAAATAAAATGTACCCACACGTTCATTCATAGAATTCATTCAACAACTATCTTTTGGGTGTTTATATCTTCCATTCACTGTTGTGAACACTTTATAAACATCAATGAGCAACACCACCACCAACAAAAATAACAACAACAATAACAACAACAACAAAATCCCCCTGTGGCTTTGCTAGAGTATCAGCAAGAGGAAAGAAAAGAAAGAAAGAAAGAAAGAAAGAAGGAAGGAAGGAAGGAAGGAAGGAAGGAAGGAAGGAAGGAAGGAAGAAGGAAGGAAGGAAGGAAGGAAGGAAGGAAGGAAGGAAGGAAGGAAAGAAAGAAAAGAAAGAAAGAAAGAAAGAAAGAAGAAAGAAAGAGAGAGAGAGAGAGAGAGAAAGAAAGAAAGAAAGAAAGAAAGAAAGAAAGAAAAAGAAAGAAAGAAAGGAGAGAGAGAAAGAAAGAAAGAAAAAAGAAAGAAAGAAAGAAAGAGAGAGAAAAAGAAAGACGAAAGAAAGAGAGAGAAAGAAAGAGAGAGAGAAAGAAAGAAAGAAAGAAAAAGAAAGAAAGAAAGAGAGAGAGAAAGAAAGAAAGAAAAAGAAAGAAAGAAAGAGAGAAAAAGACGAAAGAAAGAAAGAAAGAAGAAAGAAAAGAAAGAAAGAAAGAATTTTGAAAGAAAGAAGGAAAGAAAGAGAAGGAGTGGGGGAGGGAGGGAGGAACGGAGGGAGGAAGGAAGGAAAGAAGAAGGAAGGAAGGAAGGAAGGAAGGAAGGAAGGAAGGAAGGAAGGAAGAAGGAAGGAAGGAAGGAAGGAAGGAAGGAAGGAAGGAAGGAAGGAAGGAAGGAAGGAAGGGAATGTTAAAGAATGTAATGCGGGAGGCTGAGGCAGGAGAATCGCTTGAACCTGGGAGGCAGAGGTTGCAGTCAGCCGGGATTGTGCCATTGCACTCCAGCCTGGCGACAGAGCAAGACTCCATCTCAACAACAACAACAAAAAAAGAATGTAATCACTTACTCACAATTTCCAAATGCAGAATCTTAAAAAGATAGAAGATTGGGGCAAACCCTGATGAAATTAAAATGAGGCTCTTTATCCCACAATTGCAGGGTGCTGAAGTTCCGTATAACATGCAATATGCACCTGTATTGCCTTTATAACATGTAAGAAGTTCTGATGTCCAAATTATATCTGGCCTCAAAGATTGCAGTTAATTGAATGTGGACTTGTATTATATGATGAAACTTTCAACTGAGTCATTACAGAGTTACTATTTAAAAAAATGTTTATTGGGATGTTCATTTAAACAAACAATTGAAATGTAGCAAAGGTCTGTGTGACAAAGGAAGCAACTGAGCTTTGATTTTGGAAAATTTAAATCTAGAAGTTATGATGGGGCAAAAAAGCATGATTTGTGTTTTAGATTTTAGAAAGCATTTGCAGATACTTTTATTAGAACAAAATCATAAACCAATTTATTCTGGATATTTGTTAAGAAATATAAATACAAAACCCAATAATATTTCTTTGTAGGGCCACTTTTTTAAGAATAAATGTTCTTAACACAAAATACATATTCTGGTGCAGAGCGGAATTGAAAAGGATTCCATACGGAAAAGATTTACTTCAGAAATTAGAGAACACCTGTAGTGACAATGGCTGCTATCCTAACCCAGGAACAGTTTTTATTCACATAACTCAGATTGTGAAAGAAGGTCTTACTTTTCCTTACAACACTAAAAAAGACTGCCACCTGCGTCTCACCGCATATCTGTAAATAACAGATTGCACCAATTATGTTAGTGTTCTGTTGCTGTGCATTAAAATAAAATGTAGCAATAGGAAAGATTTATAGGCAAATGCCTCCTTTAGAATTCTAAAGCTGATAAGCAGAGAAGTATGAATTATTAAACCGAATAGAAGCTTTATGGAAAGGCTTGTAATCAAGCTTTGCTTGCACAGAACAAGAAACCTGTGACTAATTTCAAATAATGTTGTTTGCCTAACAAAATGGGACATTTAAAGGTCATCTCTATAATGAAAATCTGATTTCAAAGAAAGGAAACACTGTTACTTTAGTCTTATATTTCATTTAGAACAGACATCATATTGAATAAAATACAGCACAGTGTCACTGGAAGTTAAATGTTTCTGATGATAGTTTCAAATGACTTTAAATAGTTGATATGCAGTAACTGGAGAAAACCTAAAGGTTAAACCTTAAAATTGTAAGCAAAGTTTGGATGGCCAAAGTTCAATAAGCACAAGTTTTTACCTTAATTTTTAGTATAACCATACTAATTTCCAAACATTTGTGTTATTAACTTGGCATGGTTGACTCCTCTGCTCTGCAAATTTCTTGTAGGAAAAATAAATTGAGGCAGTTTATTAATATTGGAAATAGAAAAGGCATTCAAAATAGTACAATGTGAGATTTCATATAAATTTAAGCACTATATTAGGTTACACTTACTAAGAGAAAAACTTTTTCTCCTTTTTTTTATCATGCTACAACTTAACTCTAAGTCAAAATATGTGTAAGAGATAAAATGTAAAGTAAATTATTTGTTTAGTACTCTCATTTATTTTCTTTCTTTCTTTTCTTTTTTTTTTTTTTTTTGAGACGGAGTCGCTCTCTTTTGCCCAGGCTGGAGTGCAGTGGAGCAATCTCGGCTCACTGCAAGCTCCACCTCCCGGGTTCACGCCATTCTCCTGGCTCAGCCTCCTGAGCTGCTGGGACTACAGGCTCCCGTTTCCACGCCCGGCTAATTTTTTGTATTGTTAGTAGAAACGGGGTTTCACCGTGTTAACCAGGATGGTTTCGATCTCCTGACCTCATGATCCGCCTGCCTCAGCCTCCCAAAGTGCTGTGATTACAGGTGTGAGCCACTGCGCCCGGCCGAGAAGAGGTGTACTTCTAACGTTCACATCTGAACATAAACACCATATAGATTATCTGGTTTACTCTCCTTTATTTCATGGACTCCATTAGTTCTGGTATTTATTTATATCATTATAGTTCTTAGTTTCAGAATATCATAAAGTAACAATAAAAATGGATTTGTTGAGAAGTACTGAACTAATAAATAAGAATTGCATTATTATCCACAAAGATAGCTGAAAATGTTGCTGTAAGAGTTGGTACCAAAATTATTCTTGGAATTTTTGCTTTTGAAATCCAGCTACTGTGGTACAAGCTCAAGCCATGAGCTTGATAATGGGAGATAATATAATGGAGAACTAAAATCTTCCATTCTCATACGAGCCCATATGAGTCTTTAAACAACCATCTATATTCACCCAGAGCCATGTTATTAAACCATTCGCTTAGAGCCCAATGGGACTGCAACCTTAAACAAGAGTGACTATACCCGTCAGTGTTGAACAGAAACCTCAAGAAAAGGCCGGGAACAGTGGTTTATGCCTGTAATCCCAGGACTTTGGGAGGCCAAGGCGAGTGGATCACGAGGTCAGGAGATCGAGACCATCCTGGCCAACACAGTGAAACCCCGTCTCTACTAAAAATACAAAAAAAAAAAAAAAAATTAGCCGGGCGTGATGGCGGGCGCCTGTTGTCCTGTAGTCCAGCTACTCGGGAGGCTGAGGCAGGAGAACGGCATGAACCCCGGAGGTGGAGGTTGCAGTGAGCCAAGATCGCGCCACTGCACTCCAGCCTGGGCGACAGAGCGAGACTCCATCTCAAAAGAAAAAAAAAAGAAAAGAAAAGAAACCCTAAGAAAAAAATGGCTAGATGATTTCAGACAATCAAGAGACTCTTGAAAATAAATGAATTATTTGTTTTGTAAATCTGTGAAGTTTTGAGGTAGTCTATCATGCAGCAATAAATAACTAAACCATACGCATTTAAGGTAACACATTATTATATATATATATTCAGGGTATTGCTACATCCCTCAGACTTGATGTATATTTAGCAAAGGTTTTTATGAAGTTAAAATAAATGTATATTCTGCAGTTGTGTGCTATGTTCTGTATCTGTTAATGAAGTCACTTGAGAAAATCGGGTTTTTCAGATCTTATGAATTCTTTCTACTTTTTTTTGTTGCTCATTCACTTACTGACAGAGGTGTGATAAAGTCTCCCATTTTGATGAGAGACTTGTAGATTTGCTACTTCTGTTTATTCTTGCTTTACAATGATAATACTATGTTAATAGTTGCATAATATTTGTGATTGTTACATTTTCCTGGTTTATCGGCCTCTATATTATTTTGAAGTATTCCTCTTCATCTCCAGGAGTAATTCATGCCCTATGGTTTATTTTGTTTGATATTTATATACCTCCTCTGTATTTCTTTTTTTTTAATTCATTGCATGACAAATGTTCTATACTTTCATTTTCCATGTTCCTTTTCCCTTAACTTAAAATGTCTTTCTTCCACACAGAATATAGTTTTTCTTCATAAAAAATCATTCTGATGGTGGGACACGGTGGCTCATGCCTGTAATCCCAGCACTTTGGGAGGCCAAGGCAGGCGGATCACAAGGTCAGGAGTTCATGACCAGCCTGGCCAATATGGTGAAACCCCGTCTCTACTAAAATACAAAATTAGCCAGGCATAGTGGCACATGGCTATAATCTTAGCTACTCGGGAGGCTGAGGCAGAAGAATTGCTTGAACCCGGGAGGTGGGGGTTGCAGTGAGCCAAGTTGTGCCACTGCACTCCAGCCTGGGCGATAGAGCAAGACTGTGTTTCAAAACAAAACAAAACAAAACAAAACAAAACAAAACAAAACAAAACAAAAAAATCATTCTGATAGTCTGTGACTTTATAATGGAAGTTTTACTTTATTTACATTTGATGTAAATTGATCCAATTTGTTTTCTACATGTTGTATGTCCTTCCCTTTTTCTTTTTATCAGTCAAGTTTCAGTAGGGTTTCATTGTCTCATCTATAGGGTTATTTATTACAAAATATTTTTATTATTTGTTTAATGGTTTCATGAACAAATGCACCTTAACTTAGTAGTATCCAATATAAATAACTAATATATCACATCCCAGATGATTGTCCGGCCTTATAATACATTAACTTCTTTTACTTCCTCCTGCCTTGGGTGTTCTTTGTTCACATATTCATTTCTACACTGATTTTGACCTACATAACAAACTACAATTACTGTTTCCTACTGTCAATATTTATTTAGATTTACTCATATCATTAGCATAGTTACCATTGCATTCTGTCCTTTCTACTTGACATAATTTTTCTCCTGTCTGAAGAACACTGTTTAATATTACTTTTTGTGTGGGATTGTTGATGATGAATTTCCTTTTCATTTTTGTTGACTAGAGATACTTCTATTTGTCTTCACTTGTGAATAACATTTTTACTGAATATAGATTTCTAGACCAGTAGTTTTTTACATCAATTTTGCTAAGATGTATTATTTTTTCTTCTTCAGTGGTTAGTAAGTTGATCATTATGCTTTTGTTCACCTAAAGATAATCTTTTTTCTCATTCTTAAAGATTTTATTTTTGTCTTAGAGTTTTAACAGTGTTACTACAATGTGCATTAAGTTTAGTTTTATCTGTATTTATCCTACATGAAGTTTGTTGTGCTTCTTAAATGTGTGGCTTAATATCTTTCATCAACTTAGGAATATTCTTAGTGATTATCTTTTTGAATATGAATTGTTTCTATTTTTTTCTAATCTACTTTTGGTAATTCTTGTGTTATTTTATGCATCCCATATGTCTCTTGCCTTTCTTTTTGTTTATCTATCAGTTTTCTTTCTCTCTGTGTTTCAGTCTAGACAGTTTTCCAGTGCATTGGTAATCTCTTCCTTTTATTCTAATACACTAATAAACCTATTATTTTTTAATTTAATGGCATTCATGTATTTTGTTCTAAAATTTACATTATATTGACCAGATTATTGAAATACACACACAGAGTTTTATATATATTGTTATATATGTATATATTTTCCCCAGCAATCTGGTACATTTCTCCATCTCATCATTCATATTCTTGACATATTAATCACAATTATATTAAAGTTTATGTTTTAAAATTTCAATATCTGAGTTGCTTCTAAACTATGTTATCTGTTTTTCAAATCTTTTGTTTTTTTACCCTTAGAATACCTGATAACGTTTCACTGTGTGTCAGGCATCGTGTTTTAAACTATTATAGATGCTTTGAATGATATCTTTCTCCAGGAAACATTCACTCATTTTCTTTCAGACTTCTAGAGTAAAGAAAAAAAAAAAGGCTCACCTTAATCCATAATGGATGAAGCTAACTAGAAGTTGCATTTATATTCAATGCTTGATCTATTTTAGGTCTACCCCACACCAACTTGCCAGGTCTCACCACGTCCTGAACTCCAATTTATTGTCAGAACCACTAAATATTCAGCATTGTAAGATTGTCAAAATATCCATTTAGTGTTTCAGCTACTTTTTACCAGGTTTCTTAGTATTTGTCACAGTTTACATTAAGAGTTTTGAAATCATCTGAGGAAAAGTCCAGGTAGAGCATCATATTTAACCTCTATGCATCTCTTCTCTGCAAAATCTTGACTGCACAAGTCTTGACTGCTAACAAAGCCATGCCCAAATCCCATTTTCTTTTCTCCATGTTTTTAAGAATTTGCAGAAAGCTCTACTGGTTTCTTGACATCAGAGTAGATGTGCTCTGCTGAGCTATTTAGTCTCTCACTAGATGCCACTTAAGACTTGGAAAAGGTCCCAAGAGGAAAAGTAAGGTGCAGGTTATTGGTCTATTCTCAATAAGTTTCCCATCTTTCTGGGGTTATGGACTCTCTTGTCTTAGATGCCACAGGAGCCCTTGAAACCTTCATATGCATGTTAAGTTTTTTTTATTTTAAATTTTGTTTTATCTTTCTTCAAATTTCCTTATGTACAACAACAGCATTGCCCAAGGAAAATACATACCAACATAGCTAAAAGAGGAAATTTTGAGACTCTGTATTAAATTGAAGAAATCTCTTCATACATATAATTTTACAAAAATCAATTTAAGTATCCAGAATACAGCATCATTATAAGAACTCAATATTTCTCCCTGATTTTCTATCAAATGCTGTTCGATTACGTAATGCCTTAAAATGAGGGTTTTTTTTCATTTTTAACAATAATACATTATTTCTTTTCATTGAGACTCTTATTATCTGCAACTCCATTTTTTTCTTTATGAATATAATTAGATGAGGGGATTGGAGTATTTTCTAGAATGAATCTAAGCCAAAAGTCTATATTTAACTTACTAACACAATGTATATTTATAAAGGGACAAACTAAGTGACCAATAGAACAGAATAAAGTGCTTCAAAGGATCTCAAATACACTTGTGCCATAGAGAACATTGGCACATGGTACAGATAGTATGGCCAGTCACTGGCAACATAAGGGACTGCTTAACACATAAAGCTGGAAATAACACCAGAGGACTACCTGTGTTATAAAACTTGAAATAAGAAAAACTAAATAAAAACACAAAAGTTACAGTAAAAGCTCATTTTAGGGTGGACAGTAAAACTGGATAGGTGCAGTTCCAACAGGTATAGGTAAGTTTTTTGGAGTATTCTAGCTGTCAGTTTGAGTGGTGGATATGAGAAATTATCTTTATTTAACTGAATAATTGGATAAATTAATGGTAAAAATGCATCATGAATGTTCCAATAGTGATAATGTGTTAAGTTATGATTAATTCAATCTGTGCAACCAAGCTACATGATAAAAAGCAAGAACAATTGAATGACAATTGTCATCCAGTACTCTAACTCTCTCTCTTTACTGCAGCAAGTGGCTTAATTGCTGCAATCCTGACAATGTCACAGGACATCTAGTATTTATATATGTTGTAAAAAATGCATAGTTTAAAAATTAAGAGTAGTCCTAATTAGAAGATCTAGAATCCATCTTCTATGACCTCCAAAAGCATTAGACAACATAACTGAGTTTGTAAATTTTGCTAGCAGTAAGATGTAGCTTTCTGACAAGCCTGTCAATAGCATCAGTAGCTTCATATTAAATCAATGTCCATTGCCTATAAGAAGGATTTAATTTATGTTTCAATCTTGGCAGTTAAGATTTGATCAGTACATTCTAGTGGATGAAGAATGAGGCTCTCTTTATTTTCTTTTTCCACCATAGAGAAACATCATAAAAGCTTTGGGAAAAGGTATTAAGGAAAAAAAAAAAAAAAGCTACGACAGTTCCCTCATGGTTTTCGTAGTCAAGGATTTATTTATAATAAAACATTCACAATTTTGCAAATGAGTACATAGACATTTTAGTATTTTTTCATTTAGAAAGTGCAAAATGGGGCCAAGTGTGGTGGCTCACGCCTGTAATCCTAGCACTTCGGGAGGCCGAGGCAGGCAGATTGCCTGAGCTCAGGAGTTAGAGACCAGGTCAGGCAACACGGTGAGACCCCATCTCTACTAAAATATAAAAAAAAATTATCCAGGTGTGGCAGCGGCTTGCACCTGTAGTCCCAGCTACTCTGGAGGCTGAGGCAGGAGAATTGCTTGAACTCGGGAGGCAGAGGTTGCAGTGAGCCCAGATTGCACCACTGCACTCCAGCCTGGGTGACAAAGCAAGACTACATCTCCAAAAAAAAAAAAAAAAAAAAAAAAAAAAAAAATTGCAAAATGACCAAAACTCCTACATAATTAGGATAACCTTTGCCTTAGTCCGTTCTGGCTGCTGTAACAAAATACCTTAGACTGGTAATTTATAAATCATAGAAATGTATTGCTTACCATTCCAGAGACTGGGGAGTCCAAGATAAAGTCTCTATCAAATTTAGTGTCTAGTGAAGTTGCTCTTTGTTTCACAGATTGCACCTCTTGTTGCCTCCTGCATGGTAGAAGGACACAGCCTCCCTCAAGCCTTTTTTATTAGATCACTAATCTGGTTCATAAGGGTGAAGCATTCATAACCTAATCACTTCCCCAAAGTCCCTAACTCTTAATAATACTATATTACTATAGTATATTAATGAACTCCTGAGCTCAGGCAATCTGCCCACCTCGGCCTCCCAAAGTGCTAGGATTACAGGCGTGAGTCACCACACCTGGCCCCATTTTGCACTTTCTAAATAAAAAAATACTAAAATGTCTATGTACTCATTTGCAAAATTGTGAATGTTTTATTATAAACAATTCCTTGACTATGAAAACCATGAGGGAACTGTCCTAGTTTTTTTTTTTTTTTTTTTCCTTAATACCTTTTCCCAAAGCTTTTATGATGTTTCTCTATGGTGGTAAAAGAATAAAGAGAGCCTCATTCTTCATTCACTAGAATGTACTGATCAAATCTTAACTGCCAAGATTGAAACATAAATTAAATCCTTCTTATTGGCAATGAACATTGATTTAATATGAAGCTATCAATTCGGTTCTAACATACGAATTTTTGCAGACACCAACATGTAGACCACAGCAAGTTTGAAGTAAATCTATACTATAAAAATCATCATATTAAGATAGATATGAAATGTTAGAGCACTTATGAGAGTGACATATAAGTTTATTCAATGTAAAAATATGTTTAATCAATATATTGATACTTAGAACCCCAAAGTATTGAATACAGTCTCTGGCAACTTTTGTAACTAGAGTAAATGAAAGTGGTTCTGCAAGAGAAATTATAAATGTCAGTGCTCAGGCACTATTGTCTGTTTGTATATCAATATTAATTTTATTAATATGAATAACTCTTATCAACCTTTCAGAAATGGAAGAAAAATTGACTCATATTATTAATGAGCTAATACATCAATATATGCACACACATACACAGAAATAATTAATAAAAATATATAACTTCACAAACCAAAATATAGGACTGTATATGTCACTAAGAGAGGAAACAAAGATATTCATACATTCAAAACACTTACCTAACATTATGCTTTGGCTTACATAAGGCAGTTTAAAGTGGGAATTCTTAATGTATTTTGGGACATAGTTTTGATCAGAAATACTGCAAACACTTTCAGTATCTTGGATAGAAACTTGTTTAGGGCTTTAAAAACAATTTAAAAATCACCTAAGAACAACAACTGAATATATGATTTTTAAAAAAAAAAATTGTTAGCAGTATTGCATTTATTTTTGGTTTAGAAATACATATTTCTAACTCCAAGTGAAATAGTTTCCTGAAAAAATAAGTTAATCTGTATGTATTTCAAAATGCATTTATTTTTAGGATTAATGACATAGTATTTTATTAAGCTTTTTTAAATGGGCAAAAAAATTTAAGGTTTCTAGGGCTTTTGTTGTACATATTAGGTTTTATCTCTCCTAATTTTTGGTTTAAAGGTTGTGGGAAGTTATATGTATTCAAATAATAAATGGCCATCAAAATCCATAAAATTAATAATCATTTACTTACTGACCAAGCATAAATAATAGAAAAATATGAACTATAACCAGTTCATAAAAACTGCTATGAATTAATCTTCCCTTCCCTTGCATTCTATTTTGTGTTTATTCATAATAAGAGTTTCAGCCTTATTTGTGTCAACTATATCCCCCATCTATCTAGATATAGTAGATAGGCATTCCAAATCCCATCCTGAGTTAACTCCAAATGATTCTTATCAATCAGGGATTAATAAAGTACTCTGGAATTCTCAGAGGGAAGATTTTCTTCATTTATACCTTTGTATATTTGTCCATTTGTCCATCACAATTTCTGCTATGTAAGGCCTTGGGTATCTGATTATGGATTTGATGAGGAAGCTATTGAATTATTACTAATTATTGTTGGACTCATATTTAAAAAGCTCTGGATCAAATAGGACTTTACCAAATTACTATTTTTAAGTATAAATATTTAAAAATTACATTTTTAATTTATTATATATATATATGTATTTGGAGGCCAAGACAGGCAGATCATGAGGTCAGGAGATTGAGACCATCCTGGCTAACACAGTGAAACCCCGTCTCTACTAAAAATACAAATAATTAGTCGGGCATGGTGGCAGTCACCTGTAGTACCAGCTACTGGGGAGGCTGAGGCAGGAGAATGACGTGAACCCAGGAGGCGGAGCTTGCAGTGAGCCGAGATCGTACCACTGCTCTCCAGCCTGGGCGACAGAGCAAGACTCTGTCTCAATAATAATAATAATAATAATAATAATAATAATATACATATGTAATAAGCAATATTTGCAATATATATGTAATATGCAATATTACATGGTTGTGTGATTAAGCAATTTAATTTCATTTATATAAAATATTCTGTTTAAGAAAATAAATTTTCTTTCAACTATTTTCAAAGAAATTTTGGATCTCTTTCAGTTGATGAATATTGTAATAAAGTAAATTATATTGAATAATGTGCATTATAATAGTAAGTAATTCTCATATTTAAAAAAATTGAACCTACAAAGACATTCCAATGGCTACTATTCATTTTGAGGTCCATATACTATTCTTTTAAATAAATGTATTGTTCTAAAACCTAAATCACTATGTTTCAGTTTTTAGCCCCAAAATACAGTTGAGTAGATGGTAGAAAGGATGTTAAGACCAAGAGGAATAACTTTTAGTTGACGCCTCCTAGAATTGACCAGGTTTGTGATTCTACTCTATAATGAATGTCACTAAGAAACCTCATACAATATACACCTTTAGGTAATAGTTTGCTCTGAGTAAGAAACTTTGTTTAGACTTTCTGGCAAGATGGCTGAATAGGAACAGCTCCAGTCTGCAGCTCCCAGCAAGACCAACGCAGAAGGTGGGTGGTTTCTGCATTTCCAACTGAGGTAGCCGGTTCATCTCACTGGGACTGGTTAGAAAGTGAGTGCAACCCACGGAGGGTGAGCAGAAGCAGGGTGGGGCATTGCCTCACCTAGGAAGTGCAAGGGGCCAGGAACTCCCTCCCCTATCCAAGGGAAGCTGTGAGGCAGTGTGCCATGAGGAACTGTGCTATATGGCCCAGATACTATGGTTTTCCCATGGTTTTTGCAATCCATAGACCAGGAGATTCCCTCGTGTGCCTGCACCACCAGGGCCCTGGGTTACAAACACAAAATTGGGCAGCTGTTTGGGCAGACACTGAGCTAGCTGCAGGAGTTTTTTTTTTTCCTTTTTTGCACTCCAGGGGTGCCTGGAAACCCAGCGAGACAGAACCATTCACTCATCTGGAAAAGGGGCTGAAGCCAGGGAGCCAAGTGGTCTTGCTCAGAGGGTCCCATTCCCATGGAGCCCAGCAAGCTAAGAACCACTAGCTTGAAATTCTTGCTGACAGTACAGCAGTCTGAAGTTAACCTGGGACAATCGAGCTTGGTGGGAGGAGGGGTGTCCACCATTACTGAGGCTTTAGTAGGTGGTTTTCCCCTCACCATGTTAACTCTGATTGTGCAGAACTCACCACAGTGTGGCCAAACACCTGGGGCCAGACTGCCTCTCTAGATTCCTCCTCACTGGGCAGGGCATCTCTGAAAGAAGGGCAGCAGCCCCAGTAAAGGACTTGTAGAAAAAATTCCCATCTCCCTGCTACAGAGCACCTGGGGGAAGGGGCGGCTGTGGGCACAGCTTCAGCAGACTTAAATGATCCTGCGTGCCTGCTCTGAAGAGAGCAGCAGATCTCCCAGCACAGCTCTTGAGCTCTGCTAAGGGACAGACTGCCTCCTCAAGTGGGTCCCTGACCTCTGTAGCTCTTAACTGGGAGACACCTCTCAGCAAGGATCAACAGACACCTCATACAGGAAAGTTCCAGCTGGCATCAGGAGGGTGCCCCTCTGGGATGAAGCTTCCAGATGAAGGAACAGGCAGCAATCTTTGCTGTTCTACAGCCCCCGCTGGTGATACCCAGGCAAACAGGGTTTGGAGTGGACCTCCAGCAAATACCAGCAGAGCTGTGGAAGAGGGGCCTGACTGTTAGAAGGAAAACTAACAAACAGAAAGCAATAACATCAATCTCAATGAAAAAGATGCCCACAGAAAAACCCCATCCAAAAGCCATCAGCATCAAAGATCAAAGGTAGATAAATCCACGAAGATCAGGAAAAATCAGCACTAAAATGCTGAAAATTCCAAAAACCAGAATCTCTCTTCTACAAACGATCACAACTCCTCTCCAGCAGGGGCACAAAACTGGACAGAGAAAGGCTTTGACAAATTGAGAGAAATAGGCTTAAGAAGGTGAGCAATAACAAACTTCTCTGAGCTAAAGGAGCATGTTGTAACCCCATGCAAGGAAGCTAAGAACCTTGATAAAAGGTTACAGGAATTGCCAACTAGATTAACCACTTTAGAGAAGAACATAAATAACCTGATGGAGCTGAAAAACACAGTGCAAGAACTTCGTGTAGCATACACAACTATCAATAGCCAAACTGATCAAGGGGAAGAAAGGATATGAGAGATTGAAGATCAACTTAATAAAATAAACCATGAAGACAAGATTAGAGAAAAAAGAATGAAAAAGAATGAATAAAGACTCCAAGAAATATGAAACTATGTGAAAAGGCCAAATGTACAATTGATTGGTGTACCTGAAAGTGACAGGAAGAATGGAACCAAGTTGGAAAACATACTGCAGGATATTATCCAGGAGAACTTCCCCAACCTAGCGAGACAGGCCAACGTTCAAATTCAGGAAATAAGAGAACACCACCAAGATACTCCTCAAGAAGAGCAACCCCAAGACACATAATCATCAGATTCTCCAAGGTTGAAATGAAGGAAAAAATGGTAAGGGCAGCCAGAGAGAAACGTCAGGTTACCTACAAAGGGAAGCCCATCCAACTAACAGTGGATGTCTCTGCAGAAACCCTATAAGCCAGAAGAGAGTATGGGCCAATATTCAACCTTCATAAAGAAAAGAATTTTCAACCCAGAATTCCATATCCAGTCAAAGTAAGCTTCACAAGCAAAGAAGAAATAAAGTCCTTTACAAAAAAGCACATGCTAAGGGATTTTGTTACCACCAGGCCTGCCTCACAAGAACTCCCAAAGGAAACACTAAATATGGAAAGGAAAAGCCAGTACCAGCCACTGCAAAAACATATCAAAGTATAAAGACCAATGACACTACGAAGAAACTGCATCAACTAATGTATAAAATAAACAGCTAGCATCATGTTGACAGGATGAAATGTACATATACAATATTTACATTCAACGTAAATGAGCTAAATGCCTCAATTAAAAGACACAGGCTGGGAAATTGGATAAAGAGTCAAGACCCATCAGTGTGCTGTATTCAGGAGAACCATCTCATGTGCAAAGACACACATGGGCTCAAAACAAAAGGATGAAGGAATATTAACCAAGCAAGTGGAAAGCAAAAATAAGCAGGGGTTGCATAGTCTCTGATAAAACAGTCTCTGATAAATCCTAGTCTCTGATAACACAGATTTTAAACCAACAAAGATAAAAAAAGACAAAAAGGCATTACATAATGGTAAAGGAATCAATGCAACAAGAAGAACTAACTATTCTAAATATATATGCACCCAATACAGGAGCACCCAGATTCATAAAGCAAGTTCTTAGAGACCTACCAAGAGACTTAGACTCCCACACAATAATTGTGGGAGACTTTAACACCCCACTGTAAATATTAGACAGATCAATGAGACACAAAATTAACAAGGATATTCAGGACTTGAACTCAGCTCTGGACCAAGCAGACCTAATAGACATCTACAGAACTCTCCACCCCAAATCAACAGAATATACATTCTTCTCAGCATCACATAGCACTTATTATAAAATCGACCACATAATTGAAAGTAAAACACTCCTCAGCAAATGGAAATCATAAACAGTCTCTCAGACCACAGTGCAATCAAATTAGAACTCAAGATTAAGAAACTCACTCAAAACTGCACAACTACAGGCAAACTGAACAACCTGCTCCTAAATGACTACTGGGTAAATAATGAAATTAAAGAAGAAATAAATAAGCTCTTTGAAACCAATGAGAACAAAGACACAACGTACCAGCATCTCTGGGACACAGCTAAAGTAGTGTTTAGAAGGATATTTATGGCACTAAACCCCCACAGCAGAAAGTGGGAAAGATCTACAATCGACAACCTAACTTCACAATTAAAAGAACTAGAAAAACAAGAGCAAACAAATTCAAAAGCTAGCAGAAGACAAGAAATAACTAAGATCAGAGCAGAGCTCCAGGAGATAGAGACATGAAAAACCCTCCAAAAATCAATGAATCCAGGAGTTGGTGTTTTGAAAAGATTAACAAAATAGACTGTTAGCCAGACTAATAAAGAAGAAAGGAAAGAAGAATCAAATGTACATAATAAAAAATGATACAGGGGGTATCACCACTTTTCCCACAGAAATACAAACTACCATCAGAGAATATTATAAACACCTCTATGCAAATAAACTAGAAAATCTAGAAGAAATGGATAAAGTCCTGGACATACACACCCTCCCAAAGGTAAACCAGGAAGAAGTCGAATCCCTAAATAGACCAAGAATAAGTTCCGAAATTGAGGCAGTAATTAAGAGCTGATTATGCTACCAAAACAGATATATAGACCAATTGAGCAGAACAGAGGCTGCAGAAATAACACCACACATCTACAACCATCTGATCTTTGACAAACCTGACAAAATCAAGCAATGGAGAAAGGATTCCCTGTTTAATAAATGGTGCTGGGAAAACTGGCTAGCCATATACAGAGACCTGAAACTGAACACCTTCCTAACATCTTATACAAAAATTAACTCAAGATGGATTAAAGGCTCAAACCTAAAACCATAAACCACAGAAGAAAACCTAGGCAATACCATTCAGGACATAGGCATGGGAAAAGACTTCATGACTAAAACACCAAAAGCAATGGCAACAAAAGCCAAAATGGACAAATGTGATCTAATGAAATCAAAGAGCTTCTGCACGGCGAAAGAAACTATTATCAGAGTGAACAGGCAACCTACAGAATGGGAGAAAATTTTTGCAATCTATCCATCTGACAAAGGTCTAATGTCCAGAATCTACAAGGAACTTAAACAAATTTACAAGAAAAAACAAACAACCCCATCATAAAGTGGGCAAAGGATATGAACAAACACATGGCAAAAGAAGACATTTATGTGGCCAACAAACATGAAAAAAAGTTCATCATCACTGGTCATTAGAGAAATGCAAAGCAAAACCACAGTGAGATACAATCTCATGCCAGTTAGAATGGCTATCATTAAAAAGTCAGGAAATAACAGATGCTGAGAGGATGTGGAGAAACAGGAATGCTTTTATACTGTTGGTGGGAGTGTGAATTAGTTCAACCATTCTGGAAGACAGTGTGGTGATTCCTCAAGGATCTTTAACCAGAAATACCATTTGACCCAGCAATCACATTACTTGGTATATACCCAAAGGATTATAAATCATTCTACTATAAAGACACATCTGCACCTATGTTTACTGCAGTGCTATTCACAATAGCAAAGACTTGGAACCAACCCAAATGCCCATCAATGATAGACTGCATGAAGAAAATGCGGCACATATACACCATGGAATACTATGCAGCCATAAAGAAGAATGAGTTCATGTCCTTTGCAGGAACATGGATGAAGCTGGGAACCATCATTCTCAGCAAACTAACACAGGAACAGAAAACCAAACACTGCATGTTCTCATTCATAAGTGGGAGTTCAACAATCAGAACACAGGGACACAGGGAGGGCAACATCACACAGCAGGGCCTGTCAGGGGGTGTGGGCCAAGGGGAGGGAGAGCATTAGGACAAATGCATAACACATGCGGGGCTTAAAACCTAGATGACGGGTTGATGGGTGCAGCAAACCACTATGGCACATGTATACCTATTTAACAAACCTGCACGTTCTGCACATGTATCCCAGAATTTAAAGTTTCATAAAAGAAAAATTTTTTTGTTTAAAATTCTGACTTCATTTGGTACACCCCGACTCTTAGAGTGACCATGTATCAATTAAAATGCATCCATCTTCTAAACAGAAACTGCTTCGAAGATCTTTTATCATTCTTCGAAAAAGAATGCATGAGTCACTGATTACAAAGCATTCCTCAGCTTTTCCCAGTTCCTTTTATCTTGTGAGGAGATTAATAGCCATCCTTGAGACACCAGGTGCTTTCTATTTATCAAAGAGAAGCCAGTGGCTGGTAGCTCCCCTAGAGGACTAAGAGAAGATGTACACAGATCTGCTTGGTTGATAATCTGAAGGAGGCAAAGCAACGCCTTCCACAGTCGGATGAGTCTCTAAAGACTGTGATGATTTTTTTCTCACTTTGGTTAATACATTTATCAAATATTTAATCATAAGCTGATCATTATTTTGTGTGTTTATGTTCCAAAACAGCATCAATCCTGCAGCCAGACCTGCCTCACATCACTTTCATGAGAAACTATATATGAGAAACTATAAAAACATTGTTTTTAGCAGTGTTTGTTACTTTCCTCATATTAAAAAAAATAAATTAATTCCTTATCTTCAAGATTGTGCAATCTCAAAAAAGTGGTGAACATTAGAGAAATAATTGATCTATATTTTATGACCAACTTCCTGCTTGAAATTTATTTATAATGCTTGTGCCGTAATCACTCTAAAACTTATTTGTCAAAAACAAACTCATTGTCTCCCGCTCCAAAAGTTTGCTTCTCCTTCTGCCTTCTGGTCTCAGATGATAAAATAACTTTACAGTCAATTGTTGGAAATAAGAATCCTAGCCATCTTGACTTGTATCTTTGCTTGAATTTTTCTCAAGTGTTACATTAAAAATTGAATACCAACATTATCTAATACCATTTCTGAAATGCCTCATGGATTCAGCCACTACAGCACTTATCACACCTCCTTTCTAGGACCTCAGTATCTTTTCTTCAGGGCTTCCCAACCTGAGTATTGATTCCTTCAGCTCTTGGAATTTGAAAGTATGGTAGGGGCATGTTAGGGGTCTGAACACAATCTCATATGTTTGTGTTGGCAGTAAGTAACATCAGGCTTTTGTGGCCGACCACACAGAGCATCTCCAAATAGATGTAGTGACATCAGCTACACAGTACATCATTGATTATTACACACAGGAAAGACAGATGTTTTCAAGTGCTCAAGAGGCAGAATTTAAAGTCAAATACATGCCAAGCTTGATGGTAGGATGGCTCCGTAAGGACAGGCAAGAATCCTTTCAGAAACAATTATAGGCAATGACCTCCAGAGTCCAAAGTGTCCTTTCTGGGCACTGCTGTGTGTGCAAATGCTATTTATGTGCTTCATAGGGCTTCTCAGACATGAAATCAATGCTTTTTAAATCATTCTTCTATCCCTGGGTAGATAGGAACATTAGTGAGTAAAGTGTATATAATTAAAATATTCACAGGGAAGACTGAGAAAATGTATTTATTAGGTGATATCCATAAACAAATAATTTAAAAATGCCATTTCATATGTTTCTCTAGACACCATTTCCTTAGTGTCTCTCATTTTAAGGATGTCTTCATCTCATTTTTCACATATCTTATACCCTGCCTCTTTTCTCCCACTTCAGGGTGTTCCGGAGAATTAAAATTCTTCCTATCCTTCTCTTTCTTCTATTCAAATTAACTCCTACTATACCCAATCCTTGAAATATGACAATACACTGAATCTTCTAACCTAAGTACCTATTAGGTTATTCTGCCACAAAAGGTCTCATTAGGAATAATTCGATTTATAATATTTTAAACTCATTTTCATATTGCTTCCCCGCTTCAGGAGCCACTCAAACTTGTTCTTCTTCCTCCGTTCAACCTTTCCTAATTATTTCCAAGAAAAGGCCATTTCACTTTTTTGTTGTGGATAAACTCACCTTTCACTGTATTAAGGACTTTAGTTCATTAATTAAGCCTACTTTGTCTGTTACCATTCTGATTAGTATATAATCATGTTATGGGATATTTTATCTTAACAGAAACAATTTTTTTTCATATAGTTCTATCTCCAGCTATTACAGTTTTCTCTCTGCTTTTCTTCAAACAAAAGTCCAGTAACTCCCTCTTATTTTGGGGGATATATTCTAAGACCCTCAGTGGATGCCTGAAACCACAGATAGCATGGAACCCTATGTATATCATTTTTTTCATAAATATACATACCTCTCATTAAGTTTAATCAGCAGACGCAACCTACGCAGTAATTTTTACATTTTTTAGTTTAAACCAATTCCTGAATCTGTGTACTGTCTCTAATTTGAAGTAAATGGCTTTGTGTTTCTTGTTTCAGGGACTTCCTGCTGAAGTTGTCATATAGCCTCAATGCATTCTGACATAACACATACTGTCAATTGAAACACGTTTCTGTTTATGTCTTCCATCCAGAAATTTAATGCCTTTTCCATCTTAACTAAGCACTTATGCACTGTTGCCATAACTTTTGCAGTTTGAGGTGGAACAGCAATACTAGCACAAATTCCTTTTACCTTCTTCACAGTTTCACAGATAGAAGATGCATTTCTTACTATAGATCTTAGCAACCTCAACATATGACTTCTTTTATTTCCATTAAGTCAAAAATTTTTACATTTTCACTTAAAGAAAGCATTCTCTTTGGAGAAAGAATTCAAAAGCTATTTAGCCATGGAATTCAATCTTCATGTAAACTATAATTTGGAAGAAGATTTTAAGTTTAAATTAAGTGTTTTAGTTATTGTTTTACATAAACTAGTATGTTTATTGGGGCACTATTCACAATAGCAAAGACTTGGAACCAGCCCAAATGTCCAACAATGATAGACTGGATTAAGAAAATGTGGCACATATACACCATGGAATACTATGCAGCCATAAAAAATGATGAGTTCATGTCCTTTGTAGGGACATGGATGAAGCTGGAAACCATCATTCTGAGCAAACTATTGCAAGGACAAAAAACCAAACACCACATGTTCTGACTCGTAGGTGGGAACTGAACAATTAGAACACATGGACACAGGAAGGGGAACATCACACACCAGGGCCTGTTGTGGGGTGGTGGGAGTCGGGAGGGGTAGCATTAGGAGATATACCTAATGTTAAATGATGAGTTACTGGGTTCAGCACACCAACATGGCAGAGTATACATATGTAACTAACCTGCACTTTGTGCACATGTACCCTAAAACTTAAAATATAAAAAAAAAATTACAGGATGTTGTTGCCAAAAATTTAATGAGAAAATATAAGAGGATAGTAGAGAAACGTCTTCACCTCTCATTCTTGACAGTAAATTTGTTACAATTCCATAATCCTGCAATTACATTGGAGAAACTAAAAGCTGGAATTAGATAGATTAATCTGTACTGAGGTAAAAGTTAATTATAGTATTTTATAAATTCTCATATATGGAGGACTTATCAATAAATTTGTATTTCATATGTTATTATAATAATTCCTGGAACATGTAAATACACCATTCATGGAAAAGAATGTAAGATAAGGTCAAAATTTTAATAGATTCAGAGTAAATCAGTTTATCATATATTTTTATTATTAGTATTTGAAATTAAATTCCATCCTATGTATATACTATAACAATATATTCAATGTCATTTAAAACTATATGTGGAATTACATAGTAGGAGTCCAGCTTCCTTGACTGAGAATATAGATATTCCCAAAAGATATATTATTCCAGTATATACAATGAATTTATATTAAATAATTTGAATAGATTTTATGAAAGACTTTTGGGTGAGAATTACTCAAACATTATTATATTAAAAAATTCTTGTTTCTGTGGTGTCTGATGTAAGAAAACTCTTTCCCAGATAATTTCCAGACCCAAGCAGCTAGTGGAAAATTGTCACTGGATGTACAATCACCAGCCTTAGACCTTAGTTTGATTGACTGGAGAGTATTAACTGAAGTAGGCATCTGTTATGGATAGTGGGTAAGGCAGGACTGGGAAAAAACTGAGAATGACAATCACCTTGTGGGTTTAACAGTATTATATTCATTTTAGAGTTTATAAAGAGATTAGACACCAAGGTCTCAAATATTTAAATGACTTATTTAAAGTTAAACGACAGCGAGATTATCAATTTTAGCTTTGAAACAACATCGTTTTATTCTAAATTTAATATAGCTGCCTCTTGACGTTGTATTTATGAATATTGAAACAAAATGTTAGCTCATTCTGGTTTGTACTGTAAAATGTTGAATGTGAGAAATGCAAATACCTTTGTAAAAATGCAACTAAAATCTTAATTTTGATTCTTCCTATCTTCTTAAGATAGAAAATTTTTCTTAAAACGTATATGTTCAGAGATATGTTCTAATTTTCTTCATTTTGTAGTCAGGGCATAATTTGTTAGCACTACTTTCACATTTTAGTGTACTTTTTTTCAGAGTGATCAAAAACTTTCTTTACAAAGCACCAACAATGAACAAATTTTTTCTAGAAGAAAGCTAGTTTAGAAATGCAGAGGATAATGGATTAATGATTCAAAAAGAAGTCTTTGAAAACAAATTTTTTACCTACCTACTCAAGTTCCCCTTGCTGAGAATAAATTTTTTGAATAAATAGCATGTCATGTCTGGATCTAACTGGAATTAAGGAAGATTTTCTAAGAGTTTCTTTACTTCTTGACTCTTCTTTATCCTAAGAAAATATCTTTTATATATAAAGATGAATCCAGCTGATTCCCTGTCATTTGATTTAATTTTAGCCCTTCAGTCACAAGCAATGCCCAGTGAACTGCAGATTCTCATCAGTTCAGAACAAGGCCACACATGGAGACAAAGCATGATGAATAGTCTGTTACTATAACCCAGAGGAGATGACCTTGGCATTGGTGAGACCCAAATTAGTATCAAAGCTCATATTTCATTGAATATCCTCTCTCATAGCCACAGCTTTGACCAGATGTATGGAAGCTAAGAAAACAACCTCTTACCTTTAGCAAATATGAACTCGGTCATAAAACTTTTACAAATAATTGAATTATATAAAAGAGCTTATTCTAAGGTTATTTTTCTTTCTTTTTTCCCTTCTTTTAGGACTCAGATCCTAAACAATTTCATTGTAATATTAACAATTACATGATTCATGGTACATGATTTTAGGTTTCTTGGTTGTTACATAACAGAAATTTAGAAGTTTTTGTAAATAGACTCCATTATATTTCAAGTGATTTTTACTTAATGATTTTTTTAAACAAATTCAGACAAACAATACTTAACTGGCTTCTAGAAAATTGTTCTCATTGATATATCAGTACCTTTCATTTACCTTTTAAATAAGTCCTCGAGAAATAAACTCAGGACAATTTTAGTTTGCGTGTGTGTGTGTGTGTGTGTGTGTGCGCGCACATATGTGTGTTCCTTCCCAAAACCGTCTTTGTGGACAGTCCAATTCTAAAATGTAATTGGAATTCTGGAATATTGTTGCATGACATTCTGCTGAAATTTGACTACTGAATCCATTTATACAACCCCTTTAGATAATGTATGCATATTTTCCTTTTTCAAATAGAAAGAAGTAAATGTGATGTGAGTACTGTTTCAAATAATAGTACCAGAAGTTTTTTGAAAAGGTCAATTTTGCTGATACAATTTTGGAGTCTATTATGAATAAATTGCCCTTTCTCATATATCTTCATTACATGTTATGCTTCCTAATTTCCACCATTTCCCCCCAAATTTGAATAAAGTAGAGCTATTCAAAATATTGGCTAATAAAAGGAAATACACTCCATTTATTAACTAGAAAAGTAAGTTCCTTTACTAAATTTAAGTTAGATGATATACCAATATATTATGAAAATTGGTTCTGTTAATTTTTCCTTTCAAATTATTTTCTCTATTACAAGTTCTACACCTTTAAGAAAGATTTTTAATGATGAAAAAAATTACAAAGCAGCTTAATAAAGCTTCTGTCTTGGCTTGGCTTGTGCTGCTATAACAGAATACCACAAACTGAGTGATTTATAAAGAACATAATTTTATTTAGAGGCTGGCATCTCACAAGGGCTGTCCTGCTGCCTCATCCCATGGCGGAAGGGGGAGGGGCAAAAAAGAATGAGACAAAGAGCAAGAGGTGACCAAACCCATATTTTAAAATAAGAAAACCATTCCCATAATAATGGCATTATTCTATTCATGCAGGTGGTGCCCCCATGACCCAAACGTCTCCCATTAGTTCTCATCCCCTAATGCCATCACATTGGGAATCAAGTTTCCAGTACATAAATTTGTTACTGAAACACCTGGCATTTTGTCTAGGTTCTGCTGCTCACTGCACAAAAAGCAAATCACAGAGACAAGTATCGCCAAGGAAGAAGGCTTTAATCAGGTGCTACAGCTGAGGTGATGAGAGATCAGTCTCACATCCGTCTCCCTGACCAACTAAAACTAGGGGTTTATATAGCAGGGAAGAAATGTAGCAGTGTTTTGTAAAAAGAGGAACTAGAAAAGGGCAAAAAGGCAATCATGATGAATGAGGGATCCTGCATCTCATTGTCTGAATGCAGTGATCTGGTGAGTTTCAGTTCTTTGAGTCTTTTCTTTGAGAGGCCCTAAGGTGGTTTCCTGAGGAAGGAACTCAGATAAAACAAATGTAAGGTTCAAGCTTTAAGACAAGAAGGGTCAATTTCAATGTTTATTTGAAAAACTATCTATGTGACTACTGGGTCAGTTTCAGAACTTTGGGGGACACATTCAAACCATAGCAACTTCCAGTGAGGAATTACACTTGCTCAAAACTATCACTGTGAGGTGGGGTTCAATTTATCCAAAGCCATTCCCCAGAGGCTGGATTCTGAACGAGATAGCCTCTTACAGAACATCAGGGAAACCCACTATAAAATAGTTTTTAAAGTAATTAACCCTATAGAGTTCTGACATGGAATATCAAGACTGGAAACAACTACAATGCTTGCATCCCAGCTGATTACATCAAGTCTGGAACCTACACTCTCATAAATATTGAACAGTAAGTCAGTAGAATAGGGCTCAAGACCAGTATTATGCTCAACTGTTCTGATTATGGATTCCAGTCACTGCCCACATCAAAGGAGGGAATGGCTCTTCCCCAATCACACACGACAAAGGGGAAGTCTCTCATGGTGTCTAATGTCTAGCCCTGTATTCCGTTCCATAATGCGCTGGGTAGTGGGAGACCTGCACATGGGAGATGTGTATATTTGATACAGGCAATTGCCTTTGTTGACATAAAAATTTCATTCCATGCAATTTCTTAATTCTAAAATTTCATGGAGAATATGTTTAGTTTTTTAAGTTTGATTTTAAAGTTTGTATTCTCCATAGTTCTAGAGCAAGGGTTTTCTAGCAATGTAAAGAAAAATATTTTCGTACGATATCAAAATATTTTGTAATCACTGTAATCTCCATTGTCAACCATGCATTCTGTGATAGATAATAAAAGAATGTTGTTTTAGATAACTAAATAGTCTGATAACGTGTTACCTAATCCATGAGTAAATATATTAAAATAACATCTGAAAAAAATCTATTGTTTAATAACTTGTGAGGAAAACAAGAGTTGAAAAAAATGTTGATGACTCAGAATCCATCAACATAAATCATTGGCACAAAAGAAAAAGATTAAACTTTCAAACAATTAAGAATTATGTTTCAAGCCTATACCATTTTATCATGATTTCTTAACCTCATGCTTCTGTATCTAATAAATTTGGATTTGACAATCCTCTTTCTATATAGACCACTGTTCTTAACAACAACAGCAAAAATTCTGTGAGCTTCAAAATTTGAGTCATTTTGAATTGAAACAGACCCTTCATTAATTTGTCCATTTATAAATATTCGCACACATTTATACTATGGAAAGCACCATTCTACACTTTTTTTTTTTTTTTTGAGACAGAGTCTCACTCTTGTAGCCCAGGCTGGAGTGCAGTGGCGTGATCTCAGCTCACTGCAGCCTCCGCCTCCTGGGTTCAAGCAATTCTCCTGACTCAGCCTCCTGAGTAGCTGGGATTACAGGCACCCGCTGTCATGCCTGGCTAATTTTTGTACTTTTAGTAGAGACAGGGTTTCGCCGTGTTGGTTAGTCTGGTCTCCAATTCCTGACCTCAGGTGATCTGCCCACCTCGGCCTCCCAAAGTGTTGTGATTACAGGCGTGAGCCACCATGCCTGGCCCATTCTACACTATTAAAGGCACACAAAGAATCTAATGTGCATACTTACTTAAAGAAGACCAGGGAAATGGTTTACAGACAGTGATCACAGCTTTATTTGGTATGTAATCAATTTAGAGTTTCTGTATAGAATTTTAAAATATTAATTAGAGTAAAATAGGATATGTTAGGATACCAGATTATGAGATGAGACAGATGGATAAAAAAGAGATTTGGATAGGATAAGGTAGTGAGAAGAGACGAGAAGAGAAAACAAGAGGAGAGGATAGGAGAAGGGAGGAGAGGAGAGAAGACCCATGGGATATGTGTATTTTGCAATAGCCAGTTGTTTTGCTGACATACTAATAAGGCTTATTCTCATTCCTTGCAGTTTCTTAATTCCAAAATGTCACAATTTTTATTGTGCTCTGTAATAACAGGTATACTGTTGTAAGACTAGAAGACAGTAGACCAGAGTAGCCTGAATGGTAAAGGTGAGAATAAGAATGCATACTCTGGATTACTCTATAAAATGTATTCCTTACTGAAAGTGTTAGTCAAAAAGTATGAAAGCTATAGTTGTGGTGCAAACTAGATGAATGCAAATAATTATGACATGAAGAAAATAGTAAATGTTTAAAGAGTCAAAATATGAGGATTCAGAGATGGGAAAAGATTACTTCACTTGGGGAAATGTGATGATCATTCAAGTACCCTTGGTAGCATTTCTCTGAAATAGGAAAGACAATTTCTTCAGAGAATTAAGGGGAGGAGGCAGTGAGATAGTTTCAATGGAATAGGAAATGATCACCCTATAAATATTCCTTTAAAAAGACGTTATTTCCTACAAACATCAATAATAGCAAATACATACATAGAATTAAGATCAAAGATTTGATAAAATGTATTTCTTTACATTTTAAGTCCACTTTGTAATAATAATGCCATAAATAAAAATAATTATCACTTTTCACTCCCTAGTATGTCTACAATATCATCCTAGATACTTTGTGTAATTCATTCTGTACAAAACCATTATGAGGTAGGTATTTCCTGTAACTCCCACTTCAGGTGATGAAAATTAACTCTGAAAGCTTGGGAAACTTACCTCTCGGTCATTCATGTAGCATGTGGATGAGTGGGTACAGATTTTATATGCAACTATATTTCTCCCAAGCTGCTGTTCTGAACCACCACATTCTTCTACTCTTGGAAAGTATAGGGATAATTGACTAGAGAAAAAAAATATTTCTAAGTACATACAGATGCGTTAATACAGTGATCTTTCAGTTATAAAGAAACTAGAATATGTGAGAACTGCCTACTCTAAAGAATCTCACAGTAACTAATCTACTCCTATCTTTTTATAGGTTTTCCAACTTGGTTCAAACTAATGTGAACTTTCTGGATCAGATCCAGTAATCCACAATGCACATACAATATGAGGAATAGTAGCTTAACCTCACTTTTCTCTAGATGGATTTCTGGGTATGAGTTTCAAGTCTTTTGGCATCAAATACTAAAACCTCCAGTAATCCCAATGCAGATGTGCAACAAGACAATTTTAGCTACAGCCTCATGCATAAAATATAGCTCAATTTTTATAAAAAAAAGTTTGGAAGAAACATATTGGGATATCTATTTACATTTTAATGGGATATGGGTCTGGGGCTACATTTTCCATCTTATGGAACTAGTTTCCTAGTAAAGTATTTTGAATCCTGCTGACATTTTGCCTTAGTGCCTCTCAATCATTTAAATATAACATTTTAGTTTACATAATCTTCCAACATATTTAATTTTGTTCCGAATCTCAAAAATTAGCCCCTAGAGTATAAGTGAAACATGTAAATATGCATCTTATAAAATGCCAGAAATAAAGGATCAATGCCAATAGAATGAGAAAAGCATATTAATAATTTTCACAACTACTTACAGAGCAGTCTGTAAAAAGCAGCCTGACAGAAGCTCAGCCATTTCTCTGACACTATGATCCTTGAATCTGGGGGAGATTTAAAGTAATGAGGTCGCCACTATTTTTTAATATGCTCCACTCCAGTTAGAGCCTTGGGTTTTTTCTTCAATGTGACATAAACCTATAAAATTCTCTTTCATTCAATCCTGCTCCTTTTTATCTAGGTGACACCTATGAATTAAAAAAATAATTTGTGCAATATGCATCTGTATAACTTTTCTAAAACAGTTGAAGCCTCACTGTGCATGTCCTCCTTCCTCAGCATTTTCTCTTTACACCTTTCAGAGAAATTCACAATCTTGAATCTGTTTTTATCATTACCAACATATCTTTATAATTGTCCTACCTGTGCGTTGTTTTGAATGTTTTGATAATATTTTAATGGCATTATTTTATACATATATATTCATATCTATAAAAATTAACTCACTGTTCTTTTCAGCAACAACTTTTGAGCAATTTTCAGCAATGAACTTAAGCATTTACATTGAATTGACTTATTTTAATTTTTGTATAGTGTATTAGTGCAAAAACATTCCTATATTGTTAAGTTGTTCTCTTCTTAAATAAACATTTAAACTTTTTCTAGTTTTATAATAATGTAAATGTCATTCTTGTGCATGTTTCCTTGTTCACGTATGTGGAAAGTTAGTGAATAAACAAAGAGAAATGGCTGAATTAAAGATTATTTGAATATACGAGTTGATTAGATATTGCTATGCCTGTATTTCTCCCCAGTGTATTTAAGCCAATTTACTTAGCTTCAGTCAATGGATGAGCATATTGGATTTTTTTATTTTTCATTTCAGGTGATGTTTGCAAAAAGTTTGTTTCTCTTTTACTTATATGGTGTTTTATGTTTTGTAGCACTTTTGATCTGTTCTGAATACTAATCTATGTTCAGTTATAGGCATTGTAATATTTTCTTCCAAATTTGTCTCTAAAACTAAATGATAAAGTCTTATGACAGAGTTCTTTTTTCTTGATATTGTTTGAATGTATTCAAATCAGGAATCTTTTTAAAAGTTTTATTGTGAAATAATTTTAGATTTTCACAAGAATTGTAAAGACCTTGCAGAGTTCCTATAGATCTTCACTCAGCTTTCTATACTGTAAATATCTTAACTAACCAGGGTACATTTTTCAAAACTAAGAAATTAATATTGGTCAAATGCCATTAACTAACCTACAGACTTGATTCCACCAAATTTTTTACTAATTCTATTTTTCTTTGCCAGGATACCATGTTGCATTAAGTCATCTTGTCATAGTCTTCTTCAATCTGTGACATTTTCTCATCCTATTCATGTTATTTATAACCTTAACATTTTTGAAGGGTAATTATTAAGATTTTGTAGAATATTTTTCAATTTGGGTTTGTCTGAAGTTTTCTCATGGTGAGACTGAGTATATGGATTTTGAGAAAACTGTCCTACTCATTGCATCAAACCAGGGGTATATGATATTTATGACTTAGAAACTTTGATCATCAGTGAAAGTAGAGGTTGTTAGGCATCTCTGCTTTAAAGTCAACATTTTACCTCTTCATACTCTATACCTTAGAAATTGTATTCTTTTTAAATTTTTACTTTGCTTGTGTTTCTTTAGAAAAAGTTGCCTATACTGATATGATAAAATATTATTATAGTTTTGCTCTCTCTGTTTATTAAACTACATGAAATTGGTGTTTGCTATTGATGAGAGTTATAGACCCAGTACATTCTCAAAAGAGATAATCAATTTTTCCATCAGTATTAATTTCTCTTTTTCTTCCTTTCTGATCTGCAAGTGTATTTCTGCTGTGTATGAAGTTTCCATAGGAATGTGGATATTTCTTTCTTGGATTTCAGTTATGTTTAATTGGGAAATGTCTATACCCCTCCAAGATGTTGACAGGGTGGTAACTAATATGATTTTATAGTAAGTTTTCTCATGTTGTGGAACAAGTTCCTCCATCATGTGCGTTTTAAAAATTGCCTTTGTTATATTCAGTCCTTTGCCCATGCAAATCAGTATTAGAAAGACCTGATAAACTGATTTCATTGGCAGATTAAGTTAAGGAGAATAAAGGCTTTTCTAATTTTTTTAATCTTATTTATAAGTGTAGCAAATTCCTTCTATTGATGTCATTTTCTTAATTATTTCATTTCTATCTATATTTTAATTAAAATCAATAATATTATAGGCTTTATGATTTTTTTAGATTTATTAATACTTTATATTTTGCTGTTATTATAACAACAAAATATGTCACATTTTTTAAAAAATTTAAAAATATTTTTAAAATATTTGCTGCTAGTGCAGAGGAATGCATTTGATATACTAATGTTTATTGTACATTTGGCAAACATGTTAAATTGTCTTAATAATTTAAATAGATTGTTTGCATACTGTCTTGAGTTTTTTACTTTGACAGTTATATCATCTATGAAAAATAATAATTTCTTTAACTCTGTAATTTACCTTCTGCTTATTTTATTTTTATTATTATAATGACTAGATATCCAGGGAATTTTTACATAGAAACTGAAATGGTGTGCATCTTTGATTTGTTCTAGATTTTAAGTGGAAAGCTTTTAACATTTAATAACTATATTTAATATATTATGTAGATTTTGAAAATAATTTTTATTAGAATAAAAATGTTTCTGTTTTATATAATATGGTTAAGATTTTAAAATTCGTTAGGTGTTCAATTTGATCAAATACTTTAATAAAATAACTATTCCTCATTGTTCTCCCATTTTGATGAAAAACTCTAATAAATTTTTTTTTTTTTTTTTTTTTTTTGAGACGGAGTCTCGCTCTGTCACCCAGGCTGGAGTGCAGTGGCACGATCTCGGCTTACTGCAACCTCCGCCTCCTGGGTTCAAGCAGTTCCCTGCCTCAGCCTTCCGAGTAGCTGGGATTACAGGCACCTGCCACCATGCCCGGCTAATTTTTTCTATTTTTAGTACGGACAAGATTTCACCATCTTGGCCAGGCTGGTCTTGACCTCCTGACCTGATGATGCACCCACCTCAGCCTCCTAAAGTGCTGGGAATACAGCCATGAGCCACTGTGCCTGGCCAAATTTTCTTATTTAAACACAGCATAATCATGATCCATTACTTTTATATCCCTTACTAGACAGGTTTTTAATATTTATTTAGAATTTTGCGTGTATTTTATAAATGAAATTGATCTATAATTTTCCTTTTTATACTGTCATTACCTAATTTTGATATTAAAGCTGTAATCACCTCATAAAGGAGAGTTTTTCTTTTATGATGGGTTGTGTTCTGGTACATCCTGTACAAGTCTGAAAAAAAGGACCATCTTAAATTAGATCCCTGAATAAAAAATATTATTGGCCTGGTATATTTTTGGCTAGATAACTGCACTATGAATTAGTTTTAAAAGAGTTATATAGCCATTCAGGCTTAATTTTTATTCCAAATAGGATTGGTAATTTTCATTTTTTTTTTCTAGAAACTTGTTTCCTTTTTATTCTTTGGCTGAATTCTGAATGCATGCATATAGCAGAGGAGAGGCAATTGCTTCTTGGCCTTTTGGCTGAAGTCAAGTGGAGGAGAGACAATATATCAATGCTAATTGCTGAGTTTCTCCAGGAAATAAAATATGTAATAATTATTTGAGATATATTCAAAAATCCATGTTTAATCACTGAAACCTGTAATTATGTTATCTAATATGACAAAGGGATGTTGCAGATGTGATTAGGCAGATTGAGGTAATTATTGTGGATTATCTGGGTGGCTCTAATATAATCACAACATGTCCTATTAGAGAGACATGAAGGGAGTGAGAGTAGTGACAACAAAAGCAAGAGATTGACTCAGGGTTTTCTTCAACCTCCTCAGCCTAATGTGGGAATATAGATTGGATTATCAAAAAAAAAATCTGTGAATAAATCTCTTGTTTATTGAGAAATCCTAGTGACATATTTGCAGGAAACTATAAAGGTCTGGGGGAATGGGGGAGTGGGGGAATGTTGTACCAGCAGAAGCACTGCCAGATTGGACTAAGAGGGAAAGGCAGAGGGCGTCGGGGGAAGAGAGAGAGAGAGAGAACCTTCTAAGCCATCAGATCTCGTAAGAATTCACTGTTACAAAAACAGCAAGGAAGAAAATCTACCTCCATGATCCAATCACCTCCCAACAGGTCCCACCCTCAAAGGTGGGGATTACAATTTGAGATGAGATTTGGATGGGGACATGAGCCAAACCATATCATTTCACCCCTGACCCCTCCAAAACCTCACATCCTTTTTACATTTCAAAATCAATCATGCCTTCCAAACAGTTGCTCCAATCTTAACTCATTCCAGCATTAACTCAAAAGTCCAAGTCCAAAGTCTCATCTGAGACAAGGGAATTCCCTTCCACTTATGAGCCTGTAAAATTAAAAACAAGTTAGTTATTTACAAGACACAATGGGGGTACAGACAGTGGGTAAATGTTCCCATTGCAAAAGGGAGAAATTGACCAAAACAAAGGGGCAACAGGCCCCATGCAAGTCAGAAACCCAGCAGGGCAGACCTTAAAACTTAAGGCTCCAAAATAATCTCCTTTGACTCCATGTCTCACATCCAGGGCATGCTGATGCAATAGGTGGGCTCCCAAGCTATTGGGCAGCTCTGCTGCTGCAACTCTGCAGGGTACAGCCCCTGAAACTTCTTTCACAGGCTGCTGTTGAATGCCTGGAGCTTTCCCAGGCACACAGTGCAAGCTGTCAATGGATCTACCATTCTAGGGTCTGGAGGATGATGGTCCTCTTCTCACAGCTCTACTAGGCAGTGCCTCAGTGGGGACTCTGTGTGGGGGCTCCAATCCCACATTTCCCTCCTGCACTGCCCTAGCAGAGGTTCTCCATGAGGGCACTGCTACTGCAGCAGACTTCTGCCTGAGCATACAGTTGTTTCCATACATACTCTGATATGTAGACACAGGTTTCCAAACCTCAATTTTTGCCATCTGTGCATCCACATGCCCAATACCATGTGGAAATTTCCAAGGCTTGGGGTTTGCACCCTCTGAAGCCACAGCCTGAGCTATACTTTGTCCTATTTTAGCCATGAGTAGAGCTGGAGCACTGGGAACACAGGGCTCTATATCCCAAAGTTTCACAGAGCAGTGGGGGCCCTGATCCCAGCCCACAAAACCATTTTTCCCTCTTAGGCCTCTGGGCTTGTGATGGGAGGGCCTTCCATTAAGATTGCTGAAATGCCCTGGAGACATTTTCCCAATGTCTTGGCTAATAACAACAGGTTCCTCATTACTTTGTGCATATTTATGCAGCCAGCTTCAATTTCTCCCCAGGAAGTGGGTTTTTAGTTTTTGTCACATAGTCAGGCTTTGAACTTTCCAAACTTTTATATTCCGCTTCCCTTTTAAACATAAGTTCCAATTTCAGATCATATCATTGTGACTGTATGCATTCAGAAACAGCCAGGTCACATCTTGAATGCTTTGCTGCTTAGAAATGTATGCTTCCAGATACCCTAAATTATCTCTCTCAAGTTCAGAGTTTCACAGATCTCTAGGGCAGGAGCTAAATGCCATCAGTCTCTTTGCTCAAGCATGGCAACCATGGCCTTTGCTCCAGTTCCCAATATGTTCCTCATCTCCATCTGAGACCACCTCAGCCTGGACTTCATTATCCACATCACTGTCAACATTTTAGTCAAAACCATTCAAGAAGTCTCTAGGAAGTTCCAAACTTTCCCAAATCTTCCTGTCTTTTTCTGAACCCTGAAAACTGCTCCAACCACTCTGCTATAAAGAACTACATGAGACTAAGTAATTTATTAAGAAAAGATATTTAATTGACTTACAGTTCAATTAAACCTGGAGGACAGCAGACATCTTCTCACAGACCACTAGGCAGTGCCCCAGTAGGGACTCTGTGTGGTGACTCGTACCCCACATTTCCCTGCTGTACTACCCTCAAAGAGGTACTGCAAAGAGCCCCGCCCATGCAGCAAACTTCTGCTTGGATACCCAGGCATTTCAATACATCCTCTCAAATCTAGGCAAAGGTTCCCAAACCTCAGTTCTTGACTTCTGTGCACTCATAGGCTCAACACCACATGAAAGCTGTCAAAGTTGGGGACTTGCATCCTCAGAAGCCATGGGCTAAGCTGTACTTTGGCCCTTTTTAGCAATGATGGGAGCGGCTAGGACATAGGGCACCAACTTCCTAGGCTGCAGACAGTACAGGGACCCTGGGCCCAACCCATGAAACCACTTTTTCCTCCTAGGCCTTCAGGCTTGTGATGGGAAGGACTGCTGTGAAGACCTCTGACATGCCCTGGAGATATTCTCCTCATTGTCTTGGAGATTAACATTCAGCTCCTCATTACTTATGCAAATTTATGCAGCTGGCTTGAATTTCTCCTCAGAAAATGGGATTTCTTTTTCTATCACATTGTCAGGCTGCAAATTTTCCTATTTTCCTAACTTTTATGCTCTGCTTCCTTTATAAAACAGAATGCCTTTAACAGCACCCAAGTCACTTCTCATATGCTTTGCTGCTTATAAATTTCTTCTACCAGTTGCCCTTAATCATTTCTCTCAAGTTCAAAATTCCACAAATCTCTAGGACAGGGGTAAAATGCTGCCAGTCTGTAGGCTAGAACATAAGAGGATTCACCCTTGCTCCAGTTCCCATCCCACCTCTTGCATTGGTATGACCTGGATATGAGTCATGGAGTCAAAGGAGATCATTTTGGAGCTTTAAGATTTGACCGCCCTGAGCGCAGTGGTTCATGCCTGTAATCCCAGCACTTTGGGATGCCAAGGTGGGTGGATCACGAGGTCAGGAGATTGAGACCATCCTGGCTAACATGGTGAAACCCTGTCTCTACTAAAAATACAAAAAAATTAGTCGGGCATGGTGGTGGGCACCTATAGTCCCAGCTGCTTGGGAGGCTGAGGCAGGAGAATGGTGTGAACCCAGGAGGCGGAGCTTGCAGTGAGCCGAGATTGAGCCACTGCACTCCGGGCTGGGCAACAGAGTGAGACTTCATCTCAAAATTTGACTGCCCAACTAGATTTTTAGACTTGCGTGGAGCCGGTAGCCCTTTGTTTTGGCCAATTTCTTCCATTTGGAATGGCTGTATTTACGCAATGCCTGTACCCCCATTGTATCTAGGAAGTAACTAACCTGTTTTTTATTTTACAGGCTCATAGGTGGAAGAGACTTGCCTTGTCTTGGAGTAGACTTTGGACTGAGGAGTTTTGAGTTAATGCTGAAATGAGTTAAGACTTTGGGGGAAAGGCATGATTGGTTTTGAAATGTGAGGACATGAGATTTGAGAGTGGCCAGGGGCAGAATTATATGGTTTGGCTGTGTCCCCACCCAAATCTCATCTTGAATTCCCATGTGTTGTGGGAGGGACCCAGTGGGAGGTAATTGAATTATGGGGGCAGGTCTTTCCTGTGCTGTTCTCAGGATAGTAAATAAGTCTCACAAGATCTGATGGTTTTAAAATGGGGAGTTTCCCTGCACAAGCTCTTCTGTAGTCTGCCACCATGTGAGACATGCCTTTCACCTTCTGCCATGATTGTGAGGCCTCACCTGCCTCACAATCATCTGGAACTGTAAGTCCATTTAACCTCATTCTTTTGTAAATTGCCAGTCTCAGGTGTGTCTTTATCAGCAGCGTGAAATTGGACTAATACACATGCTTTGTGCTTAAAAATTACTAAAATTTTACTTTAGCTCAAAGAAAGAGGGCAAGGAAGGGTGCAGCAGGAAATAAAATCTGAGAATTAAAAGGCTGAGGCAGATCCTGAAGAACTTTTGGGGTCATTTACATGGATATTGGCTTTTAATCTGCACAACTTAAAAAATATTAGACATTTTTGGGCAGGAATAACACAGTGAAACTTCCATTTAAAAACACAACTTTCAACTGCTATGTTGAAAAAAGACTGTAGAAGAGAATGAAAAGATCATGGAAACCAAGCCAAAAATTATTGCTAAAATTTAAGTGAGAGGGTGACTTGGGCTAGTGTGATAATGGTGGAGTTGGTAAGAACTAGCCAAATTTTTTGTATTTTTAAATAAGATTTTTTTATGAGCATGATGTGGAGTAGGAGCAAAGAGAGGAATCAAGAATAATCACAACATCTTTGGTCTGAGCCAAATAATTGATCTGATATTTACTGACTTTAGAATGAGTACATAAGATGCAGATTTAAAGAGAAAAATCAGAATTTCATTTCCAAACCTTTTACTTTTCTAGATAGATATCTAAGTGTGGTTATCAAATATGTAGTGGTAGACTAGAATTTAGCAATGTGATCTAGGCTGGAAACAATTTTTAATCCTTAAAACAGCATTTTCCAAAGTGTATTCCGTAAGTGTCTATTTCTGCAGCAGGTTAATAAGTACTAAACACACAGTTTATTTAATCAACTTTTTTTTTTTTTTTTTTTTTGAGACAGAGTCTCGCTGTCGCCCAGGCTGGAGTGCAGTGGTGCGATCTCGGCTCACTGCAGGCTCCGCCCCCCAGGGTTCACGCCATTCTCCTGCCTCAGCCTCCCGAGTAGCTGGGACTACAGGCGCCTGCCACCTCGCCCAGCTAATTTTTTGTATTTTTAGTAGAGACAGGGTTTCACTGTGTTAGCCAGGATGGTCTTGATCTCCTGACCTCCTGATCCGCCCGCCTCAGCCTCCCAAAGTGCTGGGATTACAGGCGTGAGCTACCGCGCCCAGCCTTAATCAATATTTTTTAGAAATGTTGAGTTACTATAAACAGGTTTCCTTACTTTAGTACTGCTCAGAATCATTAATATAATAATATAATTTTGATATCTAATGATGATAACATAGTATATAGAGTTTTCCAAATGGTTCTATCTAAAATATATCTTTTCTAGAAAAATTTGGGATAATTGTTTGAAAGAAACATTTTATGTAAAACGATGACAACCACCCTTGGCCTTATTTAACAAATGAAACAATTAAGTTTTTAAAACTTGAATAGTTATTCAGGGTTATATAGCTGGCCTTCAAACCCATGTTGATCTTTCTTACTGTTTAATTGAACTCATGAAAAAGAAAAGGGTGGCAATATACTCAAGTGTGATTTCATTCCACATACAGATAAGCAGAGTAAACCAGACAAAATTTCCCAGGACTTGGTAAAAGAGGCCTAATGGAGAAAATAAAACTGCAGGGGCTTAGTAGATGCAAGACAAAGTATCCTGTTTGATTCTATTTCGTTCTGACTAGAATTATTTTAATTAATAATGGCTGTATAATCCAGAGGCTTGTAGAGAGCTTGGAATATATTTTTGCACCAGTATGGATTTTTTTTCTAGCATTTATAGACTGTATGGGTTATTGAAAACTTTTCCTAATTCAAGGTACTCTGTATATCTTTAATCACAATATTTCTGAGATGTCTGTCAACAAGGTGACTTTCCTCCAGTTAGAAGGGAATCAGAGGGGTGGAAGAGTGGTGGATAGTGTTAAACACAAAAAGGAATAAAATATTGGGAGGCCGAGGCAGGCAGATCACCTGAGGTCGGGAGGTCGAGACCAGCCTGACCAATATGGAGAAACCCCATCTCTACTAAAAACACAAAATTAGCCGGGTGTGGTGGTGCATACCTGTAGTCTCAGCTACTTGAGAGGCTGAGACAGGAGAATCGTTTGAATCCGGGGGGCAGAGGTTGCAGTGAGCCGAGATTGCACCATTGCACTCTGGCCTGGGCAACAAAGTGAAACTCAGTCTCAAAAAAAAAAAAAAAAAAAATAGGAATAAAGTAGTCAGTCAATACAAAGCAAATGTGAGGAAATTACTATTCTTTTTAACAATTTTGAAATGTTTAAAATTAGTATCATCTCAAGTTTTGGTCAAATTAATATATCTGACCTGTGACCCCATGGAAGTATAAGGTGGTAGTCATCACGGTGGGCTGAAATTTGAACCCCCAGTGACTTTAGCTTTTGCTAACAACCAATTCTTTAGATTTTAATATTGAATTCTGAACTTCGGAATATTTGCTAGTAATGTGTTGAGTGATTAAGGATTATAAAATTTGCTATTAGTAAGCTAATACTTTTCACATTATTATCATGTCCTGATGGCTTTAATTCCATGTTCTACAAAGAAGATTACCTGCCATGCAATATTTGGCAAGGTTACAAACCTCTCTCTCTCTCTCTTTTTTTTTTTTTAAGGCAGAGTCTCGCTCTGTCGCCCAGCTGGAGTGCAGTGGTGCAATCTTGGCTCACTGCCGCTCTGCCTCCCAGGTTCAAGGCCATTCTCCTGCCTCAGCCTCCCGAGTAGCTGGGACTATAGGCGCCTGCCACCAAGCCTGGCTAATTTTTTGTATTTTTAGTAGAGACGGGGTTTCACTGTGTTAGTCGGGATGGTCTCGATCTCCTGACCTTGTGATCCACCCACCTTGGCCTCCCAAAGTGCTGGGATTACAGGCATGAGCCACCGCACCCGGCCAAGTTTACAAATCTATGTCTGTGCATATGCCAATACAAGTAACAGAAACACTGGAAATTTCATTTTGTTGTTTGAGTTATAGAAAGTAATATCTACAAAAATTATACAATACTGTACTGATACCTCAGCCTGTGAAGACTCTTCAGGATATTCAGGGTAAATTTTACATTCTCCAGTTATCTATTTCCTAATGCTGTAAATTCATATTGTCACTACTACTATAGTGACAAAGCATGTGTAAGGAATCCACCCTAAAAATATACATATAAAACAAACTTAACAACGAGTACACTTATATGAGGTAATGGATATTGACTCATGAAGGGAAAGAGTTCTTTAATAGGCAGTCTAGTGATGCAAGTAAGAGTATAAGTTTTGATATCAGGAATGCATGAGTCAAAATTCTGGCTTTATAATTTATTATCTGAGTGTTCTAGGGTCAGTTATCAGAACTCTGTAAGCATTAAATCTCTGATATGTAAGTCCAGATACAAATCACTGCCTTATAGAGTGTTAGAGTTATTGCTTACTTTAGTAGCAAGCACATATACTAAAATTGTGATAATACAGAGAAGATTTGCATGGCCCCTGTGCAACAACAACACACAAACTTGTGAAGCATTCTATGTTTCACAAATTGAAAAAAGGCACAGACAAAGAGAGAATTCTAAAAAGAGCAAGATAAAAGCTTCAAGTCACCTGTGAGGGAATCTGTATTAGACTATGAGAGGATTTTGCAGAAAAAAAAATCACAGACTGGGGGAATGGGTTGATATACTCAAAGGGTTGGGAAAAATAAATACATAAAACCCTTATCAATCCTGAATACTATACCCAGCAATACATTCAGAAATAAAAGAGAAATAAACCCTGTCCCAGAGAAACAAAAGCTGACATAATTTATCATCACTAGACTGGACTTAAAACAAATGCTTAAGGGAGATGTTAAACTGAAAAAAAGGGATAATTACTATCATGAAAACATAAAAATGTATAAACCCAATTGGTAGAGACAAATTCATAATCAAATCCAAAGTACTCTATTACTGTAATGGTGATGTGTTAATTTTTCAAATCTCTAGTACAAAGGTTAAAAGTCAAAATAATATACCTATGCCTACAGTTATAGTAAAAAATAACTACAGCTACAATAAGTTGTAAAATATAAAATATTAAAAGACATAAAATGTTCTCAACATAAGTAATCACCAGGGAAATGCAAATTAAAGCATTATGAGATATCATCTCATACCCATAAGGATGACTATTAATTAAAAAGGAAAAGATAAATGTTGGCAAGGGTGTGGAGATAAGGGAACCCTGGTACACTGTTGATGGGAATGTAGTTTGCTATAGCCATGATGGAAAGCAGTATGAAGGCTCCTAAAGAAGTTAAAAATAAAACTACTATATGACCTGGAAATCCATTTTCTGAATACATACACATAAGAGATAAAATAGACACATTGCAAATGTATCTGTACTCTCATGTTGATTGCAGGATTATTTACAATAGCAACACATGTAAACAATATAAATACCCATAGACAGACAAATGGATAAAGAAAATATCACAAACACACACATAAAGACACACACACACAGAAATAATCACCCCTAAAAAGAAGGAGGTCTACAACATGAATGGAACTACTATAGATGACATTATGCTAGGTGAAATAAGCCAGACAGAGAAAGAAAATTATTGCATAATCTTACTTATATGAGGAATTTTTTTTAAATAAAAAGAGCTCAAATATGCAAGGACGATAAAGCAGTGGTTACCAGAAGTGAAGGGTATAGGAAGGAAATAGGGAGATATATGTCAACGAATACAGAATAACAGATGTATAGGAAATGTAGAGTGTTAGCCTGTGTTCATGCTGTTGATACAGACATACTGGAGACTGGGCTATTTACAAAAGAAAAAGATTTCATTGGACTCACAGTTCCATGCAGATGGGGAGGCCTCACAATCATGGCAGAAGGCAAGGAGGAGCAAGTCACATCTTATGTGGATGGTGGCAGGCAAAAAGAGAGCTTGTGCAGAGAAACTCCCATTTTTCACACCATCAGATCTCGTGAGACCCATTCACTATCACAAGAACAGCAAGGGAAAGACCCACCCCCATAATTCAGTAATTCTCCACCAAATCCCTCCCACAACACTTGGAAATTATAGGAGCCATAAGATGAGATTTGGGTGGGACACAGAGCCAAACTACATCATTCCACCCCAGTCCCTCCCAAATCTCACATCTTCACATTTCAAAACAAATCATGCCTTCCTAGTGGTCCCCTAAAGTCTCAACTCATTTCAGCATTAACTCAAAAGTCTACAGTTTAAAGTCTCATCTGGGAAAAGACAAGTCCCTCCCACCTATGAGCCTGTAAAATCAAAAACAAGTTAGTTACTTCCTAGATACAATGTGGGTACAAGAATTGGGTAAATACAGCCATTCCAAATGGAAGAAATTGGCCAAAACAAAGGGGCTACAGGCCCCATGCAAGTCCAAAATACAGAAGGGCAGTACAATCTTAAAGCTCCAAAGTGAACTCCTTTGACTCCATGTCTCACATCCGGGTCGCACTGAAGCAAGAGGTGGGTTCCCATGGTTTTGGACAGCTCCACCTCTGTGGCTTTGCAGGGTACAGCCTCCCTCCCGGCTGCCTTCATGGGCTGCCCTTGAGTGTCTGAGGCTTTTCTAGGCTCATGGTGCAAGCTGTTGACGGATCTACCATTCTGGGGTCTGGAGGACAGTGGTCCTTTTCTCACAGCTCCACTAGGTGGTCCTCCAGTAAGGACTCTATGTGGGGGCTCCCACCCCACATTTTCCTTCTGTACTGCCCTAGCAGAGGTTCTCCATGAGGGTCCTGCCCCTACAGCAAACATCTGCCTGGGCATCCAGGCATTTCCATACGTCTTCTGAAATCTAGGCAGAGGTTCACAAACCTCAATTCTTGACTTCTGTGCACCTGCAGGCTCAACACTATGTGGAAGCTGCCAAGGCTTGAGACTCGCACCCTCTTAAGCCATGGCCTAAGCTCTACATTGGTCCCTTTCAGCCATAGCTGGAGTGGCTGGGATGCAGGGCACCAAGTCGCTAGGCTGCACACAACATGGGGACCCTGGCCCTGGCCCACAAAACCACTTTTTCGTCGTAGGCCTTCGGGCCTGTGATGGGAGAGGCTTCTGTGAAGACCTCTGACATGCTCTGGAGAAATTTTCCCCATTGTCTTGGGAATTAACATTCAGCTCCTCATTACTTAAGCAAATTTCTGCAGCTGGCATGAATTTCACCTCAGAAAACGGGATTTTCTTTTCTATTGCATTGTCAGGCTGCAAATTTTCCAAACTTTTATGTTGTGTTTCACTTTTAAAACTGAATGCCTTTAACAGCACCCAAGTCACTTCTTGAACACTTTGCTGCTTAGAAATTTCTTCCACCAGATACCCTAAATCATCTCTCTGAAGTTCAAAGTTCCACTAATCTCTAGGACAGGCACAAAATGCCACCAGTCTCTTTGCTACAACATAACAAGAATTACTTTTGCTACAGCTCCCAACATGATTCTCATCTCCATCTGAGACCACCTCAGCCTGGACCTTATTGTTCATATCACTATCAACATTTTTGTCAAAGACATTCAACAAGTCTCTAGGAAGTCCCAAACTTTCTCACATTTTCCTGTCTTCTTCTGAGCCCTTCAAACTGTTCCAACCTCTGCCTATTACCCAATTCCAAAGGCACTTCCACATTTTCAGGTATCTTTTCAGCAATGCCCCACTCTCCTGGCACCAATTTACTGTATTAGTCTATTTTCACACTGCTGATAAAGACATACCTGAGACTAGGCAATTTACAAAAGAAAGAGTTTTAATTGGACTCACAGTTACATGTGGATAGGGAGGCCTCACAATCAGGATAGAAGGCAAGGAGGAGCAAGTCACATCTTAACATGGATGACTGCAGGCAAAAAGAGAGCTTATGCAGAGATACTTGCTTTTTTAACATCATCATATCTCATGAGACCCATTCACTATCATGAGAACAGCATGGGAAAGACCTGCCCCCATGATTCAATAATCCTCCACCGAGTCCCTCCCACAATATTTAGGAATTATGGAAGCCACAAGATGAGATTTGGGTGGGTATACAAAGTCAGACCATATCAATGACCAAATCTAGAAATTTAATGTACAACATGAGAACTAATATTAACAAAATTGCATTTTTTTAAAAAAAGTTTTAGAGTGAAATTAAAGAACATAAATCATCTAAAGCACTTAGAACCTTACACAGGAAGCAACTAGTTGATGTCAGCTAAAGAAATCTTTTTTTCACCATAGTAAACTTGCTTGAGGTTCTTGTAGAGCTCTATTTGTTAATTTTTATCTGAAAGGAATCTAAGGTACTTAAAAGTAGTAAACTCATTAAAACTTCCATGTAAACAGCTGTTTAACACATCTTTTCCTAGTCTTGATAATTTCCCCTGTTGAGCCAAATATCAAATGGTTCAGATGCTCATAAAGTAAGGCCCACTCATAGTCACTTGCCTCTAGTTTTTAAAAAGTCCAACCTTCTACAGCTCTACTAGTGGACTGCACTGCCCAAAGTTATGCTTTATGGCATCTGTGTCTATCACAAATCATAACCTGCTACAGCAGCTTTCACTAGAGCTATTATTTTCTCTTCTGAAAGATAACTAGCAAAGAGTTAGAGAACAGAAGAAAATATAGGAGTATAACAAAATAAATTCAAGTTGATTTGGTACATTAAAGAATGAGAATCAAAAGTTAATTTTAATAACTATGAATCTGCTTTTCTTAATATGATAGGAAATAATTAATAATCATTTATTTCTGCCAGTTTCAGGGCAGTGCATAATGTTGTGTCCAGACATAAAGAACAAGTATATAAAAGCTTGCATTTGGAGAAAACAATAAGTAGGCAGAATCATGTTGGTTTATTTGTTAAACTATGTAGGTATTAATCCAATTCCCTGCTTAAGAATAAAAGCATAATAGATCTAAGCTAATATTCTAGAAGAAGATTACTACGACATTGAAAGTAAACTTACATGCTTAAGAGGAGACAGTCAAACCCTACAGAATGTACAGGGAACAACAGTTAAGACCAATACCTGTCCAGAGTCAAGGAAGATAAAGCAGGATCAAGAAAGGTAGAATAAAATGAGTGGCATAAGTCCAAGGCAATATTCTTTTAAAGAGAGAAAAAAAGGATAACCTCAATGGTTGAAGTATGTGGGTGAGATCAAGGAAATATATCATATTAGAGTTATAAATATCAAAAAATCTCTGTTAATGAAGAAAATGTACACATTACATCTATAAATGTTATATGATTGCTGATAAGCTAATAATCAGTTTTGGTCAACTGGTTTGATTTTACTGATAAGTAGGTATATATATATATGTGAGATGAGCTGGATGGTACAAAGACTATGACGAAGCAGAAACAGAAGAGGTATAATATGGAAAATATGCCTAAGAAAATCACTTCTAATCAATTACAAAAATTATTTGAGGTTTTTTGAAATTGATTAAAAGTTGCTAGAAATATTTCTTTGTTTTGACTTTATATATTCAAGTAAAAACAGTACAATTTTAAAAATTCTTTTTGAATTAATGATATCTGTATCAAATAATACTATACTTTCTTTAAAGGAAAGTTCCGTGTTATACTAATAACAAGGATAACAAGGCGATAATTGGTGTCATGATTTATATACAATTTAATAAAGGAAAAGGGCTTGATATGATTTTGATGTGTGTCCCCTACAATCTAAAGTTGAAACGTGACCTCCAATGTTGGAGGCGGACGTAGTGGCAATGGCAGCAGCCACTGCCATCAGGTGGCTGCAGCAGGGAGGCTTCCAGGGGCTGCATGCTCCATAGGGCCCACAGGAGCCGAGGGCAAGTGGGAGCCCTGTCCCTCCTGAGCTGGGGCGGGAGCTTTCCAGGTGCCACTGCAGCCACCAAAACCACAGCTGTAGACCAAGTCTTCCTGCTCCATGGAGCAGGCAGGAGCTCCATCCACTGGGCCGGGCTGCAGCTGCCCACATTGTAGGCAGCTCTCCCTGTGCTCTTGGTGGGGCCTGGAGCAGGAAGGATCCCTGCCCTCCCAGATGCAGCTGCAGCCATCAGATCCATGGCTGCAGAGCTGGGCTTCCCACTCCATGGAGCAGGCAGGAGCTGGGGACAAGCAGGAGCCCCGCCCTTTAGACTTGGTGGGGAGGGAGCTCTGCAGGTGCAACTGCAGCTCCTCTTTCAGACACAGAACCTGGGCATCTCTGCACCCTCAGACGCCCAGGAAGCCCCTGAACAATCCCAGCAGCTCAGGTTTGTCTGCTCCCGGTGCCTGGCCTCTTTCCACTCCAGATACACTGGCTCTAACTGGGACTCAGCCTAGGCACTGTCACTGCCTGGCTGTGTATGCATATGCTTGGGGCACTGCCCTGCAACCTTCCCCCCTCCAGAATTGGGGCGCCAATGAGCATGAGAGGGGAAACTGAGAGGGGAAGGAGGGTGGCTCAGTGCTAGCCTGCAGTTGCCCCTTAGTGCCAGCACCCTGGGCCCATGGACAGCCCCGAGGCAGACAGTCTCCTGGACGGAAGGGGGCAGGTCCCCAGTAATGCCTCACCTTCAGGCCAAGGAAGGCCTGAAGGCTGGTGGCCTGGCTGCCAATCCTGGCTACTTGAGTGGGGACTTGTGGTACCTTTTCCAGGCTGTCCCAATGCCACCCATGGACAAATTGGCATGCACTTCCTCCCCTCTTAGGTCTATAAAAGCCCTGTACTCAGCCAGAGCAGGGAGAGAACAGAGAGAGACAATGGGACTACTGTTAGGTAACATGGGGTACCTTAAAATGGCACCGTACCTTAAGATGGGGCCGGTTCCGGGTTCTTCTCCCCTCCTTGACCGGGCACTGTCTGAACCCACCAAAGGAGGGCCAATCAGAAGGAAGCATCTCCCGCCTTCCCTTGGGCCCGCCCCTAGCCCAATCCACATAGGCCCAAGGGATATAAAGCCCAGCACACCAGCAGCCCTCTCTCTCTTATCTTTCTTCTCCTTGCGTGGTGCCGCTCGATACCTCCAATAAAGATCTCTTGACCGTGACCGGTGTAGTTTGGTCTCTGCCTGGCCCCTTTCAACTATCAACTGCAGAGAGGAGCTACCCTCTCTACTAATAGCAGAAGATGATGGGGTGACCAACTGCAGAGAGGAGCTACCCTCTCTACTAATAGCAGAAGATGATGGGGTGACCAACTGCAGAGAGGAGCTACCTTCTCTACTGAGACAGTCAGAGACTTGCAGAGATGAGCTACCCTCTTTGCTGAGAGCTTCAGAGACCTGCAGAGACTTCAACTTCAGGACAACCAGCTGCAGAGAGGAATACCTATTTCAGGGCCTCCTCTCTGCTGAAAGCTGAACACTCAAACAGGACCACTTGCTTACAGAGAGGTGCTGCCCACTGCGGGTCTCCTCTGAGCTTTTCTAACACTCAGTAAAGCTCCTCTTCATTTTGTTCACCCTCCACTTGTCTGCATACCTCATTCTTCCTGGACAAAGGACAGAACTTGGGCAAAGATGCCACTGGCAACAGAGGTTTCTGGCCAGAAAATCAACACCTTAAAGATTCCAAAACAACAGGAGGTGTTTAAATCAATGGGGGAGATCCCTCATGAATATCTTGATTCTGGCCTCATGTTAATGAATAAGTTCTCTATTTGTTCATGCAAGAATTAGTTGTTTAAAAGAGTTTGGAACCTCTTCTCTCTCAATTCTTTTCTCACTGTGTGATATACCTGCTCCCTCTCTCTCTTCTGCCATGAGTACAAGTTTCCTGAGGCTTCACCAGAAGCCAAACAGATGCTGGTGCCTTGCTTGTACAGCCTACAGATCCATGAGCCAAATAAACCTGTTTTCTTTATAAATTACTAAGGTAGTCCTTTATAGCAATGCACAATGGACTAGCACAGGGTTTATGTGATGTAAAGGTTTTATTGAAACCTAATGTGTGTTGTTTTCTAGGGACTATGTAGATTAAGTGAAATGCCTGCAAGAATATTTGGTTAATATAAACCAATGTAAGAACTGAGAGGCAGGAAAATCGTTCTTAAAAATTGAAATATACTATGTAAGAAATATTTTCCATCGAGACTTATGTGAACTCTACCTGTGATTCACACACACTTCCACTACAACCTCAATATTGATCTAATAACATTTTTGTTAAAACAAATCACAAATCATTGCCGTTATTAAATTATTAGGGGTAGAAATCTAGCTAACTAAATTGTTGAATTATGCTAGGATTTAACCATCTCTATCAGATTACTATTGAATAAAGTAAATAATGTGTATGCCATTCATCAAGAGATGGCCAATGGCCTTCAAACAGGTAAGATATTAATCTTCCCATTATATATATATATATATATATATATTTTTTTTTTTTTTTTTTGAGACGGATTCTTGCTGTCACCCAGGCTGGAGTGCTGTGGCATGATCTTGGCTTACTGCAAGCTCCGCCTCCCGGGTTCTCGCCATTCTCCTGCCTCAGCCTCCCGAGTAGCTGGGACTACAGGCGCCCGCCACCATGCCCGGCTAAGATTTTTGTATTTTTAGTAGAGACGGGGTTTCACCATGTTAGCCAGCATGGTCTCAATCTCCTGACCTGTGATCTGCTCGCCTCGGCCTCCCAAAGTGCTGGGATTACAGGCATCAGCCACCGTGCCTGGCCCCATTTTATATTGAGGAAAGGAAGCCTTGGGAAGATTAATTGGTTTAACTCTTTCAGCCTGGCCAGGTGTGGTGGCTCACACCTGTAATCCCAACACTTTGGGAGGCCAAGGCAGGCGGATCATGAGGTAAGGAGTTTGAGACCAGCCTGACCAACATGGTGAAAACCCATCTCTGCTAAAAATACAAAATTAGCGGGGCATGATGGCATGCACCTGTAATCCCAGCTACTCAGGAGGCTGAGGCGAGAGAATTGCTTGAACCCAGGAGGCAGAGGTTGCACTGAGCCGAGATTGTGTCACTACACTCCAGCCTGGCCGACAAAGTGAGACTCTGTCTCAAGAAAAAAAAAAACCTTCAGCCTATGGGATTTGAATCTACATAGTGTTTCCAGATGTGGTGATCAGGTTAATCAAGCAGATTTCTTAAAGCATGGCAGCATGAGGTCAAATAAATTAATAGACACATGTAAAATAACAACATATAAAATTCCTTTCATTCTCTAATTTTTATTATCAAATTTTATGCAATCAAAACAACCAAATGGGGCTGGGTGCGGTGGGTGGCCAGGTATGGTGGCTCACGCCTGTAATCCCAGCACTTTGGGAGGCCAAGGCATGTGGATCACTGGAGATCAGGAGTTAAAGGCCAGTCTGGCCAACATGGTGAAACCCTATCTCTACGAAAAATACAAAAATTAGCTGGGCATGGTGGCACATACCTGTAATCTCAGCTGCTCAGGAGGCTGAGGCAGGAGAATTGCTTAAACCTGGGAGGCGGAGGTTGCACTGAACCAAGATCATGTCACTGCACTAGAGCCTGGGTGACAGAGCAAGACTACATCTAAAAAACAAACAAACAAACAAACAGAAATCCTACTGTAAGAGTTTTTATTTGTTATGGTCACAGGTTGATTGAAGTTAAAAGGAAATTTTATTTCTTAAGTTGTGATTGTCCATCTTGATTATTTTGACATACTGCTTCAGAGAAACAGAAACCAGTGTCAATTTTGAATAAGTTTTCCCACCACTGCAAATGCATATTGTTTCCTTATGACAGACATGTCATGAACAGCATGGGATTGGGATTGCTATCATCTATCCTTACACTGGGTGAGATGTTCCCAGAAAGAGAGAAGACATCATTACAAGACAAACCACCTGTCTTAAAATGCTGAGAAATATCAGTGAATTGGATACATGCTGATGGCCAATATTTGGTGAAGGAAGGAAAAAAGATAAACAAGCAGGGATGAAAAATAAAATAGGGAGAACATAATTTAGAAATATAGTAAAAAGAAAGAGGAGAAAGAAAGGAACAAAGAGAAGAAGATTAAGAAAAGACAGAGAAAATACAAAGGAAGAAAAAGAGGCAGAGAACAGAGGAGAAAAAGGAATCAGAAAAGAAGAGAGAAATTTAAAGAGAGTGAAATGTGAAATAGAGCTGAAAGCAGAAATAGAGTTTGAAGAATATTTTAGGAAACTCAGATTTGTTTTAAAAAGAAATGGGACACTGTGTCCTCTAAGACTGAAGACCATGAAGAACAATGTAAAGAAGCTTCAGGTACAGGTTTTCAATTCATGGTTTCAATTAAAAATAATAAGGTATAGTAAAAAAGCCCCAATTATTCATGATATTCCTTGGCTAAATCTGATATTAAGATTGAATGAGGTAACTCCAAAGCAAACTGCTCAGAAGAGTGCCTGACATCTAGTAAGTACTCAATAATTGCTGGATATTATTATTTTTTATGATCTAGTTTAGAGGTTTTTTCAGATTGTGACAAACCAAGGCAGAATATAATTCAGCCTAAATAAATTCCAGGCAATAATCTGCAAGTGAAACAATACTCTAAATACTCTTATAACCTGAAATGTATATTTTAATGCTGTACATTTTTCTCAAAAATCTTAGCGTTATAAGCATAAAGCAAGATTCTTAAATTATATTAATTTGTAATAGAAATTATGTGATTTTATTTCAAAATTACATAATATAGGGAATGAAATTGCTATTCTTAAATAAACATAAACTTCTAGGGTAACTTTAGTGGTAATTTTGAAGAAACAATTACAAAACATGTGAGCAAGACTAAGTGGCTTCCTACATACCTCTAATAGAAATTCCTCCTTGAATTTTACAGACTTCTTTAAGGAAATAAAATAATTTTTATTCTAAAAGAGTGTTTCTTGATAGGACTAGGGTTTATGTTTCTCATGCAGTTAAAGGAATATCTTCAGAGATAAAAATTATGCAGGTATTTTAATGACTTATTTTAAGCAGCATCATTCACATTTTGTGTGTATCAATTCAAAGAAACAGGTGCAAACATTTACTTGTCAATGATCAACAATTGGTGAGAGGGTTCTTCAAGCCTCATTTTCTTAAAGAATTTGAAAAATGGAAAGGGAAAAAAGAAACCAAAGTGAATTATTATTTGTCTTGTAATTACAGGAGAGTGAAATACATAAGATAATACAATTTTTTTATTTTTAAATTTTATTTTTAATTGCCTTGTAATAGTTATATATATTTATGGGGTACAATGTGATGTTTCAATACATGTTTACATTGTATAATGATCAAATCAGGTTATTTAGCATATTTATCACCTGAAACAGTTATCATTTCTTTGTGATAAGGACATTCAAAATGCACTCTTCTACCTATTTTGAAATACACAATAAAATACTATTAACCATGGTCACCACAGTGTGTACTAGAACACCGGATCTTATTCCTCCATCTGGCTGCAACATTGTACACATTGACCAATCTCTCCCCATTGCCAGTTCCCCCACTTCCTTTTCCAGTCTCCAATAACCACTATTCTACTATGTCTATGAAATTATTATTTTTCAGATTCTATATGTAAGTGAGATCATGTGGCATTTGTATTTCTGTACCTGGCTTATTTAGTAAACACAATGCCCTCCAGGTTCACCATGTTGCCAGAAATGGCAGGATTTCATTCATTTTTTATGGATGAATAGTATTCCTTTGTGTATGTATACCACATTGTCTTTATCTGTTTAACCATTATCTTGGCTATTGTGAATAGTGATGGAAGAAAACAGGGGAAACCCTTTATGACATTGGTCTGGGCAAGGATTTTTTGGATAAGGCCTCCACCAGAAAGGCAACAAAAGCAAAAACTGACAAATGAGATCACATCAAACTACAAAGCTTCTGCAAAGCAAAAAAAAAAACAAAAAACAAAACAATATATGGAGTAAGGAGAAAACCTACAGAATGGGAGGAAATATATGCCAACTATCCATCTGACAAGGAGTTAATATTCAGAATATAATTAACTCAATAGCAGAAAAACAAATAATCTGATTTAAAAATAGGCAAAAGACCTGAATAGACATTTTTTCAAAAGAAAACAAACAAATGACCAGTAGGGATGTCAGAACATTCTCAGCAGTAATCATCAGGGAAATGCAAATCAAAACCACAGTGAGATATCATCTCACTCAGAATGGTCATGAATAAAAAGAAAAAATAACAAATGCTGGCATAGATGTGGACAAAGTGGAACTCTTACACACTGTTGGTGGGAATGTTCATTAGTAAGGCCATTATAGAAAAAAAATAGAGAAGCACTTCAAATAATTAAAGATAGAGTTGTTTTATGATCCAACAATCACATTTCCTAGTACATATCAAAAGGAAATTAAATTAGTATGTCAGAGATATCTGTTCTCTCATGTTTAAAACAGATTTATTAATAATAAAATTGTCAGCAAGCAAAATTTAAGCCATTTACAGTGGAGAGCCACATTGATTCATTGTGGTTCAAAGCCCTTCAGAATTAAATGCATTACCTCTCCCATTAGAGTTCATTGAGACACACAGCTCTCATGTCTATGTTGCTCTAATTCTTGTGATAACCTAAAATTGAAAACGTTATGATTTTTATCCAACTCAATACAATTTCTAAGTCGGTGTTTTCTTATGTTCACCTATCAAGTTTCTTGGAACCACTTCTTATTCTGTTGGTACTTAGCAATAATTTTTATGTGTTCTGAATTATCAGGTGTGATATCAGTTTTGTCTACTCCAAAGGAAGGGAAATATGTCTATAGAGCCTGTGGGACCAACCGCTGTCTTAAAGATCATTCTGTTGATATCTAATTCTCACAGCAATCCTGAAAGGTGAGAATTTCAACCCATTTCACAAGTGAGGAAACTGAGTTTGGGGGTAGTAAGTTGCTAAAGTTCATGGAATCCATTCTATTATCGTGATTACGTAGGTGTTTTTTTTGTTGTTGTTGTTGTTGTTTTTTTTTTTTTTTTGAGACGGAGGTTTGCTTTTGTTGCCCAGGCTGGAGTATAATGGCACGATCTCAGCTCACTGCAACCTCTGCCTCTCGGCTTCAAGCAATTCTCCTGCCTCAGCCTCCTGAGTCTCTGGGATTACAGTCATGCCCCACCACACCCGGCTAATTTTGTACTTTTAGTAGAGACGGGGTTTCTCCATGTTGGTCAGGCTGGTCTCAAACTCCCGACCTCAGGTGATCTGCCCGCCTCGGCCTCCCAAGGTGCTGGGATTACAGGCATGAGCCACCGAACCTGGTCGATTTCCTAGTTCTTATGCTTTTAACAATACTACATTATGTTCTGAATCAGCAGAAGAGATCATGAATTAGCTTAGAGTTTTATTATTTAGGATTCAAGCTTCTTAGTCTTTCATATGTTTCAACTAATTATTAGCCCTTTTTCTTGGCCGTGTTACCATAATCACATTTCTCAGTTTAAAACTGGGGAAGGTTTTTGTAGTGTCTACAGTTTATTTTGAAATATATGACTTACTACTTATTCAAGTTTTATGTGGGCAATTTAGGTTAAGTGATAATCCAGAGCAACTAATATGCTATAAAGAAAGCAGTATCCACAAGCAATCCGTCATCCATTTATCAATGAAAATCCAACGTTTTGCTAATTACTATGAATCCTCAAAAATTGATTTTAAACAGTAAAAATAATAGTTTTTTGTTATGATGAGAGTATTAGAAATGGAATACCTCTGGTAAAATTAAAGATATTCAGGTTATTGTAGATTGGCTGAAAATATTTTGAAGGTGTCTATTAGTTTTGTCTATTTATCCATTATTGTAGATTGGCTGAAAATATTTTGAAGGCGTCTCCTAGTTTGTGTCTCCTAACACAGGATAAGAATTCAGTAAACCTCCGCCAGGCACGGTGGCTGAGGCCTGTAATCCCAGCTCTTTGGTAGGCCAAGGCTGGTGGATCACGAGATCAGGAGATTGAGACTATACTGGCTAACATGGTGAAACCCCGTCTGGACTAAAAATACGAAAAATTAGCCGGGCATGGTGGTGGGCGCCAGTAGTCCCAGCTACTCAGGAGGCTGAGGCAGGAGAATGGCGTGAACCCGGGAGGCAGAGTTTGCAGTGAGCTGAGGTCGCGCCACTGCACTCCAGCCTGGGTGACAGAGCAAGACTCTGTCTCAAAAGAAAAAAAAAAAGAATAAATTCAGTAAACCTCCATTCTTTTACTCTCAAGGATGTATCACAACGTTTGATTCCTAACTAAACATATTGTTCACCTGTGGAAGATTCCTGCCTGCTAGATGCTAACTATACATCACAAAACATCGTCTATGGAGATTTCTTCCATCTGCCACAAGGACAGAGCACCCGAAAGGACAAAATGAGGAGACTTCACCCAGCACTTTGTTAATATTTATTTTGTAAATGTTTGCTTTAATCAGACAATTTATTCTTTAGGCTTACACTTTTAACCTGGAGGTGTGGGGAGCATGAGTACACTTCATTCACCTAAAATATTGTTGGTGCTTACTAATTATCTCTTGAAAATAACTTCATAGAAGTACAGACTCAAGTTGCCTTAAGGCAGTTTGCAACAGTTTGTGCAATGACCCATATGATACTTTCAATATATTTAGAAGCAGGAAGCAAACGCTAAAAAGTCTTTTGGTTTTAGAGAGAAATTCATTTTTTTTCTTGTGTTAAGCACCACAGAGTTTACTATTTAACTGTCAATTTTGTGTTTTCTTTTTCTTTTTTTCAAACCTTTTGTTTTTAATGGCACTCTCATTGGCATAATTCCCTATTATACAGACACACTTATACCTTATAAAGTAATTTACTGACCGAAGGATTCCTTATCACTTCTGCTTCCTTACAGCAGGGCTGAAGTTTTCTAATGATGACAACATGGAGAGGAAAAACATCGTGCAGTTAATGTTGCACAGCAGCTTCTAGTAAGTGAAGAAAAGAGCCTTCAGATAATTTAAATATTTGAGGGATTTAATGAACGTTTGCTACTGATGTCTCCTTGAATAGTTTTTTGGGAAGCCTGTGTGCATAACAAAATTAGTAGGAAATTAAGAAAAATAAAAAAGGAAGCATTTATTGTACAATGATTTTTAATAGCCATTTACAGCCCCATGAATAAGATTTAGTAGATGTTGTTAGAGATACCAGGAAATCCTTACACTAAATTCTATAGGCTCAGCTTTTGATTCATAAAGACATTGCAAAATGTGTTAGATTAAGTCAGATCAGTGGACCAATATGCCTTAATTGACATCTTTAATGTATACATACCTCCATTGTTCCATATATTACTTCAGAAAAGTCCTAAAATCGTTATTATGAAATGCATCACCCTTAATGATGAAAGGTGAAAATTTAAATCAGCACCTTACTGGTTTCAAACTAAGTTTATTCACTAACCCAGAACTGTAAATTGTCCCCTTTCTAGCTGGAATCCTAGCTCCCTAGCAATTCACCGTATTGATTTCTTAGTCACAAAATCTGGTTGCATGAAACTGTGTGCCCAGTGGCAACTGGCAGAGACACTACCACTGGCTATATTGTAATGAATACATCCTGAGCGACTATATTTTCTATGATACTAATAAGTGAGTTGTATAAATGAGCAAATGAGCAAGTGAATAATAATACCATCAACATTCTCTTTGATTTGTCTTGTGAGAGATAAAAAGCTTATCATTGTGGTAGAGCTTGGATTACCTTTCCAAATGTTTTACCTTAAACTGTACTTGTACTCACTAAAACATACCCATTCCTACACATCAAATCCAGACAGCCCCAAAATACATCTCTACAGTGTATTATTAGCTACTTGACATTTCCTTACACCAAAATACAGTCTGCTGCAAATCTGGAAATTTCTCAGTAAAATACAAATTATTTATAAGAAATGTTAAATAAAACTGTTCATATTGCTTAATCTAAAAATGACAATTTTTACATGTGTAGAACATGCTGTAGAGCAAATCTACAAATTAAAAATATGAGAGAAAACATATAAAAATAGTCATAAAAGGCCAAATGTGGTGCCTTACACCTGTAACCCCAGCACTTTGAGAGGACAAGGTGGGCAAATTGCTTGAACCCAGGAGTTCCAGACCAGCCTGGACAACACGGTGAAACCCTGTCTCTACAATAAATGTAACAATAACAACAAAAATTAGCTTGGTGTGGTGGTGTACACCTGTGGCCCCAGCTACTTGGGAAGCTAAGGTGGGAGGACCACTTAAGGCCAGGAGGTTGAGGCTGCAGTGAGCTGTAATTGTGCCACTGTATTCCAGCCTGGACAAAACAGTGAGACCCTATCTCAAAAGAAAGGGCCATCAATATGTAAAGCTTTATTCTAATGTAAAATATGATAATTATAATTTGATTATACCTAACCCTCATATATTCTTTAATCAAGTCCCATGCAAGGGAAAACTGCCCAATAATTAAAGGCACCATATTTTTAAGACTGTTTTAAAAAGAATATGTACATTAAATTCATTGGATCCCGCTTGTAGTCATTCATATTTATTCTTGATTATTTATCAGGCATGGGTTTCCTACCAACTTCCAAGATGGTTCAATATTCCGTTTCTTTATCAGTATGCATGTGACATGATGGTACAGATACATTCTGAGCTTTTTCAGGTAAAAGAGTTATGATGACCAAATATAATAAAGTTATAGCAGAAAGAATAATGTGCTCAGTGTCAGAAGGCCTAGATTTAGGTCCTGAACTTTTTGTTTTCTGTGTGTGTGAATGAATGGTGATGAGGGTGATCACTTTATTTACCTGAGCCTCAATTTTCTTGTTTGTTAGTTGTAAATAATGATGCTAAACTCATTTTCATGCAGAAAAAAATTATGTACGTCAAAATGCTTTGGAATTTGTAATATATAAATATTATATATTACTATTAATTGTATTCTCCAGTCTCAGCATATATTGGAAAAGTTTAGAATAAATCAATGTCATTTAAGTCATATGTTGTATCAGATTTATTTCAGGCCAATAGAAGTAATCACTGAGTGCTCCATATGTGCCACACACCAAGCTAAATACTTTACATGGATGATCTTAGTCAAAACTCATTAAAAACCTTTAAGAAAAGTATTATCATAATTCCATTTATATTGTCACAGCAAGCTTAATTCATTAACCCAAATGTTGAACTAACATATTAAAATATTAAAATAAATTGAACCTTTTATTTATTTATTTATTTATTTTGAGATGGAGTCTTGCTCTGTCACCCAGGCTGAAGTGCAGTGGCGCGATCTTGGCTCACTGCAAGCTCCACCTCCTGGTGAGAGGTGAAGCCAGCTGGACTTGCTGGATCGAGTGGGGACTTGGAGAACTTTTCTGCCTAGCTAGAGGATTATAAACGCACCAATCAGCACTCTGTGTCTAGCTAAAGGATTGTAAATGCACCAATCAGCACCTTGTAAAAATGCACCAATCAGCACTCTGTGTCTCGCTAAAGGATTGTAAATGCACCAATCAGCACTCTGTAGAATGGACCAATCAGCACCCTGTAAAATGGACCAATCAGCGCTCTGCAAAATGGACCAATCAGCAGGATGTAGGCAGGGCCAAATAAAGGAATAAAAGTTTGCCACCTAAGCCAGCAGCGGCAACCCCCTGGGTCCCCCTCCCTGCTGTGGAAGCTTTGTTGTTTTACTCTTCACAATAAATCTCGCTGCTACTCTTTGGGTCCACACTACCTTTATGAGCTGTAACACTCACCAAGAGGGTCTGTGGCTTCATTCCTGAAGTCAGCAAGACCACGAACCCACCGGGAGGAACAAACAATATGGATATGCCACCTTTAAGAGCTATAACACTCACTGTGAAGATCTGCAGCTTCACTCCTGAAGTCAGCAAGACCATGAAACCACTGAAAGGAAGAAACTCCAGACACATCTGAACATCTGAAGGAACAAACTCAGGACACACCATCTATAAGAGCTGTAACACTCACCATGAAGGTCCGCGGCTTTGTTCTTGAAGTCAGCGAGACCAAGAACCCACCAGAAGGAATAAAGTCCAGACACACTGGGTTCACGCCATTGTCCTGTGTCAGCCTCCCACGTAGCTGGGACTACAGGCGCCTGCCACCACACTGGGCTAATTTTGTTTTTGTATGTTTAGGAGAGACGGGGTTCCACCTTGTTAGCCAGCATGGTCTCAATCTCCTTACCTAGTGATCTGCCCACCTTGGCCTCCCAAAGTGCTGAGATTACAAGTGTGAGCCACCGCGCCCAGCCCTTTTTTTTTTTTTTAATATGCATAGGCTAAGATGTTGAAGTACTTTGACAGCCAGATAAAAGGAAGTAAATATTTATGTGTGGTAATGACTATCTTCAGAAATAAGACACTTTAGAAACACAAAATAAAAATGATTTATTTGACGCAAAACATGCAAACAAATAAAAAGAGAATTCCAGTTTCTGATATTTAATTTGAAATGCAGTTATTGCAAAATCACATCTGAGGGGTTGCATGGCCCTTAGAGGTTACTTGTCCAATGCCTTCTGTTTTCAGCTCATAGCTCCATCACCTTTGAAACATTCTCCCGAAATAAGCTTCTAGATCACTCATTTTCAGCTGCTATGTTTCTCTCCACCATACATGATAAGATATTCACAGGCATAATAAACACACATAGACTCAAGAGCTGAGGCAATGAAAAGAAAAAGTTATGAGTTATATGCAATTCTTGCCAAGATTATTAAAATACTCCTTTTACATCTAAGTGATAGCTATATCTTTATATAAAAACGCTATATTTTATTTATTTTAAAAAGAAAGCCTTCTGAATTTTAGTGATTCAAACTATAATTGTAGCAATTTCCCTCCAACACAACAGTCTGTTATGATGCTAATTTTAAGAATCTCTGTCCCAGCCTACATGTGTGCGAGTCAAGTGTCAGGGTATATTAGTTTGCTTTTGGTTCCAAGTGACACAAAGCTTCCACTCAAACTCACATAGAAACAAACTGGAAATTTACTTGCTGATGTAGTCACTACGTTCAGAGATATGGCTTATTTCAGGTATTATTTGATCCAGAGGTGCACCATGGCATCAGGCCTCCAGTTTCTTTCTTATGTTATTCTTGCCTGTCTTTCCTCTTTCCTCTACCCTCATCCTCATATTGCCTTCTCCTCGCACTCTGTAGCAAGCATATTTTCAATAGTTTCAGACATTCTACTATCATACATATTGACCGTATTGTCATATTGATGAAAAAGTAGAGCACATTTGTCACAAAAGTTCCAGAACAGATCCTGAGACTGATTCTGTTACTTGCCAAACATAAGCCAATAACTATACACATGAATGAAATGCATTGATTGCCTAATTTTTTTTTTTTTTGTGATGGAGTCTCACACTGTCGCCCAAGCTGGAGTTCAGTGGCAAGATCTTGGCTCACTGCAACTTTTGCCTACTGGGTTCAAGCAATTCTCCTGTCTCAGCCTCCTGAGTAGCTGGGACTACAGGCACCTGCCACCACATGTGGCTAATTTTTGTATTTTTAGTAGAGACGGGGTTTCACCGTTATGTTCAGGTTGGTCTCAAACTCCTGACCTCAGGTGATCCCCCAGCCTCGGCCTCCCAAAGTGCTGGGATTACAGGCCTGAGCCACCGCACCCTGCAGACTGCTTAATCTTGATTACATGTTACACCTGGAGGAGTAAGTTGACATCCTGGTAACCACATAGATCTTCTCCAAAACATAGAGGCTATTGGAAGAAGAAAAAGAAAGTCAGTGCTGGTTATATGAACAGAAAAGTCCACTCTTAAGAACTCAGTCTCTTGGAAAGAAAGTCTTTCTCTTTTAAGCAGCCTGATATAAAGTCCTTTTCTTCTTAAATGTAATTGTTTGCCCATGGATTCCACTCATTAGTTCATGTTTTGTCTCTGCAAATCCACAGAACAAGTTAAATCCTTGGTATACACTGAGTATGGTTGATGGATTAGGCAATTTAAGCTACTGTAATAAAATATCATAGAACACGTAGGTTATACACATCAGAAATTTGTTTCTCATAGTTCCAGAGGCTGGAAGACCAAGATTAAGACACTAGCAGAGTCTGGTGTCTTAATATGTCTGGTGAGGACCCATTCCTCAAAGATAGTGCCTTCTCATTGTGACCTCACATGTTGGAAGGGGTAGCTAGCTCCCTGGAGTTTCCTTTATCAGGGAATTAATCCCAGTCATGAGGGTTTTACCTACATGACCTAATTACCTCCCCAAAGCCCCACTTCCTAATACCATTATCTCAGGGGTTAGGATTTTAGCATGTGAATTTTGAGGGGACACACATATTTACACCACAGTAGTTGTAATTTACTGATAGGATATCTTACTCTCATAGTTTACTTTGTGAATAAACCTCCCTAGAATAGTAAAGGCTTAGCATCATGTATATTTGGTGCACTTAAATAAGAATATCCAAGGAAAATAAATACTATATGAATATTCTACTTATGTCCTTATTTCCAAGGAAAACTAGCAATTTATGAGGTCCTATCTTGACATTACATAGAAAGAGGGTACTTATGAAATAAATATTAATCAAAATGCATTCAGTATTCTCTAGCTTATGGGACAGATTATAATGTGACTGGCACCTTTATTTCTGGATTGGGAAAAGTAGACTTTAGCTTATTTAATGCCAGATTAACAGAGGTTCATTGGAGCAGATTAACTCCTTGAACCTTGAGTACAATCATCTTAGGCCTTAGTTTTTCACAACAGGCAGTCAGAGAAAGTGTTGTCAGTTCTCTTTTCAATTTATTGAAAGGCCTTTCCACTCTGCAAGAGTCTAGAGATGTAACTAGATCCTTACCTCTTTCTAGGACTACAAAATGGCATTCCGTTGCGGTTAATCTTTTAAGATTCCTTTATCAGTTTAATCATTCTCTTAAAAGGGCTGTGCCTTTCTCACACGAGGTTCTGTCTCATTATTCATGGAAAGAAACTATAGTTTCCTTTTCTATGGTAGAAGAGGAATTGATCTTAAAGGAAGCAAGAAACAGAGGTAAAGCTGAGGAGGCTTCTTAGAATGTTGCTATTAATTACATTGGATGTTAACCCCAGCAAAGTATTTAGAATTACACTAGTGATTTTTCTTCATCCCAAACTTGACAAATGAATTGATAGATGTGTCATGAAGAATTTCCTTCCTGGTTAACAGATGGCATGTTCCAATTAGATGTTAGAACATTTTGAATTGTGATAGGCCTACTGGAAGGAAAATCTGTGGTGCCTCAACCATAAAAAAACTAAGTTCTTTTTTTGAATGAAATGCCATTTTTCATTCCTAGTATGGGTATAACTAGTGATCAAACCTGTCCTTGTGCGCACATATATTTATACACACAAACTACATACTTTTAATTAAATTACTAACTCATCATAGGAAAGATTCATGTATTCCATTATACAAAACATGGCATTTACTGAGAACAACATTGAAAAATTAAATCATTTAATAACTTATCAGGGAAGGAAGAAACAGTACAAAGGTGAGTTCTAGGCGTCTAAACTATCATCATTGGAAACATTAATTGACACCAAGAGGACAACTTAACTTTTAAAAATTGTTAGTTCAACTCAGAATAGGCTGTTAATGGCATTGAGTTGGCAGTTTATTGTAATTAGATTAGAATATGACTGTTTTTAAAAAGTATATAGCTGCGATTTTTGTATTGTCTATTTTAAAATATTCATTTTTAAAAGACTAGGTAAGATTATGACTATCTTTATTGAATGAATAATTAACAGAGACATTAAAGTTCCAGAGTCCTAAAAATGGTCTTTATTATTTCTTCCTAATAGGAACAGTGAAATATATATCATAATGAAATTAATGTGTCAGACTCCTGATGAAATAACATTCTTTACATTTGTGGGTGCTTAAGACTCAGAATACACAATTTAGACACTTTGCAACCACAAATAAGCATTTTGTCTAATAACATGAATTAAAAGGTGTTTACAAGAAACTATTTTCAATATAATGAAACTAAAGGTACACTACTGTGATTTTTAGCTAGCTAAAACGGAAAATAACTTTTCTTTTGAACTTAGTGTTATGAGTTGAATAATGTCCTACAAGCAGACATATTGATGTCCTAATATCTAGTGCCTCAGAATATAATCGTATTTGTAAATAGGGTGGTTGCAGATGTAATTGTTAAGATGAGGTCATACTGGAACAGGATGAGCCCTTAATCCAATATGAATTGTCTCCTTATAAGACAATGTGAAGACATAGAGGGAGAATGTGACGACAGAGATTGGAGTTTTAAAGCTGCAAGCTGACAGACTTCTTGGATTGTTGGTTACACCAGAGCTAGGAGAAAGGCATGAAAGAGAGTCTTTCCTAGAGCCTGCAATAGAGAACGGCCCTTGCCACAGAGTTTATCATACTTTGTTATGGCAGCCCTAGGAAACGAATGCAGATTTTAAAGCAATGGAAATTTGTTCCTGAGATTTGAATTCCAAAATCAAGGTCTCAATGGGGTCATCCTTCCTCCAAAGCCTTTAGGGAAGGGTCCTCCTTTTCCCCTTCCAGCTTCTCGTAGCCCAGACATTTCTTGGGTTTTGGCATCATAACTCCAACCTCTGCCTCCATCTTCACATAGTTATCTTTCCTCTTTGTCTTTGTGTCTTCATATGGTGTTCCCCCTGTGTCTGTTCTCGTATAAGGACACCAATTACATTACATTAGGGCCCACCTTAGTTGAATATAAGCTTATTAAAATTTAATTCTATCTACAAAGACTACTTGCAGGGAAGCTCATATTCACAGGTTCCTAGGGTAGGACTTTGACATACATTTTTGTGGGCCAAAATTCAATCCATAACACATAAGCAAAGAAAGGTAAGGTTAAAATAGAATTTTAATATGTTAACTTTTAATTATCCATCTAATTTAAGTGTATGCTCTTCACCACCTTTTTAGATGGTAGCACAGTATAGAACCTATGTCATACTTCGTAAAATATAAGATTAAATTGATAGCTATTGAAGCATTAGTTTATTTACCATTTGAAAGATAAAAAGAGACACTGCCAATTAAACTTTGATACAGTGTTTTCCCAGAATTTAAGTTCTATATTTATTAAAGCCTTTGTCTAGACTTAAGTAGTCATCATTTTTTATACATTACCTTTGAATAACATCAAAGGAAAATAAAAGCAAAATAATTGGTTACACAATTCTAAAACTTCTACACTCCCAGCACCTTTGAATTTTATTTGAATTAATTAAAGATTCAAATACTTCTTTTTTATATTTTTTTCACACAAAATAACTTTCTGGTTATCAAAAGTATTGGCAAGACAGCATCACTAACCTATTTCGGGACTTCTACTATACATCGGATCACCACCTCCCTTCCTATTTCCAGCATCACTAACCTATTTCGGGACTTCTACTATACATCGGATCACCACCTCCCTTCCTATTTCCAGCATCACTAACCTATTTCGAGACTTCTACTATACATCGGATCACCACCTCCCTTCCTATTTCCACAGCCCCATTTAATGCCTGGGTTGACTCTACAATTATCTTTCAATCCAGTGATAAGTATTCTTAAGTTTAATGCTGACACTATCTGATGGTCAGGAATTCATGGAAAGTAACAACTACAATAGCAATTTTAAGACACCATCACATGAAGGAGGCATTCCAATTTCAGAGACTTTAGAAAGTGAAAATAAAAGTGTTCCTATGAAACAAATAAATTAAGTTTATTAACATATATAGCGACCAAAAAATCAGCATTTCAAGCAGTAATCTATTATTCGGATAATTATTCCACTTAGAAACTTTCCTAAATATTTAGCTAAACTTTGACCTGGTAGCTTTAATTCTTTTTCTAATTCTGCAGCTTGCTATCTCACCAAAGCCACTTAATAGATTTTCTAAGATAAAGCCCTCCAAATATTTTAAACAAGGTACTCAATGTCTACCCTCTACTCCCAAGAGTCTTCTCTCTGCTTAAGCATACTCATTTATTCAAAAACATTCATTATATCATTTATTAAACAAATACTTAGTGAATGGGTCATACATTACAGGTACCATTTTAAACATTGGGGAAGCAAGTCTTGACACAAGTGTGCCAGTGTGTGCACATGCATACAAGCATGCATGTAAGTGCTTACATGCATCTCTTTGGAAGAACTGAGGTGGCTGGTTGTACTGATGTTAGGGTTAGAAGGGATGGAAAGTTAAGGAAGAGAGAGGACCAAGTTTAAAGTTCCTAAGACATGAAAATGTTTGGTGTTGTAGAAAACCAGATAGAAGGCCTATAGCACATTCTCACAAATTAGGATTTAATTCTAAGACCAATAGGATGCCAGCCACTATTGATATACGTTAAGTATGTGACATAACTTTAAATCAACAGCCTGTCCTGTCTTTATCCTGTAAAAGCTCTGTAACAGTGAAACAGTGAAAGAACTAACTATTATGTTACCTTCGTTTTGGGTAATCGGCCTTTACTTATTCCTGCATGTAGGCTAGGGTAGTTTTAGAGCACTGAGATGATATGCAAAAACAGCAATCATGTAGTTTTTTAAAACTCACTATGGGATTAAAGGGAAATTAGGTAAGCAACTAACTATGTTTTGTTAAAGATTTATAGGAGCATCATGATTTGACCAAGGACAAATGATTTCCCAATCTTTTCAGACATTTGCTGGTGCCCAGATGTGGGCAGTTGTTGGTCATCTCTTGACTGCAACTCTCTCTTCTTCCCCTGCCCTTAACATAAAAAGAGCCTGAAATGTGTACTGACCTAAGATGATATTGTAGGATGCTAGTTCACCACCTTCTCATTTTTCTGGCTGTCTGAATAAACCTGCTTGTCTTCCCACCAACTCTTATCTCTTGTGCTTGGCTTTGAAGTGGCAAATCACAGAACCTAGGTTCAATTACAATTTAATGGCATACAACGTGGGACTGTGTGGCTTGAGTTTTCCAGCCTGCTGTGTGTCCAATGGACCAAGCAATTGACCACAGCAGCGTGCCAGGGCTTAACCATTCATGCTATGGGGCAAATCAAAAACCATTCATGAGTGCCCACTGCTCATGACTAGGGACATATCAGCAGCTGTTAAGAACATTTTGCCTTAGGAATTCTCCCTTCCTTCCCCTTCGTGTCATCAGCTGCCTGCAATGCCTTGTTGGTATAAGGAAATGTGGTGTCTGGCGGAGTCCACAGGCTCCAAGACTGGGTAAATCACTGTAGTTTGCACAACTGGCAAGTGTCTTTCCTTCCACTTAGGCTTTTCCTTAGAATAAACCACTCTGTGTATTTGATTGGGGTATCTTGTTGCAGAAAGGAATAGTTGTTGGACTATTACCTAATTTGAGAATTGGTCGTTTGCATTTATGTCGGTTGTTTTTGTGGGACCTGGACTTACACGTTTAAAAACATGGGCAAGTTTAAAGGCATGTCAGGTTTTCTGGGACTCCAACTGGTTACATATTATGGCCTACATTTATACACATTTAAAAACTAATAGACAAATTATAGTAAGAAAAATTCAGAGCTCAAATAGTTAATCTGCAATTGTAGTTAAGTAGAGTCTTCCAAATATCTCTATTTCTCTTTCCTTTTCTGCCTACTTTAAATCCACTGTTATTAAGCTACTAGTGTTGAGATAAAACTCAATAATTCAATGTTACTTGAAAATTTTGTTTTTCTTATATAGTTCATCCAGTTCTAGCTAATATATAAACATTAAAAACTAAAACTAAAAAAAAAAAAGGTAAAAGAGGTTTTAAAATCAAACTGCCATAGAAACTATTTTACCCAGAATTTTAGTCCACAGTCTTCACTTGATTACCTATAATGGCAAACCAAGTTTAGACATATAAACAGGTCCCAATTTTGACAGAAATACCATTTGGATCCAGCTATCTCATGTAAACCTGTGAGTTGCTATCTCATGGCTAGAGTTCCAAGGGGAAAAAAAATTCAAGTCCGTATTTGTGTGTGTATATATGCATTTAGGTATGTTTATATTATATATATGTATTATTTTATTTGCTGTCTCTACATAGTAACAAATTGACATACAAATAAAACAGCACATATAAATTAAGTAAATAAGTCCAAATGCTTTGCAAATTCACAAGACTTTAGTGAATCTTTAATAAATAAGATGGTTTTAAAATTATTGGTAAAATAAAAATTTAGAAAATATATTCAAAATTGCTAGCATACATTTTTGTCTGTGTTAAGTATTTTATATTTGCCTCTGCTAGATATTTCAAGGAGTCAAGGTTTGGCACAAAGATTACAAGATTATAAACCCAGCCAAAACCAGAATAATCTTTGTGTGATCTTTTTTACAAGCAAGAATAATTTAAAATTGTGGTTCAATGAAAACAACTGAATCTTCTGAGTTACTGGCAAAATGCCTATGTGTTTAACTTTAAGGTTCTTAGGGAAACAATTGATGATCACAGGCTTTTAAAATGGTTAACAGAGAAATAATTAAATAATGGCTAGCTTTGTCTAATATCTCAGTTTTCAGAGAAATTCTAGGGAAACTATTCAAAAAATTGAGTACATGTAAATGGGATTAATGCTTGTAGGTAACTTTTTATGTAATTTAAGATCTTAAAATTATTTTGAATTGAATAATAAATACTCATTGTATGTCAGGGTCATTTCCAATTAAAAAAGGGTTATAAAGTTGAGAAACCTGTTTTCAAAAATTTTGGCATTGTTTCATCTATAAAATGCTACCATCTCATAAACACTTCAGAATTTCTTACTTCCTAGGTTTTTATCAACAGTTAAGATTACTAAGAATAATAATTCTAAGTAATATATAATTCTGTAAGTTATGTTCTTATTGAGAAAAAGAATAAAGGTATATAATTTGAAAGTTATATAAAAGTTATTTGAAAAATAAGGTAAAAGAGGGCCGGGCACGGTGGCTCACACCTGTAATCCTAGCACTTTGGGAGGCCAAGGCGGGTGGATCATGTGGTCAGCAGATCGAGACCATCCTGGCTAACATGGTGAAACCCCATCTCTACTAAAAATACAAAAAATTAGCCGGGCCTGGTGGTGGGCGCCTGTAGTCCCAGCTACTCGGGAGGCTGAGGAAGGAGAATGGTGTGAACCTGGGAGGCAGAGCTTGCAGTGGGCGGAGATCATGCCACTGCACTCCAGCCTGGGCAAAAGAGCAAGACTCCATCTTGAAAAAAAGAGAAAAAGAAGGTAAACGTGAACCAGAAAGTAGGAAAGTGAGATGTGAAAAGAGCTGCAGCAATAAAGATGTAGTTTTGGTAAGAAAGGTTATAAAGAAAAGAGAATAATTTTGTATGAAAGGGAATCTTGTATGGTAAATTTTTCTGCTAAATAAAACGACTAGTTATTTTAAAAAGAGGAAATATAGGATGAATCAAAAACATCCAACCAAGTTGTAGTTGGTCTTTATAAGTCATATTATGGTTCACGGAAGGTATTTTAAGAAAGAAATGTTGTATATGATTAAGCTGCTTATAATTAAAGGAAAATTATTTATGATCGTATTATTACATTGTAATATGTTAAAACAAGGTTTCTTAAGGTATTGATTTACTCTTAACAAAATTATAAGAACTTTTAATTTTTAATTTTGTAACTTAATTCTTTTGAAAACTTCTCAGATTCATATATCAGAAGTTCAACTTTTGTGTGTCTCTTTGCTTTCAGCTTTTTCACCCCTTCAGAAAACCTAAGATTACAACTGTTTTCTTCAATGCTTTTGTCAGTTCCTGCAACTTTTTTCCTCTGGTGCTAACTATTGTGGCCTGATGCTGAAATATTTTATCCTGAAGGACTAGAAAAATCAATGTTTTCCTCCATTATAACTTGATTCTATACTCTTGCTTTTGTTAGTATGTCTAAAGTTTTCAATCTAATCAGAAAACTCATGTAGTTACAAAGTCATGTATTTCCCTGTGATATTCATAACCTTAAACACACTTTTCCTATACCTGATTAAATTTGAGTACTCATTTCATCAGGTTTGACTTCTATGTTATCTAAATAGGCTTTTCATAAGTAGAAGCACTCACACTGCAGAAAGTTTTCTATTGCCTTTTTTATAACCAGCTTAAAAAACAAGATTTTACATTTTACCAAGATAATTACTGCATTGTCTTTATTAGGTTTTTGATTACTTAGGAAAACTGAGATTTAAAATGTTTATGGTTTTTGCATTCATGTAACTTTCTGCATGGACTTTAAGACCTTTTAACTATAACTCAGCTAAATGAGTGACTATTGTTTTACAATAACCTATGATTGTTTTAATTAAATGTTTTTGGCCTTTTAGTGTCTTTGATTAACATCTTCAAAACCAAAATTCTAAACTAAGCCTTTGACTTATTACAAAGCTAGAAAAATTAATCACTGCAAGTTTGTAGACTATTTTTATAACTTCCAGTCAGGACATGGACTCCAGTATCACACTACCTCCAGCCCCTTGAAAGGGTCTTTATCAGGTGCTATTAATGAATCCTGTGCTGTCATCTAAAAAGGCACAGACTGCTGCTAAATCTTGAATGTTGCCACCAAAATTAACCAAAGCCGCATCTTCAGGGCCAGGAAAGAGTGACAATCAAAATAAACTGCTTTAATGAGACACAGGGACAGAACTATATGTAAAAACATGAAGACTTGTTTAATAATTTTGCTTCTATCTAAATTCTTTATGCTAAAAAAATGAAATGGTTAGCTACCTGTGAGCTTCCTTTTCCTGTCTTATCAAAACAAGGCAGGGCTTATGACCTTTTTGTTTAAAATGTTGCCAATTCTTTGTGGTTTTTGCATTCTACAATCAAGAAAACAGTTTTTTTTTCTTTTTGAACTATTTATAGCTTACAGAAATTGAATAAAACAACAAAGATTGTCTTTCTCTTTCTACCTAATATCTTCAGAATTTTAAAACTGTTCTATTCTACTGGGCTAATCTGTTTTGTATTGCCAACATGCTGCTGTTAAAGCTATACAATATTAATCACCCTCCTTTTAAGCCCAGGAACAATCTCAGAAGAGGTGGGTGCATGAGATTGCAAGGGCCAGTTTTATGGGATAAAATTAGTTAAGACACTCCAAATCAAATATGGGCACAAAGGTGCCTAAACAGCTGATGGCTCAACACATAGAACTAAGTCAATTTTATAATCTTGCTTTTTGGCTTTTGGTTCTTGGCTCTTATGTTAGTTTAAAACATTCTAAGGATTAATGAGCACCTGGCCACCTCCATTCTGATTTGGATTAGAATGATTCATTGTCTATCAGTCTTTTGACTCTAAGTCAGTTAGTAATAGGAGTTCCAACAGTGGGGGGGGCTGGGATGGACCAGGGCAATGATATGGAACAAATTAAAGGTTGGTCATTGATACTGTCTCTGGCATATGCTGACAAAAAACAAGGAAGATATAAACTAAAAAAATAAAATCCTAAGACCCCACAGATGACATGGGTCCCTCGCTTTTCCAAAGAAAGATGAAACCTTAAAAACTTAATTCCCAGTTATGTCAGGCATGGTAGCTCACACTTGTAATCTTAACACTTTGGGAGGCTGAGCTGGGTGGATCACTTGAAGCCAGGAGTTTGAGACAAGCCTGGCCAACATGGTGAGATCTTGTCTCTACTAAAAATACAAAACTTTGCTGAGCATTGGTTAGCACATGCCTGTGGTCCCAGCTACTTGGGATACTGAGGCACAAGAATTGCTTGAAGCCAGGAGGCGAAGGTTGCAGTGAGCTGAGATCACAACACTGCACTCCAGCCTAGGAAACAGAGCAAGACACGGTCTCAAAAACTAAAGCAAAAACAACAAAACAAACAAACAAACAAACAAACTTTGATCCCATCCATGATGGGGTGGGAGGTTAGACATGCCTTATTCTACTCGTTTCCTTCTATGGTTTAGGCACAGCAACTGACCAGCATTATTGTTAAAACAGAGATTATAAGACTGACAGAACAGACTTTTTATGAAAATAAGATAGCAAATTATAAACAAAACTTAAGTCCACACAGGCAAGGGTTAAGACACACACCCCTATGCTTAAACAACAAACTATGTTCTAACAGCCGGGAGGTTTTTCTTTTTTCTCTAGCCGGTAAACAAGCACTGGCTTCATACTAAGCAACATTAAAAAAATTTTCAGCTTCACCAGATCCTGACTAACTGACCCCAAGCCTCTCCCTGTTCCACCAGTGAAAAACTACAGCTTTTATTAAATAAGAGACTGATTACAGTAACTTTCTCCTAATATAAAGACCACTGACCATAAACTGGTTCAAAGTGGCTTATAGAAATTTTGCATTTATGTGCCTTTGTGTCTTATATATATGGCTGAATTGTAATACATATAAATGTTAAGTCTCCAAGGTGAATATGGGTTGCATGTTATATACATGCTTGTTCAGTATATATGTGTCAAGACTACTTTTATAAATATTCATAGCTTCGCCTATAACCTGTTAAATATATATGCTTAGTCAACCTGTCATCATATTCCCACAGGAGCCCTTGGTATATAATTGACAGTGAGGATATTAGTCTGTTCTCACACTGCTAATAAAGACAAACCTGAGACTGGTAATTTATAAAGAAAATGAGGGTTAATGGGCCCATAGTTCCAAATAGCTGGGGAGGCCTCAAAATCACTGCAGAAGGCAAAGGAGGAGCAAAGGCATGCCTTACATGATGGCAGGCAAGAGCTTGTGCAAGAGAATCCCCATTTATAAAACCATCAGATCTCATGAGATTTATTCACCACCATGAGAACAGTATGGGGCAAACTCCCCATGATTCAATTATCTCCACCTGGCCCCACCCTTGACATGTGGAGATTATTATAACTCAAGTAAGATCTGGGTGGGGACATATCCAAACCATATCATTTGGCCCTGCCTCCTCTCAATCTTATGTCCTCACATTTCAAAACCAATCATGCCTTCCCAACAGTCCCCCAAGTCTTGAGTCATTCCAGCATTAACAGTCTGAAGTCTCATCTGAGACAATGAAAGTCCATTCAGCCTATGAGCCTGTAAAATCAAAAGCAAGTTATTCACTTCCTAGATACAATGGGGATGCAGGAATTGGGTAAATACACCCATTCCAAATGGGATAAATTGGCCAAAACAAAGAAACTACAGGCCCCATGCAAGTCTGCAATCCAATGGAGCAGTCAAATCTTTTTTTTTTTTTTTTTTTTAGATGGAGTCTCACTCTGTCACCCAGGCTGGAGTGCAGTGGTGCCATCTTGGCTCACTGCAAGCTCCATCTCCTGGGCTCACTCCATTCTCCTGCCTCAACCTCCCGAGTAGCTGGGACTACAGACACCTGCAACCACGCCTGGCTAATTTTTTGTATTTTTAGTAGAGATGAGGTTTCACCATGTTAGCCAGGATGGTCTTGATCTCCTGACCTCGTGATCTGCCTGCCTTGGCCTCGCAAAGTGCTGGGATTACAGGCGTGAGCCACCACACCTGGCCGGGGCAGTCAAATCTTAAAGCTCCAAAATTATTTCCTTTGACTCTATGTCTCATATCCAGGTCATTCTGATGCAAGAGGGGGGGCTCCCATAGCCTTGGGCAGCCCCACTCCTGTGGCTTTACAGGGTATGGCCACCCTCTCAGATGCTTTCATGGGCTGGTGTTGAGCACCTGTGGCTTTTCTGGGTGCACAGTGCAAGCTGTCAGTGGATCCATAATTTTGGGATCTAGAGGATGGTGGCCTTCTTCTCACCACTCCATTAGGCAGTGCCCCAGTGGGGACTATGTGTAGGGGCTCTGACCCCACATTTCCTTCTGCACTGCCCTAGCAGAGGTTCTCCATGAGGGCTCCACCCCTGCAGAAGACTTCTGCCTTGGCATCCAGGTGTTTCCATACATCCTTTGAAATCTAGGCAGAGGTTCCCAAACCTCAAATCTTGACTTCTGTGCACCTGCACTGCAAGCCCAACACCATGTGTAAGCCCCCAAGGCTTGGGGCTTACATCTTCTGAAGCAATAACCTAGGTCTACAATGGTCCCTTTTAACCATGCCTGACATACAGGGCACCAAGTCCCAAGAAGGCACAAAGCAGCAAGGCCCTGGGCCCAGTCCACAAAATCATTTTTTTCTCCTAGGCCTCCAGGCCTGTGATGGGAGAGACTGCCATGAAGACCTCCAAAATGACCCAGAGACATTTTCCCCATTATCTTGGAGATTAACAGTTTGCTTGTCACTATTTATGCAAATTTCTACAGCCAGCTTGAAGTTCTCCTCAGAAAGTGGGTTTTTCTTTTCTATCACATCACCAGGGTACAAATTTTTCTGAACTTTTATGCTCTGCTTCCCTTTTAAACATAAGTTTCAATTCCCAAGCATATTTTTGTGAATACATAAAACTGAATGCTCTTAACGGCACCTAAGTCACCTCTTGAATGCTTTGCTGCTTAGAAATTTCTTCTGCCAGATGCCCTAAATTATCTCCCTCAAGTTCAAAGTTCCATAAATCTCTGGGGCAGGGGCAAAATGCTGCCAGTTTCTTTAATAAAACATTGAAGAGTTACCTTTACTCCAGTTCCCAACAAGTTCCTCATCTCCATCTGAGACCACCTCAGCCTGGATTTTATTGCCTGTATCGCTATCAGCATTTTGGCCAAAACCATTCAATGAGTCTCTAGGAAGTTTTAAACTTTCCCACATCGTCCTGTCTTCTTCTGAACCCTTCAAACTGTTCCAACCTCTGCCCATTACCCAGTTTAAATGTCCCTTTCACATTTTTGGGTATCCTTATAGCAGCATTCCACTCTACTGTATTAACTTACTGTATTAGTCTGTTCTGATGCTGCTAATAAAGACATACCCGAGACTGGATAATTTATACAGGAAAGAGATTTAATGGACTCAAAGTTTCACATGGCTGGGGAGGCCTCACAATCATGGCAGAAGGCAAAGGAGAAGCAAAGGCATATCTTATATGGTAGCAGGCATGTGCAGGGGAACTCACATTTATAAAACCATCAAATCTCATGAGACTTATTCACTACCATGAGAACAGCATGGGGGAACTGCTCCTATGATTCAATTATCTCCACCTGGCCCCACCCTTGACATGTGGGGATTACTATAATTCAAGGTGAGATTTGAGTGGGGATACAGCCAAACCATATCAGTGGGAAACAAACTGATTGACTTTCTTATTGACATAGGTGTTATGTATTCTGTAGTTAATGCTTGCCTATACCCTGATTTGATAAAGACTATAATAGATCCAGGAATGCCAGGGAAAACTGTGACTTACTTCTTTCCACAATCTTTAGATTGTCATTTTGGAGAACACAATTGATGAAAAAAACTGGTAAGTCATGTCCTAAAAAAGAAGGTATTGTCAAAATACGTCAAGAAACTAATCTGACTTGGGATAAGGTGTTTCCAGTTGCTCTGTTGTGCATTAGAACAGCTCTCCAAAATAGGCTCAAATTGAGTCTCTTTGAAATATTATATGGTAGGTCATTCCAGGATTCTACCCTGGTGGGAAAACCAACTGAGGTGTTAAGAAAGTTAACAATTGCCAAATATGTTAAGACACAGGGCAGTATACTAACTTCTGTTCATGTTTGCTTCTTGCAAGACCACTCATCCCATAGATGTGGCCCTACATCCTTTTTGACTGGGAAATTGAGTCTTCATAAACATTTAGAAAAAAACAAGAATCTGGCATCTAGCTGGTATTCAGGTCCTTGATTTCATTCCACAGTTGCCCCTATTGATTTTTTGAAGCAGGAAGTAGGCAGATGAAAGACAACATCCCATTTCCAAGGTACTACAAGACAGTGAAATGAGCCTTTGGACAGTGGGGAATTGTAACAGTGAATTTGCAAAGGAACTAGCATAACTAACTCCATTTTTAAGGGTCCTTTGCCCATTCCTGCACATAGGCTAGTATAATTTCAGAACACTGAGATAATATGCAAAAACAGCAGTCATGTAGTTTTTAAAATAAACTCTGGGATTAAAGAGAAAGTATGTAAGCAACTCACTGTTTTTTTTTTAAAGATTTACAGGAGCATTGTAACCTGACCAAGGACAAAGAAGTTCCTAATCTCAGATCCTCACGGGTGCTCAGATGTGTGTGGTCATTGATCACCTCTTGATTACAACCTCTTTCTCTTCCCCCTTCCCTTAACAAAAACTGAGCCTGAAATGTGTATTGACTTAAGAAGCTATGTTAGTACACTAGTCCGCCATTTTCATGGCTTGAGGAATAAACCTGCTTTTCCTTCCACCAACTCTCATCTCTTGTGTTTGGCTTTCAAGTGGCAAGCAGCCAAATCTGGGTTAGGTTACACTTAGATCCTCCTTTGCATCTCTTCAGAAACACTGAGGTGTTGAACTGATTATAGGGTGAGAAGGGATGGAATGTTCAGGGAGAGAAAGGAGCAAGTTCAAATTTTCTGAGACACAAAGGTGCTTGTTGTGCTTGAAAACCAGAGAGAAGGCATTGTGGCATATGCTCACAATTTAGAATTTAATTCTAAGACCAGTAGGATGCCAACCATTATTGATGGGTGTTAAGTATGTGTCACAGCTTTAAATCACCTGCCTGGCTTGTCTTTATCCTGTAAAAGCTCTTGAATTGTCAATGATCTTTTTTTAAATGTAACATTCCAAATATCAGTGCAGTACTGCCAGGTTTTTTCTGGGCATAGCAACACAGAATGTGATTCTCACCATCTTACATTTACAATGTTGAAATTGTGAGATAAATCTTTTTCTATTTAATTTTTTGTAGTTTGCCATAGTAGATACTTAAGATAATTTTGGATTCTGATTCTTTTATGTTTTGAAACCCAGTCAATTTCTCCCGTCAGCTTCTTACTACCTGCTGATGTTTCTCATTGACATTTTAAATCACTGATTACCAAAAAAAAAAGTTGAATGAGATATTTTTAAGGTCAAGTTCTAGAGATGTCACTTTAAAGATTCCAGTGTACTAACATTGATCAATAATTGAATATTTTTTTTGGCAAGGCCATTCAAAAAGTTGAAAATTCATCAATTTATATTACAACAAAGTCACTTCCTTTCACCTCTTTTTCAAAGACATCGTAAGGACAATTGATGGATTTTACCACATTGTATAATTATGTTAATTTATTTTAATACTCTTTTATGTCTTCTTTACTAAGATGTGAATCTACTAAACATTTTTTAAACTTTTTGATACAACTAATTCTAGGGGAGAAATGTATCATCTCAGGGAACATCTTCAAAGGAAGCTTCCTTAAAATTGAGTTATTCCTTCTGATAGTCTAGAACTGAATTCTTACTTGTGACAGTCACAAAGATACGCTACTCAAATCTCTTCATGAGATCTTTCTGTAAGGAATCAGCCTGCAGGCTGAGACAAGTATTTCCCAAACACTGAGGTCATGTTCCTCAGCCATTAACTAATCATTAGTAGGGTCTAGAACTTCACTGTTTTTGCTTAGCAAAGGACTTGGGAAATCTTCATTTGAGTATTCCCTATCATTATGCCCCAAATGTTCTCAGAGCTAGACTATACTCTGAGGCTCCTTCTGTATAAACTTCTCTCTTTCCATCATTTCTTTAACAGGTGTCAGCCCTGCATTGAGGCTTGAAGTTTCTCTCTGACTACCAATTGCTTGCCTACATTTATCTTTCACAAAAAATTCCTTATAAAAGTTATCTTTCACATCAAATTCTATCCTGCTGTGTGCAAGATAGAACTCAGACTGATACAAGTATCTTCTAAAAGCCTATCACAATTTAGACTACCATACCTCCCAGATATGCTTACTCAAATCATTGCTAGAAGGGTAAGCTTCTCCTCCATTCAACTGTCTTTCAGACATTTACTCCCATTCTTTCCTCTTAATGTGACCAACTAATTCAAATAATTTCCCCACACATTCCCTTTCTTCACAGCCCTTCCATTGTGTCCTCTGGATTCCCTAAAAGGTGATGATACAATTTTCCTACATTGCAACTGCTTCTCAAATATTTATATCATCTCTTTTACTGAAATGCAGCTGCTGTCAGACAGCACCCCTTTCTCTACTGACACCTGAAGTACTGGCTAATTTTTTACATAAATTGACAGGGAAATTATATATATTGTTCACCACTTAAATTTTAGAACACCAACTTTCTACCCCCTTGAAAAAATCCTGCTTGCCTGATATTTGCAACAATCAGAGATACCCAGCTTCTCCCTTCCTTCTCTACAGACTTCCTGGTCTCATCCTTTGGTGAGTAACCCTACTGATTCAAATAAACTTCAGTTTTTAAAATGGTTCAAACTGGTTCACAGTTTTTCTTTCTCTGTGAACTCCCGTAATTATCAGTGGAGCCATAGTTATCTGTCTCAATCGATTTTGTATTGCTATAAGGGAATACCTGAGGCTGAGTACCTTCTAAAGAAGGGCTTATTTTGTTCATGATTCTGATGGCTAAAAAGTTCCAGATTGGGAATCTGGATCTGGTGAGGGCCTCAAGCTTCATCCACTCATTGGGAAACATGAAGGGGAGCTGGCTTGTACAGAGATCACATGGAGAGAAAGCGAGAGATAGGGAAGAGCAATATATTAGGCTTTATAACAACCAGCTCTTGGCAGGAACGAATATAGTAGAACTCACTCAATACACCCCCTGGAAGGCATTACTATACTCAGGAGGGATCCACCTCCATGACCCAGACAGCTCCCATTAAGCCTCACCTACAACAGTAGATATGAAATTTGAACATGAGGTTTGGCAGAGACAAACCTTCAAACCACAGCCAACATCTTTGTAAATGATCTCACCAATACTCTGATCTCAGGTTATTCATCTCTTTATCATTAATCTTCAATGATCTTCTCTCCTCCTCTTCCCCAAACATCGTATGTCATAGTCAATTCCAATGACACTTTTTAGGATTTACTAGCACCAAATTCTAAGTATTGTCAAATTATTGAATGTATGCCTTCTATTCTGGCACCATAATTCCCTGTCTTCCTCTCTACTTACTCAAATAACTCCACTTAAATATTTTTGAACATGTAATGACCTTCACATTACGTTATTGATTTCTATCTATCAAGAAATGCCTATCTTCACTTTTCATTTTATCCAGGTTAATCTGTGATTCATCATTTTGACCACAACCTAATAACATAACCTGGCAGACTGGATTTACTTTAAAATTATAATTCCATGTTTCAAACAAACACTCAACACAACTTGGCAATCCCAGTGCCATGTTTCTTAAGAAAGTTTACATTTCCTACCAGATTCTCCCAATTTCTACTCTCCATCTTTATATCAAATGATGACATTAATGTATGTTTTGATTAGATTAAAATATATGAAAGACATATCATTAGCTTTCCTTTCTTAATTAAACAATTGACTTTGCCAATCTTTACCTTTATCCATCTGATATGGTTTGGCTGTGTATTCCCACCCAAATCTCATGATGAATTTTAATTCCCAGTGTTGGGGGAAGACCTGGTGGGAGGTGATTGAATCATGGGGGTAGATTTCCCCCTTGCTGTTCTTATGACAGTGAGTGAATTATCGGGGGATCTGATGGTTTAAAAGTGTGTAGCACTTCCTCCTTCACTCTCTGTCTCTCCTGCTCTGCCATAGTAAGGTATGCTTTCTTCCTCTTTGCCTTCTGCCCTGATTGCAAGTTTCCTGAGGCCTCTCAGCCATGCTTCCTGTATAGCCTGTGGAACTGTGAGTCAATTAAACCTCCTTTCTTCACATATTGCCCAGTATCAGGTAATTCTTTATAACAGTGTGAGAATGGACTAATACATCCTCCTTTCGTTTCTAAGGATATATTTCTTCAATCAAAGACCACTTGCTCAATCTACAGTCTTTATCTCATTCCCTCTTGCCTTTTTAAATATTTTTGAATTTTTTTTTTTTTTGGAGACGGAGTCTCACTCTGTCACCCAGGCTGAAGTGCAGTGGCGTGATCTCGGCTCACTGCAAGCTCCACCTGCCGGGTTCATGCCATTCTCCTGCCTCAGCCTCCTGAGTAGCCGGGACTACAAGCGCCTGCCACTATGGCCAGCTAATTTTTTTGTATTTTTAGTAGAGACGGGGTTTCACTGTGCTAGCCAGGATGGTCTGGGTCTCCTGACCTCATGATCCGCCCGTCTCGGCCTCCCAAAGTGCTGGGATTACAGGCATGAGCCACGGCGCCCGGCCAATATTTTTGAATCTTAATTGGTTTTTGTTTGTTTGCTTTGAGATACAGTCTTGCTCTGTCACAAATCATGGCTCACTGCAACATCCTCCTCCTGGGTTCAAGAAATTCTCCTGCCTCAGCCTCCCGAGTAGCTGGGACTACAGGCATGTGACACCATGCCTGGCTAATTTTTTATTATTAGTAGAGATGGGGTTTCTCCATGTTGGTCAGGCTGGTCTCGAACTGCCTACCTCAAGTTATCCACTCGCCTTGGCCTCCCAAAATGCTGGGATTACCGGTGTGAGCCACCATGCACAGTCGAATCTTAAATTTATTAATATCTATTAGTCTCTCTATCCTTTACAATATTTTAATCAGCACGGAAATGTATGCTAATATCTGTCATTCTAAAAGCAAAACAATGAAAGAAAATCACTATTTGGTAAATACTTGTTTCCCGTTACTATCCAAGTTTTCTACTTTCCTTTAGTGTCAAAGTTTTCAAGAGTTTTATACATACTCTGTACAAAATCCCATACCCCATTACTTCTTGACAAGCTGCAGGGAAGCTTATACTCTCACAAATAGAATGAAATAGCTCTTCATTTTACCAATGATTTCTAGGTTTTTAAAGTCAGGTAGTGAGGCAGGAATATTGGGTACATAAGCAAGTATGTTGGCAGACCTACCTGATTCTTCTGAATGAATGAAATGAAGTTCTTACTTTCCATACCCTAATGTCATAGATGCCAAGTTTAGTGAGGTGGCAGCTATAGTATTTCAGGATGAGTCTGGGCATTTTATCTGGTTAATTTCTTTAGGGATGTTACACAACCAAGCTCAATTCTGTTATCTTCACGAAGACACTGTAAACTACATAATGTTTTTAAATAAATATCTTTTGGCTTAAACTAACTAGAGAAAATTTACTTGTCTTCAACTGAGAGCCCTTAGTATTAGAGTTTTCAAGATATTACACTCTCCTGAGTGCTTTCTTATAACTGTAGTCATGTTTGGTCTCCTTCCAAATCTCTTTCTTCTCCCTCACCAGAACTATAAATGCTAGAACTCCTCATGGTGTTTTTATGATTTTTCTTTTTCCTATAGGAAAACCATTATTTTTGTGGTTATTTTGGCCTTTAATATGCCCTTGTATTCATTCTCCATATGGTCTGAACATTTAAATCAAACTCCTCTGAGCTCCAATTTCATGTAACAGAATGCTGTTTCAGAATTTCCCTGAAGCCTCAAATTTAAGAAAAATAGCTAATAATTATCTCCATATACCAGAAATATGCTAGATAATATTCTGCAACCATGTTTCACGACATAATGCCAGACTATTTAATAGATACTATACTAATTACTATATTAGTCTACTATATGTATAGTAATTACTAATACATTATATGTAATAGATTAAATACTATTAAATAGTATTTAGTAGAATGATTCATTGAAAAAGGAAAGACTCAGTTATGAATTGCAGCCACAAGAGAAAAAGGTCAAAACCTCCCCTCTCTTCCGTGTTGAAAATTAAAGAAAAGAAAATAATTTCTCCCTCTTCATAACAAGCATTTGTCAAAAGGAGAGGCTGAAATGGCGGTCTGGGCTGTATGTTTGCTAAACTATGACATAATGAGGAATCATTGCCATCAGAGTAGTAAGGAGCTCTTGAAAGAGGTGACTATGGATCCTGTGGAGTTTGGAGATACATGTGAACATAGAATTGGAGACTGCTTCTCTTATAAGCTATTATTAAGAAAGGAAAAAAAAACATGAGAGCAAGAGAGCAGGGCAAATACAGAGTTCAGAAGTTGGCAAGCTGGCTGTCTACTTTTTGGAGTAATGAAGTTAATTTTTTGTGAGTCAAGTGGATGGGACAAATTTAAACCATAAAGAAACATTCACAAGAAAATGGCTGTTGGGGCAAACAATAGAAATTTTTAATAAATAGAAACTTTAGGTTGAATGACCAATTGTAGAAAGTGCAAAGTATATCACCATCATCAAGAAAATACAGTTTATAAGATCCTGTAGGCCATATCCTCCCATTCCCCTCCAACCCCACAAAAACTTCCCATATCTGTCTTATGGAAAAAAAAACAGACCTTGAGTGTCAGCTAGACAGAAGGTACTGATGATGACATTACAATGGCAGAGGCCAATGGGAAACTTATTTTCCTTAATTTTTCTAATTGCCTCTTTCCTTGATTTAATCCTAGAGAATCCTGCAAAAATAGGGTGAAGTAATAAAGGGAGAAAAAAATCACCACATCCTCCTTACCCACTTTGGGTGAAACCTGAGCTTGAGAAGAGGAGATACTTTGAATGGAACAGATAAAGCTTTTTTGACTTGGTGAACTTTTATAATTAATTAATTACTTTTATTATTAATTAATTCTGAATCAAATAATTTAATATAAAAAATATAATTATAATGTAATTGTATTTAATCATAGTTTATAAGTAGACTTAGTTAATTATAACAACATATTTTGAACTATATGATAAGAAATATACATTATACTAATAATAGTATAACCACTGGCAATGACCTAAAGTGATGAAGGAAAAAAAATGATCTAAGAACAGTGTATCTGGTGAAAATATTCCTCAAATATGAAGGAGAAATAAACACTTTCTCAGATCAAACAAAAGCTGAGGGATTTTATTAACACCAGACCTGTCTAACAAGAAATGCTAAAGGGAGTCCTTCAATCTGAAAGCAAAGGACATTAATGAGCAATAAGAAATCATATAAAGGTAAAAAATTCATTGGTACAGTGTACTTAATTGTGGCATATAAACTACCCATATCTTAATTAGAAAAACTAAAAGATGAAATTATCAAAAATAATAGCTACAATAACTTTTCAAGATATAGACAGTACAAACAGATATAAACAGAAGCAACAAGAAGTTAAAAAGCAGGGGACAAAGTTAAGGTATAGGGTTTTTATTCATTTTCTCTTTGCTTTGGTTTTGTTTGTTTCCGTAATCAGCATTAAGTTGTCATCAGTTAAAAAAATGGATATGAGATATGATTTGCAAGCCTCATGGTAATCTCAAATCTAAAAACATACAATGAATAGACAGAAAATAAAAAGCTAGAAGTTAATATACCACCAAAGAAAATCACCTTAAATATAATGAAGATAAGAAGAAAGGAAAGAAGACCAGAAAACAAATAACAAAATGACAAGAGTAAGTCCTTAATTATCAATAATTACACTGAATTTAAATGGACTAAACTCTCCAATCTAAAAACATAAAGTGGCTGAATGGACAAAAAAGTGAGACCCAACAATCTAGTGTTTACAAGAAACACTACACCTATCAAGACAAATACAGACTGAAAATATAAAGAGATGGAAAAAGATATTGCATAAAAATGGAAAGCTGGGCCTAGTGTGGTGGCTCACGCCTATAATCCCAGCACTTTGGGAGGCTGAGGCAGGCAGATCACGAGGTCAGGAGATCGAGACCATCCTGGCTAACATGGTGAAACATCGTCTCTCTACTAAAAATATAAAAAATTAGCCGGGCGTGATGGCGGGCGCCTGTGGTCCCAGCTACTCAGGAGGCTAAGGCAGGAGGATGGCATGAACTGGGGAGGCAGAGCTTGCAGTGAGCTGAGATCGCACCACCGCACTCCAGCCTGGGTGACAGAGGGAAACTCCATCACAAAAAACAAAAACAAAAACAAAAAAGAAAGCAAAAAATAGCAGGAATAGCTATATGTATATCAGAAAAACACAGAAAAATAGATTGTAAGAAAAAACTATAAAAGGAGACAAAGAAGGTCATTATATAATGATAAAGGGGTCAATTCAGCAAGAGGATATAACTGTAAATATATATGCACTCAAAACTGGAGCACCCAGATATACAAAGTAAATATTATCAGAGCTAAACAGAAAGATAGACCCCAATGCAATAATAGTTGGAGAATTCAACATCCCATTTTCAGCACTGGACAGATTATCCAGACATAACAGTAAGAAAGAAACATTGGACTTAATCTGAGCTATAGACCAAATGGGCATAATAGTTTTTTTTTTTTTTGAGACGGAGTCTTGCTCTGTTGCCCAGGCTGGAGTGCAGTGGTGTGATCTTGGCTCACTGCAAACTCCGCCTCCCGGGTTCACACCATTCTCCTGCCTCAGCCTCCTGAGTAGCTGGGACTTCAGGTGCCCACCACCATGCCTGGCTAATTTTTTTGTATCTTTAGTAGAGACAGGGTTTCACCATGTTAGCCAGGAGGTCTCAATCTCCTGATCTTGTGATCCACCTGCCTTGGCCTCCCAAAGTGCTGGGATTACAGGCGTGAGCCACTGCACCCCGCCAAGGCATAACCAGTATTTACAGAAAATTTTATCCAATGGTTGCAGAATACACATTCTTCTCCTCAGCACATGAGTAATTCTTAAAGTTATACCATATGTTAGGTCACAAAAAAGTCTTAAAAATTTTTTTAAATTGAAATAATATCAAGTATCTTCTCTGACCACGATAGACTAAAGCTGGAAATCAATAATAGGAGGAATAGTGGAACCTATACAAACACATGGAAATTAAACCATATGCTCCTGAATTACCAGTAAGTCAATGAAGAAATTAAGAAGGAAATTGAAATGGAAACAAATGATAATCAAAGCAAAATATATCCAAAATATCCCAGATCCCAGGGGATACAGTGAAAACAATAGTAAAAGGGAAGTTTATAGTTATAAGCATATACATCAAAAAAGTAGACAAACTTTAAATAAACAACATAAAAATTTATCTTCTAGAACTGCATGAGCAAACCAAACCCAAAATTAGCAGATCAAATAATAAATAAATAAAGATCAAAGCAGACGTAAGTAAAATTGAAACAAAGAACATGATACAAAAGATCAATGGAACAAAAAGTTGTTTTTTTGAAAACAATCAAAACTGACAAACCTTTAGCCTGACCGAATAAGAAAAAAGAAAGAAGATCCAGATAAATAAAATCAGAGATGAAAAAGGAGACATTACACCCAATACTGCAGAAATTAAAAGAATCATCGGAGCCTACTACGAGCAACTATAAATCAATAAATTAGAAAATCGAATGGAGATGGATACATTCCTAGCATATGCAACCTACCAAGACTGAACCATGAAGATATTCAAAACCTTAACAGACCAGTAAAAAGTAATACAATCTGAGCCATTAAAAAAAAAGTTTCCCAGGAGAGTAATGTGCAGAGCCTGATGGTTTCACTGCTGAATTTTACTGAACATTTAAACTAAAGAAAAGCTAAAACCCATCCTACACAAAACTATTCTGAAAAAGAGAGAGGCATGAAACTCATTCTATGAGGCCGGTAAAAAAAAAAACAGATAAAGACACATTAAAAAAAGAAAACTACCAGTCAATATCCCTGATGAACATTGATGTAAAAATCCTCAAGAAAATACAAACAAACCAAATTCAACAATAACTTAAAAAAGTCATTCATCATGACCAAGTAGGACTTATCTCAGGAATGCAAGGATAGTTCAATATCTGTAAATTAATCAGTGTGATACATAATGTCAACAAAATGAAAGATGAAAACCATACATTCATTTCAGTTGATGCAGAAAAAGCGGTTGATAAAATTCAAAATCTCTTCATAATTAAAAAAAACCCTCAAAAAGTGGGGAATAGAAGAAACATAACTCGACATAATGATAGCCATATGTGACAGATCCATAGCCAGTACCATACTGAATGGGGAAAACTCAAAGCCTTTTTTCTAAGATCTGGAATATGACAAGAACACCCATTTTCACCCTGTTATCCAATATAGTACTGGAAGTCCTAGCTAGAGCAATCAGACGAGAGAATAAAATAAAGGACATCTAAAATGTAAAAGATTAAGTCAAATTATCCTTGTCTGCAGATATATGATCTTATATCTAGAAAACCCCAAAGACTCCACCAATAAAGAAACTTATGAGAACTGATAAATTCAGTAAAGTTGCAGGATACAAAATAAACATAGAAAAACAATAGCATTTCCATATACCAACAGCAAACAATCTGAAACAGAAATAAAAAAGTAATCCCACTTTATATTTATGTATCAGTAGATTGAGGAGATCTGCATTCCTATGTTCATTGCGGCACCATTCACAATAGCCAAGATTTGGAAGCAACCTGTGTTCATCAATAGATGAATGGATAAAAAAAATGTGGTACACATATACAACCAAGTACCATTCAGCTTTAAGAAAGAATTAGATCCTGTCATTTCCAACAATGTGGATAAAACTGAAGGTCTTTATGTTAGGAGAAATAAGCTATGCACAGAAATATAAACTTCTCATGTTTTCACTTATTTGTGGGAGCCAAAAATTAAAACAATTGAACTCATAGTAACAGAGAGTAGAAAGATGATTACCAAAGTCTGGGAAGGATAGTGGGTTAGGCTGGGGGTGTAAGTGGGGATAGTTAATGGGAACAAAACCATAGTTAGATAAGATCTAGTATTTCATAGTACAACAGGGTGACTGTAGTCAACAATTATTTTATAAAAGAGTATAATTGAAATGTTTGCATCATGGAGAAAGAATAGATGCTTGAAGTGATGAATACCCATTTACTCTGGAGTGATTATTATGTATTGTATGCCTGTATCAAAATCTATCACATACCCCATAAATATATGCATCTATTATGTACCAAGAAAAAATTAAAAATTAAATTTTTTGTTAAAAACTAATTGTATAGGCTGGGCGTGGTGGCTCACGCCTGCAATCCCATCACTTTAGGAGGCTGAGGAGGGCGGATCATGAAGTTGGGGGTTTGAGACCAGCCTGACTAACATGGTGAAACCATGTCTCTACTAAAAATACAAAAATTAGCCGGGCATGGTGGTGCATGCCTATAATCCCAGCTACTCAGGAGGCTGAGGAAGGGGAATCATTTGAACCTGGGAGGCGGAGGTTGCAGTGAGCAGAGATCACACCACCACACTTCAGCCTGGGTGACAGAGCGAGACTCTGTCTCAAAAATAATGATAATAATAATTGTATAAAACATATACTTTCAGTATAAAATGTATACACTATTATACTATGTATACATAGAATATGTACTATAGGTATAAAATATATGATATATAAATTATACTTTAAAATTTTACCATTTTATATCTGAAAATGAATGGAATACTCTGGGATTTGCCAAGATGTTCTGAGATCAAGGAGCAGCAAGTATTTTCTTAAAAGCCCTTGTTTGTAGGCTAGAGTTGGAGACAAATTAAAAGTGTTTACTGATTATAAGGTCAGATTTTCCCATTCTGCAGAATAAATTTTTTTTTTCTTTGAGATGGAGTCTGGCTCTGTCACTTAGGCTGGAGTGCAGTGGCACAATCTCAGCTCACTGCAAGCTCTGCCTCCTGGGTTCATGCCATTCTCCTTCCTCAGCCTCCCGAGTAACTGGGACTACAGGCGTCCGCCACCATGCCCGGCTAATTTTTTTGTATTTTTAGTAGAGATGGGGTTTTACCATGTTAGCCAGGATGGTCTTGCTCTCCTGACCTCGTGATCCGCCTGCCTCGGCCTCCTAAAGTGCTGGGACTACAGGCTTGAGCCACGGCACTCGGCCATAAATTTTATTATAATTATGTATGTATAGGCAAAAGCATAGTATATGTAGGATTTCAAATATTCCTTGTTCCTGGCATCACCAGGAGTATCGGAACCTATCTCCCACAGATACGGGTGGGTACTATAATTTAATGCAGGGACTGACTCAGAGTTAATATTAATTAATATTTATTCAATGGAGGCCAGGAGCATTGGCTCATGCCTGTAATCCCAGCATGTTGGGAAGCTGAGGCAGGTGGATCACTTGAGGTCAGGAGGTCAGGAGTTCAAGACAAGGCTGTCCAACATGGAGAAACTCTTGTGTCTACTAAAAACACAAAAATTAGCTGGGTGTGGTGGTGCATGCTTATAATCCCAGCTACTCAGGAGGCTGAGGCATGAGAATTTCTTGAACCTGGGAGGTGGAGGTTGCAGTGAGCCAAGGTCACGCCACTGCACTCCAGGCTGGGCAGTGGGAGTGAAAAAAAAATTCAGTGGCTGCTTAAGGGAAAAAAGGTGACAAGTAGTATTTTTCTGTAATTGCTCCCTAATTATTTCATTTTTCATTGATATAAGTTTATGGGGTACAAGTGCAGTTGTGTTACATGCATAGTGGTCAAGTCAGAGTTTTGCATGTATCCCTCACCTGAATACTGTACATTGTATCCATTAAGTAATTTCTCCCCATCCCTCCTTACCACCCCTGCACCCTTCCAAGCCTAACTGTCTATCATTCCATACTCTATGTCCATGTGTACACATTATTTACCTCCCACTTATAAGTAAGAACCTGTGGCACTTGTCTTCCTATGTCTGGCATGTTTCGCTTAAGACAGTTACCTCCAGTTTCATCCAGGTTGCTGCATGTAACATGACTTTACTCGTTTTTATTGCTGAATAGTATTTCATTTTGTATATATACCACATTTTGTAATCTAATCATTTGTTGATAAACATTAGGTTTATTCTATCCATTTAGCAATGCAGTATACACTTTTATATGAGATACATATCAACTTAGCAACATTTTGTATAGTGAATTCCCAACTATTGCCCTATCCTCAACCAAACTGATTCTTAAATATCAACTTCTGGAAAGTCTTTAAGGGCCACTGTTATGTAAACGTGACATGTTCTAATGGCACTACTGCAAACGTAGCAATAACTACATTCCTTTTATAGTGTACATCCTGAAATAGTTAAGTAAGAGGAAGGTCCAGGCAGACGTTTCTGTTAAGAAATGTCAAGATTTATAGATTATAACTGTAGAGGCAACTTTTTCATAGCCTTGACATAGCTTTGACATAAACTTTGTCATTATGAGCTTTGGAAGCTTTTGATACAGTCCATTCTTCATGTTAACAACTGGAAGAGAAGACTGAAAACATCATCTTCCTACAATTCATCAGATATCATTTAGAATCATACTACTAAAGACTAGCATGAGAATTCTCTTACTGTGGGAGATTGATGATTGCCATAAATTGTGGATATTTGTCCCTTTGAGAGTTGGGGCCTAACTCTCTACCCCTTGGTCTCTGTAAAGCTTTCTTCTGTTTTCACAAACGGATAAGTTACACAGTAACATTGCACCAGTTTTCAAGTATGAGCCATAAAGGTTTGACAGCTTCCACTTTCTGTTTTTTGGAACACTTACTCTTAGAAGCCCGTCACCTGGTAAGAAAGCAACTGCTCTGGGACCTCTGGACTGTGAGAAGAGATAATCAGGCCATGTAGATTCTCTGGAGGATAAGATGTCTTCTGGAGAATTGGAGAGGCAAAGGAGGCTAAATATTCAGATGTGGAGAAGAAGCCGCTTTCAATATAGATTCTCTATTTCTTTTTTTTTTTCTTGAGACGGAGTCTGGCTCTGTCGCCCAGGCTGGAGTGCAGTGGCGCGATCTCAGCTCACTGCAAGCCCCGCCTCCTGGGTTCACGCCATTCTCCTGCCTCGGCCTCCCGAGTAGCTGGGACTACAGGCGCCGACACCACGCCTTGCCAATTTTTTGTATTTTTAGTAGAGACGGGGTTTCACCGTGTTAGCCAGGATGGTCTTGATCTCCTGACCTCGTGATCCACCCATCTCGGCCTCCCGAAATGCTGGGATTACAGGAGTGGGCCACCGTGCCTGGTCATAGATTCTCTATTTCTAATTATTCTAGTTGACACTGCTTAAGTCAAACTGCCTTAGACGAGTTCTGCAATTCTTTACCATCAAAATTAGGAAGAAAAATCAAAGTGATTGTTTTAAGCCACTAAGAATTGAGGTAGTTTCTCACTAATCAATAGATAACAAAATAATTATAAAACAACCTAAAGATAACTTCAGAGAGTGACAACTTTTCTCACTCTCAGATTTATTTTGTCCTATAGCTATCTTCTTTATTTATTTATTTATTTATTTATTTATTTATTTATTTATTTATTTTTAGTGAGCTATGTTTAAAACCTCATGACTTAGAGACAGACCTGGGCTTTCAGATGACTGTTAAAATTGCTAGAACCACAAGGGCATAGCTAGACAGCAGTGTTTATGTCACCTTAGCTCTTTAACAACGAAGTGGCTTTTTTTTGCAATAGAAAGGAATAACAATGAGTGGTGGGCTTAAAGTTGCACATTAACAGACGATTATAAAAAGCTTACTTAGCTGTGAAGGCAGAGCATACTTGGGTAATAATTTGACATAAATATTTTCAGTTAAGAATCTCGGCCAGGAGCAGTGGCTCACGCCTGCAATCCCAGCACTTTGGGAGGCCGAAGTGGGTGGATCACGAGGTCAGGAGATCAAGACCATCCTGGCTAACACAGTGAAACCCTGTCTCTACTAAAAATACAAAAAATTAGCCAGGCGTGGTGGCAGGCGCCTGTAGTCCCAGTTACTCAGGAGGCTGAGACAGGAGAATGGCATGAACCCGGGAGGCAGAGGCTGCAGTGAGCTGAGATCGTGCCACTGCACTCCAGCCTGGGCGACAGAGTGAGACTCCATCTCAAAAAAAAAAAAAAAAAATCTCCACAGAGCACTGCCGTGGTACCTGTCACCCACAGTGTCTTGGTGTTTGGCTGGGTTCAGTGGCTCACACCTATAATCCCAGCATTTTGGGAGGCTGAGGTGGAGGATTTCTTGAGGCTAAAGTTAAAGACCAGCCTTGACAATATAGTGAGACCTCATCTCTACAAAATATAAAAAAATTAGCTGGGTGTGGTGGCACATGCCTGTATTCTCAGCTACTCAGGAAGCTAGCTATCTTCTTAAATACTCCAGTTGTGAATAATTGGCCTGCAGATATTTTAATTGTAAATGCTTCCATTTCTATAAAATGATGATTGTTTAGGTTGCTAATGCAAATTAGGCAGTTGCTTATAAAATGAAGATAAAGAGAATGACTATTTCAGAGTGTTTTATGATTTTTAGATGTGAAAAAGGAAGATGTGATAAATAGACTCACATTGTATTTGGATGTGAATTTTAAACAAAGCTAATTTTATACATAACAGTTGTTCCAGAAAGATTCTATTTACAGAGTTTATGTGGTTAGCAAGAAACTCTCTCTCCTTTATAAGCTTACCCAATGAAAAGATGCAGTTACAGTCATACTTAACCAGCTATTATTATCAGTAATACATACTGCATTAATATTTGTAAAATAAATAAAAACTCTTCCTTTTGAATTTTAATTTTAAGAAGGGTTAAGTGGATAGTCGTTACTAAGTGAGGACTGCTAGAAATCAATAAATTTGAATTTCCAAATGTGTATGTCAATTAAAACCTTAGTAAGAACAGAAAAAACCTTTGAAATGAGGTAGGATTGTTAGTAAAATTGCCTTGCTCGGTGTTCTGCCGTGTCCTATTTACTTGAGATCAGCCTTCCAGGATGCAAGTTAAGAATAGAGATGGGTTGCCTGGATGCAAAGGAGAATAAGAAAAAACAGCAACAACATCTAAAATATAAGACTGCGGATATCACACTAAGTTTGTGTATAGCAGTGGTTTGAAAGGAGAGAGAAGAATCTGTAAGTTAGGCTTTCTCTGAGTGTTTGGAATACTCTTCAGACTTTATATTATCTTCTGGAAGGATATTGCGTAGATTAGGTAGTAGCCATATCATTCACATCCATCCCTTTCGGGGAAAAAGTGTTCTATCATCACAGAAGTGTGATTTTGGGGAGAAGAATCTTTAACATATGAAAGCAGATTACTTTTAGATTTTTGATTTGTCCATGAAGAACTCTAATAGGGGCACTGGTGCTGCAAAATTGAGACTCTCACATAAGTCACTTCAATACCATCCTCACTTACCCTGGGAATGGCTGTAACATTACTCAATAAATCATTTTCTGCTAAGAAGCAAAACACTTAGAAGGCTATTACAGTAGCTTCAGGTATTCAGTGGCAAGGAAAAGATCAACAAGACTATGTAAACTGTATATATAAAAAATGATTTATACCCCAAACCCCTCCAAATTCCAAACTTTACACATTGTGAAATACAGTTAGTGTTTTTTGTTTGTTTGTTTGTTTAACTGAAAATAAGAGCATAGCTATTCACTAGGAGATGCCAGGTCTGCAGTTTCAAAAACTCAACAAAGATAAGACACAGCATTTTTAATGCCAAGGGGGATTTAGAGGGAGATTTTTGATGAGAGAGGAGTCACCCTACTCAAGGTGTCTTTGTGGGAGACGGCCTTAGTAAACAGCAATGAAGAAGCACCACCTCTCAACGGATATTAGGTCACTGATATGGCATGAATCATTCAACCAAGGTTTCCAAAGTCCCTGCTACCCTGGGGTTGTAGGAATTCATGGTGAATAGGAAATGAAATAAGGTTCATGTCTGTTTCTTCCTGTAATGCCTTATAGACCTTTTTTTTCCAGTAGTTTTAAGCAATATTTGCTGGGAGCTATGCAAGCAAAGCAGAAACTGCTGCTGCTCATATAATTGTTTTCTTCGTGAATAAAGACATTTTCTTTCCTGAGGTTGTCAATTCTACATCTTTCAAAAGCACAGTAATGACATAGAGAATAATAAAATAGTTTTTCCTGATGCAGAAAATGAAAAGAAAACAACTAATAAAATGGGGAAACAGCAGTGTTTCATTACATTTCTTACTTTTGTATGAGTCTTTTAAGTTTTACACGTGGTATCACTTAATTCAATTAAATAACTTAGCCAAGCTGAGATACAGCCTGTAGCATTTTAACATTTACCCACCAATCAGATTCAGAACACCAAGATTAGCCCTGGATTGTTGTCAATCTTGGGTACGTGGAGAGATTGATAATTTCTGGTACACAAAAATCCCATGGAGTCACCAGTAAAACTTAGAGATTTAGGTGTATTAAAAGTATATCAGGTCAGCTTTATACACCATTTGGCTTAACAGAGTCTAAAGATAGGGGTGGGAGGTGGGGAGAACAGATGTTTCATAATAAGAGGTGGCCAACCTCTCGGAAGTCTTGTCCTTCTTTCAATTTATCCTAGATTTAAAGAGCGTAAGTCATGCTACATGAGTTCATGGGTTTCATCTCTGAAATCTTAGCATGAATATCTTTTAATAAATATTTATCTAGCACATTTGAGCAATTACAGTTAACAACCAGGGAAAAGAAAATTTGCCAAGAAATAGAAAATTAGATTGGATAACTTATAACAAATTATAATTTGACTGTTCCTAATATAGGAATTTCTAATTGAATGATGGTGTCTTTTTCATTTATACTCTACCAAATTCCTTTTACTCATGAGTCAGTGGTCTAGCACCTCCATATTTCACTTTTTACATGGGATGCAATAACCTCAATAAAATGACCATATTTTTAGTCTACTAAAATAAAGTCAAGTTTAGATAAATGAAGTAAAGATACCAAATCCTAATATATCCCCAAAGAGGGATTATATTAGTTCTAGTATTTAAAAAGCAGATTTGTGGGGTTCTGAATTCAACTCATGTCTCAGATTCAACTAATGTCTAAATTCAGTTGGTGACTCAGATTTAACAAGTTAATATATTTAATTGTCAAACGATTGTGGATCTTTTATAAGAGACATGAGAATATTGTCATGGTGATGGTTATTTTATAGAACAACGAAAGTTGGGAAATAGGAATTTTGGCTACTTTCCCAAAGTACTCCAAAATAGGATGAAAAAGCTGTAGGTGGTTTCACTTCTTTAACAACTACAGGATTTCCCTTTAAAGGATTTTCACCTTCAAAAATAGAACTAAATGCCTAATCTCTGAGCATAAATAGGACGCAGCTTGATATCACAAGTCAATTCTAATTTTACACAAAAACATAGTGGGATATAATACAAAACAGATGATGTTAGGAATGAAGGGCTGATATAACTGTAAATATAATATTTATATCATAATATTAATGAGAATTGATTATAAGTGGACTATCCTAAATGGCTTTCAAGGATCTTGATCATAAGTGATGTAATCTCCTGGTTTTGTAGGGATATGCTCCTTAGCTAGAAGTGAGTGATCAGAACATCTACTAGAACATTCTCTGCATTAACACCTCTCATGGTTCCCATTCTTCTCTGGTATGCAATTGCATCTTCTGAAAAACGGAAGAAAACAATTTGCTTCATAGAAACAGGCATGGCCAGGTGGTTTGAGTCCTTTAAAAATATAGAGTGAGGGATTCCATCATCCTACAATAAAAAACCTAAGATAGGCCCTGTCATGCATAAATCCAGGTGGCAGAAGCTTACTTTCTAGTTTGCCTGAGTGGATTGATTTTGCACAAAATTTGCTATAATTCCAAGTGGTAATAGCTACTCTGTAGGTGCAGAGGAAGAGAAGTCCAAGATTATTTCCTGGAAGAAAAAAAGACTGAAGAGATAATAGGCCTCTGAACACCACACAAATCAACAGAATGGAAAAGGACCCAAGGGGAGAGTTACCTCCATGCAATTGTTTGCAGAGTGATTATCAAGCCCTGGTATCTGGAGCTTAGAACGATTACTGAATTTCTTAGAATTCAACATAGAGCTGAACTGAAATTTGCAGGTTGATTTACTGAGGAAGTTCCCTGAAATCCTTACCAACTTAAGTTGTGGGAGCTTCAGACAAAGCTCCTTGTCCCTTCTCTTACCTCCTTGTTTAGAGTTTTCTTTCAGTTCCTCACTTTTCAATGCAGTATGTAGATGCCTCAACGTGCTGGAAAAATTACTTCTTTTTTTATTATTATACTTTAAGTTCTGAGATACATATACAGAACGTGCATGTTTGTTATGTAGGTATAGATGTGCCGTAGTGGTTTGCTGCACCCATCAACCAGTCATCTACATTACGTATTTCTCCTAATGCTATCTCTCCCCTTGCCCCGTACCCCCCAACAGGACCCAGTGTGTGATGTTTCTCTCCCTGTGTCCACGTATTCTCATTGTTCAGCTCCCACTTATGAGTGAGAACACGCAATGTTTGGTTTTTCTGTTCCTGTGTTAGTTTGCTGAGAATGATGGTTTCTAGCTTCATCCATGTCCCTGAAAAATACATGAACTCATCCTTTTTTATGGCTGCATAGTATTCCAGGGTGTATATGTGCCACATTTTCTTTATCCAATCTATCATTCATGGGCATTTGGGTTGGTTCCAAGTCTTTACTATCGGGAATAGTGTTGTAATAAACATACGTGCATGTGTCTTTATAGTAGAATGATTTATAATCCTTTGGGTATATACCCAGTAATGAGATTCTTGGGTCAAATGGTATTTCTGGTTCCAGATCCTTGACCACACTGTCTCCCACAATGGTTGAATTAATTTGCACTCCCACCAACATTGTAAAAGCATTCCTATTTCTCCACATCCTCTCCAGCAACTGTTGTTTCCTGACTTTTTAATGATTGCCATTCTAACTGGTGTGAGATGGTAGCTCACTGTGGTTTTGCTTTGCATTTCTCTAATGACCAGTGATGATGTGCTTTTTTTTCAAATGTTTGTTGGCTGCATAAATGTCTTCTTTTGAGAAGTACCTGAACAGACACTTTTTGATGGGGTTGTTTGTTTTTTTCTTGTAAATTTGTTTAAGTCCCTTGTAGATTCTGGATATTAGCCCTTTGTCAGATGGATAGACTGTAAAAATTTTCTCCCATTCTGTAGGTTGCCTGTTCACTCCGATGATAGTTTCTTTTACTGTGCAGAAGCTTTTAAGTTTAATTAGATCCCATTTGTCAATTTTGGCTTTTGTTGCCATAGCTTTTGGTGTTTTGCCCATGCCTATGTCCTGAATGGTATTGCCTAGGTTTTCTTCTAGGGTTTTTATGGTTTTAGGCCTTATGTTTAAGTCTTTAATCCATCTTGAGTTAATTGTTGCATAAGGTGTAAGGAAAGGGTCCAGTTTCAGCTTTCTGCATATGGCTAGCCAGTTTTCCCACACCACTTATTAAATAGGGAATCCTTTTCCCATTGCTTGTTTTTGTCAGGTTTGTCAGGGATCAGACGGTTGTAGGATGATGGTTGGTGTTATTTCTGAAGCCTCTGTTCTGTTCCATTGGTCTATATCTTTGTTTTGGTACCAGTACCATGCTGTTTTGGTTACTGTAGCCTTATAGTATAGTTTGAAGTCAGATAGTGTGATGCCTCCAGCTTTGTTCTTTTTGCTTAGGATTGTCTTGGCTATATGTGCTCTTTTTAGGTTCCATATGAAACTTAAAGTAATTTAGTTCTAATTCTGTAAAGAAAGTCAATAGCCGCTTGATGGGCATAGCATTGAATCTATAAATTACTTTGGGCCATATGGCCATTTTCACAATATTGATTCTTCCTATCCATGAGAATGGAATGTTTTCCTATTTGTTTGTGTTTTCTCTTATTTCCTTGAGCAGTGGTTTGTAATTCTCTTTGAAGAGGTCCTTCACATCCCTTGTTAGTTGTATTCCTAAGTATTTTATTTTCTTTGTAGCAATTATGAATGGGAGTTCACTCATGATTTGGCTCTCTGTTTGTCTATTATTAGTGTATAGGAATGCTCGTGATTTTTGCACATTGATTTTGTATCCTGAGACTTTGCTGAAGTTGCTTATCAGCTTAAGGAGATTTTGGGCTGAGATGATGGGGTTTTCTAAATATACAATCATGTCATCTGCAAACACGGATAATTTGACTTTATCTCTTCCTATTTGAATACTTTTATTTCTTTCCCTTGCCTGACTGTCCTGGCCAGAACTTCCAGTACTATATTGAATAGGAGTGGTGAGAGAGAGCATCCTTGTCATGTGCCAGTTTTCAAAGGGAATGCATCCAGTTTTGCTCATTCATTATGATATTGGCTGTAGGTTTGTCATAAATAGCTCTTATTATTTTGAGGTATGTTCCATCAATACCTAGTTTATTGAGAGTTTATAGCATGAAGTGGTGTTGAATTTTATCAAAGGCCTTTTCTGCATCTATTGAGATAATCATTTGTTTTTGTCAATGGTTCTGTTTATGTGATGGATTATGTTTATTGATTTGCATATGTTGAACCAGCCTTGCATCCCAGGGATGAAACCAACTTGATCATGGTGGATAAGCTTTTTGACGTGCTGCTGGATTTGATTTGCCAGCATTTTATTGAGGATTTTCGCATAGATGTTCATCAGGGATGCTGGCCTGAAGTTTTCTTTTTTCTTTTTTTTCTTTGTTCTTTTTTTTTTTTTTTTTTTTGAGACAGAGTCTCACTCTGTTGCTCAGGTTGGAGTGCAGTGGCACGATCTTGGCTCACTGCAAACTCCACCTCCCAGGTTCACGCCATTCTCCTGCCTCAGCCTCCCAAGTAGCTGGGACTACAGGCACCCGCCACCACGCCTGGCTAATTTTTTTTGTATTTTTAGTAGAGATGGGGTTTCGCTGTGTTAGCCAGCATGGTCTTGATTTCCTGACCTCATGATCTGCCTGCCTCAGCCTACCAAAGTGCTAGGATTACAGGCGTGAGCCACCATGCCTGGCTAAAGTTTTCTTTTTTTGTTGTGTCTCTGCCAGATTTTGGTATCAGGATGATGCTGGCCTCATAAAATGAGTTAGGGACTTTTTCTATTGTTTGGAATAGTTTCAGAAGGAGTGGTAACAGCTCCTCTTTGTACCTCCTGCAGAATTCGGCTGTGAATCCATCTGATCTTGAGCATTTTTTGGTTGGTAGGCTGTTAATTACTGCCTCAATTTCAGAACTTGTTATTGTTCTATTCAGGGATTTGCCATCTCCCTGGTTTAGTCTTGGGAGGGTGTATGTGTCCAGGAATTTATCCATTTCTTCTAGATTTTCCAGTTTATTTGTGTAGTAGTGTTCATAGTATTCTCTGATAGTAGTTTGTATTTTTGTGGGATCGGTGGAGATATCCTCTTTATCATTTTTTATTGTGTCTATTTGGGTCTTCTCTCTTTTCTTCTTTATTAGTCTGGGTAGTGGTCTAGCTATTTTGTTAATCTTTTCAAAACACCAGCTCATGGATTCACTGATTTTTTTTGAAGAGTTTTTCATGTCTCTATCTCTTCAGTTCTGCTCTGATCTTAGTTATTTCTTGCCTTCTGCTAGCTTTGAATTTGTTTGCTCTTGCTTCTCTAGTTCTTTTAATTGTGATGTTGGGGTGCCTATTTTAGATCTTTCTCACTTTCTCCTGCGGGCATTCAGTGCTATAAATATCTGTACAGACCATCGAAACTATGAAGAAACTGCATCAACTAACGGACAAAATAACCAGCTAGCATCGTAATGACAGGATCAAATTCATACATAACAATATTAACCTTAAATGTAAATACTAACCTTAAATGTAAATGGGCTAAAGACCCCAATTAAAAGACACAGACTGGCAAATTGGATAAAGAGTCAAGACCCATCTGTGTGCTGTATTCAGGAGACCAATCTCACATGTAAAGATACACATAGGCTCAAAATAAAGGGACAGAGGAATATTTACCAAGCAAATGGAAAGCAAAAACAAAAAACCAAGGGTTATAATTCTAGTCCCTGATAAAACAGACTTTAAAACAACAAAGATCAAAAAAGACAAAGAACGGCATTACATAATGCTAAAGGGATCAATGCAACAAGAAAACTGTCCTAAATATATATGCGCCCAATACAGGAGCACCCAGATTCATAAAGCAAGTTCTTTGAGACCTACAAAGAGATGTAGACTCCCACCCAATAATAGTGGGAGACTTTGACACCCACATCAATATTAGACAGATCAACAAGACAGAAAATTAACAAGGATATTCAGGACTTGAACTCAGCTCAGAACCAAGCAGACCTAATAGACATCCACAGAACTCTCCACCCCAAATCAACAGAATATACATTCTTCTTAGAAGCACATCACACTTATTCTAAAGTTGGCCACATAATTGAAATAAAACACTTCTCAGCAAACTCCAAAAAGAAATGGAAATCATAACAAACAGTCTCTCAGATCACAGTATAATCAAATTAGAACTCAGGATTAAGAAACTCACTCAAAACCACATAACTACATGGAAACTGAACAACCTGATCCTGAATGACTACCGGGTAAACAACAAAATTAAGGCAGAAATAAGTAAGTTCTTTGAAACCAATGAGAACAAAGACACAATGTACCAAAATCTCTGGGACACAAATGAAGCAGTGTTTAGAGGGAGAAATTACTCCTTGAATAGTTTAAGATCTCTTTGTGATTTGTAGAGATAGTAGATTTTTGTTTGTTTGTTTTTTGAGACAGAGTCTCACTCTGTCACCCAGGCTAGAGTGCAGTGGCACCATCTCGGCTCACTACAACCTTCGCCTCCTGGGTTCAAGTGATTCTCCTGTCTCAGTCTCCCTAGTAGTGAGGATTACAGGCATATGCCACCACACCAGGCTAATTTTTGTATTTTTAATAGAGAGGGGGTTTCACCATGTTGGCCAGGCTGTTCTCGAACTCCTGAAGTCAGGTGATCCACCCACCTGAACCTCCCAAAGTCTTGGGATTTCAGGCGTGAGCCACTCCACCCAGCCAGAAAAACTTTGGAAGAAGACATAATTTCAGATCCAGAGGACTATTTTGAAGACCACCAGTCATGATTAATCCTGGGAGTTCTCTTTGGATTGCCTTATAAGGAGGTAGTTGGGAAATATGGCTTTCTCTCTTCCAGCAGGAGAGTCTAAAACTTCCCACATTACCTAAGGCTTTCCTTTTTCTTCAATAAGAGGAGGCACATTCAAACTCAATGTCCCATTTGTTCAGGGGCCTTCAAGTTCTCCAGATGCTAGACCTCTGGTTTCTATATTGAATCCTGTACACCCTTGGAAGCAAATATCAGGTTGACTGGCTACTGGACTCAAACTGTGTCTGTGACTCCCAAACCCTTGGATGATGTGTCTCACTCTTAGTCTACAAAAAGCAGAGAAAGTGAGAGGTAGAGCAACATCTTCTACTGGGGTCCATCTCAATGATAGGTTCAGCAAGCCTAAGCATGCCTTTTCATGGGATGCCAAGAAAAGAGGAACCCCTATATCCTTTTAGGTCTTTCTGACTCTGAGCCCAGAGTATACTGAGTAATGGCCTGAGTATCAAATTTAAAAAGATACTCACTAGTTCAAATTCTGAGAGTCTGCCTTGGTTTCTTTTAAAAGGATTCATAAAACAGAAGAATAAAAGGATTATAATACAAATGTCAAACCACACAAAACTATTCAAAATTAGGAGGCCTATTTGACCCAATAATTCCTCTTCTGAAATTGACCTTATTAGGAAGAAATAGATTTATGTAAAAGAAAAAGGGAGAGGCTGACTACAATTTTCACAAAATACAAACTGGAAAAATATCACTTTTTAAAAATAAAAATGAATTAGAAATATCTAATTTATATCATTATTTCGGCTTCAGCCATATAGCAAACACCTCTGATTACTGAAGATAAAGGGCTGGGTAATTATGATAATAGAATAAAGAATATCTGGCTGGGTGCAGTGGCTCAATGCCTGTAATCCTGGCACTTTGGGAGGCCGAGGTGGATGGATCATGAGGTCAGGAGATCGAGACCATCCTGGCTAACACAGTGAAAACACCATCTCTACTAAAAATACAAAAAATTAGCTGGGCATGGTGGCGACTGCCTGTAGTCTCAGCTACTCAGGAGGCTGAGGAAGGAGAATGGCGTGAACCCGGGAGGCGGAGCTTGCAGTGAGCTGAGATTGCACCACTGCACTCCAGCCTGGGCGACACAGCGAGACTTCGTCTCAAAAAAAAAAAAAAAAAGAATATCTGGTATATATATGTGTGTGTGTGTGCATGTGTGTGTATGTATGTGTTTGTATTTATATGTGTATATATATAAATACATATGTATAACATTATATTAATGAAAAGCAAAAGACAAATTTACGTATCTACTACTAAGTATTTTATGAAATATCTATTTAATGAAAGCAAAAAAACAGTGTAAATACACCAAAGTGTTAACGATGGCATTTCTGAAATTGTTATATATAACTCTTTTTAATTTTTATTTTCTTAAAAAGACATAGTCTTGCTCTGTCACTCAGGCTGGAGTGCAGTCATGATCATAGCTCACTACAACCACAAACTCCTGGGCTCAAGTAATCCTCCCACCTCAGCCTCATGAGTAAATAGGACTACACAAATGGGCCACGATGCTTGGCTAATTTTTAGATATTTTTTACAGATGGGATCTCACTGTGTTGCCCAAGCTGGTCTCGAACTCCTGGCCTCATGCAATATTCCAGCCTTGACTTCCCAATGTGCTGGGATTATATGCATGAGCCACTGTGACTGGCCTACTATGTATAGCTATTAATTCTGCTTTTTTGTTGTTTTCCAAATTTCTGGTAATAACATTCTTTCCTTTCTAACTAAAAATTTAATTGAAAAATGTTTTAAATAGAAAAACATATGCTTTGTTGTATTTATTTATTTACCTCCACCTCTGTGGATAGCTCATTCGAGTATGATATTGACAGAATAGCCTAATAGCTGAGCATATTTTCTTTTTACCTTGCAGCCTAGATTCAGATTCCATCTCTGCTTGACATTAGCCATGTAACCTTGTGAAAATTAAATTGGTTTCACAGTGCCTTCATATACTCATTTGTGAAAGCGAAAAGGGTATCTAAATATTAAACATGTAGCCTTGGAAAAGTTTATTGACCACAGACTTCTCAACTGAAAATAATGAAAATAAAAGTATCTAAATTGTTGAGTTCCAGAAAATGATTGAGTTAATGTGAATAAAGCAATTAGCTTCTGGCGCATAGTAAACTCTCAGTTTTTATTTTGAGACGGGCAGGTTGCTCAGGCTGTTATGCAGTGACACACACACGGTTCACTGCAGCCTCCACCTCTAGGACTCAAGCCATCCATGCACCTCAGCTTCCTGAGTAGCTGGGACTACAAACTCACACCACCACACTCAGCTAATTTTTGCATTTTTTTTTGTAGAGATGGGGTCTCACCATGTTGCCCAGGCTGGTCTTGAACTGATAAGTTCAAGTAATCCTCCTGCCTTGGCCTCCCAAAGTGCCACGATAGCAGGCGTGAACCACCACACCTAGACCCCCAATACATGTTAACTCTCACTTTTGCTGTCAAATTTTAGAATATATATTAACCTATGTCATGTGTAATATTTAGATACAAATAACTTCATCATGCAAGAATATTTAGATAATGCTAACAATTCAAATGATTTTATGCCAAAATTTGGTACTATAACTTTCTTCTTCAGGTTTAATTGCCAGAAGTGAGTTTTTACACCAAGTTTTCACCTACAGTGCTGTGCCACAGTGTAGCACCAAAAAAGGGCTACTATGATTTCAAAGTATATTTTCTTGCCTGTGCATGATAGTATCTAAAATCAGGAAAAATATTTTCTTAATATTTACAGAAATAAAAAATCTTCTATAACATTGATAGAAGCAATCTACTTTCATCCAAAAATGAGTCTTGAACATATAGAACCTTGTATTAGTCTGTTTTCACACTGCTATAAAGAACTACCTGAGACTGGGTCATTAATAAAAACTAGAGGTTTAATTGACTCATAGTTTTGCATGGCTGGGAGGCCTCAGGAAACTTACAATCATGGCAGAAGGTGAAGGGGAAGCAAGGTATGTCTTACGTGGTGGCAGGAGAGAGAGGGAAAGAGGGAGGGAGGGACAGGGGGGATAGAGAGAGAGAGAGGAAGTGCCACACTTTCAAGCCATCAGATCTTGTCAGAACTCACAAGAACAGCATGGGGAAAACTGCCCCGTGATCCAGTCACCTCCCACCAGGTCCCTCCCTCAACATGTGGAGATTGTAATTTGAGATGAGATTTGGGTGGAGACACAGAGCCAAATCTTATCAAACCTCCTTAAATATTTGTAGAATGAATGGAAGCAAGATTTCTTATTTGCTCTTCACACCAGCATTGCAAGATAAATATTTCAAATTAATGTAATGGGGAAAATGAAAGGGTAGCATGATTCCAAAATTCCAACTGAACCTTTGCAGACACCCTGTGTGACTCTCACTTTGAAGCTTCCTGCCCTGCTCTAGCCATGTTGTGGGCACACGATCTAGAAAAATCAATCAATTTCTCCTCTGGGAATTTTAATTTTAAGAGAAGTTAATATCCAGAAAGAGGTGTATGGAATCCAACAATAATAGTGACTTCAACCCACTATCAATGTGGAGAGTAGCTGTTGCTACCTATGCACACCTGGATATAATTCAAGGACAAAAGGGCATTCACACTGTACTTTATTTATTCTATCTTCTTGAACAGATAATCTGCAAGTCTTGATCACTGTGATTGAAGTTATCCAGTCTATTATTTCTTTCTGTATAACATGGAGAATACTTCTATAATATAATTTTAATGCTATGGGTGGGAAGAGAGTATCCTGAGTCTTCCTAGAGACTCAGATATTGTCAATCCATATTGCCTGCACATGACTTTAATGTGCAGGTAAAGTTTCTGTAGCAGGATCCTTTTGAACTCTCAATAAACTATGAACAGAATGAATTTTATGAGATCAGGAGATCAGGCATCCCCTGTGCTTGGCCAAACTTCAAATTCAGACCAAGGTTGTTAATTCAAAATGTAATATTGGTTTCTTATTCTTTTCTTTAAAATAACTTTTATAAAACTATGCTGTTCTTGTAAAAGTCTGTATGTAAAGAACTTTTAAAAGAATTTCAGAAGTGGGTTTTCATCACATCATGAGAATGTATTTATCAGAATATGAATGCTAAAACATGCCCCCTTCTCAAAAATCGTCAATCCATAAAAAAGTTAAAGAAGAGGGCTTCGTATTCATTTGCCTGTCCTCATTCAATGTGTCTACTTCAATCACCTGATTTTTCTTTTCTTTGATTCTCATCTGCTCCTCTTTCTCTATATTCCCACCTCACTTCTTTATGTAGCATGAATATATTGTTCTCTTGTTTTACTCTCAAGTGTCTCTGCTCTTCCTCTCTTGTGTGATTACTAAGCTGCACAAGCAGGACTGAAATATAGTAAAAATGACTTAATAAGGATTTCCTATTCAGGAAAATTTGTCTTCAGTGGTGTTTGATGATTTCTCCTGAGAAAAAAAGGCATTCACAGTCTTACCCTAATCATCTCTGAGCAAAACATTTCAAATTGGCCAAGCAGCTGCAAAATGAGAGCTGGAAACAGACATGAACAAAAAGATTTCCTGCAGTGGTAAACACTATGATGCTTTTATATTGATGACACTCTGGAGGCAATTCCTGCATTTCTAGCAAAGGCCATTTAAAGTGCAGGTTAACAATAAAAACCGAGCCCTTTTAAGACAGCATGCATGAATAACATGTTGGTTTGTATTCATCAATTTCTTTTAAGATTTTTCTATTTTTATAAACAGAAATAATATAGCTTGTGTCATTTGAAATTCCTACGCAATATAATAAACTGTCTTAAAAATAGAGTATTGCAGCTGGGTGCAGTGGCTCACACCTGTAATCCCAGCACTTTGGGAGGCTGAGGTGGGTGGATCACAGGGTCAGGAGTTCGAGACCAGCCTGGCCAATATGGTGAAACCCCATCTCTACTAAAAATACAAAAATTAGCGGGGCGTGGTGGCGGGTGCCTGTAGTTCTAGCTACTTGGGAGGGTGAGACAGGAGAATTGCTTGAACTTGGGAGATGGAGGTTGCAGTGAGCCGAGATCACGCCAATGCATTCCAGCCTGGGTGACAGAGCGAAATTCTGTCTCAAAAATATATATATATATATTGGAATTGGATTTGCAAGGGAATAAAAATTTATGTTACAAGAAGTTCTAACTGATGTATCAGAGAGAACAAAATACGCTAAAAATACTTCATGAAATGTTTACCAACTATTATTCCAATGAGAAGTAAAAGAATATATAACTCTCCCAGGATCTGGCCAGGTAACCTTAAATGATTCACTACACTATGAAAAAAAAAAAAAAAAAAAAAAAATGCCTTTAAATTTAAAATTTCAAATGAATTTTCTTTCTATTATTTAGCAGAATTCACATTTAATATTTTAAAATTATGTATTAAATAACTTAGTTTTTTTTTCTCTAATCTTTGAGGGAAAAAAAATTACCCCCAGATGTACCATTGTATACCATTTGGTTGCATGCATTCTCCTGGGATGCTAAATAATGACCCAGTTTAAGAAGCACAGGCCAAAGATGTCTTCTCAAGCAACTGAAGGTAAAAAACATATTGTTATTTCGGACAGGATACAGTGGATCCTCCACATACTAGATTACTGAATGTGTCTTAAAAGATGCTCATTCATTCGGTTAGTCAGACATTATTTATGAAGTGCTTCTTACGGGTTGCATTCTGTGGAAGAGACTGGTAAGACAATCAATGAAGTTGCTTCATGGTGCTTGCATTTTATGGAGACTTGTAGGCAAATAAGAAGCTAGATGAACAAATAAAGAAGCCACCCAACCAGCCCACCAATAAGATAGTTACAGATTGCAACTAGGTAATGGCAGAAATATACATGGTGATGAGATATAATTCCGTGAAGAAATCAATTTTAATAACACAACCTGAGAAAGTCTCTTTGGGAAGGCAATGATTATGGTGTTGAAAGACAAAATTATAACAAATTTAGTCATGGATCTAACTGGCCTTTATTGCTGGGGCAACCTCCATTCTACCAAACAGAATGAAAGCTCTCTTTGGATAGTGGCAGAACAGTGGGTTTCATAAGGTGAAATCAAGGAAACTGTAGAAAAAAAATTGATTTGTTAACATCAGGCTACTTAAGGTTACTTTTTTTGCAAGGGTTAAAGCAAAGGGGACTTCCTTATTATATTGACTCAGGAAGAATGGAATCTCCTGTGTTGAGGAAGAAACTGGTCTGTTTGTTTGTTTTTTGTTTTTTGTTTTGTTTTTTATTTTTGAGACAGAGTCTCACTCTATTGCCCAGGCTGGAGTGCAATGGTGCTATCTCAGCTCACTGCAACCTCCACCACTGGGTTCAAGCAATTCTCCTGCCTCAGCCTCCTGAGTAGCTGAGATTACAGGCATCCACCACTGCACACGGCTAATTTTTGCATTTTTAGTAGAGATGGGTTTTTACCATGTTGGCCAGGCTGGTCTTGAACTCCTGACCTCAGGTGATCCACCCTTGCTGGTCTCCCGAAGTGCTGGGATTACAGGCGTGAGCCAATGCACCTGGCCAGAACTGGTCTGTTTTGAGATTTATCTGTTTCCTCAAAGTCGCAATTTGGTTATTTGGCATTTGGAATGAGTGACTCCATTTTATTTCGGTCTGGTCTGTCGGGCTTAAGGCAGAAGCTCAGTCCGAAACAATGGATGTTATAATTTTTGTTTAACAGTGGTAAAATCTGAAAGGAAAGAACCAAGTGTGCAAACCAGTGAATCCTAATCATATTTCTTATGGGTGAAAAAGGTAGTTAAAAAGCTAGAGATACTTTTTAAGTAGCTGATTATTGGATCTCCTTTGCCTCTGAGTTTAGAAGGTAGCCAGAGCTGGTCTTGGCTATGACTGCTTTTCTTGGTTTCTACATGCAAAGCTAGGCTTTTGATGACTGTCATTTTATAGGTGCCACGCTTTCTGGAGGGGTGCATCTTAAGATATCAGTTCTGTAAACTTTCACAATAGTCTAATAGATTTTAGATATTAATTTTATTAGCATAGGTTTTATCAGAGAGTTCATAATTCAGAATCTCCTTATACTTGGTTTTGGTATGTACAGATCCTTATGCATGTTTTTCCAAGAAATCCTTATGCATGTTTTTCCTTATGCATGTATTTCTTGAAAAGAAATAGTGAATTTGCACCATCTACATGAAATAATTCTTTTTTAATTATACTAGCAAAGAGGTAAGGATGCACATCCTTTCTACTTTATGCAGTTTTAGTAACAGAACAATTGTGATTGAATCCAAATATGGAGGCCAGTTTGCCTCCTAAAGGCCTTTTCCTGCCATAATTCCGGCTCCTCACCTTCCTGCATCAACTTAACCTGAGCGACCTAATGTAAGTAATAATCCACCTGCAGCCTCTGGGAACACAATATAAAAATTATTTCCTAGCCTGATACAAAACTTCATAACAACCTAAGGAAAGTATAATATCTATTAAATATTATCAAATCCAACCACATTGATGCTTTGGTGGGAATTGAGACTATTATCACACTCTTAATTCTGCTAATAATTTTAGCAATGCATTATAACAGAATGCTCTATAAAATTTTACCTTTTATGTCTTATGTCAAAATGATATATTTCTTTTCATTCTATAAAGCTGCAATTCTGGTATTATTTAGCTAAGAATACCTGATAAAGAAAGTCACCTTTTTGAGATGTTAAATTATTTCTACTCATTCTCCTTGCAAGACAAAATTATCCCAATCTGCAAAATCTGCTGTGTGGTTTTGACCAAATGTCCACAAATGATTCTCATCATATTGTTATCAGCAATAATGCATAAAAAGCACAATTTTGTGTATGCCTTATAATTTACAGTTCTCTCAAGAGAAACATTCTTCCTATAAATATTTCTTAAGTAGTTTATATTCCATGAATAAATGTTGAGTTTAAAGAAGAAAGTACTGTTATTTGTTCAATTATTGTATATTGTCTGAAACAGTCTTTACTAGGTGGACTAGTTTACCAACACCTAGTATTGTGTTCAGTTAGACAACTTAGTGGATACTTGCTTTTATCTAAGTCAGTACATTCCATCGTTATCAAGTACATTCGGGTGTTTCTAAAGCACATTCAATTCAGGGCATGTAACCTAAACGGTGATAGTTTATTGGGTTGCTTTATGATTATTAAAATCAATGTTACAGAAAAAATTTTGACATAAACTACTTTCAATAAAAGGGTTTACTTAAATCATCAGCTGTCTATAGCTAATGGGTTGGTGACCAGCTTAATTTCTGCATTGGGAGAGGTTTAAGAGATGTGCTCTACAATTAACTTAAGGAGTCAGAATTGCTTTATCAAAACAGTGGATTTAGCTTAGGAAAATTATACATTATATGTAGACATTTCTTGATAATAACATTATGTGCAATGAAATGATTTTCAGTAACATAACAATTTTCTGTTGTTTAAGGCTAATTACTGAGCTTTAAGGATAAGCATTCATTTTCTCTCTACTGCTGTCATTATTATTTTCATAAAAATGTATAAATTTCTCCGGGTGTGCCATTATTTATAATTAAGTATTTTTAAAAAGAAGACTCAGATGAAGTTTAAAAGATGAATAATTTCTTTAGAAAATTGCTTTTTAGGTTTCTGTCAGAGTTTGTGTATTCCATGCAGTGTGACATTTTTGGTACATACCTAGTACAAGCACAAAGCTTATGCATTTTAAAAGTTTACTTAAAAAATTTTTCCTCCAAGTAACTCTTAGTGTTTTCAGAAAGAATTCCAGGAAAGATTCTACAAACTTTCATTGCTAGAGTAAATGGAAAGCAATAAATAATCCAGTGGAGCAGGAAAATTCAATGCGATTATTATTATTATTATTATTATTATTTCTTGTTGTATTCCACTTTATCTACCAACTGATAGCTGAGTCAAGGTTTTATAGAAACCTGGGATTCCTGGATTGGATAAATCTACTTGATCAATACAACTAAAGTATGTTCAAATGTTTAGTATTTCTACTTTTGGAAAAAAAAAAAGATACAGCTCAACCAAGCAACATGAGGTGATTGTCAAATTTTCACAAAGAAGTTATCAAAAATTTTGCAAATTTTAACCTGAGATTTTAGTAAGAAAGTACTTTGCTGAAAAGGGAAATCTGAAATCAGTAAAAGAAAAAGAAATTATTGAACAGTTTGTCTTAGTATTTTTCCAAATTCCTTATTCGTTATTCCAGCAGCTAGCTTGGCTAGGATAGATTCATTAAAAGCAAATATTTTCTTCAAAGACTTGGAACTCACTACTAACATAAATATTCATCTTCAAATTTAACTTTTTAGAAGTATACACCTTGCCATTTCCATCGTAAGTTCAAATATGCCTTTCTATTTTAAATAGAACAACAGCTGCTTTTTGTTTTTTGTTGTTGTTGTTGTTGTTGTTGTTGTTTGCGTTGGTAAAAACAAAAGGAAGTTGGAAGGAGAAAAAACAGAGAAAGGAAGTAATTTGGTAGAACTAAAAAGAGATGAGGCCTCTAGTGAAGACTCTCTTGCACTTTTGTATAAAATCTTGTGACATGCTAGAAATACACACCCATCAAATTTGTTTTCCTAGTAGTAATTTTAGGTTCTCTGTCAATGTTTAACGCCGTTATAATAATTTTTTCATTGAAAACTTTATACCAGTTGCCCAAATATGCCCCAACTTGAATTTCCTCTTAACAGATTTCTTTGCATTATATAAAACTATTCTGGGAATGAAGATCTGGAACACAGAAAATGAGAAAAGGACAAAAGACACGTTAAACAAGAAAAAAATTAAGAAAGATCCATATTTATTTTAATATTCAAATACTATTTATCTCTACAGCTTATCATGCAACCTAAAAGAAAAGGAAGCTAAGGATATAAAGCCCCCTGAAAATCCCAAAACTTTCTTGTCATTTTCCAACAGGAATTATCTAGAAAGAGATGAAAACTGACTTAAGATTGAAAAGCAATATGAATATAAATAAATATACTGTTTGAATACAATTCTACAATAAGTTTCAAGCTAAAATATCATCAAACATTCAAGCATATGGAAAGATTAACAGTATAAGTATTTCCTTAAAATTTGTCTTTCTAAATATTATTGTAACACAGATATGTTAGCCCTTAACTGTGCCTTAAAAAGAAAAAGTATAATTTTAAACTGACCTATTAAGAAAATATGTATCCTTCATTAAATTGAGTTTTTGATATTATGATATTTTATTTTTTAATGTAAAATAATCAGAGCATTTAGATAACGATTGTATAACAACAGAATACTCACGGTACTTATTTAAGTTGTACTGTACATTGAGATCTCTTGTGATAATATAATAGAAGTGATAAATACACATCTCTGATTGAAAGAATCAGCTTCCTTCACCAGAAAATTAATTTAGTCATAATCAGTGATCTATAAACTGAGTTTATTGACTTCAGGTTTTTAAGGCAAGATATCAAATAACATTATAGTTCTCAACTACTACAATAAAATGTCCTTATGAATTTAAAATACTTCATAGGTTTTCAGTAAAACTATTATTCATAAAATTTCAATCCCTACCATAAACTACATGATTCTTTATGATCATGGCTTTTATCTAATCCTTTAAGCTTATCCACTGTTTCTTTTCTTTTTGTTCATTATGCTATGGTTCCTGGGTTTCCTTCAGTTCTTTATATACTCTTGGCCTGGATTATTCCTCCCCAACTCTTCCTAATTCTTCATCTCTCTCTCTCTCTCTCTCACACACACACACACACACACACACACACACACATTATGTGCTATTGGCATGGCTGGCCTCTTTTTCTCATCTCTTTGATTTTAGCATTAATAACATATACAACCTAGTATCTATTTTCTTCCTTTCTCTATCCATCCATTGCATATTTTGTTTGTAAGTGGAATTAGACAGTTTTGAGAGAAGAGGTGCCAAAGGAAAAAACAGAGGCCAGAATCAGTATAAAGTGCCTGTCTTACAGTAGGTCTCTTAAGCAACTTTTGAGAATCACAGAGAAAGGTGATTGGGGTAGAAATTGTGGAACAATTCCAGAGGACCTTTATGGGACCCTAGGCACAAGCAGAGCTGCTTTGGGAGACCTGGTAACAAATTGAAGCACAAGCTATAGAGTCACAATCACTCCTCAAACAAAAATCCCAATATGCACACATGCACATCTTCACAGATGCCAACACACTTCTAGTAGCCCAAAGATTGAGAACTTCGGAACTCTAGGAACAGGAGCCTAAACAAGAACTTTGATACTTGGACTATCTTAAGCTTCTCTAAATAGCTTTCTAGAGAATTGGTGGGTATGTATGAGTTGAAGCAGGAGTTTTATTATGGCTTTTACCAAGGGATAATTGGAACTGGCAGACTCAAATGTGAACATTTGAGTATATGTGAACATTGAGCATTTATTTTGGAAATTGCAGAAAACATTTTTGGCGGGGGAGTGATAGTGACTCTTTGCCTCTTTCTGGATGAGGACTCACAAACCAGTAGATATTTGGCCTATAAAAAATTATACATGATTATTAGCCATCACACTTTTCTTGCCATTTATTATGTTTCAAGCAAATTAATGTTGAATTGTCTGATAAATTTAGATAGCATGACTCAAAACACATGTATCATTTAAGTAAGAATTGCTCCTAAAATTTGTATTAATACCTGTAAGCATATTTATGAAAACAAAACAAACAAACACACAAATGAGTAAATATGGCTTCCAAAACTGTGCTCATGGAAGACATAGATTCCTGGAACAGCTTGCATGTTTCGCTTGTGACAGCTACATGAACTGGTGTCAAGCATGGGGATTGTCCCTTACCGCAGATAACATAGAAATCAAATTGTTTATCTCATTAGACCGTGCTAATATGCTGCATTCCCATAATTAGAATTACTTTATCTCTCATATTTTATCCAAAGCGAACCTACAAGTTGCATTCTTGTGGCAATATAAGCATAAAAGTCAAATATGCTACCCAAAAAGCTGTACAATTTCACATATGCTGAGGAATCTTACTCTCTGGTGAATGCTCAGAGAAGCAAACTTAAAACTGTTCTTCACAAAACAGATTATGAAAAGTTAATGAGGTTAGGCTTATTATTTCACAATATATTAGTATTCTTTTATAACGTATACCAATACAATATCTAAATTTTCATTATATACAATGGGTCAAATTCTATTAGAATACAAATGTATTTTTGAAGACTGATTTTCGGAGTAATATATTTTCTCCTATAAAAGTCATATTAAAAATGCATTGCTGATTAATATATTCAACCCAGAGTTCTTCTTAATGTGTTCTTATTAACAGATATAATACATTTTAAAAACCTCATGATTTTAAAAATGTAAAATGATAGATGCTAGATTAAATGACTCTAAATAGGTAGGATTGTTATTACAAGCTTTATTTGATCTTTAATATAGCAGTGGGCTCCATCCAACTTGGAAAGATAGTTTTCATTATTCTAAGAATTATCTAGCTGCTGAAAAACTATGTGAGAATTATTATAGTATTAAACAGATTCTCACAAACATTTTTTAAGACCTTTTTGAATATTGTGTTAGTACATTCTCACACTGCTATGAAGAACTCCTGAGACTGGGTAATTTATGAAAAAGAAAAAACAGGTTTAATTGACTCAGAGTTCTGCAGGCTGTACAGGAAGCATGGCTGGGAGGCCTCAGGAAACTTTCAGTCATGGTGGAAGGGGAAGGGGAAGGGGAAGCAAGCATGTCTTACTAGGGCAGAGTAGGAGAGAGAGAGAGTAGGTGGAAGTGCCACACGCTTTTAAACCATCAGATCTCATGAGAACTCACTCACTGTCATGAGAGCAGCAAGGGGGAAATCTGTCCACATGATCCAGTAACCTCCTACTAGTTTCCTCCCCTAACACTAGGGATTAAAATTCACAATGAGATTTCAGTGGGGAACAGAGCAAAACCAAATCAAACACTTTGTATTTTCAGCCAATTCTACTCGCTATAGTATCGTTCTTTGAAAATTATTGTATTTTGTGTAAAGGTACACAGTTATTTATTATAATAAATAATTTTTAGGATCCAAACAGTGGAATCAAGTTCATATCACTTTATTATATAATGTTTACTCTTCTTATCTATACACTTAATTGTTTTTCACTCTATATTAAGTAGATTTACAGAATATCCTCTTAGAACTGTAAATGGATTTTTAGTAAACTAAAAAATCACTGTGTTAAGATTTTCCCTCACAATTTGGTCAGCCTGTTAATAAAGAAAACACATAATGAGGCTTAACAGTCTGTGGAGGAAGCACAGTAACCAAGAATAAAAATTACAGAATGTGAGAGAACAAGGCAATTTCAATGGGTGTAGAGGAGTAGTAGGAGCTAGAAGACTAGGTACTATTAAATCAAATTCAGCCTAAAGCTGCCTCCTTACATATTTTAGGCTCAGCCTAAAGGTTTTACTGTACACTGTGAACTATAACAAGTGAAAGTTTAAACAGAACATAGCCTGCACTTGTGCCAATCACCGAGTTTTGGCCAAATATAGCCAACTGCTCAAATAAGGCAAATGCCATCTGTAACTGATCCAGGTATTTCTGTACCTCACTTCCATTTTCTGTACCTCACGTCCACTTTCCTTATGTCACTTTCCTTTTACTGTCCATAAATCTTCCACCACATGGTTGCACTGCAGTCTCCGAGTCTAGGCTGTCTCAGGTGGCTGCCCAATTGGCGAGTCGCTCTTTGCTTAATTAAACTCTTTTAACTTTAATCCAGCTGAAGTTTTTATTTTATCAGTATGTTTACAAGGTGGAGGTTTTTCTTTTATCAGGTTGTTTATAGAACTGGAAGGATACTGTACAGTGAAGAACAGGTGAGGTGGATAGGAGACATAGAATCAAGGAGGTGTTGGTCAGGCTGGAGGTGCTCTCCCTCTGAAAATTGTAGCTTTTGTATTTCTTAAAGCAAACAGAGTTAAGTTGCTGTTGATCAACTGTTCAAGTACCTTAGTGATCAAACAATGGAGTATCACAGTGGCTGCACAAAATCATTTAAAGAAAATCAGGCCATATCAGATTTCGCAAATGTAATATAAAGAGTTTTGATTATTTTTTGGTGAGAATTCCTTCAATGTTAAATTATAAGTTCTATCACCTGGAAGATCAATGTTTCCCTTAACCTTTTAATTATTCTTCTCTTATCTTCAATCTATTTTCTTGAATTGTTTTCTCAAATTAAAATGCCACATCTGTCCAAATAATTGAAGATACGAAGGCACTAGGTTTTAGATAAAGCTGGGATGATAGTTTACCTATCATTTCCAGGACACTCTCATGTTTTGCTTTGCTTCTTGCTTGTTTTTTTGACTAATGTGTAAAATCGGGCCAATGTCTCCAGGGAAAATCCTATAATGACTTACGAGTGATAAGTGAGAGCTCACAGCTTATCATTTCTAGGAGAAACACTGAAATACAGAAACCCTTCAGGCTGAAGTCTTTCAGAGTTTTAACGTGCAAAATTCCTTCCCTAGAATATCCACTAGGATCAAATTAAATGTTGTTAATCACTCTACTTTAGGAGAAACTTTTCAGTTATATATTTGCTCTTCTTTAAATTAAAAAAAAAACAGAGCATCAAACGAAAAATTCTGCAGATTCCTTTTGTCCTTTTTTACTACTTTTTATGTATTTTTTTTGGATAGTAAGTTTTTTTTTAATTTTATTATTATTGTACTTTAAGTTTTAGGGTACCTGTGCACAACGTGCAGGTTCGTTACATATGTATACATGTGCCATGTTGGTGTGCTACACCCATTAACTCGTCATTTACATTTCGTATATCTCCGAATGCTATCCCTCCCCCCTCCCCCCACCCCACAACAGGGCCCGGGGTGTGATGTTCCCCTTCCTGTGTCCATGAGTTCTCATTGTTCAATTCCCACATATGAGTGAGAACATGCAGTTTTTGGTTTTTTGTCCTTGCGATAGTTTGCTGAGAATGATGGTTTCCAGCTTCATCTATGTCCCCACAAAGGACATGCACTCATCATTTTTTATGGCTGCATAGTATTCCATGGTATATATGTGCCACATTTTCTTAATCCAGTCTATCATTGTTGGACATTTGGGTTGGTTCCAAGTCTTTGCTATTGTGAATAGTGCCGCAATAAACATACGTGTGCATGTGTCTTTATAGCAGCATGATTTATAATCCTTTGGGTATATATTCAGTAATGGGATGGCTGGGTCAAATGGTATTTCTAGTTCTAGTTCTAGTTCTAGATATCGCCACACTGACTTCCACAATGGTTGAACTAGTTTACAGTCCCACCAACAGTGTAAAAGTGTTCCTATTCCTCCCCATCCTCTCCAACACCTGTTGTTTCCTGACTTTTTAATGATGGCCATTCTAACTGATGTGAGGTGGTATCTCATTGTGGTTTTGATTTGCATTTCTCTGATGGCCAGTGATGATGAGCATTTTTTCATGCATCTTTTGGCTGCATAAATATCTTCTTTTGAGAAGTGTCTGTTCATATCCTTTGCCCACTTCTTGATGGGGTTGTTTGTTTTTTTCTTGTAAGTTTGTTTGAGTTCTTTGTAGATTCTGGATATTAGTCCTTTGTCAGATGAGTAGATTGCAAAAATTTTCTCCCATTCTGTAGGTTGCCTGTTCACTTTGATGATAGTTTCTTTTGCTGTGCAGAAGCTTTTCAGTTTGATTAGATCCCATTTGTGAATTTTGGCTTTTGTTGCCATTGCTTTTGGTGTTTTAGACATGAAGCCCTTGCCCATGCCTATGTCCTGAATGGTATTGCCTAGGTTTTCTTCTAGGGTTTTTATGGTTTTAGGTCTAGCATTTAAGTCTTTAATCCACCTTGAATTAATTTTTGTATAAGGTGTAAGGAAGGGATCCAGTTTCAGCTTTCTACATATGGCTAGCCAGTTTTCCCAGCACTATTTATTAAATAGGGAATCCTTTCCCCATTTCTTGCTTTTGTCAGATTTGTCAAAGATCAGATATTTTTAGACAAATAACCCTGATGAACACTGATGCAAAAATCCTCAATAAAATACTGCCAAACCAAATCCAGCAACACATCAAAAAGCTTATCCACCATGATCAAGTGGGCTTCATCCCTGGGATGCAAGGCTGGTTCAATATACACAAATCAATAAACGTAATCCAACATATAAACAGAACCAACAGCAAAAACCACATAATTATCTCAATAGATGCAGAAAAGGCCTTTGACAAAATTCAACAGCACTTCATGCTAAAAACTCTCAATAAATTAGGTATTGATGGGACGTATCTCAAAATAATAAGAGCTATCTATGACAAACCCACAGCCAATATCATACTGAATGGGCAAAAATTGGAAGCATTCCCTTTGAAAACTGGCACAAGACAGGGATGCCCTCTCTCACCACTCCTATTCAACATAGTGTTGGAAGTTCTGGCCAGGGCAATCAGGCAGGAGAAGGAAATAAAGGGTATTCAATTAGGAAAAGAGAAAGTCAAATTGTCCCTGTTTGCAGATGACATGATTGTATATCTAGAAAACCCCATCATCTCAGCCCAAAATCTCCTTAAGCTGATAGGCAACTTCAGCAAAGTCTCAGGATACAAAATCAATGTGCAAAAATCACAAGCATTCTTATACACCTATAATAGATAAACAGAGAGCCAAATCGTGAGTGAACTCCCATTCACAATTGCTACAAAGAGAATAAAATACCTAGGAATCCAACTTACAAGGGACATGAAGGACCTCTTCAAGGCAACTACAAACCACTGCTCAATGAAATAAAAGAGGATACAAACAAATGGAAGAACATTCCATGCTCATGGGTAGGAAGAATCAATATTGTGATAATGGCCATACTGCCCAAGGCAATTTATAGATTCAATGCCATCCCCATCAAGCTACCATTGACTTTCTTCACAGAATTGGAAAAAACTACTTTAAAGTTCATATGGAACCAAAAAAGAGCTCACATGGCCAAGTCAATCCTAAGCCAAAAGAACAAAGCTGGAGGCATCACACTACCTGACTTCAAACTATACTACAAGGCTACGGTAACCAAAACAGCATGGTACTGGTACCAAAACAGAGATATAGACCAACGGAACAAAACAGAGCCCTCAGAAATAATGCCACAGATCTACAACTATGTGATCTTTTTTTTTTTTTTTTTTTGAGACAGAGTCTCACTCTGTCGCTTTTTTTTTTTTTTTTTTGAGACAGAGTCTCACTCTGTCGCCCAGGCTGGAGTGCAGTGGCACGATCTCGGCTTACTGCAACCTCTGCCTCCTGGGTTCATGCCATTCTCCTGCCTCAGCCTCCCAAAGTGCTGGGATTACAGGTGTGAGCCACCATGCCTGGCCCAAAATATGGCATTTCTAATACAGGTGGTCAGCAGTTACAATTTGATGCCAAGCAAAAAAAAAAAAAAAAAAAAAAAATCTAGAAGACAGGCCCTTCCTAGAGGGAAAAAAAAGAGTTAAGTGAGGTGGAAATTTTTTTCTACAATTAAGTAATAGTATCAGATAAGTAACAGGTTTATTTTTTGATGGCTGCTTTTGTGTTTTTTTGTTTTTTGCCCCACTGTGTTAAAACGTCATTAAAACACCATATGAAATCTTCAATTTTCTTCAAGAAAGAACATGTGCCAGCTGGTTCCGCATGATGTCTCTCTATATAAATTACACTGAGCTCAGCTCTGAAAAGTTTAAACCATGAGTAGTGGCTGAGAGAAAAAAAGAACTTTTGGGCAAGTGCGTACGTTACCTACCGCAAAAGCTGACCAGGGAAGTGTAGCCAAGTACTCCAAGACAGAGTCCATTATCCCATGTAAGAAGAGGGAAACTGAAACCCTTTCCATGTTTTGGTGTGTGGCAATAAAGATGTTTTGGCTTCCTGGAAATAGCATGGCAGACCATAATAGTCAAGAGGAGAGGACTACCTTTTTTTAAACTGTTTTAAAAACACTGCTGGTGTTTCCTGCAGCATGTGTAACATCAGATTGAGATCTTGTATAGACATCAGTGGTCACTTTATCCTCACTCCACTGCTTTCTAGCAATGAAGAATGTGGCCATTTGTAAATTTGTTTGTCTGTTTGTTTGTTTTTTGAGATGGAGCCTCGCTCTGTCGCCCAGGTTGGAGTGCAGTCGCGCGATCTCAGCTCACTGCAAGCTTCGCCTCCCAGGTTCACGTCATTCTCCTGCCTCAGCTTCCCAAGTAGCTGGGACTACAGGAGCCCACCACTATGCCTGGCTAATTTTTGGTATTTTTTTTTTAGCAGAGACAGGGTTTCACCCTGTTAGCCAGCCTGGTCTCATTCTTCCGACCTCGTGATCCACCCGCCTTGTCCTACCAAAGTGCTAGTGTATCCGGAATTGGTGGGTTCTTGGTCTCACTGACTTCAGGAATGAAGCCGCAGACCCTCGGGGTGAGTGTTACAGCTCTTAAGGTGGCGCGTCTGGAGTTTGTTCCTTCTGATGTTCAGATGTGTTTGGAGTTTCTTCCTTCTGGTGGGTTCGTGGTCTCGCTGGCTCAGGAGTGAAGCTGCAGACCTTTGTGGTGAGTGTTACAGTTCTCAAGGCAGTGCATCTGGAGTTGTTCTTTCCTCTCGGTGGGTTCACGGTCTCGCTGGCTTCAGGAGTGAAGCTGCAGACCTTCGTGGTGAGTGTTACAGCTCATAAAGGCAGTGTGGACCCAAAGAGTGAGCAGCAGCAAGATTTATTGCAAAAAGCGAAAGAACAAAGCTCCCACAGTGTGGAAGGGGACCCAGGTTGCCACTACTGGCTTGGGCAGCGTGCTTTTATTCTCTTATCTGGCCCCATCCACATCCTGCTGATTGGCCCATTTTACAGAGAGCTGATTGGTCTGTTTTGACAGGGTGCTGATTGGTGCGTTTACAATCCCTGAGCTAGACACAAAAGTTCTCCACCTCCCCACTAGATTAGCTAGATACAGAGTGTGGACACAAAGGTTCTCCAAGTCCCCACCAGAGTAGCTAGATACAGACTGTCGATTGGTGCATTCACAAACCCTGAGCTAGACACAGGGTGCTGATTGGTGTATTTACAAACCTTGAGCTAGATACAGAGTGCCGATTGGCATATTTACAATCCCTTAGCTAGACATAAAGGTTCTCCAAGTCCCCACCAGACTCAGGAAGCCAGCTGGTTTCACCCAGTGGATCGCACACCGGGGCCACAGGTGGAGCTGCCTGCCAGGGCCACTCTGTGCGCCTGCACTCCTCAGCCCTTGGGTGGTCGACGGGACCAGGCGCCGTGGAGCAGGGGGCAGTGCTGGGGTCGGGGAGGCTCCGGTGGTGCAGGAGCCCATGGCGGGTGGGGGTGGGGGAGGCTCAGGCATGGCAGGCTGCAGGTCCTGAGCTGTGCCCCGCAGGAAGGCAGCTAAGGCCTAGAGAGAAATCGAGCACAGCGCCAGTGGGCCGGCACTGCTGGGGCACCCAGCACACCCTCCGCAGCCACTGTCCCGGGTGCTAAGCTCCTCATTGCCCGGGGGGACAGGGCCGGCCAGCCGCTCTGAGTGCGGGCCCACCAAGCCCACACCCATCCAGAACTCCAGCTGGCCCGCAAGCGCCACACGCAGCCCTGGTTCCTGCTCATGCCTCTCCCTCCACACCTCCCTGAAAGCTGAGGGAGCCGGCTCTGGCCTTGGCCAGCCCAGAAAGGGGCTCCCACAGTGCAGTGGTGGGCTGAAGGGCTCCTCAAGCACAGCCAGAATGGGCACCAAGGCCGAGGAGGCTCCCAGAGCGAGTGAGGGCTGCGAGGGCTGCCAGCACGCTGTCACCTCTCACTAGGATTACAGGCATGAGCCACGATGCCCAGCCTGTAAATTGTTTTAAGCATAATTCTACTTATTGCAAAAACAAAGGAAATAATAAGAGGTTATCTCTGTGTCTAAACACCTGAAGCATCATCAAAATGGTATTTTCCTAAAAACTCTTTTACAAAAATAATGTTATACAAAAAATATTAAAGGTGGCAGAGTAAAACTGTTTTTTTTTTGCTTCCAGTTTGTTTTATAATATTTATTAATAGAAGAATAATTTTAAATACATGGGCATATATATAATGCATTTATTCAGAGCAAAGTTTCTCCTTTACCTCTGCTGATTTCATTTGAGTTTATAGTTACTGCCCATTATGTTCAGCATCTGCTTTATTAAATGAATCAATAAATCAGTTACTACCATAGAGCATGAGCTAGGAAAAGAGCAAAAATTCTAAAGCTTAGGGTTGTGCATATAAATCCTACTGGTAAATTCTAATATAATTTAGTAGAAAGAGCACTGCACTAAACTGAGAGTCAAGGGACTTGAATTTTTTAGATTAACACCTGTCATGGACTTATTTGCAAGTCATTTTCAAGAAAAATAGGAATAAAAGCAGTTATATATAAATAGTTTCCATTCTTTTTTTATGCAACAGTATCTCTTCATTTTTTCTCTAAGGAAATGAAACAAATCTCTGTTATATGAATCAGGATCTTTGGAAGAAGATCCAGGGATGAGTAACCTGCTAGTTTTCCTTTGACCCTATCTTCTACTCCTCCATAAGACTTCACAACTCATTTTAAAGTATCACCTGAGGCAAATCCATGGGTTCCTATACATTAAAATTATTTTGTGAAAACCACTGTCAACATGTAAAATATATTCTACATCTAATTTTAATTATTATTTGAATGTTTAACCTAAAATATTTGTCTCTGTTTGTTTGTTTTTGAGACAGTGTCTAACTCTGTCATCCAGTCTGGAGTGCAGTGGTATGACCTCAGCTCACTGCAGCCTCAACCTCTCGGACCCAGGTTATCCTTCCACCTCAGGCTCCCAAGTAGCTGGGGCAACAGGCGTGAACCACCACACCCTGCTAATTATATATATATATGTGTATATGCACACACACACGTATATATAGTATATATGCATATGTATGTGTGTGTGTATATATGTGTGTGTGTGTGTGTGTGTATGTTTTTTTCTTTTTTTTTTGTCAAGACGGGGTTTTGCCGTGTTGTCCAGGCTGGTCTCGAGCTCCTGGGCTCAGCCTCCCAACATGCTGGGATTACAGGCATGAGCCACCACACCTGGTTGAGATATTTGTCTATCTGATATTCTATCTGGATGTTTATTCATATACCACATTTTTGATTCATACACCACATTTTTGATTCATACATTAGAAAATACTAGAGATGGAAATAATGTACAAATCAAAATGTGGTATAGAAATATATTCTTTCCATCTTATTAACTGACCCCTACATTAGAACAGGGGGGGTATATGGACTCTGTTCAGATCAATTCTGCATCTCCTTTGCACCTTGGTAGATACAGCTAGCAGTGAGATGTGAAGAGAGGTCATAGTTGACCCCAGGAAACCTCTTTAGAGTCCTTACTCAGGCCGGGTGCGGCGGTTCATGTCTGTAATCCCAGCCCTTTGGGAGGCAAAGGTGGAAGGATTGATTGAGCTCACGAGTTTGAGACCAGCCTGGGCAGCATAGTAAGACCCTGTCTCTATAAACAATTTTTTTTACAAAATTAGCTGGGAATAGTGGCTTGTACCTATAGTTCCAGCTACTCAACAGGGTGGGAGAATCACCTGAGCCCAGAAGGCTGAAGCTGCACTGAGCCATGATTGCACCACTGCACTCTAAACTAGGTGACAAAACAAGACCCTGTCCAAAAAAAAAAGAGTTACTACTTTTTTACTCAACTCTAAGTCTTGTTCTTGCTGATGTGAAGTGGAAGCGATGGTCAGAAATGCCATAGTCATCTTGGGACATGAAGTGACTTTGAAGATTGGTGGCATACACTGAGGAACAACCAGCAGATAGAAGGAGACCAGGGCCTATTAATAGTGAAGCAGACACACCTCATACCAGCAGCAGACTGCCTACATCTAGACTCCTCTTGCTTATGAAATAAATACAATTTTATCTTGTTTAAGCCTCTGACATAAAAAATCAGCCCAACTTAATTCTGATACTTACATTTATAGACCAAAAATGTCTAGAATTGCAATGGCTACTTTTGCCTTATTGCTGTTGATATACCCTACACTGCTATGAAAAGGGTCTAAATAACTTTAAAAAATGGCCATGAGAAATGCATGAACTCACATAGAAGAAATAAAAAAATCCTGAGCAAATGAGAACAGCTCGTGAGCTACATGGGATAGTGGATAAACACACTGATAAAAAAGAAGGAAGGCACAATAGTAGTTCACAGGTGGATTTGTCTATTTTTCGAGAAAGAAAAAATGACACCCAGGTTTGAAAGCTCACTGGGCAATTTTCTCTGTTTTTCTCCCCTAGGCATGCACATAATGTTTCTAATTCTCAATTTATCATTTATAAAGTGAAGATTACATGATTACTCACCTCACACAATTATATTATAATTCAACGACGTATTTCTCTACAGAACATTTTAATCCACTCATGTAGTAAAGTGCCCAATAAATTCAGGCCATATCTATTCTGATAATCACCAATACACTGTCTTCCATTAGTAACCAGAGTCTGTGCATCAGTTTCCTTATTTAATAAGGTTGGGAATAGATGAGTCTTTTTTGCTTTTTTTATTGTGGTAGAAACACTTATGAATATAGCTTATTGACAAATTTTTAAACATACCATACAGTATTAACTATAGATAGACGCATTATGGTACAGAAGATCTCTAGAATTTATTCATCTCACATCAATAAGACTTTATACCCATTGGACAGCAACTTCCATTTCTCCCTTTTCCCAGTTCCTACTACTTCTACTTTCTTTTTTTTGAGTTTAAATATTTTAGATAAATAAATGGAATCCTTCTGTGACTAGCTCATTTTAGTTAGCAAAATGTCCTCCAGATTCTTCCACATTTTTACATATGGCAGTCTTTCATTCCTTTTAAAGGCTGAATAATATTCCATTGTGTAGATATGGCACATTTTAAAAAATTCATTCATCTGTTGATGGGTCTTTGGGTTGTTTCCATATTTTGGTGTCTATTGTTAAGAATGCTGCTATAAATGTGGGAGAGTAGATTTCTCTTCAGGATCCTTATTTCAGTACTTTTGGGTGTATAGTAAGAGAGGTGATTGCTAGATTATATGCTAGTTCTATTTTTAACTTTTTAAGAAACCTCTGTACTATTTTACATAGTGGCTGTACCATTTTACATTCCCATTAACATTGTGAAAGGCATCCAATTTCTCCACACTTCCAGGTTTCTCAACACCATTCGTTGAAGAAACTATTTTCTCCATTTTGTTTTCTTGGCACTCTTGTGCAGGAGCATTTAACCACCTGTGTGTGGATTTATTTCTGTGCTTTCCATTCTGTTCAATTTTTCTATATATCTGTTCTTCTGCCATACGATTGCTTTCATTACGGTAGATTTGGAAATCAAGAACTATGATCCCTTCAGCTTTGTTCTTGGCTATTCAATGTATTTTGTGGGTCCATATAAATGTTAGGGATTTTTTTTCTCTTTTTCTGTAAAAATGCCAATGAGATTTTGATAAGGATAGCATTAAATCTGTAGGTTGCTTTGGGTAATATGGACATTTTAATAATATTGTTTCCCAGTTTATGAATATGGAATGCCTTTCTGTCACAGTGGGTAGCTAGTCATGTATGAACATGGCAGGAGAGGGCTCCCTCCCTCCTACAAACAAACCAGGAGTGTTGGGTGACCATCAGGTGATGGTCAGGCAGTTGTTAACTGTCTGGCTAAAGTAATAATTGGTCACAGCTGGCACCAAGGAAAGGCCTGCTCTTAAAAGAAAACACCTGAAGCTGGTTATCAGTGATAGCCAATAAAATCTCAGGAGTCGGGCTTATAGGGAGAAGTAAAGCAAAACTCCAGAGGTATGCCAACATTTAAAACCCCAAGTCAAAGGGTCAAGCTGCATACTGGATTTCTCAAGTCGCCTGCCTGGCCGTCTTTCAAGTTTACTTTACTTCCTTTCATTCCTGCTCTAAAGCTTTTTAATAAACTTTCACTCCTGCTCTAAAACTTGCTCCTCTCTCTCCTGCATTATGCCTCTCAGTTCTCAGTTGAATTCTTTCTGAGGGGGCAAAAATGGAGGCTGCTGCTGACTCACACGGTTGTGGACTCACTGCAGGTAACATTTCCATATATTTTTGTTGTCTCTAATTTCTTTCATCAATGCTTTATAGTTTTCATTGTGCATGCTTTTCATCTCCTTGGTTAATTTTACTGTTAATTATTTTATAATTTTGTATGCGAGTTCCATATGCTGCTACTTTACTGAATTTGCTTACTTTAGTTTTAATGGTGTTTTGTGGAGTATTTAGGGTTTTCCACATACAAGATTATGTCATCTGTAGAGGGAATTTATTCTATATCTTTTTCTAATTTGTTTGGTTTTTATTCCTTTTGTTTTTTCTTAACTCCTCTGGATGGGAAGGAATTCCAGTATTATATTGCATAAACATGACAAGAGTTAGCATCCTTGCTTTTTTTCCTGAACTTAGAGGAAAAGCTTTTAATTTTTCACTCTTGTGAATAATGTTAGCTGTGAGTTTCTTATATACGGTCTGTAGTATTTTGAGGTAAATTTTTTCTGTATCAAATTCATTGAGATTGTTAACACGGAAAGAGTGTTGCATCATTGAGACTTGTTAACATGGAAGAGTGTTGCATTTTGTCAAATTTTTTTCAGCATTTATTGAGATAATCATGTGACTATCCTTTATCAACATGGTGTATTACATTAGTTGATTTGCATATGTTGTGTCATTTTTGTATCCCAGGGAAAAATCCCACTTTGTCATTGTATATGATCCTTTTCATTTGTCCTAAATTGGTTTACTAGAACTCTCTTAAGGATATTTTTTCCACATTTATCAGGGTTATTAGATTGTGCTTTTCTTGTAGTGTATTTGTCTGGCTTTGGTAACACTAGACTCATAAAATTATGAGTTTAGTTTTCCCTCTCATTCAGTCTTTTGGAAGAGTTTGAGAATAATTGGTGTTAATTAGCCTTTAAGTATTTACCAGACTATGCCAGTGAAACCATCGTGTCCTGGGTTTTGTTTTGTTGAGAGGTTTTAATGACTGATTTAATCCCTTTACTCATTATTTGTCCATTCTGATTTTCTATTTCCTTATGATCAGTCTTGGTAGGTTTTTTGTTTCTGGGAATTTATTCATTTTTTCCTAGATTATTCAATTTGTTGGCATATGATTGTTCACAGCAGTCTCTTATGATCCTTTCAATTTCTGTGGAATCAGTTGTCTCCTCTGTCATTGCTGATCTTATTTATTTGAATCATCGCTCTCCCTTTTTAAATTCTAGCTAAATATGTTTATACTCTTTTCTATTCTCTATTTCATTTATTTCTACTGTAATATATATATTACTTTCCTTTCACTGACTTTGACCTGAGTTTGTTCCCCATTTTTCAGTTCCTTCAGGTGAAACATTGTTTTTTTGAAATGTTTCTTTTTAAATGTAGGAATTTATTGCTATAAATATGTCTCTTAATCCTAGTTGTGCTGCATTCTACAAATTTAGCTATGCTGTGGTTTTATTTGTCTCCATGTATTTTCTGATTGCCATTTTTATCTCCAATTTGACCCTCTGGTTACTCAAGAGTGTGTTGTTTAGTGCCCACGTATTTTTAATTTTCTATTTTTCTTTCTGTTATTGACTTTTAGTTATTGACTTTTAGTTTCATTTCACTGTGGTTGGAAAACATACTTTGTATGTTATTAATCTTATTACATTTGGTAATACTTGTTTTATGATCTAACATGTGATCTATCCTGGAGAATGTTTTGTGTGTGCTGTGAAAAACATGTATTCTGCTGCTGTTGGGGGAATGTTCCATGTATGCCTGTTGGGTCCATTTGGTCTGTAATGTGGTTCAGGTCTGCTGCCTTAATTTCTTGTGCTGGGATATCTACTCATTATTTAAAGTGGAGTTTGTTAGGTTCTAACTGAGGTCCCAGGAGAGTCAGTGGGTGAGTGGTGGGTAGCTGAAGAAATACTCGAAGAATAGTTGACAGTTTTGACATGGCTTTACTCTTTCTCTGGGTGCAAGTAAACCATAAGTGTAGTGTTAGCAGGGTAATTATATCTTTTACAGACAGTTAGTGGCCCTGAGCCAAGCACAAGTTCACATGGATGATCACCTAATGTGCCTCACATTGCGTACTTACATAATGTGTGGGGATGTGTGCCTGCACTCCAAACCGCTGAGTTGTCTTGTACCAGAAAGCTGCCTCGACCTACTCCTGATAAAGCATAGCCATTTCCCTTGTACTCCACCCCATAGGCTAAGGGTCTCCTCTGGGCAGGGACGTGTGCTCATAGGGCAGAGCCCTGAATCCATTACCCACAACAACAACAGAGACAGCAACAGCTCACTGCTAGGATCCCAGCTATGGTACTTATGACTATTAGGGCCCAGCATAGGCCAGAGCCTATGGACGCCCACCATCTCTGCAGGGGGGTCATCAGTAAGGCTCTCAAATGCCTTATTCTCCCACGACACCCCTTGCAGGGCTGTTGTTATGTTCTGCCAATTATCAAGGATAAAACTATAACATTGTGTTCCTAAAAGGGTACAAGTGCCTCCTTGGGCAGCAGTTATTATGTCTAAAGCCATTCAGTTTTGCAACACCACATTTCTGATCTGATCAATCTCATCTGTTAACAGGATGAGGGCCACTTGGGTGTATTTCAGAGCCTGGGTGGTGTACTCTATAAGAGCAGTGACTTGTGTTTCTACAGTTATGATGCCCGCTCCAGGGATAGTCATTCCCAAGGGGTAGAACCACCAGGGTGCTCACTGCATTTGCAAAACCGAGAGCATACCACCTCCCGGGTATGCAGGCATCTGGGCAACATGGGGATAACAGTGGCAGGTACATAAGTCTACCCCCAGGTACAACATCCAGTCCAGTCTGCTGGTAGGTAAGGCCACCCTGTGTCGCCACAAACCTGTAAACTCCCAGGGGGCACAAACTCCATTGAGGCCTGACCTTGGTGAGGCCACTTATTCCACCATACCTTTGGTTGGTGACATGTGTTATGTTTACACAGTCCATGATGGGTACCCATCCTACAGTGATGTTACCTCAATGTTTCTCTATTCACCCTGGTGCCTTGGCTGGGGGTGCTACATGCTCCCCCACTCACCAGCCTCACCCATCATAAACACTATGGGCCAGCCAGAGGGCGGGTGTGCCATAAGTCTTGCAAGGTCTTTTGTCCAAAGCTTGCTGCATTGCGTTCCATGTGTTGGCCATGGGATTGCAGGTCTCCAGCCATGTCCAGTTCTCTGCAAATGCCGAACGTATGTGCCAAGGCAAGCCATCTGCAGCTGCTGCTGGAAGGGCGGTGCAGATCCAACAGATGGAAACATTGGTCACCTAAACCTAGGTGTGGGTCCAGTCCAAAATGCAGTTGGAACATGTTAAACTATGATCGAAATGACAGAGCAGGCATAGGTACTAACAGGTAAATCATGTCCCTCAGACAAAATGCAGGTTAACCTTTCATCCTGGATAACAATGCACCTGCCAAAGGCTTTTGCCTCATCGATGATACCACACCTTCTCAGCTCCCCATGGTCCCTTTGAGTCCTGTATCCATGCCAAAGTCATGGAGGAGCTTCTAATAGGCCACACAGACAGTACATATGTCCCCTAGAGGAGGGGTCCTTCCCTGGCCATTCCCCTACAAACAATCAAGTGTGGGGGCCATGTAATGAACACTCAAAGAGTGACATGAAGTGATACTGTAGGCCCTTCTCCCAGGGAGCTATGATGGCCAGCTGCCAGCAGTGGGGGGCTTGAAGGGTCCATGGCCACACCCAAGTTTTCTGTTCCCTTGCCTTCAGGGGTGTTTGGGAAGGCAAAAACAGGTTACCATTCATCCCCATACCTGGTTGGAGGAGGTCATCCTTGGTACGTATCTGCAACTGAATGGGGGCAGCAGCCTAGTGTAACAAAGCCTCTACGGGGGCCCCTTTCCGTGGCCATTCATTCAAGGTTTGGAGCACCTGGAACTCCAGCCCTGCAAAGATGGAAAGTGACATGCAAGCATAACCCATTATTTAAGAGCCCATTATATCGTTCAATCATACCCACAGCTTGTGGGTTGTATGGCACATGGAATCTCCACTGTATGTCCATTTGTTGCACCCATTGTTGTACCTGTTGTCCAGTGAAATGTGTTCCCTTATCATTCTCAATGACCACACAGGGCACATAAGTGTTGCAGGGCCAGATGGTGTTCTGTTGGTTGGCCACCCTGCAAGGGAAGGTGAACAACAGGCCTGTGGCTATGTCCATAGCTGTTAGCACACGCGTATACCCTTGTGACTTTGGGAGTGGCCTGATGTAGTCTACTTGTCACCTGGTCAAGGGCACATGACCTATCATTACTTGTTGTATAACACTGGGCAGCTGCCTCCGTTTATGGTATGCCTGAGGACATGCTGGGCATTTCTGACAAGCCTCCCAAATGTCTTGGAAGGGCAGGGACAGACCCCAACACTTACTGACCTGTTGCATCAGCTTACCCCCTGCATGTCCCAGTTTCTGGTGTAGCCACAAGGCCACATCTTGTGTAGGTGCTGACTCTAACCATCAGACCTTGGCCAAGGCATCTGCCTCATCATTGGCGGGATGGCCAAAGGCATATGGCCTGACACATGGTAAATACTTACTTCTTTGTGATGAGCCCTTTCCCAGAGGTCTTGCCACATGACTTGGCCCCAAATGAGTCAGTGGCTGAGAAGCCACTTCTGTATGTGCCAGGTAGTTAACCACAAGGTTGAGCCTTGATAGACAGCCCAGCTAGTGGTACAGATGACCATAGGTATCACCTCGGTGATCGCTATCCATACTGCTCTAAGTTCAGACCATTGGCTACTTTGTCCACACCCAGTTTCAAACCACATGGTATCAGTACTAGGTTGGAATGTAACAGCAGTCCAGGCAGCAACAGCACCTCAGCTAGACTCATCTGTGTATCACGCCCCATCGGGAATGGGCGAATGCCCTTCTTTAAACAGTGAAGGCTCAGGGTCTAGGGGTGCCTCAGGCCCCATGGCCTTATCTTGCATTAGGATTACAGGCCCAACTCTGCTGCTAAGGGCCTTGTACTCAGTATGCTCTGCTACTTCAAGTAGGCACCCCACTTTACCAACATGGATGCCTACACCATCCCAGTCCGGGAGGTCGTTACCCATGAACGCACCCATCCCACTACTGGGTAAGTCGTCCACATGAAGACTGCAGCCCATCCTGTCACACTGTCACAAGGCTGAAGGGCAGCATGTACAACTGCAAGCTGTTTCTCTATCAAGGAATCCTGGAGCTCAGCTCCCTTCCATAGTTGGGACCAAAAGCCCACTGATGTTCTCAAGCACTCTGTGTGCTGCCACAGGCCCCAACCAAAACCATCTGTAGTCACATGCAGATCCAGCTCAAACAGGTGCCCCTGGTCAGTTACCCATAGGGCTTGTGCCTGTTGAATAACCTGCTTGGCTGCCAGAAAGCCTGTCTCAGCCACATCATCCTAATCCCAGGTAGCTCCCTACTTTTTAACCAATGCAACGGTTTTATCATTTGAGCTAAATGGGGAACAAATGCCCGCCAATATCCCAGGAGGCCCACAAAGTTTGTAACTGCTTCACCATAGTGGGCTGGAGAGATGCCTGAATTTTATCAATGATGGCCTCTGGGATGGCCTTTGTCTTACCTGACCAAATAACTCCCATGAATTTGGCAGATAATCCAGGCCCTTTGACCTTGGATTTGTTGATGCCCCAACTGTACGCTGCCAAATGTTGCCGCAAGAGGGGCACTGCCACTTCGAAATCTGCAAGAGAATCAGAGGTATACATAATATCAATATAATGAAATAGGCAGACTCCTCCTGGACATTGCCAGGGGGCTAAATCTGTGGCAACTAGACCATGACATATGGTGGGGCTGTGCACATAATCCTGCGGCAACACTGTAAAAGTCCATTGTCGCCCGTCCCACGTGAAGGCGAACTGTTCCTGGCTCTCTGGAGCGATGACTATGGAGAAAAATGCATTGGCCAAGTCCACTACCTAGTGGTACTCCCAGTTCCATCATCAAATAGTTCATCAAATCCATGATTTATGGTACAGCTGCATGCTGTACCATATCAGTTCCTGATAGTTCACCATCATCTGCTAAGTTCCATCAGGCTTTCTAACTGGCCACACTGGAGAATTGTAGGGGCTGTGGGTTCCATGCTTTCTCCAAATCTTGTAGAACTGTGCTGACCACAGCAAACTACTTGCTCCTTTTCTTTTCTCTTAGCTGCCTCCAAGCATTCAAACTATGCTGGTTCCATCAGCATTGTAGGTAAGACAAGACAAAAACGATTCGCTTGGGCAGTACACCAAACAGCTGGGGACATTGGGTACATGCACCACTCTCTCCTATGGGCTAAGTAGAAGTCATGGGCTGAGATGATCTCTGTAGGTGCTAAGCTGTGCCAGATTGAAGAAGGAGCTGATGTGAGCAGATGAAATTTCTTATTCTTTTTTTTTTTTTTGGAGACAGAGTCTCACTCTGTCTCCCAGGCTGGACTGCAGTGGCACGATCTCAGCTTACTGCAAGCTCCGCCTCCTGGGATCATGCCATTCTCCTGCCTTAGCCTCCTGCGTAGCTGGGACTACAGGTGCCCACCACCACGCCCAGCTAATTTTTTTGTATTTTTAGTAGAGACGGGGTTTCACCGTGTTAGCCAGGATGGTCTCAATCTCTTGACCTTGTGATCTGCCCGCCTCAGCCTCCCAAAGTGCTAGGATTACAGGTGTGAGCTACGGCACCTGGCTGCTTATTCTTATTAAATAGGCTGCTCCTGATTTTGTGCTCATTTGGCATACAACATTTTAACTGGGATCAACTTCTGATAAAATTATTTTGATCTACGTATTATTGTTAAACTGGTGTTTCTGTGGAAAAACAAGAGCTGGGTTCCTCTTCTATTTTGTTGGCTGTCAGTCCTAGATGACTTCTAATATTTCTGGACAAGTCAAAGATTCTTTGATTTAGAACAGTTGTAAATATGTTAGTAGTCTACACTGAGTCACCTCTCTTTTAGCTGCTTTCTAATTAGAATTTGAGGTACTCTAAAAATTTACAAATTTGAGATTTGTTGTGCTCTTGATTTAAAGTAGAGGTGAAGAGTTACATATTTCACATGAAGTTTGCATCAGATTACTTTATCTGAGCCACCCTTATTCTATGAGCTTTGGTGTTGTAAAGTTTTTCCTTTTTTTTTTTTTTGTTTTAGAAAAATATAATTGGAAACAGGAATAAATGATATTAGCGTATGGAGTTACTTGAAGGCAAGGGGCTGAGATGAGCAATACTCTTGAATATAGCCTACTAAAAAAAGAGCTATAAAGAGGAACTTAGAAGAATAATAAAGTATAACCTAAAAGTGTACTGGTCTGAGTCAGGATCAAAGAGGTGAAATGGCTCCCTGAACTACAATCTCCCTGATGATTGAGACTGCCTTGGAATTGTTCATTAACACATTCCCAGCAATTAGCACAACAGCTAGAAGGTAGTCGATCAACAAAACATATTTGATGAATGTTCACCAGCTTTTACAATACTAAGTTTAAGTGCCAGGGAGAACCAATGTCTCTGATTCTAAATCTAGAGCTTTATTTTATTTATCATTTGCACATTGTTTTAGCTCCACAGCTTACAACACTAAATATCTAGTGAGTGAATGAACAAATAAGTTAACTAGTAAATATCCCATTCTCTTTTCCTGACTATTCCACGGCACAGGCAGAAGAAAGACGAGATCATAAAGCAGAAAAAAGGACATAGCCATGTCTATTCCTTTCCTGCCTCCTCATCTCTTTCTCTGCCTCCACTCACCCCAACACCCACACACAGTTCAAGCCCAATCCAAAAACTTCTAAATCAGAGCATGCTGTGCAGGAACAACAATGAAGCATTTGGCCTTGGTATTTTTATTTTAATATGTGTACTTGCGAAGGACAAAAGAAAGGTCGGAAAGCAAACAATGCAGGAAGCAGTTGAAAAAAAAATAATTATAGGGGAAAGCAGGGCTCTCTCTGACAGTAGTGAATAAGGATGAACAAATGCTGAGCAGCTGTTGTCAAGGGGATTCATTTGAACCACAACTTGGAGGAGGGTACCAAAGCTTTTTTGTTGCTTAACACATTAAACATGCACAGAAAGGGATGAGAGTAAATCATGCTTCATTGCAGGAGTCCTATAATGTGCCATCAGGTGCTGCCTGAGTCAGACAAACTCTGAAAACCACCCAGAAAATGATGCAGGAAGTTAAAGAAATTCAATGATTCTTGTGCTTGATGGGGTGGGAAACCTTCACTACAGGAACAGGTTTTTAGCCAAAACACATCTATGTGGGAGTTCTGTGCAACATGATCTTGCAAAGGAGTAAAAAAAACTAGAAAAGAAAAGGACAGCCCTTGGAGAGGAGCAGACTAATTCAGAACAAAGATAAGGCTGTTTCAACCTCAAGCACTGAGCTGCTGGAAAGTACAGATTTTCTCCCAGGAATAGCCTGTCCCTCTCTCCGTCTGCAAAATGTTCAGTCTCCAGCAGGTTCTTAGTCCACTGTAGTGGTTCACTAACTGTTTGAAGCTCTACTATAAAAGACTGTATTTTTTTTCAAAAAAGGTGAGAATAGGAAATTTAGAAACTCCAAGCCTCGTTTCTCTCCCTCTCTCTCATTTTTAATAAACTCTGACTGCCCTTGTTTTGCCATAGCTTCACCCGTTATTTAAATAACATAACTTTTATCCTTTTCTTATTACTGAAACAATGCATATTCATAGAAAAGCAAAATAGAGTAGTGCCAGAAGCCAGTCTGCCTAAATTACTATTTCCACTATTGTACTTAATGCCTAGGTGACCTTGAGCATATAATTTAATCTTTCTTGGCCTCAGTTTCTTCAGCAGTGAAATAAGGATATTTCTTCAGCAGTGAAATAAGGATATTAATAATATCTAACTCATCATATTGCATGAGAATTAAATGAGTCAATTTATAAAAAGAATTTATAATAGTGCACTGGCACATGATAAATGCTAAGTGTCAGTAATTGCATAAAATACAAAAGACTATAATAATATTAATGTCATAATATACATATATAGAAAATAAAAATTATCCCTAATGCTATTCTAACCAGAGATAGTCATTGTAAAATTTTAGTATGTTGCATTTTGTACATTGTGTAAGTACCTTCTTCCGGTGTCAATACCACAAATACTATTGATTATAAAGACCATAACACAAAGATTACATATTTGATATCAAATTTAGATGTTATATCATTTATTTGTTATATAAACCCTATTAAGTTAGAAACACTATTAGCTCAGTTTTGCAAATAAACAAATTAAACATTATAGTATTTGGTAGGCAGATTCTAAAATAATCCTCGGTAACTCATACCATCTTCATAATTCCATTCTCTTAAATGTAGAAAGAAATATGAGATTTCTGTAATTAGGTTACTTTAATTAGGTCACTTTAGATAGCAAAGGCAAAGGGATCTTGTGAGTATAACCAATAATCCCAATCAGTTTTTTCTGAGTTAGTCAAAAGGAAGGATATGCTGGATAGGCCTAACATATGCAGTAAAGACATCGTCCTTTGGCCTTCAAGAAACAAAGTACCATAATATAGAGAGGGCTCATTGGCAGGGAATGACGGGTAGCCTCTAGGAGCTGAGGGTCTCACTCCTACAATTGCAAGAAACTTAATTATGCCAACTACCAAGGAGGTTGAAGGAGGACCTTAAGCTTCACATAAAAACACAGGCTGGGCCAGGCGTGGTGGCTCACACCTATAATCCCAGCACTTCGGGAGGCCGAGGTGGGCGGATCATGAGGTGAAGAGATTGAGACATCCTGGCCAACATGGTGAAACCCCGTCTCTACTAAAAATACAAAAATTAGCCAGTCGTGGTGGCAGGCGCCTGTAGTCCCAGGTACTTGGGAGGCTGAGGCAGGAGAATGGCATGAACTCGGGAGGCCAAGCTTACAGTGAGCCGAGATCGCGCCACTGCACTCCAGCCTGAGCGACAGAGCGAGATTCCATCTCAAAAAAAAAAAAAAGATGTTAATTTACTATACAGTCTACAAAGTTTAGAAAAACAGTACAAAAACATTAAAGCATAGGGAACACAATATAAGTAAGAAAGTAAGTGTATTCAGAAGTTATACTATAGGCTTTCCTTTAGACAGATGCACACACACACACACACACACATATATATGCTTCTATAGAAAGCCAATAGCCTAATGTTAGCTATTTAGCTTGTCTGACCTTTAGAAAAGCTGGTACAATAGGCCGGGAGCGGTGTAATCCCAGCACTTTGGGAGGCCGAGGCAGGTGGATCACGAGGACAAGAGATCAAGATCATCCTGGCTAACACCGTGAAACCCCTTCTCTCCTAAAAATACAAAAAATTAGCCGGACAGGGTTGCAGGCACCTGTAGTCCCAGTGATTTGGGAGGCTGAGGCAGGAGAATCACTTAAACCTGGGAGGCAGAGGTTGCAGTGAGCCGAGATTGCGCCACTGCACTCCAGCCTGGGACAGAGTGAGACTCCGTCTCAAAAAAAAAAAAAAAAAAAAAAAGAAAAGAAAAGGTGGTACAATAGATAGTCTTCAAACTAAGTATTACCTTGCATTTTCTTAGAAAATTATATAGGATCTAATTCACACAAATAGAAAGGCTGAATTAAAAAGCATGTGCATTTTTGAAACATATTCCTATTCCTAAAAACATTGATATGACTGACAGCCCCCTGGGATCCACATGAATATCGAGTTCATTTCCTGTCTAGAATATATTAGGTACTAAAATACATAGAAAGTTCTAAAAACTGTAAGAAAATAATTTTGTAAGATTCAGGACATATAACTATGATAAACTCTGCATCTGTACACAAAAATTCTTTAAAACCTTTCTATGGCAAATAGTGGAAGACCCAAAACATTATTTTTCTTTAAGAGCATCTACCAATCCCACAGCAAAGTGTGGCAGCCAATTAAACACCTTTACTAATTGTTGGAATGTTATCAGGCAGAAAGAATTTGTAGACAATCTGAAAATTCTATAAAACAAAAAGTCTAATCTCTGTACCTGTAAGAAATTTGAATCATTGATAGATTTTTCTAGCACTTATGTTCTTTGTTTTTGCTTTTTACTTGAGCAATGTAATTAAAGAGAGGGAAGGTCAGGGAAAGAATAGCCAGGCTGAATTACAGAAAAACAAAGAAACTTCCAGTTGAAACCAGATTATGAGCATACTTAGTTTCAAAATTGAAATCTACCATGTCTTAATAAGCAATAGTTTAGATAAGATAAAAACTTCTGACATTATGTTGAAAAGGTAGAGGATATAAAAATTATTACACAGAATCCAACGGCAGGAAATACATCTAAAACTTATGAAAAACAAGGCCAGCACTTTGGGAGGCCCGGGGGGGTTGGGGGTGTGGATCAGGAGGTCAAGAGTACAAGACCAGCCTTGCCAATATGGTGAAACCCTGTCTCTATTAATAATACAAAAATTAGATGGGCGTGATGGTGCATACCTGTAGAGCCCTCAATCCCAGCTACTCGGGAGTCTGAGGCAGGAGAATTACTTCAACCCGGGATGTGGAGGCTGCAGTGAGCTGAGATCAGCCACTGCACTCTAGCCTGGGTGACAGAGCAAGACTCTGTCTCAAAAAAAAAAAAAAGAAAAACAAAAAATTTTAATTGAAGAAGCAAAGGTCAAAATTACTTTTGTTATCTCAGGTCTTCTGCAATCCCTTATTTCACTGTATTCATTCTCTTTTTGGGTTCTTCTGTCCCTGTTTTGGGGTGCTATATCTAACACCCATGGCCTAGAGCTCTGTGATCACAGGTTTGCCTGATATGAACCAACTAGAGTTTCTGTGACACTCTTTCAAATTTCTAAGGGTGTTGAATTAATGCGATTTGAAGCAAGAGTATACTTGCACTTTTAAAGATGTGGTCAGGGGATTGAAAGTCACATTTTAGCCTCTACTAGGTAGGAGAGCAAACATTCTCACAAGGAGCAGAGATAAGTTATCCGGAATTCATATTCACACTTTAAATTATCTTTTAAAAACTTGTAAGCTCTGGCCGGGCGCCGTGGCTCATGCCTGTAATCCCAGCACTTTGGGAGGCCAAGGCGGGCGGATCTTCAGGTCAGGAGATCGAGACCATCCTGGCTAACACGGTTAAACCCCGTCTCTACTAAAAGTACAAAAAAAAAAAAAAAATTAGCCCGGCATGGTGGCCGGCGCCTGTAGTCCCAGCTTCTTGGGAGGCTGAGGCAGGAGAATGGCGTGAACCCGGGAGGCAGCGCTTGCATTGAGCCTAGATCGCACCACTGCACTCCAGCCTGGGCAACAGAGGGAGACTGTCTCAAAAAAAAAAAAAAAAAAAAAAATTATAAGCTCTGCATTTTACGGTTTTTTAAATTGCTTTAAATGGTTTGGAATTTGTTTCTTAATGGAGTAAAAGTGTGTTTTTTTTGGTGGAAGTATGTTTTTTTTGTTTCTTTTTGTTTTGTTTTTGTTTTTTGAGATGGAGCTTCGCTCTTGTCGCCCAGGCTGGAGTGCAATGGCGTGATCTCGGCTCACCGCAATCTCTGCCTCCTGGGTTCAAGCGATTATCCTGCCTTAGCCTCCAGAGTAGCTGGGATTACGGGCACCCACTACCACACCCAGCTAATTTTTTGTACTTTTAGTAGAGACCAGATTTCACCATGTTGATCAGGCTTGTCTCGAACGCCTGACTTCAGGTGATCTACCTGCCTCGGCCTCCCAAAGTGCTGTGATTACAGCCATGAGTTACTGCGCCTGGCCAATAAATATAGATTCTCAGGAAGTTGCAAATAAATGTATAGGGAAGTCCTGTGTACCTTTCTCCCAGCTTCCCAAAATGTTAACATCCTACACAGCTATGGTACAATATCAAATACAGAAAGGTGACATTGCTATAATCTACAAAGTTTACTCACAATTCACCAATTATGCATAATGACAGATGCGTTCATTTGTGTTTGTGCAAGTATATGCGTAGCTCTATGAAATTTTACAACATAAGTAGGCCTTTATAACTACGGCCATTCAAGATACTTTCCTTTTAGCCACACCCATCTCCAATACCTATTCCCAAACTCTAGCAACCAATAATATCTTCTGCATCATTATAATGATATTATTTTGTATTACAAAAAATGGAATAATGCATGTCATTTCGAAACTGGCTTTCTTTATTCAGCTTTTTTTTTTTTAGATTAACCTGAGTTGTGTGTATCAATAGCTTTGTCCTTTATATTGCCAAGTAATATTATATGGCATGGATGTACTAAAGTTTGTTTAACCATTCATCCATTATAGGGCATTTGAGAGTTTTCACTTTGGGGCCATTATGAATAGAGCTGCAGAACACATTAATTTATAAAATACTGCATGAAAATGTCTTCATTTTTCTAAAATATATGCCCAAGAGTGCAGTTTCTCTGTTGTATTGTCAGACTACATTTAGTTTTAAAAGTAACTTCCAGTTATTTCCAGAGTGGCTACATATTTTACATTCTTATCAGCAATTATGAGTAACTTAATATTTGTGCATTCTTGCCAGCCTTTGGTGTTATCGCAATTTTTAAAATTTTACCTATCGTATGAGTGTATAAGTGAAATCAGTTTTTTACTTTGTATTTCTCTAATGGGAAATGATGCTAAATATCTCTTCCTATATGTACTTGCTACTTGTATATCCTCTTTGTTGAAATGTCTGTGCATGTTTTTTGTCCATATTCGAAATGGATCATCCTTTTTTAACTGTTTAGTTTTGAGAATTCTTTATGTATAGTAGACACAAGGCCTTTGTTAAACATGTGCTGTAAATATTTTCTCCAAGTCTGTAGCTTATCATTTTGTCCTTTTAATTGGGTTTTTAAAAGACAAAACTCTTTTACTTCTGGTAAGGTGGAATTTATTAATTTTTACTTGTATGGCTTATGCTTCTGATATCAACACTAAAAACTCTTTGTCTACTTCAAAGGCCTGAGGATTTTCCCCTGTGTTCCTCAGCCTCATAAAATCATCTGTGAAATACCACTAACATCATACTTGATGGTGAAAGAGTAAATGTGTCCCGCTAAGATTAGGGATAAGGCAAGTATTCTGTTCTCACCTCTTGTATTCAACCTAGTACTAGAAATTCTAGCCAGGAAATGTCAAGAAAAAGAAATGAAATGCATAAAAATTAAAAATAAAATTGTCTCTATTTGCAAATGATATGGTTGTTTATGTAGAAAATCTCAGGAAATGTAAAAAAAAAAATAAGCAAACAACACTTCTGTAATACACTAGTCAGTTCCTAAAAATTTCAGGATATAAGATGAACACAAAAAAAATCAGTTGCATTTCTACATACCAACAATGAACAAGTAGAACCAAAATAAAAACAATACCACTTACAATAGTTCCAAAGAGAATTACATATATAAATCTAACAAAGCATGTATAAAATCTATATGATGAAAATTATAAAATGCTTACTAAAGAATTCAAAGAAGGCCTAAACATCTGGAGAAATATACTATGGTATAGATTTGAAGATACAATATAGGTGAGATGTCATTTCTCTCTGAAACGATCTGTTAGTTTAACGCAATTCTATTTTTTTTTTTTTTAGAATCTCACTCTGTCACCCAGGCTGGAGTGCAGTGGCACAATATCGGCTCACTGCAACCTCTGCCTCCTGGGTTCAAACGATTCCCCTACCTCAGCCTCCTGAGTAGCTGGGACTACAGGCACATGCCACCGCACCTGGCTAATTTTTTTGTATTTTTAGTAGAGACAGGGTTTCACTGTCTTAGCCAGGATGGTCTTGATCTCCTGACCTTGTGATCCACCGTCCTCAGCCTCCCAAAATGCTGGGATTACAGGTATGAACCACTGCACCCGGCCAGTTTAATGCAATTCTTGTCAAATCTCAGCAAGTATTTTATAGGCATATATAAGCTTTTTCCAAAATTTATATGGAAAGAGAATGTTCCAAAATTACCCAAAATATGTTTATTTATTTATTTTTTTTTTTTGAGACGGAGTCTTGCTCTGTGCCCCAGGCTGGAGTGCAGTGGCGCGATCTCGGCTCACTGCAAGCTCCGCCTCCCGGGTTCACGCATGGCCTCAGCCTCCCGGGTTCACTGCCTCAGCCTCCCGAGTAGCTGGGACTACAGGCGCCCGCCAACACACCCGGCTAATTTTTTGTATTTTTAGTAGAGACGGGGTTTCACCGTGTTAGCCAGGATGGTCTCGATCTCCTGACCTCGTGATCCGCCCGCCTCGGCCTCCCAAAGTGCTGGGATTACAGGCTTGACCGACCGCGCCCGGCCTAATATGTTTTTTTAAAAAACAAAGTATTAGGAATCATTCTTCCCAACGTTAAGATGTACTACGTAGGTGCAGTAATCAGGATAGTATGGTACTGGTAGGAGAATAGTTACACAAACCGAGATAATAGAATAGGAACCCAGAAATAAATCCACACAAATATACCAGATTAGTTTTTGACAAAGGAGCAAAAGCATTTCAGTGGAGGAAGAAGAGGCTTTCCATAAATGGTGTTAGAGCAGTGGGACATCTATCAGAAAAAATGAACCTTGCCCTGGACTTTACACCTTATACAAAAATCAAAAAGATTATAGACTTAAATGAAAATTGCAAAATTATATATGTTCTAGATAATTTGTTTTAATCATCATGCTTGCATGTAGATGAAGTTAAGAAATAAGAATAAATTCCTTTAAATAGAGTCAGAATTAGCCTGCTTTGAACAGGTGCATCATCATTTAAACATTGTAGAGAATGTTAATAAACCCCTTCATAAAAGAGGACAAATAGAATAAGTCCATTCTTTGATATTTGATACATGAATACTCCAGTCAGAGAAATTCTTATTATGACTCAGTGATAATTATCCCCTTACTTTTCCCTAATTCTTCTCAGAACTAGACAGTATGCAGGAACAGACCAGGGCCATGCCATGTAAATGGTCTGCTTTGCCACAATTAATCTATACATGAAAGATATGGAATGCCAGCTGCATCACAGTAGACTATCACTAGTAAACTAAACACTTTCTTCCCAGAAGTCTCTGTCCTTGCTGTGTTTGGTAAAATAAGCTGTTATATTTCGAGTTTCTGTATGTAGAGACTGTTCAAGAACTGTGGGTGAGTCTTGTCAATAGCCTAGAAACTGAAGCCCTCAAGTCTAGAGCTTCATAGCAACTGAATTCTCCCAACATCCACATCAGCTTGAAAGTGGATCCCTCACCATGGTAGACCAAGGAAAGATCATTGTCACAACCTTGGCTTCAATTTTCAGTTAAGACCCCAAAGCAGAAATCCAAGCAAAGCCATGTCCAGATTCCTGACCCCCACAAACTGAGATAATAAATGGGTGCCATTTAAGTGGCTAAGTTAATGCATATATGGTTAGGTAAAAATAGATAGATAAATCATACTTTAAGAAGCCTGCAGCTTTGATGTATTACTTATTATATCTATCACACATACAGCCTGACTCATGGATAAGTGATGATTATCAGTTAATATTTAATAATGACTGAATGAATGACGCAGGTACACAATTGCTCTCATCCCTGTTATCTGTGTATAGATGCCAAAGGGGGCAGACTTAAAAGAGCCATGTGGTTTTTTGTTTTTGTTTCTGTTTTTAATCTTTTTAAATAAGCAAATGGATTCATTAGTCCAAGAGTAATTTTAAAATGTCAAGTTCATCGGGTCAAGTGATATAGCAAAGGATACCTTAGGATTTCTTTCCTCGGTTAAAAAAAATTAATAATTGTTAGAATGTGAATAGCCGCGTGAAGGAAAGGACACTATGCTCTCATTGGGAGTTGGCACTTCAGTTTTTTGGAAGCTTGCACTTTCAGTGCTTTACAAAGCTGATATATGCTAATTTCAGAAAAAAAAGCTGAAAATGGCAGCAGGAAATTATGATGGCCAGAGAAGGTCAGAAATTTGTCAGTTCTTACACCTTGAGTGGTAGACAGAAGAAATTTAAGTCTGAGAGTTAGATTTGCTATAGGCGTGTGGGTAATTAGCACTGCGCTAGAGGGCATGTGAAGAGAAAAAGGTAACAATTAAAGTCAGCCTTATGGTAGCTCCTTCAAAGGTTCTTCATAGCAAGAGGAATTAAAATATGATTTTCTCTGGATTCCAATGACAATAATGGAACAATAAAACAATTTTCAGTAATTCAAAATAAGTATAAAGTTTGGAAAGAAAAAAGCAAAAATAATTTCCATAGGAATTACTACAATAAAGATATTTAGCAAGATATCAGAATATAGTCAATATAAAAAGATCTATTTTGTATCTATTTTCTCATGAACTATTAGAAAATAAAATTTCTAATAATGATGTGTGAAATAGCATATATACTCATAAAAGCCTAGGAATAATTTTAACAAAAAAACAATGTAAGATTGACACACAGAACTCCAAAACATTGCTCACAGAAATTAAAGAGAACTTAAGTAAATAGGGATACCACATATATGGACTGAAAAAATTAGCACCTTTTAGATATTAATTACTACCAAATTGATGAATAAATTCAGTGCAGTACTAATTAATGTTAGTTTTGTTAACAGAAATGTGCAAGGTAATTCTAAACTCTGTACATTGAAAAATCAAATAACTTAAAATAGTTAATAAAATTCTTAAAGAGAAACATTGAGAATTTATGCCACCTGATTTTTAACTATCATAAATATGACAGTGTAATAATTGTACGAGGATTAATATATAGATCATTAGAATAAAGACTCCAGAAATAAAACCACATATTTAAAGAAAATTGAGTTTGATAAAGGTACAAAAAGAAAATCAATCTTTTCCAGAAATGACATTGAATGAATTTGATAAACATTTATGAAATGAGTTTTGATTATGTAATACATAAATATGTATTTGAATTAGATGAGACGTAATTACAAAGCTAAAACTATAAAACTTCTAGAAGAAAAATAGGATCTTGTGACCTTGGGTTAGGCAAATAATTCTTGGGATACAAAAAATCACTAAGCTTATGATAAAAGAAAAAAATTAAAAACAGACTTTATGAATAGAAAACTTTTTTTCAAGGGAACCATTAAAAATATGTAAATGCAAGCTATAGCCTGAGATAAATTATTATATATATTCCTTTTTTTTTCTTTTTTTTTTTTCTCAGACAGAGTCTCGCTCTGTCGCCCAGGCTGGAGTGCAGTGGCGCAATCTTGGCTCATTACAAGCTCCACCTCCCGGGTTCACGCCATTCTCGTGCCTGAGCCTCCCAAGTAGCTGGAACTACAGGTGCCCGCCACCACACCCGCTAATTTTTTTTGTATTTTTAGTAGAGACGGGGTTTCACCATGTTAGCCAGGGTGGTCTCCATCTCGATCTCCTGACCTCGTGATCCACCCGTCTCGGCCTCCCAAAGTGCTGGGATTACAGGCATGAGCCTCTGCGCCCGGCCAAATTATTATATATATGTTCCTGACAAAGGATTGGATCTAGAATATTTAAATCTCTTAGAAATCTATCTTAAAAATTATTAACCTCATTTTTTAAATGGGTACAACTTTAAACAAGTACTTCACAAAACAAGAGAGATAAACTGCCATTAAGCACAGAAAAGTGCACAAAATCATTATTCATTAGAGAAATAAAAATAACTATAAAAAGATGACATTTGCAACTACTGGAATGGCTGAAATTTTTTAAAAATTCACAACAAATATAAGCAAAGATATGCACTGGTAAGTACGTGGAGCAAGTGGAACCCTCATACGTTTGTTAAGAGTGTAAAATAACTAAAACATTTTGGAAAGCTGTTGAGCAGTGCCTTCAGTGGCAGCCTCTAAGATAATCCTCAGTGATCTCCATCCACATCTTTGAATTCGTGCCCTTGTGTGATCCTTTCACCTTGAGTGTGGGCTGGACCTAGGGACTTACTTCTAATTAATATGACAGAGGAAAAGTAATGGGATAGCATTTCTAAAATTAAGTTACGAAAAGATGTTCCATCTCTGCCTTTCTCTTGGAATCCTCACTCTGAAGGAACCAAGCTCCCTGTGGAGAGACCCATGTGTCAAGAAACTGATGTCTCCAACCAACAGCCAGCAAAGACCTAGGTGTGAGCAGATACTGCCCCTTTTGGGCCTTGAGATTAGGACAGTTCTAGCCAACCCCTTGATACCAGCTTTGTGTGAAAGCTTAGGTCAGAGGCATATAGCTAATTCATGCCTAAATTCACTGCCCACATTTTTTTTTTTTTTTTTTTTTTTTTTTTTTTTTTGAGATGGAGTCTCTCTCTGTCGCCCAAGTTGGAGTACAGTGGTGCTATCTCGGCTCACTGCAACCTCTGCCTCTGGGGTTCAAGCTATTGTCCTGCCTCAGCCTCCCGAGTAGCTGGGACACAGGTGCATGCCACCATGCCCAGCTAATTTTTTGGATTTTTAGTAGAGATGGGGTTTCACCCTGTTAGCCAGGATGGTCTTGATCTCTTGACCTCATGATTCACCCACCTCTGCCTCCCTAAGTGCTGGGATTATAGGCATGAGCCACTGCGCCCGGCCAAATGTTTGATGTTTTTAAACCACTAAGTATTAGTGTAATTAGTTACACAGCAAATAACAGTTATAAGTTAAATATAGACTTATAAAAGAATCTTGTAATTTCATTCCTAGGTATTTACCAAAGAAAAATAAATGTGAGTGCTTGCACATACACAAATTCTTGGGCAAAAATGTTCAGTGTCTTGATTTTTACAAACCTCCAAAAGTGAGGAAAAACAAACAAAACCAAATGTCCCTCAAGAGAAAAATGAATAGTTGTGGTATTCATAAATGTAATACAATTCAGCTATAAAATAATCACAGATACATGACATAGATGGGTTGATTAAAATGTATTGGCTCAAGAAATTTTATATATCTTGTAGAAAAGATGTCAGGATTTTTATCAGCAGCATTCAGAACAACTATGTGAGCAAAGAATTGGGAGAATTTTCTGGAAAGAAAATAACAAATTCCATTATAATATATATTAGATAAGTAATTATGGCACCTACTACACTCAACTTCATTTCTAGGTAACACCATGTTAACAGTTGTCTATCAAGAAAACCCACAAATCCATTTATTTATTTATTTATTTATTTATTTATTTATTTATTTATTTATTTATTTATAATTTATTTTAGGTGACTGGTTTTTGGAACACCAATGTACTGTGGCTCAAGGATTATTTGTGCAAACCTAAAAAAAGACTCATGAAAACCTTTGCTACAAAACACTTTATACAATAAAGTTATTTTAACTAGCTAATATTTATCTAGAATCTGAAAAATGTATTCATGATTAAGGAGTAAAGGAAAAGAAAAACAGATGCTATGAAAGTGAACATCTAGTTTAAAGCTTTTCTAACAATATCATAATATCACCTGTGGAACATTTAAAATGAAGATTCTGATTTAGTAGGATGAGGGTGGGGTCTGAGAGTCTGCATTTATATCACAATTCCAGGTGAAGTCCGTGTAGTTTCTCCAAAGACCAAACTTTGATGAGCAGGGACATAGTCCACAAGAGCTATCTGCTTCTGCGAATCTCCTGGGCTTTCACATTTCAGTTCTAATCTATTTATCCATGCCTGTTTCTTAAGTTCTCTTGAATCTGTTCTTGCAGCTTAGTCTTCTTAACACAGAAAATAAACATACAATAAGTTTCATAAGAATTCATTTCATTAGTTCACTAATAGTATTGAGGATATAATGATATTTGTATGTCTCACCATCACTTTTTATTTTGCAACAATTTGCCGTTGATACTACCTCTTGCTAAACATTTCTCAGTGAATTCCCACCCATTTTAATCTCGGAAAATATGTGGCAGCTGAACAAAGTTCTGGAACCAGTGTCTTTGAAGTCTGAAATCATATTACTCCTCTGCTCGTGTCATCTCAAATTTCTCTTCAACTAAGAGATGGTTTCTATGTGACATCTGCCAAAGCCATAGTTAGAAAACTAAGCAGAGATGTCAGGATTTCTTTATCTTGGTCCAACCTCCCTACTGTCTGCCAGGGTGCCCCTTGGCATAGTATTTTCTGAACTTCAGTTGCAACTCTTAGAAACTGTAGATTAATATATTAAACAAATTAGGAGGCATATAAACAAAGATCATGTGGCCAAAATGTTCAATACTATTCTAATTTTTCCTGAAACTTTGTCAGAAAATGAGAAATTTTTAAATCTGTCTTCGTACTAAGATTATTGTAGTAGAAAATGCCATCCTAATAGTCGAACTACATCTGACCATTTAAACAGTTTGATTCACCCAGGAATTAAATGTCTATCACATCAAAAAATAAAAGTAAAATTAAGGAATCCTATTAAATCTACATAGAATTTATTTCCTTCCAGTTCACATCCTTATCCATATGTATACTAACTTTAAATTAGTTGCCCTTCAACCTTCACTTTGATCCTATCCCTTGCCTTTGAACGTGGTATATTGATAACAGCCTACTTGATATTTGCACTTCTTCTTTATCATTAACTGTGCCTTATGCCTCCAAGTTCTCAGCAATCCATGTTGCCAATTCTTGGAAAGAAAGTCAAACCAGGTGTAAGTGTATCCCAAATATTGTATAAAAATACATATACTAAAAATTGGTTTGCATCATAAAATTCAAATTTAATCTGGTATCCTCTACTTGTATTATTTAAATTTTGCTACCTTACTCCATGACTCAGGGTCATGGAGAACCAGCCCAAACATGTAGATCAACCTAGATTTGACTGCAAGAAACGTAGCTCTTCTCTGTCCTCACACATTACAAGGACCACAGGACCAATAAAATGCATCAGTCCAAACCCCACAAATTATTTGTACCCGAAGCAAATAGAAGTCTTCAAAAACCCAGCATGGCACAGACAATATAGACACATAAATCTAAAAAGACGGAAGAATATATGTTTTTAATAGCATTGTATTTATATTAGCTATGCCCCATTATCAAATGGTCCAGAGGAGCGTTTTCCAAACAGTGGAGATAAAAATGACAGAATTGCTTCGAGAACAGTGAATTCGTGTGTGCAGTAAACATCTCTAGGTCAGAGACTGTGTTACAGATTTTTTTTTTTTTTTTTTTTTTTGAGACTGAGTCACGCTCTGTCGCCCAGGCTGGAATGCAGTGGTGTGATCTCGGCTCACTGCAACCTCTGCCTCCCAGGTTCAACTACAGGTGCTTGCCACCATGCCCGGCTATTTTTTGTATTTTTTTTTTTTTTTTTTTTTTAGTAGAGATGGGGTTTCACTGTAGTGGCCAGGCTAGTCTCAAACTCCTGACCTTGTGATCTGCCCACCTCGGCCTCCCAAAGTGCTAGGATTACAGGAGTGAGCCACCATGCCCAGCCATAGATTTGTTTTTGAAATGTATATAGATGTAATGAATGCAGTGCAAAAATCATTAAAATTCACTGTTGAATTCATAGTAGACTTTTGTTGTTCTTTGAGGTGAGATCAGAAATTATGATGTCATGCATCTACTCAATTTGCTAATTATTTTCAAGAGCTGATAAGACATTAAGAGACATTTAAATGGAGGTATTCAGAGAGGCAGACACATGTGTTCAAATTTGTAAATATTACCTTTTCAGGTTTTAGGTCCAGTCGACATTAATTGTCTAGGAAAATGAGAAAAGGATTCAATTGTACTACTGAGAAGTAATGCAAAAAATAATATTTTCAAAGGAATAGAAAGCAGCCATTTAATCAAGGTAGGCACATGATGACACCGCATCTGTTTCCCATCATTCTTTCCTTTTGTCAGAAAGCCCACTACAGCAAACAGAATGCGGTCAGCAAAAGACGAAAGATGAGGGTGTTTTCCTTTAAAGCTTTGGCCAGCCATACTCTTGCTTCAAAAAAATGGAACAGGGGCAGACAGCAATCAACACACACAAAAAGCAAAAGGCAACCTTCTTTTTAAAAAGAACTGCACTCCACTGGAAAGATACAGATAAAAAAATCAATTCTGAGTAGCAGCTGTATTCACTTTGTGTAATTCTACTCAAAGCCAAATTTGCCAGTCATGATCCATGATTAAAAACAAAAATATCTGGTTATTTTACAAAAACTGCTTTCTCTCTACCACAGATTTATTAAGGCCATCTGCATTTATAAACGTTAGGATGAAGTGAATTGGGCCAGTATGAGAAATTTCTGGCTGTTTTAGGCGTGGCACTAATGCTAGGTGAGCCTCTGGCTTGTCTAATGAAGGCTTATTTAATACAAGTTAGCTCTCTAGGGGCCAGGAGAGAGGGCCAAAAACATTTGTGCCTCGGTTCATGTGTTATTTGAAATAATCTGGATTTGAGGCATCCTGCCTTGAAGAAAGAAAAAGAAGTTATTGCCAAATCTATTATTCCCATGGCCAGAGACAGTTGTGCCCAGATCTATGTGTAACAACAATTATTAAACCCCTTGATAAAACTGTAAACCTTACAAAAGAGGAAAGTGGAGAAAAGAATAATATTCTCTCTTGATATCTGCTATGAAGAATTCACCGGGATTAAATTTGTCAAGAAAACCCACCCAGGTACTATTTGAAAGCTGTGCTTAAAAAGGATATCAAGAAATAGAAAACAGGTGAAATCCTGTGAGTGTCTTTTGAATATATTAATTCAAATAACTGCAAAAATTAGAAGCAAATTCAATTCGGAGACTGTATTAGCTTGCTATGGTTGCCATAAGAAAATACCACAGACTAGCAGGCTAAATAACGTAAATTTATTTTCTCATGGTTCTGAAGACTAGAATTGCAAGATCATCAAGGTGTCCGTAGAATTGGTTTCTCCTGCGGCCTCTTCCCTTGGCTTGTGGATAGCCAGTTTCTCATTGTGTCCTCATGTGTCTCTTCTAAAGACATCACTCAGGCTGCATTAGGTCATACAAATAGCCTCATTTTGACTCAATTACCTCATTTGACCCTATCGCCAAAGGCAGTCATATTCTGAGGTATGGGGGTTAGGGCCTCAGCATATGCATTTGGGGGTTCATAACTTAGCTTATAACAGAGAATTTTAAAGTACACATATATACTACCTAGGGATTAAAACAGCCTTAAATGAACTTATTTTCTACACAACTATTCACAGTTAACATTAAAATTCTACTTTCAGAAGAAACTAATAACTGCAATCATGCAACAAAAAATAGCCAGTGTGTAAAGTTACTGAAGTGATTTCCAGTACTTATTTCATCCAAAGATAGAAGCCAATCTCTTAAAGTGTCTGAACCTAACTTTTCCTATCCGTAAAATGGGTCATTATAATAGAGAGGCCTTAACATTAGTACTGAGAATCAAAAGTTTGTGATTAGGTGATGTCCATTTATTTTCTGATAATGTTTTACTTACAAAAAGTGTAATTTAAAATAATCATATTTCCATTTTACTTGAATAAAAGTTAAATACAGAGCAAGAGGATGAAAAGGACTGAACACTATGTTGAATAGGAGTGGTGAGAGAGGGCATCCCTGTCTTGTGCCAGTTTTCAAAGGGAATGCTTCCAGTTTTTGCCCATTCAGTATGATATTGGCTGTGGGTTTCTCATAGATAGCTCTTATTATTTTGAGATACGTCCCATCAATACCTAATTTATTGAGAGTTTTTAGCATGAAGGGTTGTTGAATTTTGTCAAAGGCCTTTTCTGCATCTATTGAGATAATCACGTGGTTTTTGTCTTTGGTTCTATTTATATGCTGGATTACATTGATTGATTTGCATATGTTGAACCAGCCTTGAACCCCAGGGATGAAGCCCACTTGATCATGGTGGATAAGCTTTTTGATGTGCTTCTGGATTTGGTTTGACAGTATTTTATTGAGGATATTTGCATCAATGTTCATCAAGGATATTGGTCTAAAATTCTCTTTTTTGGTTGTGTCTCTGCCAGGCTTTGGTATCAGGATGATGCTGGCCTCATAAAATGAGTTAGGGAGGATTCCCTCTTTTTCTGTTGATTTGAATAGTTTCAGAAAGAATGGTACAAGCTCCTCCTTGTACCTCTGGTAGAATTCAGCTGTGAATCCATCTGGTCCTGGACACTTTTTGGTTGGTAAGCTATTGATTATTGCCACAATTTCAGAGCCTGTTATTGGTCTATTCAGAGATTCAACTTCTTCCTGATTTAGTCTTGGGAGGGTGTATGTGTCGAGGAATTTATCCATTTTTTCTAGATTTTCTAGTTTATTTGCAGAGAGGTGTTTGTAGTATTCTCTGATGGTAGTTTGTATTTCTGTGGGATCGGTGGTGATATCCCCTTTATGATTTTTATAGTGTTGGAAGTTCTGGCCAGGGCAATCAGGCAGGAGAAGGAAATAAAGGATATTCAATTAGGAAAAGAGGAAGTCAAATTGTCCGTTTGCAGATGACATGATTGTATATCTAGAAAACCCCATTGTCTCAGCCCAAAATCTCCTTAAGCTGATAAGCAACTTCAGCAAAGTCTCAGGATACAAAATCAATGTACAAAAATCACAAGCATTCTTATACACCAATAACAGACAAACAGAGAGCCAAATCATGAGTGAACTCCCATTCACAACTGCTTCAAAGAGAGGAAAATACCTAGGAATCCAACTTACAAGGGATGTGAAGAACCTCTTCAAGGAGAACTACAAACCACTGCTCAATGAAATAAAAGAGGATACAAACAAATGGAAGACCATTCCATGCTCATGGGTAGGAAGAATCAATATCGTGAAAATGGCCATACTGCCCAAGGTAATTTATGGATTCAATGCCATCCCCATCAAGCTACCAATGACTTTCTTCACGGAGTTGGAAAAAACTACTTTAAAGTTCATATGGAACCAAAAAAGAGCCCACATTGCCAAGTCAATCCTAAGCCAAAAGAACAAAGCTGGAGGCATCACGCTACCTGACTTCAAACTATACTAAAAGGCTACAGTAACCCAAACAGCATGGTACTGGTACCAAAACAGAGATATAGATCAATGGATCAGAACAGAGCCGTCAGAAATAGTGCCACATATCTACAACCATCTGATCTTTGACAAACTTGACAAAAACAAGAAATGGGGAAAAGATTCCCTATTTAATAAATGGTGCTGGGAAAACTGGCTAGCCATATGTAGAAAGCTGAAACTGGATGCCTTCTTTACACCTTATACAAAAATTAATTCAAGATGGATTAAAGACTTACGTGTTAGACCTAAAACCATAAAAACCCTAGAAGAAAACCTAGGCAATACCATTCAGCACATAGGCATGGGCAAGGACTTCATGTCTAAAACACCAAAAGCAATGGCAACAAAAGCCAAAATTGACAAATGGGATCTAATTAAACTAAAGAGCTTCTGCACAGCAAAAGAAACTACCATCAGAGTGAACAGGCAACCTACAGAATGGGAGGAAATTTTCGCAACCTACTCATCTGACAAAGGGCTAATATCCAGAATCTACAATGAACTCAAACAAATTTACAAGAAAAAAACAAACAACCCCATCAAAAAGTGGGCAAAATATATGAACAGACACTTCTCAAAAGAAGATATTTATGCAGCCAAAAACCACATGAAAAAATGCTCATCATCACTGGCCATCAGAGAAATGCAAATCAAAACCACAATGAGATACCATCTCACACCAGTTAGAATGGCCATCATTAAAAAGTCAGGAAACAACAGGTGCTGGAGAGGATGTGGAGAAATAGGAACACTTTTACACTGTTGGTGGGACTGTAAACTAGTTCAACCATTGTGGAAGTCAGTGTGGCGATTCCTCAGGGATCTAGAACTAGAAATACCATTTGACCCAGCCATCCCATTACTGGGTATATACCCAAAGGATTATAAATCATGCTGCTATAAAGACACATGCACACGTATGTTTACTGCGGCACTATTCCCAATAGCAAAGACTTGGACCCAACCCAAATGTCCAACAATTATAGACTGGATTAAGAAAATGTGGCACACATACACCATGGAATACTATGCAGCCATAAAAAATGATGAGTTCGTGTCCTTTGTAGGGACATGGATGAAACTGGAAACCATCATTCTCAGCAAACTATCTAAGGACAAAAAACCAAACACCACATATTCTCATTCATAGGTGGGAAGTGAACAATGAGAACACATGGACACGGGATGGGGAACATCACACTCTGGGGCCTGTTGTGGGGTGGGGGGAGGGGGGAGGGATAGCATTAGGAGATATACCTAGTGCTAAATGACGAGTTAATGGGTGCAGCACACCAACATGGCACATGTATACATATGTAACAAACCTGCACATTGTGCACATGTACCCTAAAACTTAAAGTATAATAATAATTTAAAAAAATAAAAAAAATAAAAGGACTGAACACTTAATAAATAAGATATTTGGAAAAATGGTTTTAGAATTTTTAAACTTGTTAAAAACTACAAAGGTGATGTGCAGATATATAGTCTCTCTCTCTCTCTCTCTCTCTATATATATATATATATATATATTGCTTTGATAGTAGCTTTACCTAAATATAATTTATATGATATAACTTTCTATTTAAATTCTATAATTCAGTGGTTTTAATATATTCGTCGATAAGTACAGACTACAAAAGTCAATTTTAGTGCCTCCCAGTAAAATGTATTTTAAGAAAGATTCTTGTTGGAGAGTATATCAGTACTTTATTTCTTTTTATGACAGAATAATATTACATTGGAGGTACTATATTGTATTTATCAATTCATCAGTAGATGGTTGTTGCTACCATCTCAGCTATTATGAATGATGTTGCTATAAAAATTTATGTACAAGTTTATAGGTGAATATGTTTTCATTTTAGGAAGATATGTATCTAAAATTGAAATTGCTGAGTTAAATTGGAAGTGTGTTAAATTATTACTTTAGGAACTACTAGACTATTTTCAAAGTGACTGTACCATTTGCATTTTTACCTGCGGTGTAGAAAAGTTTTCATTTTCCGATATTAATCAATACTTGTCATTATTTGGCTTTTAAAAATTATAGATAACTTAATAAACATAAAGTAGTACCTAATTGTGGTTTCTATTTACATTTATCTGAAAACTAATGATGTTCAGCAGTTTTTCATGTGCTAATTGGTAATGTATATATCTTCTTTGGAACATATGTCTTCAGATTGTTTTGTCCATTTTTAATGGAGTTAGTTGTCTTTTATCGTTGAGTTGTCACTGTTTTTATATATTCTACATATGAATCCCTTATCAGATACACTATGTGCCAGTATTTTTCTCATTATATGGATTCTTTTTTCACTTTTGTGACAGTGTTTTTTGGATCATAGAAGGATTTAATTTTCATGCGATACAATTCAACTTTTTTTCTCTTTTGTTGCTCATGCTCTTGGTATCCTATCTAAGCATCCACTGCCAAATCTGAGGTCATGCAGATTTACCCCAATGTTTCTAATAGTTTTATTTTTTACATATAGATTGGTGATTCATTTTGAATATATTTTATTTATGGAGTGAGATAAGTATATAATTTCATTCTTTTGTATATGACTGTTTAGTTGTCCCAGCACCACTTGTTGAATAGATAGATTATTCTTTCCCTATGGAATCATCTTGTCACCCTTGTTGAAAATCAGTTGACCATAGACACATGGACCTTTTTCTGGACTCTCAATTCTATCTCATTAACTTATAGTCTATTATCATGCAAAACCCATACTTCCTTGATTACCATATTCTTGCAGTAAGTTTGAAAATCAGGAAAGATGAGTCCTCACAAATTTGTTTTTGTTTTTCAGGATTGCTTTGACTATTCTGGGTCCCTTGCAATTCCATATAAATTTAGAATCAGTTTGTCTATTTCTACAAAGAAGTCATTTAGGATACTGATAAGGATAGGCTGAATCTGCAGATTGACTTTAAAATTACTACCATTTTAACAATATTCTATTCAAATCTGTTAAAATAGAATGTTTTCCTACTTCTTTAGATATTCATTTCAGCAATGTTTCATAGTTGTCAAAGTACAAGTTTCTCATTTATTAAGTGTATTAAATAATTGTCTTCTGTTTGACTCTACTAAAAACATTATTGTCTTTATTTTTGGATTTTTCATTACAAATGTATAAAAATATTTTTTCTTTTTGTATATTTATCTTGTATCCTGAAACATTACTTGTTTATCAGTTCTCATCATATTTTTCTGGATTCCTTAGGATTTTGTATATGCATGATCAAGTCATCTATGAATAGGTATATAATTACTTCACCTTTTCAATCCGGGTGACTTTTCTTTTTCTTACCTATTGGCATCCATAAGGCCTTTAATACGATGTGGAACAGAAGTGGCAAAAGTACATATTTTTATCTTCTTCCTGATCTTAGGGGGAAAAATCCAGTCTTACATTATTAAATATGATGTTATTGGTGGGTTTTTCATAGCGGACTTTTTATCAAATTGAGAAAGTTCCTTTAAATATATAGCTTTTTAGTGTTTTATTGTGAAATGGTGTTGATGTTTTTTCAAATCTTTTGAGATGATCACACATTTTTATTTTCTTTTAAATTTTTCTTACACTAATAGAATTTTTGGATAACAAACCTTGCACTCATAAGATAAATTCCACTTGGTCCTGGTGTATGAGATTTTAACATGTTGCTTGATTCAGTCTGCTAATATTTTGTTTAGGATTTATGTCCAAATTCATAACAGGTATAAATTTTTAGTTCTTATCTCTTTATTTGGCTTTCTCTCAGGGTAATTCTGGACTCATAAGATTAGTTGGAAAGTATTCCCTCTTCCATTTTTCTGAATTGTCTGAGAAAATTGATAGTAATTATTTTTTAAATGTTTGATAGAATTCAGCTGTGAAACCATCTGGACCTGAGCTTTGCTTTTGGGGCAGTTTTTTACTAGTTCAGTTCCTTTACTTGTTACAAGTCCAATTAGGTTGTCTATTTTTTCTTGCATCAGATTTGGTAGTTGGTAGATGAATTCTTCAATGTCATCCCTGTTATCTAATTTATTGTCATAGAACTGTTCATATTAATCTTTTAACCACTTTTTATATCTGTAAAGTTGATGGTAATATCTTTCATTTTTGACTCTAGTAATTTGGGTTCTCTTTTTTCTTGATCACTGTAGCTAAGTTTTTTTCAATTACATTGATCTTCTTAATGAAGTAGTTTTTTCGGCTGGGCATGGTGGCTCACGCCTGTAATCCCAGCACTTTGGGAGCCAAGGTGGGCGGATCACAAGGTAAGGAGATCGAGACCATCCTGGCTAACACGGTGAAACCCCGTCTCTACTAAAAAAAAATACAAAAAGTTAGCCGGGCGTGGTGGCATGCCTCTGTAGTCCCAGCTACTCGGAAGGCTGAGGCCGGAGAATCGCTTGAACTCGGGAGGTGGAGCTTGCAGTAAGCTGAGATTGCACCACGGTACTCCAGCCTGGGCAACAGAGTGAGACCTCATCTCAATAATCATAATAATAATAAAATAAAATAGTTTTTTCACTTGATTTTTTAAATTGATTTTCAATTTTTATTTATTTTTGAATTTTTATTATTTCCTTCATTTGGCTTCTTTAATTTTAGTTTGTTCTTTCTCCATAAGGTGAAAGGTTTAGTTCTGTATTAATATAGGTATTAGGTAAAAGTTTTCATCTAGGCATTGCTTTAATTGGATCCCATATATTTAATATGCCGGTTCTTCATTTTCATTCACCTCAAAGTATTTTCTAATTTGTCTTCTATTTTTTTCTTTGATGCATTTAATCATTTAAGAATGTGTTGTGGAATTTCCACCTATTTTGAATTTCCGAAATTTCTTATTAATTTTTATTGTCTCATTCCATTGTGGTTGGAGAACATACTTTGTATTATCTTGATTATTTTAAATTTATTGAGGTTCATCCTAAGCCTACTATATGTTCCATTTCAGAGAGTTTTCCATGTGTACTAAAGAATATATGTTCTACTATTGTTGGGTGAGTCTTCTGTAGATGTCTGTTAGTTACAGTTGGTTGTAATATTGTTCAGGTCTTCTGTTTCTTTGTTGATGCTCTCCCTAGCTGTCCTATCCATTGTTGGAAGTGGGGTATTGAAGTCTTCATCTGTTAATTTTGAATGATTTACTTCTGCCTTCAATTCTGTTAGTTTTTACTTTGTATTTATTGGGACTCTAGTTTTCCTTTTTTTAACGTTTACTTTTTTTAGGGCAGTTTTGGATTTCCAGTAAAATTTAAAAGAAAGTTTTAAGATTTCTCATATTGCCCCTGCCGCTACATATGCGTAGTCTTTCTTACCATTAACATCCTCACCAAAGTGGTACATTTGGTACAAATGAACCTACATCAACACATAATAACATCCGAAGTCTATAGTTTACACTAGAGTTCACTCTTAGCGTTGTACCTTGTATGGGTTTGAAGAAATGTATGATGATGTTTTCCCCATTATAATACACAGAGCATTTCACTGCCCTAAAAATTATCTGTGCTCCATCTATTTATCTCTTCCCCTACCCCCAAACCCTGGCGACCCCTGGATGGTTTTACTGTCTCTACAGTTTTGCCTTTTTCAGCATGTTATATACTTAAAATCAAACAGTATGTAGCCTTTCCAAATTGACTTCTTTCCCTTACTAATATCAGTTTAAGATTCCTCCATGTCTTTTTATGGTTTGATAGCTTATTTGTTTGTTGTTGAATACTATTGCCTGGATATACTACAGGGTATTTATCCATTCACTTACTGAAGAATATCTTGGCTGATTCAACATTTTGGCAATTATGAATAAAGCTACTATAAACATCTATGTGCAGGTTTTTGAGGGATATAAGTTTTCAACTCATTTATGTAAATACCAAGGAGTGTGACTATGGGTTATGCTTAAGTATATGTTTAGTATTCTAAGAAACCTCCAAACTGTCGTTCAAAGTTCTGTACCAGTTTACATTCCCACCAGCAATGAATGAGACTTCCTGTTGCTACACATCCTCACCAGCATGCGGTGCTGTCCATTTTCTAGATTGAAGCCATTCTAACAGGAGCATAGTGGTATGCCATTGTTGTTTTCATTTGCACCCTGATGACATATGATAAGGAGCATCTTTTCATTTGTTTACTGCCATCTGTATATATTCTTTGGTTTGGTTTCTACTTAAGACTTTGGCACATTTTTTTTTTTTTCCTTATTGCCCAGTTTTAAGAGTTCTTTGGCCAGGCGTGGTGGCTCACGCTTGTAATCCCAGCACTTTGGGAGGCCGAGGCGGGCGGATCACGAGGTCAGGAGATCGAGACCATGGTGAAACCCCGTCTCTACTAAAAATACAAAAAAATTAGCCGGGCGTGGTGGCGGGTGCCTGTAGTCCCAGCTACTCGGAGAGGCTGAGGCAGGAGAATGGCGTGAACCCGGGAGGCGGAGCTTGTAGTGAGCCGAGAGCGCGCCACTGCACTCCAGCCTGGGCGACAGAGCGAGACTCTGTCTCAAAAAAAAAAAAAAAAAGAGTTCTTTGAGGCCAGGCACAATGGCTCATGCCTGTAATCCCAGCACTTTGGGAGGCCAGGGTGGGCAGATCACAAGCTCAAAAGATTGAGACCATCCTGGCCAACATGGTGAAACCCCGTGTCTACTAAAAATACAAAAAAAAAGCTGGGCGTGGTGGTGCACATTTGTAGTCCCAGCTACTCAGGAGGCTGAAGCAGGAGAATCTCTTGAACCTGGGATGCAGAGGTTTCAGTGAGCTGAGATTGTGCCACTGTACTCCAGTCTGGCGACAGAGCGAGAATCCATCTCAAAAAAAAAAAAAAAAAAAAGAGAGAGAGTTCTTTGTATATTTTGGATGACATTTATTTTGTGTCTTCTGCAAATATTTTCTCCCAACCCATAGCTTATCTCGTTACTCTCTTCAAGTTGTCTTTTTCAAAGCATATATTTTCAATTTTAATGAAGTCTAGCTTATCAATGATCTTTTTCATGGATCTATCTCTGATGTTGTATCTGAAAAGTCATTGTCATATCCAAGGTCATCTAGGTTTTCTCCGGTGTTATCATCTAAGAGTTTCAGAGTTTTGCATTATATATTTAGGTCTATGATCTATTTTGAGTTAATTTGGTGGAACTGTGTAAGACAGGTGTCTAGATTTATTTTTTAGATACTTGGTCAATAGTTGTCTTTTTCTTTGTTTACTTTAAATATATTATTCTGCTCCTTCTTGTCTCTGTTGTTTCTAATGAATAATTTAGCTGTTAATCTTATTGGATTCTCCAACAATGAATCACTGAGGATAGATCCTTCATCTCACGAGTAGGGGCAGAGGAGGACGCCCTCCCTTCTTGGCTCTATTCACGTGGAATTTAGCCTCTGCAACAGGTAGCTGGAGGCAGGATAAGTAATGTTAACATCCTGCCCCTCCAGAGTATATAGTCCTCCAACTAAGAAAGAAAGTCCTTTGTTATTTGTTATAACAGTCTGGATTGGAGTTTTGCCTTGTTGAGCCTTGTTGAGATGGGAAAGAGGATTATAGGTGTGAGTCGTCTTGGTCTAAATACTGCAAACTTTGACAGATCTTTTCAAAATTTAATAGTTTCCTGAATAAATGTTTCTTCATTTACTGTATGCACTTAGTGCCATTTAGAGAGCTAGTTTTATATATGTAAAAGTATACACACACATATTCTATATACATATACCTATATATACACATGCACATATAAACATACATAAACATACATATATAACTAATAAATATATATATATATAAAATGTTACTGGTTTTTCTAAAGAGGGTTCTGAGGAACTCCTCTTGCTCTCATGTTGAAAGTAGAATCTCATATATATATGTATATACACACACACATACATACATATATATACACACATATATATGTGTATTTAACTTTAGATTTCTCAGTGTTACTTTAGGTTTATCCCTGATAAAGACTATACAAAGTAAGAGTAATGACATAGTAACAGCAAATAATTATAGGGACATAAATAATTTGTTTATACTCTTCTGAAGATTTGAGTCTTAATGCTGCTGAAATTAACTGTCAATAGACAGATTAATGGGCCAAAATGTACACATATTTATTTACATGCATGGAGACAAAGAAAATATAAATCTCAAAGAAGAACCAGATTTATAAATAGTACTTCCTTTGTACGAGAAAAAGGAGAAGGGGGAATAAGCAATTTAAGAGCTAGTAAATGATTTTCAGAACTGTTGATTCGGCCCAAAGAAGAAACTGTAGTTTGTAAATGATTCTCTTTGAAACTGAATGGAAGCTAAGAACAGACTACAGCTTGGGACAAAGTCTGTCTAGGTGTGGTGACATTTCTTAGTCATCCTGAGATGAGTTTAATCTTCCCTGATTAATGAAATTCCACAGATGGCATCAAAGGCAATTGTGTTCCTTCTGAAGGAGCTTCAGATAAGGGAACTTCAGAGATCCTTCCACCCTGTTCTTAGGAGAAACAGGAGAAAGAAAGTCCTTGGTTCTGAGCCTGTTTCTAAAGTCTTTTCATTTCCTTCAGTTTGAAGTGCTTAGCATGCCAAAGTCTCATACTTTGAGGTATTGTTTTCTGAGTCTCAACATAATATTTTTGAGCACTGTCTAGATGCAAACACTATGCTTTTTTCTTTTATGGACACTAACAGTGTTAAAATATTAATTAAAATACTTTAATAACGTCTACAAAAGAAATAGAAATATTTTATCCCTTTTTTACAGATAAGGAAACAGGGTGAGAAAGTCTTTAGCAGATTCATTCAAGAATATGTGGCAGAATCAGGCATTCTACTCAAGTCTCTCACGTAAAACCCCTTATAATGTAATGTATAATGTAAACAGTTATGCGACTTACAGACAAATGTTAGTAAGCAAAACAGAGTCATGTATTCTATCTAAATTTCTAGCTATTAAATAATACAATTAGCTTTTGATTCATGAAATCAATCTTTGGACCATTTTTCTAGAGTACTTTCAAATTATAATTGCTATAAATTTTTATAAATTATAATTGTATAGATGTGTGCCTTTGGTGGGACTGTAAACTAGTTCAACCATTGTGGAAGTCAGTGTGGCGATTCCTCAGGCATCTAGAACTAGAAATACCATTTGACCCAGCCATCCCATTACTGGGTATGTACCCAAAGGACTATAAATCATGCTGCTATAAAGACACGTGCACACGTATGTTTATTGTGGCACTATTCACAATAGCAAAGAGTTGGAACCAACCCAAATGTCCAACAACAGTAGACTGGATTAAGAAAATGTGGCACATATACACCATGGAATACTATGCAGCCATAAAAAATGATGAGTTCATGTCCTTTGTAGGGACATGGATGAAACTGGAAAACATCATTCTCAGTAAACTATCGCAAGGACAAAAAACCAAACACCGCATGTTCTCACTCATAGGTGGGAACTGAACAATGAGAACTCACGGACACAGGAAGGGGAACATCACACTCCGGGGACTGTTGTGGGGTTGGGGGAGGGGGAAGGGACAGCATTAGGAGATATACCTAATCCTAAATGACGAGTTAATGGGTGCGGGAAATCAACATGGCACATGGATACATATGTAACAAACCTGCACATTGTGCACATGTACCCTAAAACCTAAAGTATAATAATAATAAAAAATAAATAAATAAATTAAAAATATATATAAGTGTTATAATCTATGTTTTTGGGTTGTATACAAATATTTAGTCGACCATGCCTGGCCGCCTATAAACGTTAATAGCATATTTTGGTCGGGTGCAGTGGCTCACGCCTGTAATCCCAACACTTTGGGAGGCCAAGGCAGGCGGATCACCTGAGGTCAGGAGTTTGAGACCAGCCTGACCAACATGATGAAGCCTCATCTCTACTAAAAAAAAAAAATACAAAAATTAGCCATGCATGGTGGCGGGAGCCTGTAATCCTAGCTACTCAGGAGGCTGAGTCACGAGAATTGCTTGAACCCAGGAGGCAGGGGTTGCAGTGAGCCGAGATTGTGCCACTGCACTCCAGCATGGGTGACAGAGTAAAACTTTGTCTCAAAGAGAAAAATCTTAATATCATATCTTTTTTTTTTTTTTTTTTTTTTTTTTTTTTT